>NC_136819.1:16271849-16871849 GCF_951394365.1 Tetrao urogallus | reverse complement strand
CTTTATACCTGGCATGCCATCCATCTGCTCACATCTGGGATGGTATTGGGATATCTGTATTCCTCAACCAGTGTGAATGTGAAGGACAAAGCAGGGAGTCATGAATACTCTAAGTAAAGGAATAGAGTTGAAACATCAGGAAGAAAGAGATAGAATTTAAAATGTTCTGTTTTTCATATGTTTAGAAATCTGAAGATCTGTCACTAGCTGTGGCTGTTCCTTCCAAATGGGCTGTAGTTATTTTTTTCTGAGCAGAGGAATGACTGTGAGCTCTTCCAAAAGGCCTGTCTCACTGTATGCTGTGGCAGTGCTGTTCATTTCACTTTTACTGTTCAATATGTATTAAAAATATATTAGAGAGACAATGCGCTGCTTGGAAGGTGATGTTTGAAGCATGCAGATACCGTTTGTTTGCTTTTGGACTCTTTGCCAAATATGCTCAGGTACTCTTAAAAATTCTCAGTAGGGTCTATCATGGTTACTTGATTAAAATTTAACCCTTTCTGAGAAACTTAGCTACCTGCCAAATTTATGGACAGCTTGGTCAGCACTACATTAGATTTGCATTTATCCACTTCTCAGTAGGCACTGATTAAGTGTTTCTGTTCCCTTAGCCTAGCTCATCTCTATGGAAGCAATGTTACAATAGGTAAGAATACCTCAGGCGTACAAAATAGTATGTCTAGACACTGAGAGCACAACTCTGGTCATGGAGACTTCTTGGATCAAATCTGAGGAAATCAGTTGAGTTTCCATCACCTGAAACATTATTATTAGTTAATTTCTAAAGCAGAAGTGTATTTCTTCCTAGTTGAGCCACATCTGCCAGTGTTAACTTTCCAAGGATGCTCAAAAGCCTAGCTAGGTTGATAGCCTAATCCATGGAGTTAGAGCAGTGGAACGGTGCATGTGTTTGATTTATGAATTCTAAGCAAAACCTGTGACATGTTCTGAGCAATCCCTTAATCGGTGAACCATGAGGCTGAAATGCCTGCTTTACTCCAGAAAAATTAATACTCTAGAAGTTATTTATCAGTTCTAACAATGGTATGAAAAGAAGAGCACATTTGTTGTCCTAAAACATCTTTATAGTGTTGAAATGACAGAGGCATGTTTGCCTTCTTATATGTCCAAATGCCAGAGGATCAGCTGACATCCCTGTTGACAATGCAGTCAAGCAAAATTAGTGGCAGAGCAAGACATGACAACTCACCCTGTTCTGTTTAAATATCATTTGGAGCAATATTATATCCTCATATACTATATGAGAAAGTACTTAAGAATGAAGGAAGATCAAGCCAGATCAAAGTCTCTGTTTCCTGAGACATCACTGTGCTGGCAGAATTTGGTGTTAGTATTAACAGCAGTGAGATGTTTGACTCATAGCAGTAAGGGCTTGGGAGTCAGGAGTGGTCTGAAACATGTAAAGAAAGGAGGATGTGGTAAGACACTGGCATTACCAGCGGTGTGTGAAATCACTCAGTGATTTTCACTAGTCAGTAAATGAGCAGTATGCAGCTTTACAGTAGCATCACATCTAATTCTTGGCATAAAATTCTATACTACATATACTGCATTCTATACTTCTGGCCACTGCATTTTGTAAACACCTCCACTTTTCCCGCATCCATCTCAAAGGTGAATGTAGCTATTCTGTGAAGGTGTACATGTGTATGTGTGTAACTTGTCTGCGGAGAGGATCTGCTAAGGGGCCTTAGTGAGGCTCCCTGCTCTTAAGTAGCTTTTAAGCTGATGCTTTTGTCCTTGAAGCCCTGGCCTTGCAGCCAGGCCACGCTCTGTGTTGATCTGGACCCTGACCCTGTCTCAGTTTTCCAGATTAACAACCTTGGACTTCCTCATTGCTGCCGACGTGTCAAATGATCTGCCTGACCCTGTTTGATGTCACTGGACCTGTTCTGCTTGCCTTGCTCAGGTGCTGTGGGATGGCGCCCTTAGTAGGGAGGGCACTGCCTGCCTTGCTCTCACCTTTGACTCCTGGCATACAAAAATGCATACACGTACCTGTCTATGAAATCTGTATTTCAGAGCTGTTTTCAGTTGGCTTACTATCAATGTGTTTTGCCACACAGATTATCAGTTGTAAATTGCTATGGGTCACTGAGTTACTATGTCCTAACCATGAAGTGTTCACGTTTAGATATCACAAGAGATAAGAGGGGAGGAAAAATAATCCTAGTCTTGTTTAAAATGAAACTAGCAACCAAATAGGGAAAATATCTGCTTCAAGCAACTGAGACTGCACACAATAATATTGTGTGCCAAAACTCTTGAATAATTCAATTCCAATGAGAATAATATATATATATAATAATATATAATATTATTATATAATTATAATTTAATTATAATTTAATTATAAATTTAATATATAAATTATTATAATTATATTATAACATATTGTACTATACTATAATATATAATATATATAAATATAAATTATATAGATAAATGTGACCAGTTGCTGATTATTTTCATTTCTTTGGATGACAAGAATCAGAATTAACTACTAGGGGGCTTACAGCACCCAGCACATGCTGTCTGTGCTGCACTCGTGTTTTTTTTAGAAATCAAAAATGTGCCAGTTATAAGGGGAAAAACCAACAAACAAACTTGTCTTTCCTGGGCAGTGAAAGGTTACGATAGAAGTCCAGGCCATGCTGCAGGCATGCAGGGGACCACAGATCCAGTCATGAGAAGCACAATCACTCTGTGTTCTTATAGGAAGAGAAAATACCGTGCGCAGAAGAGATGGAGCATTTCAGCAGTGTGTGTTGCCACAGTAAGAGATGGACTAAGTTCTGAATAGGACAGCCCTACCCCAGGAAGTATCCCACTTGCTTTATCTGGGTTAATGGGTGAGTAGAGCCTGACCCAGGTGATAGTGGCAATTCCACTGGCAACAAGTCACGGGGCTGTCTGTAATGCTAGGCTTACATTTGCCAGATAAATAGAGCCAAGTCTGGTTTGGCTAAGTCACAATCACACCGCTTCATGTAATGCAATACTTCTCATATATGGGGCTTAGCACCATGATAAAGTAAGTGCTTCATCTGGGTGTTCCCTAATTCATGACTGCTTGCTCAGGATTTTGGAGAAGGAGACAAACAATGGCAACGTCTGCTCCCAGCTGACTGATTCCTACCTCATTACTGTGTAGATGAAAGTGTTGGCTGAGGACTGAGACATGAGGAAACTCCAAGCAGAATGAGAGAAAGCAGACTTGTGGTTTTGTTGGTTTTAACATTTCAAAGGTAAAAAGCATCTGGAAGGTAAAAATGGCAGCAAAAACCAAACACAAATAGCAACTCGTGACATTCTAGGTTGTTTTTGTGCATGGTGAAAAATGTGTAGAACACAAGGACACCAAAGGGATGAAAGTTACCAAATTCCAATTTGTTCTTGTTATAGGTAAATATATGCAGACATGGAAGCTGTTGAATTTGGAAGTGTTTTTAGTGATTTCTTTTCCTTTCTTTCTTTTTTTTTTTTTTTTTTTTTTGTTCCCCTTTCTTTCCCTCTTGCTAGTACTTAAATCCCTCTTCTTTTTTCCCTTTTTTCCTTGTTTTCTTCTGGGCCTTAAGTTTCCTCCTGGAATAATACCATCATCTTCAAAATGCATTATTGGGCATGGAATGCTGGAAGGGAAAATCCCAACCAGCACTGTGGTATTTTATTAGCGTTGCATGAGCTTGAGGGTAAAGGAGAGGTTCAGTCTGTAGCATCAGTTCATCTGTGTTTCATCACGTTTGTATGCTTTGGAGCCCTCAGGCACATAGAAATAGCAGCTGGCAGGAGCACAGCCGTGGCTGGGTGGATCTGATTACGCAGGGAAAGCCTATGGATCCCAGCTTGTGCTGCTTCAGAGCCTCTGTGCTGGCTCGACAGGTCGTGCCCTCATCCTGGAAGGGACAGAGTAGCCTTCCTGCTGCGATCGTACTGTAACCAAACATCCTCAAGCGCTGACTTCGTACTCAAGCCGTTTCTCCTCAGAGACCTGTACCTGTAAGTTCCCAGCCGCCACTCCACGACCCCACCTGAGCCCCGAGCCCGCAGGCCACCATAGCGGCTCCCTCACGCCCCGCCTACGCGCTCCCAACCAATCACATCGCGCAAGCCGCCCAACCTCAGCCTATCGCCACCCGTTTCCCTTCCCGCCCCCGCCCCGCCCTCCCGGGGAGCGCCCCGCGTCCCCCTTCTCATACCCCTTCGCGTTGGGCCCGCCCCCTTCGCTGCCGGCCGCCAATGAGAGTGCAGGCGGCAAGCGCGGCTCTGGCAGGGTGTGTGAGGGGAGCGGCCGCGGTTCCCACTCGCTCTTCGTCGGTGCTGCCGCTCGCTCCTGCTTGGCCGGCTGTGGGACGCTGAGAGCCGGAGCCGGTGAGCGGCGGCACCGCCATTCTGTCAGCGGGCGGGCGGGCGGAGGCGCGGCGGGCCCCGGGGCGGCGCTGCGGGCGGACGCGGGGCCGCAGCTCTCCTCTCTTGAGCGGTGGGCACCGCTGGCTGCGAGGAGCAGCTTGGGGGCGGCGAGGGGCGCGTCCGTCAGGTCGGGAAGGGCTGCGGAGATCCGCGCGACTCGAGAGCCGCAGCCTGACCTCGGCCGCTGGGATGTCGGCGCCCGGCGGCGGGCGGTGCGTGACCTACATGCGGCGTGCGCGCGTGGGGCCGGGACGTTCGTTCGGCGCTTTTGGGACGCGGCTCCTCCTGTCTGCGCTTTGCTCCGGGGCGCCGAGCCGAGCGGCAGCGCCCGCTGAACTTGTTGCTAAAGGCACGCTGACGTTTTGCCGCATCTTCCATCTCTGCCTTCTCGCTCGAGTTCAGGAGGCAGGATCGACGCGAAGCGCCGGTCTCGTTATTTATAGCCTGGCGGAACGCGGCTCTGTGCTGCTGCCGGCGGAACTGCCGCAGGGAGCGCCTTTCCTGGGGCGGCCCTTCCCTGCATCCCGCACGCTGCGCGGCGGCCGGTCCCAAAGCGGGACGCACTGTGCCGGGCGCGGCTCGCTTCCTCCTGCCGTGTTCTCGACCGGGGCGGCTCTGGTGCCTTTCGTTCTCGGTTTCTCCCGCGCTGTGTTTTCCTGCCTCTCTGACCTTCCCAACGCCCGGGTCGCGTCCTCTGCCTTGAGGTGAACCATTAAATGAGGGTTAGGAATGCGCTTTCGCAGCGGTGCTTTTCCTATTGTGGCCGTACTGAGTCTTTGGTGCTAATGAATCGTTACTGCTTTGTAACGCTGTGGGTGAGCGATGCGGACTGGGAAGCGATGCGGACTGGCTTTGCGTGCTGGCACCGAGGTAGAGCTCTGGCACAGCTGTAGAAATAGCATCTCTGAGGGCTCTTTGGAGCTTGGGGGTGATTGAGCTTTGGTTAGGGAGCAAGAAAGCCTTATTTTTAGAGGAAACCTTAACGCTGCGCAACCGAGGGGTCGTAACACTGCGAGCTGTACTGGAAACAGAACGTTACGCAGGCAAAGCACGTCGCTTTCTCCTGCTGCCTTTGAGATAGAGTCCGCTTCCTTCTCTTTAGTAACTTCTATCCGGCGCTGGCAACGCTCGGGAGCCGCCCGGGGCGCGCTGGCGCGGCGCTGCGGCGGCGCGACCTTTCCCCTACTTCCCGACCGCGGTCACGTGGGCCGGCCTGGCTCGCGGGGGCGCGCCCGACCGGGGCCTGGCTCGCGGGGGCGCGCGCGGCTGAGCGGCCGGGCTGCGGGCGTCCCGGGCCGGAGCTGGAATCGGGTTCCCCTGGGATCGGGCCGCTCCTCCACGTGGCCGTATCTGGGGGGTGAGGGGAGGGCTGGTGTGCCCTTGGCGGGGAGGGCATGTTTGCTTTCACTTCGTGCACACACTGTTGGAGAGCTGCAACTGGAGCACGACTGCGTGAGCAGTTTTGGAAAACCTTCTGTGAAGGTGACTCAAGTGGAAGCTAATGTTTAAAATAAAAGCCAAGTGCGTCTTTTTATATTTTGAAGCCGTTCCCTTTGTCCTGCACGGAGCTGTAATGCAGTCCCAAATTCCACTTGCTCAGAAAAACGGCATCTGTCTGACTAAAAAGCATTCCTGTCTTCCGTGTCTGGGTTAATGTTATTTGAATAATTGGTTCCAATATTAGTAAAATGTTCCATGCTCACTCATTCCACTCTTGGAATGATCATCGGGAGCAATTCATTCCGTTTGTCTTCAGTCACTGGACGTGGTGGTCAGCTTGTAGGACTTCAGAGGTGCTGGGAGGTGGACGGCTTCAGGTGCAGGGCTGCTGAAAGCGAAGACGTTACAGAAATATTTGCTGCCATCAGGAAGTTAAGCACAACTCTTTGCTGCGTGACCACAGAAGGTACTTAGTGCAAAGGGAGGGAGAAGTGGAAAAACACCTGCAGTGGTTTGAATGTCAGCAGGGACAGGGATGTGGTTGTTCCTCTCTACTCTGCTCTTGTGAGGCCCCATCTGGAGCCTGTGTCCAGGTCTGGAGCCCCCAATACGAGAAAGACAGGGAGCTGTCGGAGGGGGTCCAGAGGAGAGCCAAAAAAAAAATTATCAGGGGACTGGAGCACCTCCCCTACGAAGACAGGCTGAGGGAGCTGGGCTTGTTCAGCCTGGAGAAAAGAAGGCTGCGGGGTGACCTCATTGCAGCCTTTCAGTACTTAAAGGGAGCCTACAAACAGGAGGGGAATCAACTCTTTGAAAGGGTAGATAACAGCAGGACAAGGGGAAATGGTTTTAAGTTGAGGGAGGGAAGATTAAGGTTGGATGTCGGGGGGAAATTCTTTACTATGAGAGTGGTGAGGTGCTGGAACAGGCTGCTCAGAGAGGCTGTGGATGCCCTGTCCCTGGAGGTGTTCAAGGCCAGATTGGATGGGGCCCTGGGCAGCCTGGTCTAGTATTAAATGGGGAGGTTGGTGGCCCTGCCTGTGGCAGGGGTTGGAGATTCATGGTCCTTGAGGTCCCTTCAAACCGAGCCATTCTGTGAATGCCCAGATAATGTTTTTTATGGCAGCGTTTTTAAAAGAAATAAAATACTCAGAACCCAGAGGTTTGCTTTTGAGGGTGTGGGAGGCTTCTGCATGGTGCAGCAGCTATGCAGCATTTTGCTTTTTTGTGTTTATCTCTTACTCGTCAAGATGACCGAGTTTTGAGAAGATGAGAAGAGGTGGCTTATTGAATGAAATGTGTACAATCTAATGTGTGTTGCAGTGAAGATCAGGATGATGCAAAAGGCTTAGCAGAAGTTCAGTATGTCCTACTGCTCATAGAAAAGAATGTAAATAGCAACAATTGTAAGAGTTTCAGTTTTGATTACAGCTGTGGAGCAGTTCAGTGTTGCTGTTGTATGTTTGTTCTTGGTGGAGTAACATCATGGAACCATCCAGTAGAGCAGCATGATATTCAGGAAGAGAAAAGAGGCTATATGATCCATACACAGTAGGGATTAAAATTCATTAATGTTAGTCTAGTAATAAACACGTCTGCTATAACTGGTCTTCTTATGCTTTTTGCTTGACTGTCCTCAATTTCTGCAGGTGGGAAGACAGCTGCTTATCTATCCATGTCTTTTCTCCTGGAGGCACTGGTGAAAGCAGCCTGTTCTGTGAACGTGTCTCCAAGAAATCTTGGTGGGATCAAGGTTGAGTTTAATGGGAGCTTAAAGCCTGCAGGATAGAACTTGCATATGGATGTCTTAAACCGCACGATGAATCTGGCCTTTGGGTCTGGCCACTGGGATCACCTTGCTTGTTGCACAAGCCAACAGCCGCTAATTTCAGCCCTCAGAAATAGCTAAGAGAGGAGCAGGGCACTGGGTGAACTCTTATTCACCATCTTAGGCCTGCTAAATACAGCCAGATCAATCCAGTATATTCATGCAGCGTAGTGAAAAACAGTTTCACACTACTCTTTGTGACAATGCTTTCCTTTGGCATAAATTTTACTTGAGGGCTTCCAGTTTGATCCAGTCCCTCACAGCCATTGAAAGCTCTGCGTGAATCAAAGCTCAAACTGTTTTTCTTGACTTTCTGTTTCAGAGCTACAGTGAATTGTTTGTCATTGCCATCGTTTAATGGCTATTAGCAGCTAACAGCATTGGGATGAGTCTGGCTCTGAGCGTGTTCTGACCTACTCAAGAACCCAGCTGCAGTGAGTCTGTGGGATAGAAGATCTCTGGGGGACAAGCAGATCACAAATTCTTTTTTGAGGAATACAGAGCTGTTCAGGTATGTTTGCATTTCATTCTTTGGTCTGTTTGTCTGTTTTCATATTGTCCTTCCACATGTGCCTGCCACCCCATTTTAGCTTTTGGGAAGGGGATAAGGAAATTGGGCCAAAATTTCAAAGAAGCTGCGTTTGGAGGTTGTCTATTCTACCCCCATAAGTGATGCTGGAAAATGCTGAGGATGGGACGCAAGCTGATAGCTTTGTCAGTGGGGGCAATGAGTTACTGCACACTGCTTGGCTGTTCTGATCTCGAACTTGCTGCACGTGAGGTTTGTAGTAGGTCCCAGTGTTGCTGTACCTGTGCACATACATGCACTCACTTCTCTCGGTGGGCTTGCAACACACCATTTGTTCATTTTTTAGGTGCAGAAAATCCTTTAAACGTTGTAATTTCAATGGACTACAGCCCTCAGCCATAGGGGAGGATAAGAGGGATGGAAGCCAATGCTTATTGTTTATACAGCAATAATGACAACTAAAAAAATAACCCCTAAAATTTACATTAAAAAGTTCCTGTCTCATCCAGTGCTTTGCTTAAGCCATCTCAATCATTGGATTGGCCCAGTAATCCTATTTTGGCAATCCTTTGAGAGATCTATCATGTAAATAATTGCATTCAGCTTTTGGGGAAACTTAAACTGGTTTTAACTCCCTTCAGTTACAGCTAGCCTGGCGTGAGAGAACTTGTCAGGTTAGCGTAGCATTCAGCCCATTATCATTTAATGGAAGTTTTAAAGGCGGGCGATCGTTTGGTTTCTGTTTTATTTCTGTACCACAGTTATTAGGTTCACCCGAGAAGACCTGCTGAATTTAACCCACGTGGTTGTTTATTGCACACAAAAAAAAAAACTTGGCTTTGCTCCTCTTGGATTTCTCTTAATGGTTTTGTATCTGAAGTCCCATTGGAGTAGGAAAGTGAATTGTTGGTAAAACTTAAGCATGTAAAGTAGCCAGTGATAAGTGCAGCTCAAGCATGATTAGTTATTACTGAAGGTTTGTACATGAGCAAGCTATTCTGAAGTAGAAATTCTTAACTGAATAACAGTGTTGGTTAATCTGTATAGTAAGTTCAGAAGTCAGCCACTTGCAAAATATCACGTGGTTTGTGAATAAGCTCTTTATTCTTCCTGAGGGATCTCGTTACCTTTTTGCAAAGCGCTCGAACTCTAAGATGGGCCGCAAGAAAGTGGTATTAGCTGGTAGAACATCCAACAAACAAAAGCCTTTTTGGTCATGGTTAAATGTTTGGGCTGCATATTTCGCAGTGAAATATGAAGAGAATTGGAGATCAAAGAATTATTTTCCTTTGAGAGGCATAGCAACCTTTTTTGGGAAATTATACGCAAATAAAATTAGCCAACTTTCATCTTTGTATTTCTGTTAAATGGGATGCTTTAGTTTTAACTTCCTTCAACTGCTCATCAATGGAGCACCAGATTCTTGTAAACCGCTTCAGGCATCTTCTGGTTAGCTGTCTGCCTTACCCAAATCCTGTCTGATGTTAGGTTGTCAGGTAGTGGTGGGGAAGCACTCGTATAACGGCAGATGTGACTTTGACTGCATCGATGCTGGATACTGCTGACAGCATACGTTTCAGTGAATGAATCTTCTGCACCTATAGCAAACTCTCTGAAAAGACATCACTGAAGTCACCCAGGTTTTGTTATTGGTAATACAGGGCCTCAAGTGGATAAGAAGGGTCACTGTTTTCCTTTCCAATGAATCCACACATGACGTTAAGTTTCAAGGACTTTTTACTACTAGGAATTTGTGTTCTTTCCCACCATTTATATCACCAGCACTTAAGGTCAGCACCAGAAAGCTGCCTGCTACCTTTAAACCAGCCAGCTCTCACTATAGCAGTATTTAAAATGCCTCCATCTGTCTATAAAGTTCATACAGAAACGTCTGTGTATAAATTCTATTGTGGAATCCAACTTTCTGTCCTCCGGATTAATTATACGCTTCTGTCAGTTGCAGAAAGCACTTCCTGAGTGCTTGACTGGTTCTACTTTGTCTTCTAAGACATGATGGTCTTTCAAAGCAATTGAATTGTTTGTGCATAGGATTTCTTCATCAGGCCTATTTTTTTTAAATGAGATCTACTTTTAAAGATGTCTATGTTAAGTTTCAGAAAGAATCTCTGCTAGGTAGCCAGTTGAAACTCTACTTTTCAGAGAGCTTTTGTATTTATGTACAGTGTAAGTGGCACTAATGGTGAATTGGGAGTTTTGTTCTCCTGGGTTCAGGCCCTGCTGCAAATGAGATGCTACAGATGCTGACTGCTGGATGCTTTGTGTTGCACTCAGGCCATCCAGAGGAGTCTTTTTAAACATCATCAAGGGAGGTACAAACTTATCCTGACTTGAGAGCTTTGGTTGTTTTTTTTTACTGTATTAATTATTTTCTTCTGATGTCAGCATTGAGCTGTTGACTTGATCGTTTTTATTCCATGCCTTTGAAGGTGTTCTTTCAGCTTTCACTTCATGTATTCTTTCCTGAAATGTTATGCTTGGTCCATAAATAGTACATACATGGACTATAAGAAGCAGTAAGATTAAACAAAAGGGAAATGTGCTGCCTGTAAGGCGATCCATGCAGTTTCTTGTTTTTTTTTCCTGTTCTGCTCTGTATGTAGTGCTTCTTTTCTTCTGGTTCTGTCCTCTTTGCACTCTCCCTCTGGGTGTTTACAGACGTGGTAAGATCCCCCGAGCCTGCTTTTCTCCAAGCAATCCAGTCTCAGCTCTTTCAGCCTCTCCTCATAGGAGAGATGTTCCAAGTTCTTAATCTTCTCAACAGCTTTTCACTGAACTCTGGTTGCTTCATCTCTCTTGTACTGCGAAGCCCAGAACTGAAGGCGGTTCTCAGAATGGGACTTGAGCAGAGCTAGAGCGGGGCAGACTCACCTCCCCTGACTTCTTAGCAGTACTGCTCCTAATGCACCTCAGGGCTGTTAACCTTTGCTTGAAGGGCACCTTCCTGGCTGCTGTGCAACTTGCTGCAGGCTGGCTTTCCAGCCGGCCTCCGTGCTTAGACACCTCAGTGTTGGGAATTATCTTGCTTTTAGTTTAGTATCTGGTTATGATGTTTTAGCATTTGCATGCTGGTGATCTATCCTAAAACAACAAAATAGATAACAAATGATTTTTTTTTTTTTCTTTTTTTAATGACCATTTCTTCTGAAAGCTGCATCAAGCTCATCTCCTGAAGGGAAGCTTAACTGTTTTTATTTCTTAGAAGAAATGTGTGCACCTGCGTGAGTTTATAAGCTTTTCAGGTGCTTTTAAGCTCTGGAACAGCTTGCAAGCACTGGAACAGGTTGCCCAAGGAGGCTGTGGGTGCCCCATCCCTGGAGGCATTCAAGGCCAGGCTGGATGTGGCTCTGGGCAGCCTGGTCTGGTGGCTGTCAACCCTGCACAGAGCAGGGGATTGAAACTAGATAATCATTGTGGTGTCTTTTCCAACCCGGGCCATTCTGTGATTCTGAATCCAGCAGCATAATTTAGCTCTTAGCATGGAGATGTGTAATGCTTCAAGTCTGCCTGCCACCAGGGAGCAATCTGCGGTCAGGGTGTTGGAGATGTCTGAGAGCTCCAGCAACATTATATTTGGTGGGGTCCTATGTGGGGATGTTCTCAGAGAAACAATGTAGCAGTCATTGCTCTTCTCAGAAAATTCTCAACCATTGATTGTCAGAGTAGAATAATTGGGGGGATTTGCTGTGTAAGCTGAGTTTGATTCCTGACAGACGTATGCTCCACATAATGTACAAATAGATGTCAAAATATCATGAAGAAAGCTTCAAACTGAATTGTTGAGCTTGCTTGCAAGCAAGAGTCATAGAATTAAGTCTTTAACCCAGATTTTGGCAGTTCTGGGCCATGTGAATAAGAGATCTCTTCATTTTACCCTTCATTTGTGAATTTGCTTTGTTTGCAGGAAAAGGAGCAAAGGATGTAAAAACTACATTTAAATAGGAGACCCTCATCTCCTTCAGTGGCTACAGGACACGTAGGTTGTAATACGAAGAGGACTCTTTGGTGTCTGCACCCTGAAATCATTGAGTCTATGGGCAGTAGAAGCTAAAAAGTTAAACGTTATTATTGTAGCATCAGTAAAGGTGTAACAATAGCACAGTGAAGCTTTGTGTGTAGCAGACAGCAATACAGATTTTCAGTCATAGCATTTTTGGATGGTGAGGTCTATCAGGACTTGACGTGTTTTCCCAGCTGAAAAGCTTACTTCCAACCTACCAGCATTTTGTTTGTAACAAGAGGAAAATTGTGGCAAGCTTTGATTGGCTTAAGCTGAGATATGAAGAGGAAGAAGGAGAAGCATTGGTGGCTGATACAGCGTATTAGAATTGAACTGAAACCAGAAAAGAGCAAGGAGCAGGCAGCTTTCTCCTTTAACTCTGTTTGATTTTAGTAAGGAGCGAGGTGTGTTTTGAAGGTATGTTAATACTAGGAAAACAACACTCAAAGGATGAAAATAGCCACTTCAGGCTGATGGTGAACATGTGTTCATTTCTCTCTTCTCCTTTCAGTAAGATCGGCCAAACTGCTTAGCTCTTGTTTATGGCTGGGAAAGGTTATTCTGCATTTGCTGACCGAAACGCCTGGAGTTACGAGAAGTTATTGTTTCAGTGTTAGCAAGCTGATGGATGTGGGCGCTGCCTTACTAACATCGGCAAGTCAAATTGAGAATCCAGCGCATGCTCCTTCGGCCGGTGCCCTTTTCCCTACTTTGTTAGCGAGCACGTGACAGCGGAGGAATGCAAAGGAGGGGAAGTGTTGGGCAGCTTATGATTGAATTGGCCTGTGCGGGCTAAAAGAAGTGTTCAAAGGAAGGAGCTCCAGGAAGTCTTTGCTGCTCAGCCATCATAATTCAAACAAACAGTAGTCTGAGATACTCGGTTTTTCTTGAGTAAAGGAAAAGGATATGAAGAGAAGCATGCTGTGTGATGCTTTAATATCTTTCAGGATCAAGCAGTGCAGTTCTCTAACTAACCTTGTCTTCTGTGCTTGGTTACTTGATTCGGGTTTCGTTCTTGCTGGTTTAATGTTCTTTCATTTGTACTGTGGCTATAGGGAATGTTTTCCTTATTGAAGCTTATTTAAATTTAGCCTGACCATTGAACTAAATTTAGTAAAATATGAGGCTGTTTATGATTAATGCTATTTATAATCTTTTCCTACCTCGGACAATACAAATGCATGTACTTAAGTGAGAGGGTTTCCAGAAATTCTTTCTCTTCAGAAACAGAGGGAGGATGGTTATGAATTCTCAGGTTGAGAAGCCACAGGGGGCTTGAAGGGTAGTGAAAACCAGCTGACCTGCTGCTGATGCGTTGGCATCCCAGAATGTAAAATTCCAGGAGTGAACTGGAGAGTCAGTTGGCCTTTCTTGAGACAAATCGAGGAGCCTGTTTTTCCACTTAGAGCTATGGTTGGGTTTATTTTTGTTTTTTAAACTGTCTGAACAGCACTAGACTTATGATGAATTCTTTAATTGCTCTGTGTTTTTGCAAACCCTGTCGAGTCCAGGGTGTACCATGTATTAACCACTGCCTGTCTCTGCTTTATTGCTCATGCAGTTTTGGTCTCAGTGTAGAGCTGATGGTGTGTAACTCACATGAACGAGTACACAGCTGACTTTGACTTCCTGATACTTGCCTTCAACAATGCCATTATAAATAAGCAGTTGTTAGTGACTGAGTCATGGAGTGCTACAAATTGCAGCTGTTACAAGGAGGGCATACAGTGCTTGCCTTGGAACTTGTGTTCAAAACCAGTTTTGTTTTTTTTGCTGTCCTAATGAAACACTGTACATGCATAGATGAAATTGCATTCTATCACGGTATTGTGAGCGTTAGCTTAGTTTCTGGAGGCCCAGAAACCTGATTCACCAAGATTTGAGCCTCTGCCTTCCCCAGCAGCGACTGATGGATTTGGGAGGTCTTTGGATTGCCATCAGCTCTTCTAGGAGCAGTTGTATTTGCAGAGGCTGTCCTAGAGATAGGTACTTTTATAAATATTGCACTACCCGTTGGTCAATTACCTTACTAGATGTTGTGCAACAGCATTTATCTTGTTCATCTCGCCCTAATACTCTTTCTACATTGTGTATTTATTTCCTAGTCCTGTTAATACAGCATTCCCAGTGTTTACATTCCTTTACTGTATATTCATACACGAACCTTTGTATTTCTTCTCCCACGTTCCAGGTGATTTTGGCATTGTAGAATATTTACAGTGAGGAAGAGCGAAGTCACAACAGACTACTTTTGAAGTGCTCTGCTAAACTGTACTTGTTAGCTCTAACAAGCGGTTTAGCAAGGGATGAAGGTCAACTGGAACTTAATTTTTAATTAAGAAGTCTAAACTTGAGATTTGCAAAAGAAGTGCTACGCTTACAGAAAAACGTCAGTGCTGCCCTGGTCCAAATGGTGTTGATTATCGTAGAATCGTAGAGTCACCAAGGTTGGAAAAGACCTCCAAGATCATCCAGTCCAACCATCCACCTATCACCAATAGTTCCCCACTAAACCATGTCCCTCAGTACAACATCTAAATGTTTCCTGAACACCCCCACAATGACTCCACCACCTCCCTGGGCAGCCCATTCCAATGCCTGACCACTCTGAGATGAAGTATTTCCTGAAGTCCAACCTGAATCTGCCCTGGAATTATTATGATATGCTTGTGATTTTAGTACCTTTGTACAGAGTCTTAATTTTTTTTTTCTTTTTTTTTTTTTTTTTTTTTTAACAGAACTCTCTCCAAAAATGGCAGAAGCTCATCAAGCAGTAGCATTTCAATTTACAGTAACTCCAGATGGGATTGACTTGCGAATGAGCCATGAGGCACTCAAACAAATTTACCTATCTGGTGTCCATTCATGGAAGAAAAAGTTCATCAGATTCAAGGTACTTAAAACCAGTCAAGCCTACCAAACTTAAGGTTCTCATAGATGTATAGAAGTTTTGTTTAAGCAGAACTTAATTTTTAGGCCTCTTTGGCATATGAAGTTCCTTACAGCAAATGACTTCTGTGAATTTTAGTTAACAAGGGGTAGTAAGGAAGCATCAGCGCTGGCTGGTGCTGTGCTAAAAGTACAATGTCAAGACTGAAAGGATTCTTCTTTTTTATCTGTTCTATGGAATCAAGATGAAGCAGGTATTAGAAATTAATAATACCTTTATTTTATTCTCTTCTCAACAGCTCATAGAATTACATATTATCTATTTGCATAGATCAAAAATGTAATCATGACTTTCAAAATCACGTGGGTGCAGAGGTACCAAACTATGTTCTTGATTTATGTGTTCTTTACCAAAATAAATCTTCAAATTAGGAAAAAATGTTTGTTATTTTCAAAGGTACCTGAACATCCATCTTGAATAAATTACACCAAACAGTAATGTTTCTGATTGTTGTTTTGTTTTGCTCATAGAATCAGAAATGGTATCTATTCTATTAGTAGCACATGAGGTAAGCGACAGGCTGACTTCAGTGTCTTTTTCACATACTTTTAAAAAGTAGCCTTAAGAAAAATATCTTTGAGACAGACAGTTTAAATGACAATTTTCTGAATCTTGTCCAGTAGAGTATCTTTTCCCAGGTATTTGTTTAGGAAGGGCTAATAATGGGATTATGGAATCATAATTGGAAATGTCATTTATTCCAAAGAACTTTGCTGATTGCAGTGCTTTCACTAGAACTTGTGGCACAAACTGCATAATCTATGAAGTAATTATTGGTATTGTTGTGAGAATTTCCAGTAGCAATCAAACTTAGCTAAAATCCATGAAAGAAAATGCTGGATAATCTTGTTTAAAATTAAATGACTTAAATGTATTGATTTTTGTTTCTTTCCATGGTAATATGAAGTCAACCGCTTTGGTATGAAAAAATTATGTGAAGGCTTTTCTTTCCAGAATGGAATTATCACTGGTGTTTATCCTGCTAGCCCCTCTAGCTGGCTTATTGTAGTTGTGGGTGTGATGTCAACAATGTATGCCAAAATTGATCCTTCTTTAGGAATAATAGCGAAAATCAACCGAACCCTTGATACAACGTAAGTAGTCTGAAAACTTACTGTTCTCTAAACCAAATCAGTTTTATGTGTAATTGCTTTTCATCTAAATCCTGTTAAAGCATACCAGTCTTTGAACAGTGTCTTTGTGATAGAGTAAGCGTAAATCTTAATGCATGAAGTTATTAAATGTGTAGGTTGTTGTACCAGTATTACTGCATTGTTATATACGTGTTTGGGAAGTGCATTTGGCAACTTCTGTTGCCTTAGTTCTGGCCATAGGAGAGGAAGTTTGGAAAGGAGTTCAATAACAAGGAGCAGACAGGCGTAAAACTTGCACAATGCCTGCCTTTGTACCACAGAATGTAGGTTGGTAATGTTAAGTTCTCCTTAAAACTTAAACTGACGTTAACTGATTCATACTGCCTTTTGTTTTAAATAGTGGCTATATGTCAAACCAAACACAGAACATTGTGAGTGGAATACTTTTTGGCACAGGGCTTTGGGTTGCCCTTATTGTCACAATGAGGTACTCCCTGAAAATGCTGCTTTCCTATCATGGCTGGATGTTTGCTGAACACGGCAAGCTTTCTGCAGGCACCAAGCTGTGGATGGTAAGGATGTATTGTCTTTCTGTTCTATCTCATCTCTTTGTGTATGTGGTCTGTTTTCAAAGCTCTGAAGTAGATAGTTTTGTAGTTGTTCTTTTTTTCTGTCTTGCTTGAGTTTTCTGTGTCACGGAACAAGGGCTGTTGGGTATTTTTACTAATGACTATCATCCTTTTGATGCTTTAATTAAACTATTCAATATGGCCTTGTGGAAGGAAAAGCAAACACTTCAAGAAGAATGCCTAAATTTCCCAGCACCTTGGGACTGTGTGACTCAAATGCCTACTTCCCTATGTGCAACCACAGCTTAAACTCAGGCTATGGAACAACAACAAAAAAATGTTGTTCTCTCCAGAAAGCACTACTCTAATTCTTTTTTAAAATAGAAATGCTGGTATTTTTAGTCATCCGTTCTAAAATTAACCTTACATTTAAAGAAAACTACAGTCTGTCCCTTCAAACGGTCGTAGTGGTAGGACTCCAAACAGAGTTGGAGAAAACATATGAGGTGGGTAGCTTGTAACACAATTTACGCTTAAAGATAAGACTAGAATGACTTCTTGATAATTAAGATGCTTTGGAAAAGGGTTTGAGAGGCTGCCATCTCCCTTAAAGGCTGTAATAGGTGTGGGGAAGGTATGTATAGGTGCTCTGGAAGGGGGAGTGGATTTTTATTATTCAGGCTCAGTTGTTTAAACTTCTTCCATTGTTGACATAGAATTTAAGTGCTCTCCTAAGATAAGAATTAGCTTCCCTAAAAAAATCAAGAGATGTGTAATGATGTATTATGGAAGTTGTTCAACAACAGATATCCAGAATATACATTACAGTTCAATATTAGTTTGTTACAAATGAAATTTCTAATCAATAGTTTCTCCTGGAAGCAGTGTCAAGAGCCTCATGACTTGAATTTGTACAGTCCAGGCTCTGAATGGTAAGGCTTTCTGTCGATTGCTTGAAGCTCTCTCTGTCTGGGTTTTCAGCATGTCCTACCAAACAGATATGTTAAGGCTGTTAATCTTAGCTTACACTAGCCTTGAACAGTATGAACTGTAGTGCTACTTACCACGCTCTGTTGCATATTATTGATATACTTTGGTATATATGATATGCTGCATATATTTGTTCTATTTTGCTGTGTGTTACACGTGGTTTAAAAACAGGCCACTATACAGGTGTATGCCTAGCAGTATCTCATCTCTGTTTAATATAAGCCTTTATTTCACTCCTTGCATTTTTTTAGGTAGTTCCAACAAAAGAGAGGACTAGTTTACCTATAAACAGCACCAACTACCTCAGCTTTCTAAACCTTTGTTATCCAGGAGGGATTTTCCTGTGCATGTGTTGTTTTTTTCCCCAGCTGATTTTCATGCTGATTAACAGCATAACAATATACTCACGATGTTTTTCTTTGTTCAAATAGTGCTGCAGATAGCAAACTTGTGCTGCGATTTCAGCTGCAGTATTGATTGATTGGCAGGCTAATTGGAAGTCTGGTGACCCATCTAATGAAAATATTTCAGCTTCGAAGTAATTAGGTTTTCTGATGGGTATTAGGATGTGAAATCAGAGAAGTAATGAAGGAGGTGTCAGATCACTTCAGTGGTCTCAGACTCTTAAGTAAACTTGTAGTTGAGCATGTTTGTTGTATTTGTCAGTTGAGCAGGTAGTCTTACTCTCTATCTGAAGAAAATCATGCCTGGCTGAAGAGTTCTGGAATAAAATAGTCTCCAAGTATGGGAAGTAGATTTTCTTACGAAAAGCTGTGGTGTTTTTCTCACCTGGCTTTAAAATTGTTTTATCCACGAAGCACAATCAGATTTCATTGGGCTGATTACCATGGTGCATCTAGCAGATCTGTGCTGCGGGGAGGTCTTTTTTGCTGGTAACACACTGCGACTGTTAATGGCTTTGCTGCCTGAAACAGCCTCCTGTAGCTGTGCTGACCAAGGAAATGGAGAGGGAATGGGCTGTTCTCATAAGTAGTGTTTTCAGTTGTTTGTAATTTGGGTGAACAGGGCAAATGTTAGCAATTAAGTAGTGAAAGGGCATCTTCAGTTTTCTTCTGTCTTCAGCCCGTTTGAACACAGCATATTGAACTTCATAGAATATGCTATATAGGATGTTGAGATTGTACTTCACAATAAGTGAACTGTTGGTTTAATACTTGATTTTACTTTCTTGCCCAAATGGGATGATTAATATCAATATCCTTCCATGTATAGTCTAGAATTTGCCTGGTTGAGAGTTTCAACTTAGTGCATGTCACAGCTGAGAGGTATTCAGAGATAGAAGCAGCATTTCTATCTTCAGTCTCGTGGAGAAGATGGGATGCTGTAAAACTTGAAACTGAGTCTGAAACTGTTGTCTTTGATTTTTTTTAGTTTGTTTATTGGTTTTTGATAACACAAGGACTGTGCATAACATTGGCATGCTTGCACAACTTGATGTGTTTAAATCATGCAGTTGATTATCTGGGGGCAAACTGTTCTTAAAGAAACTCCCTTTAAATGTGTACTCTTGATGTTGAGCTATAACTTTGAAAAATATCAAAGCATGATTCCAAAGCATAATTCTTAATGATGGCTATTATTATGCGGGATGCTTGACTGAACGATTCCTGTTTTGGAGTACAATTGAGGTGGGTTTTTCTGTTGGCTATTTTGTAAGTAAAATATCGATGGGTACATTTGCTTTTTAGTCTTCATAAAGGAAAATGAATGAGGAAGTGCACTCAGTAACTGTCTCCATTTTCTATTGAGACCAAGGCGCGTCATATGCGAACAATATTGCCCAATGACCAGAAGAAGTCAGGAAGTCTCCATGATGCTCTTTTTCTTCAAATGATGTGTTGTTTGCTTTGGAATTTGCCATTGCCTTTTTGCCTTTGTCAAACAATGATAAAGATGATAGTTGGCTAAATTTAGTCTAATGTTGCTTACTAGTGAAAGGAACTCCCAGCTATGTTATTCCTTTTACTCTGTCATTTTCCTTTGTGGAGCATAATAAATTGAAGTGTATATTTTGATTTTGTTTTTCCTTCAGAGTCTTGTAAAACTCTTCTCAGGACGTAAGCCCATGTTGTACAGTTTCCAGACGTCTTTACCACGATTGCCAGTTCCAGCTGTCAAAGACACAGTCACCAGGGTGCGTGGAATTTGATTCATTATCTTTGGTAACATTGAATCCATGCTTAGATGCCTTTGTATTTATATCAGAGTGTTTTTGTTTTGTTTTTGCCGTGTCTTAAAATCATTATGTGGTGGTATCAATATTTTCTCATACATTAAAACGGAATGTGTAGAAACTAAGGGCTAAGACAAACCACTGAAATGGATGACAGTTTGAAGCTGGCTTGCTTCACGTTGGGTGATAGGGTGTCTGTTACAACACTTTCCAATGAAGTGATATGCAGGGCTTTCAGTGCATCTTGTATTTGTTATGTTGACTAGCATGCATGTAAGCGCGTGTTTTATGACAAAATCTTGCAGCAAAGTGTGTAAGTAGGACTGTGTGTTATGGAAACTGAAGGTTTGAAGGAAACTGAAGGAAAAGAGCTCGATGAAGCTGCTTAAAGCTGAAGAGTTGAGTCCTATGATAACAGTAAATATGTTCTTTAAAATGCTTTCTTCTCTGGAGAGGAGAATATATGGTTAGAAAAGTGACCTTTTCCACAAATTCTGGAAAAGTTTGCAGGAAAATGTTTAGAAGTGTTTTAACAAAACGGCGTTTTGCAGCCTTATACATTTGAATCTGAATGCTCTCTCTGCTGTAAATGATGTAAATGTTCTCTCTGCTGTAATGATGTATGTGACTTTCTGCTGAAATGATGAGAAGGTGCACATCTGTGACTACAGTGATGCTGATTCTCTTCCTGTATTGTAGTATCTGGAATCAGTCCGGCCACTTATGAATGACGAAGAGTTCAAAAGAATGGAGGGTCTTGCAAAAGATTTTGCATTTAACTTAGGACCAAGGCTTCAGTGGTACTTAAAGCTAAAATCGTGGTGGGCCACAAACTATGTGAGTAGATCAACAGACAACTTCAAATTACATCTGTTGAATATTTGTTTCCTGTTGTATTTTTGGCTTATTGTTCATTCTGTCTTAAATGGAGAAGAAGGGAATTGAAACTTGTGCAAAGTGCGTTGGAGACCACTGGATTTGCACAGAAATAAGTTGATGTGGGATTTTGAAAACAGAAAGTTTGGTAAATGGAACTTTATAGAGCACATCTTTGTTCAGTTCTGTGTTTGTTATTCTGGAGCCAGTGATTTAGCTATTACGACTGCTCATAGGCTATCTATCCTTGTTAAGATTTGTAATTAAACCCTGAACATAGCTGTCCAGGTAGTTTAGATAGAAGAGTACTTTAGGAAAACTTTTTTATGTAGAATTGATAAAGCATATGGAAAAGAAATAAGCAATTGTAACAAATGTTTTCCATCAAAAAGAAAATCCAAACTGCAGTATCATAGTGAGAACTGTGTAATGCAGTTATAATCATAGAATGGCATGGGTTAGAAAAGTCCTTTAGGAGGACCTCACCTAGTTTCAACTCCCTTGCAGTAGGCAGCGTTCCCAACCACTTGATGAAGCTGCTTAAAGCCCCTCATCCTACCTGGCCTCAAACGTGAGGCATCCACAGCTTCTCTGGGAAACTTGTTCCAGTGCTCACCGCCCTCATAGTGAAGAATTTCTTCCTCAGATATCTCATTGAAATCTCCTTTCTTTTAGGTTAAAGTCATTACCCTGGTTCTATCCTTTTATGCCTTTTTACAAAGTCCCTACTTTCCTGTAGGCCCCTTTTGTGTGGTGGAAGGCTGCAATAAGTTCTCTTCTGAGCCTTTTCTTCTCCGGGCTGAACAACCCCAAGGCTGCCCTTGAGCTTCCTGATGTAGTATCTAAAATCTGGCTCTACACATTAACTGTAGTTCTCTTAGGTTACCCCAGCATTTGGGGTTTCTGATGCATTTCAAATGTCATGCGAAGATGACAATTTATTCAGAAACTTACTATTTCTAGAATTATCCTACTTTTTTTTTTTTATTTGCTTTCCTTAAATATTAACAGAAATCAGTGGAGGATTTTTGTTTCTTTGTATGTTTTTAAGTGGGGGGGTGGCAAGCTGACTGTTAAATTTCTATTTCTGTACAAAGCACTGTAATGTGGAATTATCAACACAGCAGATGTCAACTATAGAAATAATGAACTTTTACTCATCTTTTTTCATCCTACAGGTGAGCGATTGGTGGGAAGAATATATCTACCTTAGAGGGCGTGGACCAATTATGGTTAACAGTAACTATTTTGCAATGGTAGGTAAATGCTATAAATGCCTTATGGGTCAAAGAAGCATTGGAAAATTTCTGTCATGGATCTTAACTTATTTTTCTTTAATATTTCCCTTTTTAGACCTCTGTTGCCACTGAGTATATGGCTGTCCTTGTTCTTTCTGGAGTACAATCTGAAACAAATGTCTTACAAAGTGCTATCTTCATAATGAACGTAGCACATCTGGCAGTTGGGCAAACTTGTGCAGTGATGGCTTCTTTTACAGTTTTATACTTACTGCAACAAGCTATCTTTAAAAAAGATTAATGTGAAAAAAAACAAACTGATGCATATGCATAGCACAGTTGTGTGTTCTGGTATTTGTAAATGTCTGTACAGGAAGTAAAATTGTGAAAGACCCTGAGGTTAAAAACATAAGTAGGAAATACTGTGGTTTTGAATTCAAATTTTCAGTAGCACTATATGGGATGACTGACAGCCATGCTGTAGGTTTTCAAACTGGTGCTGTTAAGGAAATTGTGGCTATTGAAGGAATGGAATTTAAATCATCAACTCACTGCACTAATGTACTTCATGTATTTTTAAGACTTGACTTCACTGACCAGAATATAGCTTAAAAAAATTTATTTAAAAAAAAAAAACAAAAAACAAAAAACAAAAAAAACAAACCACAAAAAACCAGTAGTATTGTATATTTTTCAGTGTTCTATGATAATAGCTAACTTAAGATTCTTATGTTCTTTGCAGGACTTCCTTTATTTATTTCCCACAACCATACAGGCAGCTAGAGCTGGTAATATTATCCATGCCATCCTGCTCTACCGGAAAAAACTGGACAGACAAGAAATCAAGCCAGTATGTACATTGGTTTAAATAGGTTTTGGTCTTTTCCAGCACAGTTTATAAGGAGTTGATCAGCTTTTACAGCAGGAGAGGGAAGAGTTGTGCCAGAACCATATGTGAGACTCAACTGAATTTGTGATCTCAGGCATCTTTGTTATCACTTGAATTGCACATGTGCACAAACTACTGGCTATCAGATGCAAGCTTCTGTTACACCAGCTAATTGCAGCACTTGAAACTGACCTAGCTATTTGCCCAAAAGAGAAATAAGGTCTTATGTTTGCATACGTTAAGTACACCACCTAACAAATTATTGATAGGTAGCAAGCATGTCATGGTACTTCTGAACCACTGAGTTCTGGAAATCCCAGCAGGAAAACATTTTCCTATTTCCTGCTAAAACTGACTGTAAGGATGAATTTTAAATTGAGTAGCATATGAAGTAGGTTATATGCTGAAATATCAACTACAATTGGATGTGTACTGCTTGCCATATTTTCATGTTGTGCTTTGTGATTTCTGCTTATAGTTGCTTTGCTTAGTGAATCTGCCAAATGCAATGAATTTATTTACTTGATATATCAAGGTAGAAAATAAACACTTCAGTATATTGCTGAATTTACTCATTTCTTAAGCTGGTGTAGCAATAAAGCTAGACAACTTTTTTTAAAGTTAAGTTTATCTGAAGTTTAGAAACATTTGATTTACGCTAAGTGTGTGACTTCATACTTCCTCAGGACACTGCATTTCCAGAAAACCTAAGTGTCTTTCAAGCAGATTTTGTTTGAAAACTTGATTTGTTTCTATTTCATATTTTATTCAAGTAAGCATCATAACCCCCAGCCCACATACTTAGTCTGTGATGATTCAGTGGATACAATTTCTTTCCTAGTGTCATATAAAGAAACACTAAGAAACGTTTGTAGCTTTTCTTCAAAGCAGGTGTCCTAGGGAAGTCTTCCTACTGTTCTGTTTGTTTGTATGTTTGGACCCAGATAATTGGAGTAAATACACGGTGTGTCTAAGAAATGGTATTTGTCAGGCAGAACACTGCCTTAAAAACATCCAGACTTCAGAGGAATTCAGATCCTGATGTGGACATAGTGGTTATAAGAAGGTCTGCTTGATAACAAAAGACACCATTGAAAGAGTGCAGTTGAGTAGCTGTTGCTGTTTGAAGCAAAGGTTGTCCTTGGACTTGGTGTTGTGATTTCTCCTGCATAGGAGAAATCCAACAAGGAAGGGAGCCAAAGTAGATAAGGATAGGAGGAGAGTTGTGTACTCTCTTGGGTTTATGATGTAATTTCATAGGTGGATTAATCAGAAACAGAGGAAGAAATCAAGGGGTAACCCAGATTGACCATAGAGCACATTGGATTTCTGATGCAAGCTATCTTAAGTGCTTGCTTCTGAAGAGTGAGCTTTGATAAGAATTAAAAATAAAAATAAAAAATACAGCTACTGGAATGTAAGTGAGTGAAATCTTCCACATGTAGTTGAAGGGAAAACAAGGAACTGAAAAAAAATGATGCATTAGAAATATTCTTGTTCTGCAGCCTCTTGTTTACCCAGATTGTTTTTTTTCTTTTAAATTTACTAACGATCTATACTAAATTAGAATTTAATCCACATGTTTTGTACAGATTCTTCTGATGGGATCCACTGTTCCGCTTTGCTCAGCTCAGTGGGAGCGGATGTTTAATACCTCCCGCATCCCAGGAGAAGAATCAGGTAAGCAGGGCTATCCAAGGAGAAAAGAACATCTCAATGGAGCTCACAGTTTTGGGGATATTTTCTGCTAGACTCCCTTTTTTTCCAGCTAAGGGGTTGAATGACACCAGGGCACCAGTACTGCTGTTTCTCAGGAAGTAATGAATTGTCATAGAGCACATAGATAGTTTTTTCTGTTCTGAATGACTTTGAAACTTCACTTCAGTGTTTGTCTCTTTAATTCAAAGCTGACTTCAGGAAATTCTGCCTTATGCTTTTAATTTATATGTAACTTTTTTTTTTCTTTTTTTCCTGTTCTACCCTTTCAGGTTTCTTTTGATACACAGAGTTTTTCTTTGCGAAGATTGAGTTCTCTCATCTGAGTCATTTTAAAATCTGTCCTTTTTTGATTTTTTTTTTTTTTTTTTTTTTTTTTTTTTTTTTTTTCCCTTCAGTTTATTATTTACAACAGCATCTTAATGTATTCTGCTCAATATGAATGTGTGTTCAGCATTGTTGCTTACCTGGGTTAAAGGCAGGTACAATCTTAGTCCTTAGGCAGGCTTTTCAGTGCCAGTGTTATCTTGATGATTTGTATGCATTGTAAGATACCAGATAGATGAATCAGCTCTAAGAAGGACAGTGACTAAATCTTTCTCTGTAACACATTAAGGAAAACACATTCTTTTTTATTAGCTCCTGCTCTAACTTTCAGCAGTGAAATGATTATTCTAAGTTTTAACTAAATTTTTACATCTTACTGAATTGAATTGAGATACCTGTTTAAGTAGAACAGGGTTATTTTTGTGTGAATCTGTTCCTGCAGCTTCTATGGGATATTAAGAATGTATTTACAAGTTCACAAGCAATCGTATTTGCTAGCCATGCCCAAAAAGCAATTGTATCTGTAAGTCAAAGTTCATCTGTACGTTGTCACTGTACATTGACATATGCTTTCAATTCAGACAACAGGAGTTAGGTATGTCTTGAAGGAAGGCAGATGCATGCATTTTCATTAATGCATGGATAGAAAAAACATGGGTAGAAAAGTAGGGTATGTCACACCTCTTCCAGTCCTTTCAGTTGCTTATTGAAATTAGCCATGTAACCATGGGGTAATTTCATCTCCTTATTTTATTTTTTAATGCCTTCTCTGGCATAGCAAGGATTTTTTTACATATCCATGTTAAAGTTGTATTGCTCTTTCCAGGTGACAGTGATGTTCTTTAGTAGTGTCATGGAGTCGTAGAATGGTTTGAAGAGCTATTAAAGATCATGTAGTTCCAACCCCTGCCATGGACAGGGCACCTTCCAGATACCTTTCCATCCCTGTCTGGACAGATATTCCAGATTTTCCCACTGCTTCTCCTATAATTCACTTATACTGGTGTGAGTCTTAGTACCTGCCATGTTGAAGAGTTATGTTGAGGCTTAACGAATATGGTGGTCTTGTTCAAGGTACGTTTGACTGTCACATAGGCTTGTATAACCTGGTGGGTTGGAGCTTTAATATTCCTGCATCCTGAAGATCCTAAGGAACTTTAATTTTTTGCAAACTTTAAAGGGGCTTATTCCCATTCAGGGATTTGGGTTGGTCCTGACGAACGTTTGGTGACTTGTTTGTTGTACTTGAATGTGACAGTCAGTGCATCAGCTTTGAGAATTTGGAATATTAAAGCACTTGAGGCAAATTGTTCTCCGTGCGGTGGTATTTTTCTATGGAGTGTATCCCTAAAGGCTTAGTAGGGGCTTCTCCCCCGAACTGGCCTCCAATGATCCCCCCCAATAGCCTGACCTACATTCTCTGGGCTCAGCTTCTTTTTATGTTTGTGGCATTTTTTTTTTTTTTTTTTTGTGTGTGTGTGTGTGTGTGTGTGTGTGTGTGTGTACGTGTGTGAGGATGCTTTTTTATTATATTTTTTTTTCAGTGTCAAAACAGAATAGGAGGCAGATCATCTGGAAATACTAACATTAGTAGTCAACAGATGAAAGAAAATGTTGCTATCCATTTTTCTCAGTTCTGAGAATGAAACCCTGTACTAATTCTGCAGCAGATTTTCTTGGAGCTTTCAGGTGCCCTTGTGATACTTCTACAAAAGCTTGAGCTTTATCTAGGTTAGCCAAAGGTGCCATAAGTATAAAACTGCTTCTGGTCAGTGGATACCTCTCAAAACTTCATGGGTAGGTCAGAACACCCAAAGTAGAGAACTCTTTCCGGGTACTATGTTTCTCAGAATAATGAATTTTAGGCTTTTAGGATGTCTCTTCACTGTCTCATCAAATGATTTCCTCGGATTTATAAGAATGTCAGCAGGAAGAGCAAAAGAACTCAATTACTGGTTTCCATCATATGAGGAGTTTACCTAGCTGCTTAGAAAGCTTCAGTAGGTGTTTGACACAAAGCCGTCATGTCGTAAGCCTTCTTAGGCTTATTCCAGTTGACCTTCTGTTTATAAACAAAGTGAAGATAAACTTGTTTGAATGAGTTGTGGCTAATTGATAGTACATGCAGCAGGCACTCGCCGTTACATAGTGTATTATTAGTATTTTGAGACTTCAGCTTTGTTTTCATAAAAACTATTTAAAATTCTAGATACTCTCCAGCATGTGAAAGACAGCAAACATATTGTTGTCTATCACAAGGGGCGTTACTTCAAAGTGTGGCTGTACCACGATGGTAGACTGTTGAAACCTCGAGAGATTGAACAGCAGATACAAAGAATTCTTGATGATGATTCAGAGCCTCAGGCTGGTGAGGAGAAATTAGCAGCTCTTACTGCAGGAGATAGGTATGGCTATTATCATTTTTTTTTAAATTAATTTTATTATTTGGAAATATATTGCTGACATGTTACTGCTATGCTGTCCTTTGTAATGATGATGTGGAATTAAAAATAATTTTGCAATTGCATCTCTGTATAGACTCCCCATACTTAGCTGGAAAGCTAGAGAAGTTTGCTTTGTGGTAAGAAGAGCAATTTGAGGCTTTGCAGTAGTGAGAATGTTAAACTATGTAAGCTTTAGGTTTTCTCTGAGATTCAGTGACATTTTACAGAATGTTCTCAAGATTGAGAATGTAAATTCACCTGGCTCTTTGTGAGAGATCATTGAATTCAATTCTATTTTGACAAATTCAGTTCAGTCTTGCCCAGGCAAGACTGGGCTGTTTCTGGACACTAAAGAGAAATAGCTTTGGTTTTTTAATATACTACCTAAGAGATATTGTACTTCAATACATTTTTTTCATTGGAAAAAGTTACAGATTTCTAAATAAATAAATGTGGCACTGCTGCATAGAAATTTCTTTGTTCGTTAACTTTAGATCTGTTTCAGTTGTTTACCATGGAAGTTTTCATGGAAAATTGTCCAGATGCTTATATTTAGGTGTTATAGCAATAGATATTTTTATCAGTGAATTGTTTTCATTGTTATTACTGTTTTCTTTCACATAACAGGTATCTTCTTTTGTTCAGTTATTAAATGTAGATGATCGATGTTATACATGTTGTGTGCAGCAGAAACTTCTGAAGAATAATGCTTATGCTTTGCATTCATGTTGTGATACGAAGGCATTATTGAATAGTTTGAGTAGGAAGGGACCTGAAAGTTCATTTAGTTCCAGCCCCCCTGCTATGGACAGGGTTATTTTCCACTAGACCGGGCTGCTCAGAGCCCCTCCAACCTGGCCTTGAACACTTGCAGGGATGTGCATCCACAGCTTCTCTGGGCAGCCTGTTCCTCATCATCGTCATAGCGAAGAATTTCTTCCTGATGTCTAATCTAAATCTGCCTTTTTTTAGTTTAGAGACCTTTCTTTCTGCACTCCCTTATAAAGAGTCCCACCCCAGCTTTATTGAAGAGACCCCCTGTAGGTACTGAACTAATGCTGAATTATTTCCTAGTGTTGTATTATTACCTGTATGTTTAGAACTTTTCTGTGCTGATACAGTTTAAATGAATGCAAGTCGCAGCTCAAAACTTGATACAAGTAGGAGGAATGTCTCAGGATGATAAAATATGCACTAATGCATGTAACCTGGCTGTAAATCAAATTCTTTCTGCAGGGTACCATGGGCTAAGGCTCGACAGGCTTATTTTAGCCGTGGAAAGAACAAACAGTCCTTAGATGCCATTGAAAAAGCAGCATTTTTTGTGACATTGGATGACGACGAACAAGGGTACAGGAAAGAAGATCCAGTGAGGTCACTAAATGAATATGCAAAATCCTTAATACATGGCAGATGTTATGACAGGTACAGTATTGACTCTGTGAAAAGACCCTTCTCTTTTTCAGAGATGTGCTAATTCACGTGGCTAATGCATATGAGTTAGTGACTTATAAGCATATAAATTTGTCCATTTCATACAAAAAAAAAAACCAAAAACAACCAGCATTGTCTTCGAATCTTTTTCACAGACACGAAATTAGAGTATAAAAATGTTTCTGAAACATAAAAATTCATAAGTAAATTTAATCTTTTTGTAGGTGGTTCGATAAAACGTTTACTCTTGTAGTATTCAAAAATGGCAAAATGGGCCTGAATGCTGAGCACTCCTGGGCAGATGCTCCTATTGTTGGACACCTGTGGGAGGTAAGTGTTACATACAAAAGGTTAATGTAGAATATAATGTTAGGTGGTTCATGCAACACCTCTGAATAACATCAGATTCCAGTCTCTTGCAACTGTGTTGCTGATGAGTGATTTTGCATCACTTTTGTCTTCCGTGTTGTCAGTAGAATTCAAAATAAACGAACAAGCAAAACTAGCTAAAAAACAAGTTGCATTGCCTTAAAGGCCTTTATTAAAATTTAATGACAACAAACGTGTTTATAGGAAAGTGATATGTCACCCTATCTAGCTTGTTTTTAATATTCTAAATCAATAAACTATTGCCTGTTTGACATAGCACTTCATTTTGCATATGCACATGCTGCTGAAGCACCTAGGCTTCCCTGTGCTGTAAAATCCCATGTTTATTGTTAAAACTTAGAAGTTATACTCTGTAGCATTTATTTCCCTTAAGCTATTTTTACGTTCTAGATTGATTTTATTTAAATTAGCTCTTGTGTTTTGCTGCTATGAATGGTATAAATGGACTTTTTGTCAAATTTGTTCATCATGGAGATAGTTTATTGCTTGAAATCCTATCTGAATATTTTTTCTCTTTGATGTTTAGACCTATAAACAGTTACAACTTCATCACTCAAAAGTATTTCAGAAACATTAGCTAATTCTGATTTAATTATGAATCTGTGCAAGTGGAACCCAGGTCCGACTGACGCCCCAAGTCATGTCCTGATTTTATTATCTAAGAGTATCCATTTGTATAAGAAGAGAAAGTCCTAACTGCATTCTCTAAATGGGAGAAAGTCAAAACTCATTCAAGGTTGATTGAACAGTCTAGTTCAGACTGGCTGTTCTGGCCAGTGGAAAAGTATTACTTTGTTCTACTTCAGAGAATCGCTCAGTGTGCTTAGTTCATATCTTTGTACTTACTGTTAGTTGGTTCCTTTTCTGCTGAGAATCAGGAAGCCCAAAATAAAATAGAATTCAGTTTCCTAAGAAATTCTGGACGTTTTGTAGTTGGTGTGTTCTATCCATACCAGCAAGAGATTAGAAATAAGTACAGACATATAACGGATTTTTATCAAACTTTTTCTTTCCATGTTGAACAGATTGATAACCTCAAGGTAAAAAACAAAAAAAAATATTTCACTTGAAATCTTGTAAGGCAAAGTCTTTGTTTGTCATTCAACCTCATCATCCATCTTGAAAACTACTCCAAGAAACCCAGTGTGCACATAAAATGTACTGAAACATTGAGCAGCTTGTGAATCTTGAAAAGAATTAAAGATTTCTGATTAATTTTTTGGAAATTCACAATCTGCAATAAACTGTTTTTGATGAACTGGTTTTGTCAGATAACAGACTTACAGAAATTCTTTAGAACCAAAGTTGAACAAAGATTGAAAGCCTTTTTTGGAGGAGGTTTAATTAAAGCGTTTTGCACCACTGTAGTACAGTATTTTATGTATATCTGGTATTTTTCTGCTTAGAAGTAAAAGTGCCTTGAAGTAATAGGCAGTATTTGAGAATAGATTGTATTTCACTGTGTTTAAAAATGTGTTATCCTGAAAATGTTGGAACTTATTCACTGTTTTTGAAATTACTTACTGTTGTGGAATTAGGATATAATGTGTTTGCAATTCTGAAAAGGTATCTTTCTTCACAGAATGTAATGGCAACTGAGTATCTTGAACTGGGCTACTCTGAGGATGGACACTGCAAAGGAGAAACCAATCAAAATATTCCTATCCCTACCAAACTGCAGTGGGAAATTCCAGAAGAGGTAAGGGGAAAGGAGCTCAGCTTTTCTTAAGCAGTCAAATCATATAATTAATTACTGAAAACCTTACAAGTAGTTAATTGCTTTGAGCCCTGTAAAATATGTATTTTGCTTGTGCGCATTACCCAGTGTACTTAAAAGGATGGCAGTGTTTTAAACACTGCTTTTTAAAAATTCTGCTCAGGAAATAGCAGCTTTTTTCTAGAAATTTTCTTAGCTTAGCAGCTTGTCAAAAATAAATGGCCATCCATTGTAAACAGGAGCAGTACTGCAGTGAAGTTTGAGTTGCTGCTGTGTTGTTATTATGCCTGTGTAATATTTCCTTGAGATTAGCTGTCTTGCATGCATTCAGTATGTATTCTGTGGCTGGTGGTACACTTAATGTGTGATCTGAACAGTCTTATGTTTTTTGTTGGAAGAACATTTTTGGACTCCAAATGTGTATTGGCTTAAAACTTTGTTTAAAGCTGTTTGAATCTTAACTTTCACACAAATATATCTTCTTTTTCTCCAAAGGAAGAATATTTACACAATGATGTTAATGGCTTATAATTTATAGTTACTTTATAATATTATATGTTTATAATAAATAATTATTTTTTAAAATTTTATAATTTTACATTTATTTTATATTAGTTAAACATGTGTGCACTTTTCTTTTGAATGCCTTCAAATGCTTATACCTGTGTATGTGCGTATATATGTATGAGATATATATATATGTATAGATAAGTCATTTGCTTATGTGTTTCAGTGCCGAGATGTGATTGAGAAGTCTCTGAGCACCGCTAGAGCTCTGGCAGATGATGTGGACTTCTGTTCATTTTACTTTGATGTTTTTGGGAAGGGGCTAATAAAGAAAGCAAAAACCAGCCCTGATGCCTTCATTCAGCTTGCCCTGCAGCTTGCTCACTACCGAGTAAGAAGAACAGACTTTGACTTATGCTGTGGGCAATTTAATAAGATTCTGTGTTTCTGTACTTGCGATTAGAATGTGTGATTGTGTGAAGTACGCTGTGCTTTCACGTAACTTTGCACTGCTTGTGTTATTAAAGACATTCAGTGGAAGTTAGTACAAATGCTGAACAGATTACCAGTCGGAAACTCATTGTCCAAAGGTTGATTTATTGATGCTAATGCAGATTTTTCTCTTCTGCTTAGTTGTTTTAGCCCTAGGTATCTTTAGATACGAAAACTTTGGTAGGTGAATTTGTTGTTGCTGTTCAAACCCACATAGTATTAAACTTACCTGTTAGTTTGGAGTCTCCCTTAATTCTGTAATAATGAACATTCCATTCCTTAACATTATTAATAGGTGTGCCTGCCTGTTGGCTTTTTCTTTTTAGCTCACCTTTTTTTTCCCTGCACATTTTCATAGGATGCCCACATAGCAAAATGTACAGGTTTTGCATTCTGGCTGTCATTGCTCAATATTTATTGGTATTAGCTCTCCGAATTTATCTTTTGTTGCTTTTTTAAATGCAATTCTAAATTGAATGTCAAAGCACAGAGATTCCCTTGCTGCTATTATTACTTATTATCTTTGTTACCATTCCTTAGGGCAGCTACATGGCAAATAACTTGACTTTCACACACCATCCCAACCACCTTTTATTTCTATATTTTCAGTAACCACCCAATCTCTTAATTTGAAGCTGAACAAACTTTTGTGACCTGAAAGAATTGGTACCATGTACTAGATAAGCTTTTACAATATAAAAACTTCAGAATCTGTGTATTTTGGATTTTGCAGATTGTTTTCAGTTTTCACTTTCTCAGATCATGTTCTTTCACTTTTTTTTTATCTCCATGCTGCCATACAAATCTATGCTGTTAAACTTTGAATTGAAAATATTGTAGCTTGCTTAACTACAGCTGTGTTAAGTAGCCACTGAACTTTCTAATAAGCTTTTGATAGTTTTTGAATTAGTTCTTTTTGTGACGAGCAAAGAAGTGGGTATAAAATGGGTAGTCTTTGCTGTAAAAGCATTGATCAAATCCCATTACTACTTTTTTCTGTAAGACTGCTAATGGTAGACTACTAACAACTTGCTTAACTTGTGGAGTGATTTGCCTATGTACTTACCTTGAATGTTACGATCAATTAAGAAAGAGAGGCTAAGTCTGTCTAAGCAACTAAGACTTTTTTTTTTCCAACCTTCAAGGACATGGGAAAATTTTCTTTGACATACGAAGCCTCTATGACACGCTTGTTCAGAGAAGGGAGAACTGAAACTGTCCGTTCGTGCACCATTGAGTCGTGTAATTTTGTTCGAACCATGGAAGACCCAAGTGAAAGTGTAAGTTGATTTCTAATACAATCCACAAAGTACGCAGCTAGCACTTTTTATTCAGGTAAATTTCTGTATATGTACAGAATGTATATATTATAAATGTATATATACATTTAAAGAAAGAGTGATGCCTTGTTTTGAGAATGGAAGTGTAGCAGCAGATAGCTTCATCCTCTGCCAGTATGGCAGGAATTAAAGACTACACCGAAAGAGAATAATGAGTCACTAATTAACAAATATGCCAACTTCATGGATCTTAAACTCCAGAAAGCTGATAATATTTGTGAATTTCTTATTTGTGAAGCAAGGAATGTCATGCCAAACTCTCAATTGCCATTAAAGAACTTTATTGGGGTGAGAGTCTCTTGAATTGCTGCTGTAGAGTTGATAGGTTTGGTTTAACAGAATGTGCTTAACTTTGACATTCAGCGAGGCTCTAGAAATATCTAAGAATAAAATTTTTGATGGACACATTTTAGTTTTAACGTGGTATTTAACAAGGATTCTGACCTGCCATTATGGAACTGTTCAATTTATAGAAATGTGGATGCTTTCTATCACAACCATCCCCCTGAATGTACTGTTTCTGCATTTTTGACACATAGCTTATTCACATGGTCTGGAAAGCTAAGTCAGTAGATACCTTTGCTAGTATACTCAAATCTCAATTCAGTTCTTTTTAATACTTGCTTTTACTACTTGCTTCTTATCTGTGTGTTTTTGCCCTCCAAGAATTTGTCCTCCATGGACTATCCACAAAGCTTTATTCCAGAGTGCCAATAGGAGGCATGCTTAGCGTGACTACCAGTGATTTAGAAGCTTTCATCTTGGAGACTAATAGTCTGTTAACAGCGTCCTGAATAAGTGGCATAAAATACAGCGATGCTGGGCCTAAGTGACAGGTTACCATATTTTCAGTGTTGCATTTGATATGATAAGATCTTAGCAAAGGAGCTATCTTAAAGTGAGTTTGAGACTGAAATTTTCTTTCAGCCCTTGCGTTACACTCATACGCTGTCATCTAAAATGGCTCTTGCAGTTCCTGCCTTTCTTAAACCACGTTGAAACTTGATTTTCTGCAGCTTTCTAAGAAACCAAATAGATTCACTTAATGGAATTTTTTTCCATCTTTCTTTCATTGTTAGAATGAAAATAAGCTGAAGTTATTCCGGCTTGCGGCTACCAAACACCAGCACTTATATCGTCTTGCCATGACTGGTGCAGGCATTGACCGCCATCTGTTCTGCCTGTATGTTGTTTCCAAGTACCTTTCTGTAGATTCTCCTTTCCTCAAGGAAGTAAGTTATCTTCATTGACTGGTTGCAGTAAATAACCATTTATTTATTTATTTAGTGTTTTCTTGTATCTGGTTACATATTAATAGAACTCCAGTTTTCCTTAGAAAGAAGATAAGAGTGTAGATAGCATGGCCTAACATCTTACAGCTTGTTTTCATTTTTTTAATATATATCCATTTACTAATAGACTTTCAGTAACACCATGTTAAGGTTTGCAAGAAAGATATAATCAGTATTACAATAAAATACTGGCTCTTAGCACATATTCACCACAGGCAGCCGTGTGCTTTCTCTCAAGAATATTCTTTTGGAACTGTAACAAAATTACTTTGTTGTACATTGACATGAACTAATGGAGCCTTATTGTGTAATTTTTAACTGCAGTGACAAATGTTTTATTAAGCCATATTTTAAAGTTGGAATTTCTGAAATAAAGTTGGAATGCTCCTGCTTTAAGTTAAGAATCAAACAACCTTGTAGAGCTTCTGCAGCTTTCCAAGAAACCTCTGTATTGTTGGAGACTTTACAAACTTTTAAGAACTACTTTCTGTAGTATTTACCTGGGATTTGAGTACCACCGCTGCTGATCTTGTAACAAGTCCTGTTATGCAGAGTTTACCAGGCTATAGATCAGTTTCATCTGTTTTGAAATAACATTTGTACTCTTAAGAAATTTTATTACTTTTTAGAAATGAACATCAAGATCCAATATGTTGATGGTTTACATGTTAGGACAAGTTAAGTTGTTTCTTTTAACACTCAATTATTCATTCCATTGACGTGTGAACTAGAGTTACCTTTTAATATTGCTTTATTGAATATTTTTAAAGTTATTTTTATTGTTTCTTGAGAGAGTTGCTTGTTCCTAAACAATATGATGTACTTGATTTTCTTTTTTTTTTTAACCTCTAATAAAGGTTTTGTCAGAGCCTTGGAGGCTGTCAACGAGTCAGACACCACAGCAACATATTGATCTGAAGAAGAACCCTGAGATGTTATCTTCTGGTGGTGGATTTGGACCTGTATGTTTACTAAATACAAATATCCCTTTTAAGAACAGTTTTGTTTCAGACCCGTAGTCCCCTAATGTTGCACATAAGAAGTGCAATATACACTTCAAAAGTGTGTTTAAAGTTTTCTAATTATGTGAATGTGCTCAGAAAAACCAACATCACCTTTTTCCCTTGTCCCACTAAAAAATGGGTCATCCTTAAGGAAATATGCAGTTATCAAATGTGGCATAAGGCTCCACAGGAGGGCTGATAAACTGGAGGCTTCTGTCCTAGTATCTATGCCTGCAGATTTAGTATGTCAAACTATTATTAAAGTGACAAGCAGTTTACTACTTACACTAGATTTTAAGATTGTGATTTGTGGAAAGTAAGTATTTCACTGTTATGAGGTTTTTTTCATTTTTAATTTCTAATTAATTTAAAAAAAATAATTGTTCACACTCTGAATTAAGCTAATCAGATTGTCTGCTTGCCTTCCTAAATATGAGTAGTGGCTAGGATAAGAATAAAACAGTTTTGTGGAGCTAGTGTACTGTTAGAGTTGTAAATGAGCTTCTGACTTGCTATAATATTTCACCAAGATTTGAATATGGAAACTGGTAATATTCTTGTTAACTCTGTTAGGCAGGCTTTTCCATGTCATAGACTGGATTCGTCTGTTTCAAAAAGCATTTCTATTAAAAGAATGGTGAGGGGATCACAGGACTACTCTTCGGCACTCAGAAATCAGAATAATTATTGTGTATTTTGGCTGGCTTGTCAAGCTGAAAACCGGTTTTGTGGCCGTTGCTTGATTGGTTTGAAAAGTTCAGAGACTGTTGTAGAAAGTGAAGGAAAAGTAAGTTCAAGACTTGTCATTTTTCTTCCCTTAGGTGGCTGATGATGGTTATGGTGTTTCTTACATAATCTTAGATGAAAACTCCATCCATTTCCATGTCTCCAGCAAATTCTCTTGTTCTGAAACGGTAAGGGACAATCCTTTCCTGCTCTGATATCTGCTTGTAAAACTCTTCTACTCACTGTCTACTAAAAATGTTAGGACTTGCAACATACAGTTGTACTCTGCTTTTTTCTTTGTCAACATATGCTGTATATTAATGCTTTTCTCAGCTTCTATAAATTTAGTGACTTGATGAACCAAGGGAACGGTACAATACTTCCCCTTTCTGTCAGATGTAAAAAATAATAATAAAAAAAGCCTAAGGTCATAGTTGTGCACATGCAGTTCTCCGGGATTCCTCTGAAATGACTCCTATCTGTCCCGTAAGCAGTAAGATAGGTGTCTCCTGGCTTTTGTTATTACAGTTTAGCTTTGATTTGCCTCTGGCTGCAGTGGTAAAGATGATTCAGTGGTGTGCTCTTTATTCTTTGAATCTCCTTAGCCTAAATAGTTCTGACGGAAGTTGATGGATAAATTTTAATCTGTGCTTGGGAAACTTAAGTATCATAATTTATCGGAATAACACCCATCTATTGAGAAGTAGTGATGTCATCCATCACTTCTGTTGCAGAGATCAGCATTGAGTGAGCTTCAGTTTGTCCTTCCCCTTTGTTTTATGACTTACCAGCATACTCGGTTTTGGCAGGAGTACATAGACCTTAACTTGTCTGATAGATCTTGGTGCCTCTGGTTAATCATTACATATTAGAAAATATGACTCTGTTCATGTGTGGTTCAAACTGTTCTTCAGATGCCATTTAATTTATACATTAAGTTTCCCTGTTCTCTTATCAGTCAAGGCAAAAGTCCACAGAGAGAAGGCAACGCTTTATGTTCTTGTCCTTGATATTATTAGAGCTTCCTGTAGTAGGTTTTATAATGTAGCTAATGATTTATATTCGTAATCTTTTTCTTCCCTGTACCATTCATCTCTTGGAATAGTTTCTTAATGTTTAAGTAATTGTGATTTTCATTTCCTGTACTTCATGTTGTTCTTCCAATGGATTCAGGATTCCAACAGGAACTCAAAGGCAATTTCTTTTTCTTTTTTTTTTTTTTTTTTTTTCCTTTTTCAGTATTTTTAGGTTGTTTTATATTTTCTGGGCATTCTTTTGTGTTGTGAGAAATGGCTTAGATAAAATCATCTTGTATGAACTAGATGTTTTCGGGTTTTTTTATTATTATTATTATTATTTTAAGTAATAGATGCATTTGATTTCAAAGCTAAATTCTCAGTGCTGTGTGTAAAAAAAAAAAAAAAAAAAAAAAAAAAAAAAAAAGCATAATGTAGAATTTACCAGTCAATAATAGCATAAAACTGGATTAACTTGCATAGCATTCAAATTTTTGCAGTTTAAATTACCTGTTTTATGGTAACAGATGTGATCTAAGCCTGTGTTCCAAAGTCACAAAATATTGAAGTTCTTTCTTTTGCTTATAAGATAACTTTACCAGAGAGCACAGCTCATTGTATCTCATTGTATTTTTATTTATTTATTAAGGATTCTCATCGCTTTGGAAAGAACATCCAAAAAGCAATGGTTGACATCATGGGTTTGTTTCAACCTCCTAAAAACTGTACCAAATGATTTGGGTTATTGCCACCAAGCCAACTCCCATCATTGGGATGGAAACTCTTCTGAACAGCGAATGAAAGCAAGGTTTGCAAAAACACTAGCTGGTGAAGAAACTGAGTGACATCGAGTTGATCTTCTATGAAAACTTTAGCCATGGTTTGAATGTTTCATGAATATTTTTTTTAGTAGTTTGGAAGCATTTAGTTCCACAAAGGGCAACTTTTGCAATTTTATACATTTCTAGGGATGAAGTATACCACTATTGCACGAAGGCATGTATATTCTAACTCAGTTTTTTTCTCATTTCTTTTCTTGTTCTTGAAATTATTTGAGTCCACTTGTGTTCCAGAATGGAAGGGATAAAACATATCAAGTCTTAAACTCAAAGCCTTTAAAAGATTTGATTCGGTATGCATTGATAGCAGGATGTTCTTCAGAGTATCTGCTGCTTTATTTCAACAAATGACAACTCTTCTGGCTGTTTACCTTCATTAACATCTTTAAAGGTAATTTCATGAGATTAGAAAAAAAACCAAACAATCATAACCTAGTGCAACACATCCAACTGGTGTGTGTGTTTCTTTTTGGGAAGAACTATGCGCTACAGCGAAGTAGTAAAATATGCAAATTAGCAGGTATCAAACTTTCCTTGTTACTTATAAGCATGTTTGCCACATGATTGATTTTATATCCATATAAATGAACCTGTGTGCTTGTTTGTGCCAGTGCCTTAGTAAAAGAAATACCCTAAACACGGGAGAAAAGCTTATGCTGGGAGTTGGTTTTACATTATTTTTGTGGAGGGGAAATAGCAATGCAGATCTAGTTCTGAAATTATAAATTAGGGGGCTATAAGTAGAATTGAATTTGCTTGTGTATGGTGCAGCTAGGTTCAAAGCTCTGATGAGATGATCTCCTCTTACATGGCAAAGACCATTCTCTAAAGTGCAGGAGTATCTTTTCAGAGCTGTGGATACTCATGATCTCATTTAGCTGAGTGGTATTGGTGATTCGCTGAGAGAAGAGTTTCTGGGTCCTAGGGAATGTAAATATATTTAAACTCAGACCTGTTAGATAATCTATGAATCAATGCTGCATGTAGAGGCTGAGCGATTGCAGTTTGCTAGGTTTCAGCCTGAAAGGACCAGAATTGCATGGTCAGCTCTCTGCATGAAACAGGCTGTGAAGGCAATGGAGAATAGCTCCAGAATGGGGAAATTATGGCCTTCTCAAACCTCTTCTGCATGGCCCTTTGTGTCAGGCAGTTTCTGAAACATGCAACAAAAATGGGGGTGGGAATAGGGCAGACAGTTTCACTGAAAAAGGGGCCTATTTGTAAGTGCAGAAGTAAAATGATTGCTACAAAACTGAAGTAACTTGGTGTGTTATACTACTCTTCCTCAAACTTTTATCGGTGTCATTACTTTTTTAGATCACATGATACAGTGCACCCATGAAGGCAAATTTATTTTTCTGGGAGTAAAAGGTACAAAATATTTAGTAATGTTGCTCCAGAGCTGTGCTCATTTTGAAAGCTCTCTGGGGGTGCTGTGAAACTTCTCATTAGGTTTTTTGGATTTCTTTTTCTGGCCAGTATTTCTAACTTGATATGCCTCTACATGTGTTTTGTTTTTTTTTTTCACTCTGATCTAGCTGTTGAAACACCTGTTATGTGTATGTTTGAGGTGGAAAACCTCAGCAAAGGTCCTAAATGCATACATAAGCAAATACATGCATACATAAATACAGGTTCCCCCCGTAGGAATTGGCCAAAGATGCCCATTATTTGATTGGATGACGTTTGTGGGAAAGGAGACTTTAAAATAAGCCTTACTGCAGCTAACATTTACCAAATTACTGCATCAATGTTATAGTGATGTGTTTTTCTGGAGCTGCAGAAATAATGCACTGTTTTTTTTTTTTATTGACCACTAACCAGTCTGTGCTTAAATTAACACAGGGCTTCTAGGATTTTCCAAAAAAAAAAAAAAAAAAAAAAGTTTAGATTTGACTCTCAGGTTTTAAATGTTTCATGTCTAATTGTATTTAGTGCAGTTATCAATGCAATTTTACATTCTTAAAGTACAATTGGCACAGAAAGTTGTTTTTTATTGTAAATGTTTAAAGGAGTGGTGTTAATTGTATCTTCTTTCTTTTTTTCTTTTTTAATTTGAGTTAGATTGTAATTCCTAAACAGGTAGGATCTTATTTCATTCTTGAAGATGTCAACGGCATGTAAATAAAATATGCTTTCTGGATGTAAATCTTAGAAATCCACAGTGAATGTAGGCTGTTAATAAATAATTTAAAACTTGATGTTCAATATGGTGTACATACAGTAAAACTACTTGCTTTTTTGCTCAAAAGCCATAGGAATGTAATGGAAAATACTTAGAATTGAATGAACTTTCTAGCACAGTGTACTTTAATGTCTGTATTTTAGAACAGCTGTTCATCCATAACTAAACCTGGAATCACCTGCTCTCAGTAAAAAGAGCTCTAAGTGAGGGATGGCTGGGTTTGGATAATAATAAATTAACCTGTTGGTTAAATACCTGTTTTTTGGAATTGATGGAATCCTTTAAACATGAACTTGCAGAATTTATTATTTCAGCTCTTTAATATGATGGAATAGCTGAGATTTGGTGCATCTAGAGGCTGCCATTGTCCAGGACTAAGGTTATTCCAAACTGAGTACTCTTAAGGGTTGGGCTTCTACAGAACCGTGGAGGTGTGCAAGCCTGACCCTGAAATCATGGTTCTAATTCAGCCTTTGTACCAATTGCTTCCTTGTATAAAATGTGTATTACTTTCAGCTGTTTTTTATCTTGTTCACTTACTCCTGTGGTTGGTTATTTACATTCAATAGTCTGTCCCAATGTTCTACCCTCTTCAGTGACTTCAAAAAATAAAGTTTCACAATTATCACTACTAAGTAGAGTGTTTCCTGTCTTCTGTATTTTCTTTCCAGGCTCCCTTGCTTTACTGGGCTTGCGAAATCATGGAAGTTAAATCCAATTCAGAGCTGTAGCAGGACGCTCCTCAGCTTATTTAAGAAGTGTTTTATATGTAGACGCTTTGCTAGTTAACAGAGAACGTGCTAATGAGCAATTTTTCAGGTTTAATAGAAACATCTCGAGGTGGGATAGCTGGTAGAAAGTTTCAGTGAGACTGCCTGCTGGCAATCAGTCCTGGTCTGAACTTGACAGCTATGGAGCACGTGGCTCCTCTCCATACTGCTGTGGGTACGTGGCTCCTCCCGTCAGGAGCGCGCCGCCGTCCCCGCGGCGCGAGCCGACCGTTACCGCACACGCGCGGCGCCCTGTAACGGTCGGGCACGCGGCGGTTCCTCGCCTTCTCACAGAGCGCAGGGTGGAGCTGCAGAGGGGGGTAGAGTGAAGAAGGAGGGCTGGTTTCGTGTCGTAAGCGTCAGCATCCTGTTGTTAGCCTAGCCCACATCTTGGAGTTGCAGTGATAGCAGAGCAGGTGGGGCTGGGCTGCTGTCTTGCAGGCGCTGTGGAGCACGGAGGGCAGAGGGGTGCCTTGTCTCCACCTGACAGTAGCGTCGTGGGGAGCATAGGTGATCTGAGCTTACGGTGCTCAGTTATATGAGACTGACAATGGGACTGCTGCTCTCCAAGCTCAATGCTGTGTCAGATTTTTCTTTTTTTTCTTTTTGTCTGCTAAAACCAAGCAGCTAAATTCTATTTGAAGTCTGAATGCCATGAATGCTGCAACGCGAACAGTTGCAAGGTTGTTCTTATGCTAAAAGCATCTGTTTGTGTTGGTTTGGTGGCTTTTCAGGACCGAAACAGCTGCTTCAGTGTTGTATTCTTCAGTTTCGTGTTAATTGAGTTAATCTTCAGTACTGCACATACTTGTTTGGTCAAGACTTATTTCATTCCCTTTTAGGATATCTAAATTATCTGGAAGAATAGTGGGATAGAAAAATTAATGATCTTCAAGTAAATAAGACGCACCTGACTTTCTGCCTGTGACTATGGAGAATCAAATATTGTTTGACATAAGATCAGCTACAGATGATGGATTTCTAACTGAAATATTACATCAGAATGTTCTTGATAGTTCTGAAAACTTTAGTTTGGAAACCACAGTAATTAATAATCCTGTTGAAGAAGGATTGCCATCCAGTCAAGGCAATCAGTTATACGCTATAAATGTGGAAGAGTCTTTGTTGGATCACTTTGAGAATCCTCTTTCCACTGAAAATCAGAATACAATAGCAGTTGAAATATATCCACATGGAAACAATAGCTGTGACAATGAAGATCTTGAAAAATACAAAGCATTAAATCTTCCAGAAGAAGCTGATTATACGCATTCACCTTACCTGCCTTCAGATGGTGACCATTTCCTTTCTTCTGTGGTGACACAGCATAAAAATTGCAGTGTTCCAACTTCAAGTGTTTTCTCTTCAGAAGGAGCAGTCAATCAAAATGTTGGAGCCGTACCCGTAAGATGCATAAAATAAGTATTTTTGTGTGTGCTTCTTTGTAATTTATAGGTAGAAGATCACCACATTAAAACTTGAGATGGGATCCATGTAATCTTTGAAGTAATGTCATAGATCTTGTACTAGAATGAACTTAGTAGCGCATACAGAAATCAAATTAGTTTCCCTGTGCTATAAATAACATGCAGTGAACATACAGTTCTGTTTGCTGTTCTTTCTTGCCTGTGTTTGGGAGCACTATTTTTAAATGGCTGGGTATTTTGCTTATTAAGAAAGAAAGTTACCATGCAGTACCTGCTTCAGTTTTATCTATTACTGCTGATAGTAGCAACCATCTGATAGTTGGACAAAGTAGAAACATAGTATCATAGAATGGCCTGGGTTGAAAAAGACCACAGTGATCGTCCAGTTCCAACCCCCCTTGCGATGTGCAGAGTCGCCAACCAGCAGACCAGGCTGCCCAGAGCCACATCCAGCCTGGCCTTGAATGCCTCCAGGGATGGGGCATCCACAGCCTCCTTGGGCAACCTGTTCCAGTGCCTCACCACCCTCTGAGTGAAAAACTTCCTCCTAATATCTAACCTAAATCTTCCCTGTCTTAATTTTAAACCATTCCACGCTCTTGTTTTTATGCTCCCTTCAAATGTTGTAAAGCCACAGTGAGGTCTCCCCAGAGACTCTTCTCCATTACGTTAACTTTTGTTCTTTAGTTGTGCAGCTGGCATGCTTGTCGTCTTAGTGTAGTCTGAATGTGTTTGCAATTAATTTATTTGCAATGGTAAACTGTGGCCTGTGTTGTTAAATATCTGTAGAGGAAGTAGTTTTGTAAGTGGCGTGCTTTGAAGGTAGCATCATCTATTAATTAATTACTGCCTATAAAGACGTGCAGCATTAAACTTTCAATGATGGTCAGGGGACCAAATCCATCTGCTTAATGCGGACTATTCATATTTAGAATACTTAGATGTGCTTGTACCTAAGGAAATCGCCTAATTCAGCTTGTGCTCTGTAGGCAGCTTCTGGGGGAATACTGTGTCCTCTGGGAAGCTATTGTGAAATAACTAAGTGCACCAGTTTCTTTCCAATGTAAATATTTTAACAAACGTTGCTACTTTAAGGTTCAGAAATTCAGAAAGGCATTAAAAATCACCAAAAATTAACAAAAATCACTTGGTTGAGAATGGATCCGATGCTTGTTTCTTGCAGTATCCCACCAAGGTGCCAGACTGAAAATCAGGTGGCAGCTGTAGAGCATTTCCCGGTGCCATTTCATCTGAAAATGTTTGAAGTCTTCCTTGGCATTAACCTTATGTGTTTTAGCTTGCTTTCTGAATTCAGGTTAAGGTTTACAGAGATCTCTAGCTTCAGAGATTCTTTAAATGCACGTCCAATATTATCAGTAATTCTTTAATAATCAAACTCTTCATTCTTTGGAACTATTAGTAAGTTTTAAATCTCTCAAGAACATACATAATTAGGGTGTAATAATTCCTTTCTTCAAAGTCAAGCTGGAGGTAAAGAAAATGTGTTTGGCTCACTTCTTCTACACAGTGGTCTAAAAATGAAATTTGGAATCTCTCAACCACCTCTTTTCCTGTTATCCTTACAGCTTACCACACTGAATCAGTTTCCTTCATCTGCTATGTTTCCTGAAATTATTAGAACAAAATTATATCATGTTATGAACACTAATTTTACTGAATTAAAGCCAGTTGGCTGTTTCTATACTGCTTGTTTATCCCCCTGAACTACTGTCAGTGTTTAGCAGAGGAACCAGGAAACAGAGATGGAAAGAAATTTGTCTGGTTCAAACAATCTCAGTTCTAACTTGAAACTACAGATGCTCTTGTAGTTACCAAAGTGTTAGATTTAAAACATAACTGCGCACTGAACAGAAGGAGAATTAAAGATACTTGTCAATAGTATCTGGTAATGCTGGTTATTCTGCAGCATGTATGTGCTTAATTATAATTTAGAAATACAAATAATTTTCAACTTGAAGATCACTACAAATCAGTTTCTGTTTATCTCTGTATTTTTGTTTTTTTTTAAAGGAGATGTGTAATATATAAAGTAGTTATAAAACATTATTTTCTTCAGGCGTTCAGATCATTAATACCTCCAGCTGAAGATGAGAATAACTGTATTTATTATGATCAGTTTAAAGGAATCCAAAACAGTCCTATGCAGTCAAAAAACTTGCCAGATTGCTTTAATGGTAAGTGCCACGGGTCTGAGTGGGATTATTTATTTGTTTGTTTGTTTGTTTTATTACTTTATTTTAACTCCTCTTACAGGGTTAGAAAAGGGTATGAATGTCTAAATAAAATAATTTCTGGATTTGGGAAGTTGCAGCATGAGCCCCTTCTGATAATGGTCATAGAGCTAAGAAAGTCTGAAAGGAGAAAGTTTTGAAACAGATCAGTGTTTGTTCATGTGTGTTCTTGTTGCTTCAGACACAGAGTTCAGGCTTACTTTTGATTTTCCCTTGTTCTTTATAACGCATTAAGTCTCCCAGCTGTCCTTTGTATGATAGCAGTACAGTTTTCAGTGGAAGCTGACATACACATCAGCCTCGCTAACGTACTCTCATTGCTAAATGACCTTTATCAGACGGTCACGATAAACCTTTTAGAGGCATTGAACACATATGGAAGCCTGTATTTCCAAAGTCTGCTACAAGAGAATACTAAATATTGTAAGACTGTAATGCTGCGGTGACATCAAAATCTTGATACTGTGAGCCAGCTCCTGGCATTAAAGCCAAGCAAAAGCAAGCAGATGCCTTAATAAACAAAACTTTCTTTATTTCATGTACAAGAATGCTTCAGTGGTGTCTACGGCTTGCCTCAGACTAGTGCTTCTGTCTATGATGAAATAGTAAGTATGCATTTGATTTCTAAATTCATGGTATATGCCTGCAATTCAATGAAGATTTTAAGGAGTGCCTGTTAAAGTATAACACTTGTTTTTTCAGACTGAAGTAAGAGATGCAATTAGAAATGTTACGGAGAATCACGAGGACGGAGCAATTTTTCAGAGTTCAAATACTGACGAGTCTAACTGCGAGTTATTAGCACTGCATGGTGTGACAGAGGAATCTGGATATTTACACAGAAATTATTCCAGCCCCCTGGTAATTTATGTCTGGTAACTGATAGAAGAATTATATGCTAAGCAAATGTTAGCTTGCTTGTACCATGCATGCACCAAAATCCCACTTAGTAAGTTTTATGTCAACACTGATTAGACAGTGCTTTTCTCAGACTCAGAGACTAATTTTTATTTAGTCAAAGTGCTGTTTTACATATAAAATGTTATTTTATTACAGTAATATGAAGATTATTTCACAAAGGAACAGTCTTGATTTACAGTTGCATCTGAATAAATGACATGAAACACTGAAGAGAAATTGGGTTTATTTTGGGTAGGGAATTGAATGTTAGGCCAGCATAGAAGAATATTAGTTAGAATATGTTACACAAAGCCTCATAGAACAGTTTAGAGAACCAGGAGTGCATCTCACCCTAGGTTGAAGAGCTACAGTATCACAGATTCTTCCAAAACCAAACAAGTTGAAAGGGTCAAAAAGCAGACACCTTTGTGTACAATGATCCATTTGTCTGAGAGACTTCAGTGTGTGATGGTGCAGCTTTATGAAGCATGCTACTCTTACAAAAACCGTTCTGTCTATGCTTAGAGTTGCAGTTTCTCAGATGGGAGGCTATCATTATTTACTTCTTCCAGATGATCTGCCAACTGGAAGGAGGTACTCAAATGCTCTGTATAAAGGATTGTGGCACACAGGATCTAAAAACAATACATCTCATTCCACAGTATGAAGACCAACGTCATTATCTTCAATCTGGTAAAATCAAAGTTAAAGTTATCTCTAGCTTGTCAGATAGCAGACCGTAGTTAACTTGCAAGTGCACGTGTTTAATTTCTTATCAGCAGTGAGCAAAGGTGAGGTGAAGACAGTATAGCTATCACAAGTTATTGTTTCACTTTATTTTGTAGCAATTAAAACGAAATCTAGGCATTTAAATGTCATGAAAATGATGTAATGGACGTGTTGAATGTAATGATGATTTTTAATATACAGATCAACTTCTTTTATGAAAAGGCTTAGCAGAAAGTGCCTGCATACAGCTGCATTTACCCTAGCATACCATGAAGTGTCACTGTTTCACTATAAATGAGGAACATCATTGAGGGCTGTTGGATATCCTCCAGCCTTGGGATTCTAAATGTCCCACAAATGTTTCTGTTCTTCAGTGAACTTGAAATTCCATCCGTTTTTAAAGAAGGTGGTTTCTGAGATCTCAAAGCTCATTGTTTATCTATTCAAATATTTAGTGGAACAATACGTTTACATCTTAGGAGCAACACTACTTAAGTTTACTTAAATATTTCTTTACCCGCATATAGCTTCCACAGAAACATAAACATTACTTCCTCACTTATCAGAATCTCCTTATTTCAGTGGTGTGTGTCAATCTCATTGTAAAATCAAAGCCTTTCGTTAGTGGGCACCATACAAGCACTGTTCGTGGTGCCAGTAGATGCTGAATGTTTGAATCTCAGCAGATGCCCTACTTATGGAGCATGATTATTTCTACTTATTGGAAGAGTAAATCAGGTGCATTCAAATTACAGAAAATGTGCCTATAAAAAACATTCAAGCTCTCATTAATTTGCTGCAACATTAGGGAAGAAAAGTCTGAGGAGAGCACTGACTGTTTGTTTGTTTACTTTTTATTTGCCCTGTCTTCATTTCATTTTACTGATCTTCCCAGTAAGTAAAGGATGTAGGTCCAGAAGTTGTATCTAAAAGTTTCTTTAAACCTAGATTAATCTTGTCAGCTCAGTGAGACTAATGGAGTAATGCTTACTTTTTTCTACGTAGCCTAAGATACTGATTTCCTTAAATGCAGTGCCTCAATGGGGCTTGCACAGAACTCTATTCTTACAGCCATGGGTTTCTTCATAGATTTTCAGTTGTTGTTTCTTTGTCGTTGTTTTTTTTAACAGGCTAAATACCTCCTTTCTAGATACTCTGACAGAATTCTGGGAATTCATAAAAGAGCTCAGGATAAACATCTGCTTTGGTCATTTTTCATATCAAAATATTATAAGTCTATGCAGTTTCTAATTAGATGTACTTGATGTCATAGATTAAAAGCATGTGTCCACATTCCTAGCTAAAAAATTGGTGAAGAGTTGAGTTCTCCTGTGAAGGAGTTGTTTTGTATTGTCAGTTTCCTTTTTCAAATTGAGAAAAACTTTTCTGAAGAATGAACTGCTAGGTCCTTCTTTGATACAACTGTGGAGTAAGTTTGCTCCCCACACTAAACTGAGTAGATAGTGCAAAAAGACAGACAGTCAGGAAATATTTTGGGTTAGATTTTTGTTTTTTATTAATACAAAAAGTTGAAGCTACCCATTTGCCTGTATGCTTAATTGAGAACGTTGAATGCATAAATTAAACTTAATACTTGTGAGCAGTCAGTTAAATGTCATCTTTTCAGATGTGGGCAGCCCTGTAACAGCTGTACTGGGGCAGCTTTTGCCTGTTTCAGGTAACCTGGATTCGAACAAACAAGAGGTAAAGCAGCTTTATTCTTGTCACGTATAAAGCACAGTATAAATTTTCCTTTTCTTTAAATAGGTTCTTGTGTCTAATGTCAGGAGGTAACAATTGTGTGCATTTTCTGAATTCATTTTAGCTAGCTTAGGCAGGTCAGTTTTACAATCCTGTGTGCTTCCTGTGTACAAACTCTCCAATTTGAAAATTTTCTATAAATAATAACAGAATTTAAAAGTGCAATTCTAATTTTTCAGAATCAAATTTGGTATTTATATAAATTACATTATTTCTGAGAACTATTCTGTAACTCTTTTGAGAGGTGGAGGAAAACACATTGACTTTTACCAGAATGAGAATGTTTTCTTCCAGTAGGATTCCTTGCTCTGTATTTGTTGAGTAGGACTTAATAGTCAGTAAGTCTTTATCATTTTCTCAATTATTATTTGCTAGTGGAGTGATAGAACTGTATTTCAATTTATTTTTAAAAATGAAAACAGAAGACTAAAAATCTTTGTAGGTGTTTGATTTCTCTTGTCATTTCCAACAGAGCTGGTAGCAAAAATCATTGCAAATGTTTACCCGTTAACTTCTGATTTGTGTTAAATGAATGTAATGTCAGTGCAAATACAGCAGATGGTTTGTGGGTAACAGCCACCCTCGTAAAAGAGGAAATTAAAAACCCAAGGGCCAGATGGAGCAATGAACTATAGAGTCTTTCATCACTAAAAGTAGAGTACTGACAAATTGGTGTCTAAATTTTCTAGAGATGTAGACAGCATTGCAGTTCTCTCTCTGATTTTATCCCCAGCCTGTTGTTCCTTAGATTTCTTCTCTTGCTTCAAATATATTAATTTTCTTCTTCCTTATTGGCAGCTAGGTTGATAACTAGTTAAAATAGCTATTATTTACAAGTACTCACAGCACTTCCTTGTACCTGTTTTACTAGGCTATTATATCATAGAATCACAGAATGGCCTGGGTTGAAAAGGACCACAATGATCATTTAGTTCCAACCCCCTGCTATATGCAGGGCCAACCAGCAGACCAGTCTGCCCAGAGCCACATCCAGCCTGGCCTTGAATGCCTCCAGCGATGGGGCATCGACAGCCTCCTTGGGCAACCTGTTCCAGTGTGACACCACCTTCTGTGTGAAAACTTCCTCCTAATATCTAACTTAAACTTCCCCTATCTCAGTTTAATACCGCTCCCCCTTGTTCTACCCCTATCCACCCTCGTAAACAGCCGTTCCCCCTCCTGTTTATACGCTCCCTTCAAGTACTGGAAGGCCACAATGAGGTCTCCTTGGATCCTTCTCCAAGCTAAACAAGCCCAGTTTCCTCAACCTTTCCTCATAGGAGAGGTGCTCCTGCCCTCTGGTGGCCCTCCTCTGGACCCTCTCTGTCTGAAGAGAAAATAGATCTGCATTCTGTTTCGATGGCCTGTAAGCTAACACATTTTATTTAAATTGTTTAGTCTTCAACCAATTAAATGCCATATTGCAGCTGAACATAATGTACATCATCAAATCACTAGCCAGTTTTTGTTGATTACTACAATTAAAAGCAACTGAACTTAGAATTGTCAGTACACTGAAAACAATGTGCAAATACTGCAGCACTCGTGGCTGTTCTTGATGCTTTACATTGGAAGAAACGAGTGTCCTGATGTACTGAGCAGTTTCAAAGAGAAATGCATGCAGTTTTCACAGCCTTATGCTTCCATGAATTTTATAGCTTTACGTGGCAAACAAAGCATCCTCAGAACATTTTCTTTGTATTGCTTTTTTTAACTCACAGTAGTTTACTTCTAAAATTTAATATAAGCAAGCTGTATATATTTTATCTTGAACAGTTTGAACATGAATACTTACAATCAGTAGCTAGCACTTCCACTTTCCAACCAGAATCGAATCTGCAAGTGGAAATGACTTCAGCTGGGTAAGATGCTTGCAACGCTTAGTCCATTATGAGCTTTGAATTTTATACTGGCAAAGACTCTTAGACATTTTGTGTAATATAGCTGCTTCTCACACAATTTGGCAAGAGTGATTTGTGTACTCATCATGGTAGCCATTATTCCATTTACTGGTGGTCAAGGCTTCCAGGATTTCTTAGGATCAATGCAACTGTGCTGTAAATGTGTCCTAAAAGCATTTAATTTTTGGAGTTAATTGATATGTTTTAAAATATAATTAACATGTGTTTAGCTTGTATTTCTAACAATAATGGGATTCTTTTAATAAACCTTAATTGCAGATGGTTTTTAAATGCAAGGCAGATGCGAGCCCGGTGTGATAGATGAGAGTGCTTTGCAGTTGTGCTGCAGTTACTGGGTTCTGAGTGGTTGCTGACCTGCCCCTAGGAATGACCACTGGTGGATCACAGGAGGGGGGGGGGAGAATCTTGCAAAGTTTCGAAAGTATAGACCAATCCATGATTTGTATATTTATTTTCTTATTTTCTTCCTCTTTCAACCTGTGTAGCCAACCTTTTGGTTCGGGGATTACAAAGTCTAAGAAACCATGTAACTGCACAAAATCTCAGTGTCTTAAACTGTGAGTAATAGCTTAGCAACATTTAATAAATATTAATAGCAGTGTATTTTTGAAAGAATAAACATACAATAAGTGTATTCTAATGAACAAGCTATATGGGGCAAAAATTGCTCACCTGATCTTTAGTTAAAGATCAACAGTTTGTGTGAGCTAGTATCACACGAATTCACAATTCAGGGTGTAGATGTGGATGACTAACGTAATTAAAACCATGGAAAATATGAAGAGAACCTAGAAGGCATTGTTCTAGAAAATCGTGTATAGAATGAAAATGCTGTATATTGAAGTATCATTTCTCTATCTCACTTCTGTACAGCAATAATCTACATAACTACTGTGCAGAATCTTATTATGTATTTACATGCGTACGTAAAATGCACACAAGATGCGTACATGAGGATTAAAATTTGATCCATTTGTGGAGTGGGTGTTTGTAAAACAATGTGAAAATGAATGAGAGATAGAGAGAAGGTCTTTGGGTATATTTGGATATGACTGAATAACAGAGGAGGGGTAGGAGCTATAAACTCTGCCTTGAAGTAGAGTAACATTTAAAACCAGTTAATCTTTTCATTTCTGAAGTTGTGTTTATATGTTGATTGTAGATATTGTGAATGCTTTGCCAGTGGTGACTTTTGCAACAACTGCAATTGCAATAATTGCTACAACAATCCACTTCATGAAACTGAACGCTTTAAAGCCATTAAGGTAAATAAATAAATAAATATAAAATACTGTATGTACCAATATCAGCTTTGTGTATGAAAAATACACTAGTAGTTTTTTTTCCTCTAGTTACAATCTTTGAAATATGTTATTTTTATACAAAATATCACCAACTGCTGCTGCTATATTTTTTCTTACATAAAAAATAACTTTTTTCTCTTTTAATCTACTTTTAAGCCTCTGATACTTTTGATTACAGCTAATAATATTAACGGAATGATAATTTTCATTCTTGGAACAAAATGTGCAACTCCAAATTTAATTTCAGAAAATGTTTTCACTTGAAGGAAAATTTTTGTCCCAAAGTCAGAATTAGGTTGATGATGTTGGTTGATGAAAAACTCAGCATGAGCTGGCAATGTGCACTTGCAGCCCAGAAGGCCAACTGTCTCCTGGGTCACAGCAGAGAAGTGTGACCAGCAGGTTGAGGGAGGTGATTTTGCCCCTCTGCTCAGCTCTCATAAGACCCTACCTGCTTTGTTGCCCTTCTTTGAACCAGGGCCTCAATGTCTTTCTTGCAGTGGGAAGCCCAAAACTGGACACAGTACTGGAGGTGCAGCCTCACCAGAGCTGAGTACAGGGGGACAATCACTTCCCTGTTCCTGCTGGGAACACTGTTTCTGATACAAGCCAGGATGCCATTGGCCTTATTGGCCACCTGGGCACACTGCTGGCTCATGTTCAGCCAGCCATCAGTCAACACCCCCAAGTCCATTTCTTCTACGCTGTCTTCCAGCCACTCTGCCCTAAGTCTGTAGCATTGCCCGGGGTTGTTGTGGCCAAAGTGCAGGACCCAGCATTTGGCCTTGTTGAACCTCGTCGCATTGGCTTTAGCTCAGCTCTCCAGCCTGTTCAGATCCCTCTGCAGGGCTTTGCTACCCCCAGGCAGATCCACACCTCCAGCCAACTTGGTGTCATCTGCATATTTACTGAGAGTGCACTCAATGCCCACATCCAGGTCATCAATAAAGATATTGAAGAGGACAGGCCCCAGCACTGACCCCTGCAGAACACCACTCGTGACCGGTCACCAGCTGGAGTTAGGATAGTCCATAAAATCATGGTAGATCCCACTCAGCTCTGAATCCTGGAATCTTTGAATTGTTGCCTTCGCACACTTTGGGAAACTTACGTACGTTTCTCTTATCACCAAGTGAAAATAAGAATTTCTTTGCTAAATACTGGGAGTCACTCAGATGCTATAAAACAGTCTTTGAATGTCTCTTAATGTAATGCTTTTTGGTTTAGGTCTGCCTTGATAGAAACCCAGAAGCTTTTCTACCAAAGATTGGACAGAGCAAACTGGGAGATATTAAACCTCATCATAACAAAGGATGTAACTGCAAGCGTTCAGGATGTCTCAAGAATTATTGTGAGTGCTTTGAGGTGAGTCTGTTGGATTTTTCTGTCAGTGGTTATCACATTAACATTCATTGTATTCTGTAAACAGTAGTCTTTAAAAAGAATTACTCATCTCTTTGAATAATTCATCATAAATTTTTTTTGAATGCAAGGGAAGCAGTCTCTCTCTTGCCATGTCTTCTCATGACTTCAAATAATTAATTCTAGCTGAAGTTGATCAGTTAAAATGTTCAGTATTATGAGCTCTCAGCCAGTGCTGTGCTCCAGATGAAAAGAGGAATGTATTTCTGCCTACTCAGATAGTCTTTGCTCAAACCACGAGTTTATGGGGGCATTGATTTGTCCAATATACAGAGCAAAGAGAATCATCATTCTCCAAAAAGGATTCCTGCAAGGAACAAACTTGTTTCCTTACATTGATACTGATGGTCTCTCTCTGGGAGTATCCAAGACACGTGCATCTAGAATAAGTCCTGGAGATTTACCTCTAGTTGTTGCTTAGCTTATGTTGCATTCAAGTTTTGTACAATTTTATTCTAAGTATTCTATATTTGCCAGGCAAAGATTGCATGTTCCTCTATTTGCAAATGCATTGGTTGCAAAAATTATGAAGAAAGTCCAGGTAAAAAAACCCAGCTGACCACACTAAACTGCATGGATATTGGAAATAATGATGAAAATACCCCAATTTTGACAACAACATTTGAAACTTCACCAAAACTGGAGAAAGACAGGTGAATATTTGGAAATACAAAAGATAATACATTGATCTGACTTCATTAATTTTTCAGTTAGCTGTTATTCATTTATTTCAACCTGCTCCATTTAGAAAAAGGCCTTCAAGATAATTGAGTCCAACCGAAACATAACCAAACTACCCTAACTCTAACAGTCCTCTGCTGAATCATGTCCCTGAGCACCACATCCAAAAGGATTTTAATTTGTAATGGGTTATTATTCACTAATGAATTTCTATTGTATTTATCTAAGAAATGGTGACTAAAATGACAGACAGTTTATATAAAAGAAGTCACATGGTTTTTGCCCTTCCAAGTAAATTAAAAATATCTAAGGGGGAGGCTGTTCCTATCCTTTAGGAATATAATATAAAGAGTTCAGGGATATGAGTTCTGCTTAAAAAACAGCACGTATTTTTGTACTGTTCACGTACTCAGTTCTCTTCATGCCCTGCCTCCCATTTATTTCTTACAAAACTGCTCCTAGAAGTATGTTAAAAGGTTTGTGGATTTCATGTAATGAGCGTGTTTATACCGCTCCTCCTTCCATCTCTTCGTCCTTTGGCTCGCTACTTGTCAATTTTACTTTGGCCATTTGCTTGCAATGCTTTTCAAGAAGACCATACTATCCTAATGTTATACTTAGTAATGCAGTTGTATTTTTGGTTGATTGTTTTTAGTCATTGACTTATTAAAGAAAAACACCTGTTAATAAAAGTTCAAATTAATTAAAGCACCTTTTATTTGATCTTAGTGAGATTTACTCTGGGCTTTTAAATTCTCAGTTTGCATTCAGTATTTTCTTTGCATTAACCACTACCTTGAAATTCTTATGCCAATTCTGTTTTAAAAGCATTCTGATGATCTCTTTTGAAAATATTTGAATAATTTCTGCTGTGGGTAATATGCTGATTGGATAGATGGTTCCAATGGAGTGAGTGTTGCTATTAATGTAGCGCAAGGAGTTACGGTGTTAACAACTGGTAGTTTCAAGAGCTTTTTTCAAAGAAATGTTGGTAAGGTGCCATTCAAAGAACCCTTGAGAGACTTGATTCTACTTCTTTCAACAGCAGTAATCTGATACAGTTAGTACCTCCTAGATTCTGACTAAGACTTTCTTTGTACATGATGTAGGATCTGACTGTTGCTGGCTTAACTAAAAGCTGTTTATTGTATAACCTTTCCCTGCTACACTTACTGGTCAGCATTTGTAGAGATCAACTCTGTGGTGTGAACACAGTCTTCCATGTGATTAATTAGAAAAATTCAGAAGCAAACCATTGGAAGTAAAAACTATTCCGTGTAAAATGGAGATTTCTACAGGGATGTGTCTCACTGTAACAGAGCAGCTGGTCTGAGTCAGCTCTGTGCATTCCAGCTCTTGGATAAGAGGTTTGCAGTTTGTCTTTTAAATTATTTTCTGTATTTAAAATGCATATATTTTATCCTAGTTTCTTTTTCCATGTCAGGGAACCAGCTGTATCTGTTTCTTTGGAAGATGTGAAAGCAACATGTGCTCGTCTTCTGGTGCAAGCTGAAGAGGCAGAAAAAGGAGGTTACTCTGTCCGTGTAGCTGAACACATGATCATGGAGGAATTTGGGAGGTGTTTATCCGAGATCCTACATGTGCAATTAAAAGACTGAAAGTTGAATAATGTTCAATGCATTATAAAGTCAATGAGTAGTAATACTGATACACTGTCATAGTCTAAATGATCTTACCTTGAATTTTCATAGGACTAATTTCACTGACCTCAGCTGCATTCTTTCTGAATTATGCTGATGTAAGTGAAACTTGGGGTTTTCTGGGCCAATTGTTCAGTCTTTACATAGACTGCAGTTTAAAGTAAATTTAACTTAGAATGACTTTGTTGAATGTTTATGTGAGTGGAGAGCCAGTAAGCACTGAGAAAGAAGTTGCTATCTTAGTTTGGTTGTTACTGGTTGTGAAACAGTTCAACTTCCAGCGATGGCTGGCAAATCTGCTGATTTAGCTTTGTGTCTTCTCTGATTTGGCAACTTATTTCTCTTATTGCTGCCATATCATTATGATTGCTGCCATGTCATTTAGATGGTATATAAAAATTATATAAAAATATATGAAATTATATAAAAATTAATGCTCTTTATTTTAGATGTTTTGTGCTGGTTTAATATTTGCTCGGATATTTTTGGCTTTAAGCTTGAAAGAATAAAGATATTCTCCGTGTGTTTTGATTCATAATTCTTGGTAGGATAGCAGATATGATTGCATGTTATTTAAAAATGTATTTATTAAGAGGTAGGGCTTTCTTAATGAATGGTAGTTGATATATGAATGGATTGGATTATACATCTTTGTTTTTAACAACTGCTGCTGGGGATTGCTGAAGGTTGCTGGAGAAAATGGGTTCTCAAAGTGCTCCAAATGGGACATGGTATCATCTCAATGTATCGCTCCTTCCTTGATCCTTCACTTCCTAAGACCATTCCCTTTTATTTTGGAGTTAATATCTACATAATGGCATTGTCTTAAAATGTTTGTCCCCAGAGAGTTATATGGGGTCATGAAATCAGAAGAGCATGCACAGCTATAGAGTCAACAGACTCTAAACAAATAAGTGGAGAAATAAAATACATTAAAAGCAGGGGAGATGAGTGGTAGGGAAGGTAAGAAATTCTACAGCCAAATGTAAAAGGTAGAAGAGCAAGCTGGGGAGAGGTATAAATGTAGTGCAAATAGCAAAGTAAGGAAAATGAGTTAGATAAGACTTGACCTACAGCTTTCAGCAGCACCCTTAGGCAAGAGCTGTCCCTAATTTTTCTTAATATATTTTTTAAAAAGAATGAGCAAGCCCATGGGTTCATAACTCCATGAACTGATTACATTTTAACCCTGCAGATAAAAAAAGTCCAGATCTTTTTGAAACCGCCAGTATCTTCAGCCTCGTTGAAAATAGCAAGAAATCTTCCTTTTTTTTTTTTTTTAATTCCTTTTTTTTCCTTTCTTTCTTTCTTTCTTTTTTTTTTTTTTTTTTTTTTTTTTTTTAAGATGGATAAAGTTGAGATTATTTAATGGCTACAACTGCAAACTTATTTAAAGCAAACATTCTCATCAAACATCTTTTTTCTATTTTAGTTTTTAACAACGGATATGTCAGAGTACTTCAAAGGCTTGGTAAACTGTTGTCAAGATTTCCAGTGCAGGGGCTTGGGGGGAGGAAGGGGGGGAGGATGCAGTGAAGTGATAACTGAAGTTATGGCAAAGAATTGTATGGATTTTGATACATTGGGTAAAAAGTCCTGTGAACAGCAAAAATATTCAGTCTTGCTTTCCATTTTCATAAAGGAATTTGAGAATAGTATTCAAAAGTGCAAGACAAAAATAATATTTTGGTTTATTTGCAACTTCATTTTCAGCCAACATCAATACACTATTTGCAAATTCTCGAGAGGAATGTTTAGAATTGCAATCCAAGATCTGATCATGTCTCCTTACCAGACTTCTATAAGCCCTCTCTTACTAGAGAGAAATATCCCTTGCTTTGCAGTCAGGCCTTATTCATGTCATTTGTTTTGGCTGTATGTACATTTGTGAACAACTTTTTCAAGGGTGAAGCACAGGAAGAGTGGGAAAAAAAAAAAAAAAAAAAAAAGATCCTTTTCATCAAAAATCTGACAAACACCTTGAGAACACACTTAGAATTGCAGCCAGACTGATGTTAGTTTTGTTGCTTGTTTTTATACATTTTAATTAAAAAAAAAAACCATTAAAATAAGTTTGTTACTTACATGCATTAACCATATTACATTTATTTTATGAAGGCTACTCTGAAAGTAATGCTTTCTCTTTTGTTCTATTGGCCCACAGTGCTAGAGGTGGATGTTGGTGGTGTGGCTCGAGAGGTTGAACCTTCCTGCCAATGTTCTGTTACATCTTGTTGCTGAGAGACAGGTGGCAGCAGAGGGGCAGTCTGACAAAATGGCGTCTGACATCGAAGTGTACATGAAGCAAAGGTATGGAATTGGTTTCCTCCACATGGAAAAAACTGAAATTCATCAATGCTTGCTGAATGTCTATGGTGATGAAACAGTGGATGTGAGCACAGGGAGGTGGTGAATGGTGTGCTTCAGCAGTGGCAACAGCAGCAGTGGCTCATCTCTGCTGGTGCAGATTGTTACAAACATGGGCATGTGGGCTCTTGTTCACTGCTGGTGAAAATGCATACCTAATGGTGGTGAGCGTACTGAAAAACAGTTTTGTAGCTGCGAATTTGCTCTAGTCGTGCGATTTTACTCTTTACATTGTTTGCCATTTCCATGGCAATAATTAAGAGGCATTACTTTCAGACCAACCTTTGCAGATGCGGCAACCTTTGCAGATGAGTTCAGTGTGGCCAGGCAAGCCAAAAGGCTGGACACTCACAATGTAATGCAGTGTCAGTGGGAAGATGGTCCAGCATTGCGTTTAGAAGTAGCCCTTTTATGTAGAAATAATTGCATAATTTAAGCATGTTTGCTGGGGACAGTAAATTAGGTGTGTGGCACTGGAGTTTGGGTATCTGTGTTTTGGCATATTCAGGGGATTTTCAAAATGAGAGATAGTATATTATGCTGTATTTGCCTTGCATTAATCTCATACTTTACAGCTTTTACTAGTCATCAATGGCACCCGGAAAAATATTTCTTCTCCTTTATATGTCATTCTTAGAACCTCTCAATGCTTAATACTGCTACATGCTGAGGAAAGATGCAAGCAGAGTGTATTCCCTTTCCCAGAGATACAAATTCTCCTGTTTAACTGTGCATGCTCATATTGCTTTGGTGTCATGAATGAATTTTCAACCATGTAAGATACAGAATTCACTGGGAATTTTGGAAATTTTCTTTTATAATGTAGATCTATGTAGGACCATCTGTGAAATTTTTTATGTTCCGCCAGTTCCAAAACTTATCTGTTGTTGTTGATGCTCTCAGTCTCTGATTCTTTCTGTATCACAGTTTTGTTTTGAATCGCTTGAGTTGTGTGTGAAATGTACAACAAACTGCTGGGAAGTGTTTGGGGAATGTAAAGCAGATGTTCTGTGGGCCCTTTGAAACTGTACACATCATCAACAAGGGACCGTGTCTGAAGATCCACCTCCCTGTGCCTACAATCCACACCAGCAATGTGCGTGGTGCCTCAGCATGGAGAGCTCTTGGGACTAATAAAATGATCTGTTTGTTGCTTGGCAAGTCTGTAGTGATGAGGTAAATACAAAGTCAAACCAGGAATTCAAATAAGTGAGCCAAGATCAACACGGTTTGTAGGTGGGCATAGGTATGTCTGAGAAGTAGCTCAGGAGGGAGCAAAACCTGAGTTTAAGGACACCTCCTGGGTGAAGGCAGAGGCTTCTCACAGCACTGGGATCCTCAGAGTGTGGTCAGCACAACAGGTATATTGTGCTGCTCCAGGTTGATTTGGTTAGGCAAAGATCTGTTCAGTAGGAAACAAATAGACAGCGTGTCCCCATATTATACTCACCATCATTCCTTCTTCCTCCACTTCTTCCATCCTTGTTTGATAGTTTCAACCTTGCTGGTGACTGCAGTAAATCAGCCCGTGCCTTTTAACAATATTTTCATTTTTCACTCAAAGGGACTTCCTGGTTCTACATTTTCAGTGTTTTACATCTAAAAACTTCTCACGTTATTCTATTAGGTTAGCTCAGATTGTGGCTGGGCCTTTCCCTTGTCTGCAGTATGTGGCAGTTTCTCACACTTCTACCCTACTGGGCTAAAGCTGGCTAAAGTCTGGGCATCTGTACCTTAACAAGTAATGAGTATTACTGAAAGTGACAAACTTTGAACACATATAAAATAATTAGATGACTTACATGATGTTTTACTGCACTGACAATGTTAGCAATCTTACTGTACAATAAAACTCATAATTTGTCATAATTTGACTTCTGCCTTTAGGTGAATCTTCTTTGGTTTGGTTTTTTTGGTTTGTTTTTTTGTTTTTTTTAGGTTTTTTTCAAGATTATTTTTCTAAAGGCAGAAATAACTGTGATAGCTGTTGCAGTTAGACTTTATGCGTATGTTCAGTATTTGGGGCATGTCTGTATTTCTGGTATGTGGCAAAACAACATTAAGCCAGCTCATTCTGTTGAGCTGCATGTCATCAGTAGGTCAGGATGCATGGAGACCATCTGTGTACAGCTGTCCTTTTCCAAATGTTGCAGCATGGCAACCTGCTGTGGCATACTTTTTTGTTTAGTTATTATCATTCCTTTTAACAATCACAGTCAGTAACTAATGAAGCTGTATCAGACCTGCCCTTTGAGATGTGCTAGTAGTTAGACGTTCCTAATAAAGTGAACAGCACAGAGCTCTGTGCTTTGTGGCTAAGGAGAAACATGAGGACTTCGGAGAACTAAGTTCTGCTAGCTCTGCTGCAGGCTTCCTGGCAGAACCTGAAAGAGATTTGCTGAACTTCCATGGCCTTGTTTCAAGGAAAAGGACCTTCTCGAATTAGAATTCTTGTCCATTCTATATAACAAGATGACTTATGCTTTTCCTGCAATCTTCCAGTTGTTTCAGGCTCAGTCCATAAAACATCTAGCCCATTTACTTAAATGGGATCTTAGTCAGGTCTTTACAACAAGCTAGAAGCAGCAGATCCTGAGCAAGTACCTAACACAATGGGGCTCTGAACTGAGCCCTCTACTGTAGCAGAAATTGCAGAAATACTGCTAATATTTTAGGGAGAGCAAAAGGTATATGGTGAATTTGCAAAACCCTGTAGCTTACCCTATAAGCATATCCCCCAAATGATGCTTTCATTTATCTTCTTTATAGTGTGGATGTTTGCCAGTCAGTATTACTCACTTCAGAGACCAAATGTGACTCATTATTGAATTACTACAATCTGTGCTGATGTAGAAGCACCCCTGACACATCTTGTTGTGAGCCATTTTTTCAGAGTAATTGCATTAGTAATAGCCGATTACACAGCAATCTTGTGTTCCTACAAAATTAAGGTAATTACTGTAGCTAGAAACACATCCCTCTGTATTCTGTCCTGGCAAGGAAGCTGGTAAAAGGCAGTGCAACGTTTCAATTCTTTGTAACAAGAGAAACATGAAGCTGTAATTACATTATTGGTGTGGGGGAGGGGAAGTTTTTGCATTTGAAAGGAACATGGAAACAAAACTGTGATTTGAAGCTGCGCATTCCTATTCCATAAAGGAAAAAAAAAAAATCTTTTGTATTTAGGCTTCCAGTATGGAAGAAATGTATTTGAAATACATGAATGAAGTTGTGTTCTCTGTTTTGAAAGCCACAGATGTTTGCCTTTGAAGTAGATTTATTGTGCAAAAGATGTATTCTTCTTTGATCTGGATGGTCCAGCAAATCTGATATGGATTTATTGTTATATTGAATTAAATAGTTATTAATTTGTTCATATGGCAAACCTCATGAATACTGGGGTCAGCTTCTAATTAGTCTATGTGCAACAGAATTTAATTTGTGCTACAGCTTTCACCTTTTCTTGTGTCTTGGGGGAAAATATGATATTTCACATTGATGCAGTATTAGGTGTTTAATGTATCAGCTGAGGAAAAGCAGACAAACCATCCTCTGTAGCTTCGCTAAGTAATCTAGAATGGGGTTTTAGTCTTTTCACAGCTATTATGCAGCATCCAAATTCATAGACAGAAGGTGCCACTTGGCACCCACAGCTTGTGTTTGGGTTTGAGCAGGTGAAAGGGTGTTGCCTGATGCAAGTACTTGCAAATTTTACTTTCTGCTGCCTTACTGTACCATATTTGAATTGCTGAGTGCAAGCTGATAGCCTTGGAGTAGAAAGAATTGCTCATTTGTTTTCCTTCATTATAGGATGTGCAAAACTGATAAGAATAACATGGTGCTCCAAATTGTTTTGATTATGAAGGTAAAGCCCACCAACTACATATGGATTGTTCTGTCAACACAGCAGATGGAAAAAGCATCAATTTAAGCTAAATTCATTTGATGCAAGTGTTGTATGTAGTTGTCACCTATTAGCAATGCTTATGGTGAAAGAAGTGGCTCCTTTGAAATGATCAGAAATCACACGGAATCAGAGTAGCTACTTCAGAAATATTTTTTTCATAAAGAGTTATGATGAAAGAAAATACTGCGTTTCTCTGGTGCGGGGCTTCTCCCAACAGGACTGGGGAAACAGAAAACAACTACACTGTGAAGCTGTTCCTATTTAGTGTTTATTCTTCCCCATTTTCATATTGCTCTTCCAGCCTTACTTCATCACTGCATACATTTTCTCTTGTGCCTGTTTCAGAAGCCTATTAAGATTTACATACTGTCAAAAGCAGAAACAGGCAATTCTTGAGAGATACTGACTGCAGTGAATATAATCATCATCAGAGGTTGCTGCAGGTCTGCCGTGATTTGGAAACTGTCCATGCTACTGCAGATATAATTAAGGAAAAGGTACACATTGTGTATTGTCAGAGTCCAGTAATAACGTTCAAATTGTTAATACAGCTTAGTTAGTCACTATTCTTTGTAAAATTCAGAGTGGCAGCAAATATTTCCATTTTCCAGACTTTTCTGAATTAAGGGGAATGCTGTTCTGTCTCTAGGAGTAAGATTGTTGTTGATCTTTTTTTTTTTTCCCAATTACATGTACATTTATACATAATGTGCACACACACGTGTGTATGCATCTTATGCAGAAATTATTTTTTCTGTCTTCAGTAGAAATGTATAGACAGATCTTTTTGTCACTTCTAGGTTTTATCATTTCTCCTTCATTTAAGAAATACTTGGGTTTCTTTAGAGCTTGAAACTACTTTTTACTGAGCATCTGTCTTGCAGAACTGCTTTGTTCAGTTCTGCAACTTTCACATAACTTTTCTTTGCTCTAAGTGCATATGAGCACATTTAGCAGCTGTCTTCTTCATCAGAGCAAGAGATATAGAGTAAGTGTAAATGGGGAGAGCTGGGAAGTGACCTCTCATCTATAAGCTGGGAGAGGTACAGGCAGTGGCAAGCTCTGGCTGCACAGGAAATGGTGGTGCTTAACTGCTCCCTTGTTTTTGAAATCTGAGTTAGTATAACGTGTGCCTCGCTCCCTTAGGAATGGCATGGGCCCATATTTATATTCAAGGCCATGCTGGATGTGGCTCTGGGCAGCCTGGTCTGGTAGTTGGTGACCCTGCACGTAGCATGGGGGTTGAAACTAGATGATCCTTGTCGTCCTTTTCAACCCAGGCCATTCTATGATTCTATATGGGCTGTTGAAATAATTTCTTCCACGGAGCCGTCCTTGCAATTGGAGCTACTAGCGAGATTTTCAGAGCTATACATGGCATCTTGAATGTGCTATTTTCTGCATTATAGTACTAGGATAAGCAATGAGGAAAAGTTTTCCTTTCTGATGCAGTCAGTTTTAAGCAATCAAGTGAAATTGGTGGGAGCCTTTCACTCAATTTCAGTTAGTTATGAAAGCCAGTGATACTATGCAGGGACTTGCTCATACCTTGCTTTGTTCCTCTGCACTTCACCCACTTCCATAACTTCGTCTCTTTCAGGGATAGTCTTGTATTTGTATAGTGTCATTCATTGTTTCCTTCAGTACAGTGAAATGCTTTACTAGAGTACGGCTGTATTATATAAGTGGCATCAACAAACTTCACTGAATGCAGAATTGTGACAGTCTATTTATCAGGCAGCAACATCAGACTATATAATCCTGGATAATTTCTTAACTTCGCATGGAAGTAAATGGATTACATAGAGGTACATGGATTTAACTTTGCATGGGGCAGCTGCCCTGTGTTAATATAATGAGTGAGAAATTAAGTCGACTTTTCAATAGGTAAATAATAAGATCTACCATTTGTATAGAAAAGGTCAGAAGCAGCTTTCTTGAGATGTTCGTGTTTTTCTAGATCTCAGGCAAGAATATAGCATGTTTTTAGGAAGGTTCATGAAATTGGCAGCAACAAAATCTTTTAAATATCTACTCAGATTTCTAAACTCTGTTTTAATGAAGCTGGAAAAGAAAGCATGCACTACAAATTCAGTTGTATTAAAATATCTGAAATATGATCTGGTAGATGGCTCTTCTGACAGTTAATGTTTCTAGCAATTTCTTGAGTAAGGGGCGAACACTTGTATCTGTGTTGAACTAACCTCTAAAGATAATGCAATCATTTCCGTGTGTCATGTCGTAGAAGCTGACTGATTGCTTGCCTCAGGTGGTCAATCAGAGGTTCAAGTGTGATTCAGCAGTTCCCATACACTTTCCAACAATGTCACCATGATCTAAATCACTAAAACTGAAGCTGTGTTCATTCTCTATGGTTGGCTGAACTGTTGCTGGGAAAACCCATTCTCTTTAGAGCTTTGTTTCCGCCACTAATTTTCTGGTAATATTTCTACAATCACTATTCTAGGAAGACCTTGAAGTGAGACTCTCTATCTTTCTTTTTTCTTATCCCCAGATGTCTTCCTGCTATAGTCTTTTTCCTTTTTGGCTCTGAATGTGCACAAAACTGCTGCTGGCCTTTTCTCAACTCTGTTTATGCAGAAAGACCACCAGTGTTCTTTTTGTTTTCTCCAATAAATAGTTCAATTCTTAGAATACCAGTGGTTTTGGAGAGAGGGCAGTGCTGTGTGCTTGGTTTAAGTTGTAAAAGGCAGCAGGAACAAAATCATTCTTAGCACTTGGAAAAATCCTGACCTCAATCTACTTTTCCCTAAATTTAAGTCAGCGTACCAAACCAGGAAACAGAACGTTGGCAGCGTAAATTCTGTGGAGTTAGAAATACCCAGTTCCTCAAGATTCTGCTTTTGCTATGAAATCAACAGAGAAATAGCTACAGGTAATACACTTGCAAATTATAAATGTTTTTCTTCAGAAATTACTTTTTAAAAATGCGCTGAAGTCCTCCAGGTTAAGCTTGTAATACTGTTCATCCTTTTCAGAGGTGTATCTCCTGCCATCTAGTGATAAATGAGAGAGAAAGAAAATTCAGAAAAATGGTTCCATCAGCAGCTGCATGCAGTCCAAAGCAACAGGTACAAATTTACCATATACATGAGGAAAACCAGACCTAGGCAGAGGAATACTTGTGCAGCTCCTACCGAACATAGACGTTGACTTTAAAAGGCAAGGCACTGGTCCTCGCTTAGTTTCTCTGTATAGCATAGTCAGACAGATCATTTTGCACTGCCCTTTTCAAACATCTGTACATTCTGCACAGTGCCTATAGGAAGTGTAGATATAGAGAAGAAAGAATGGGAGAACTCAAATTACTTGGAAAAAAAAATTTGGTCTGTAAACCTGATCAGCTTCATGGTTTGTTGTGGTTAGAACTAGAAGATGTCTGTCTTAAATGTCAGAGTTTCTTACTCTTCAAGTACCACTGTCACTTGTGTATTGTACAAGAGAGATAAAAAAATTCAGAATGTATCTCCCAAAATCATACAATGAGCGACAGTTACAACGTCTAACCACAATTACTTATTGATGACTCATTCTCATCTTCAGTATACAATGGTTTTGGTCTGTACTTTTTCTGGTGTGATTAGGAGAAGAGTTTTAGTCTGCACACTCTATTTAGATTGCAGATGAGGTCAACATATCCGTTTGCATGATTGTATCTTCTGACTAATTTAGATTTGGAAAGAAGTGATGTGATCATAGAACAGAAATTCCTTCTTGAGGGAATAATCCAGTGACTTAAATTAAAAACAAATTTACCTCAGATCTATTGTGCATGCATCTCTGAAATATTTTGATTTCACATCAAGTCACTTCAAAATAATTCTAATAATATCTTAGCCTAGAATGAAACTCCTAAATCCAGACGGACAGAAATTCAGAAATTACAAATCATAGGGCACATAGCATTACAGCAAAAAACTCTTGGACCATCAATCACTCTTTGAATTGTTCACTAAATACTGTACATATACTCTGGAAGTCAAAAGAGTAGATCAACGGCAGTCCTCAGTCTCTAGAGCAAATGTCACCTGAGTAATATCTGAAGATACTGAGTAGGTGTGCTATAGTGCCTCTCTTCTTCAAGTACCTCATTAATTCAAATGTCTTGTTTTTAAAGATATTTTTAGAAGGGCTGCCCACTCAGTGACATTCTGTTGGCAAACAGAAGCCAACTTCACAGTCCTCTCACTTATTACTCACAAGCATTTGTCATTTTCTGGTTATTTAGTATAAAGAGATGATTGCTTACTGTGAAGATTCTTCTAAATTTCAACAAAGCAAAACACCGATTTGCTAGCTGGCTTTAAAAGTAATCAGAACAGGTATTTCAAACCTTGTAATAAAATGCATCATTCAGTTTGCATGTAGAAAGGTAGATCACTGTTTATATTTGGGAGGTTGAATACAATCAGAAAGATAAACAGCCCAATGCCATCAAATTGCCACAAGAATTAAGTATATTTTAATTCTGCCATTAGTACTGTGTGGTTTGTTCATGAGAGGCATTGTAAAATGAATATATATCTGAGTAAAATGTGATACCATAAACATCTGCTAAAACAACTTAAGTATAATGCAAATACGCTTACAAGAAGTTTCTTATAGCAACTGCCTAATATAGGATATTGATCTGCATTATTTCATTTGTCATAGCTGACATGTCATAAGCAATCTGTTTAACATGCTTTGATTTTCAGTGACATTTGAAAAATCCATTAACAAATTTTTAACTTCTTAGTCCAAATCAGCACATAGCTTCATTGTCCACAGAACAGGTTTTGAATATAACTTACAGCGTCCTTTGAGATATAGAATTGATTGTGGGCCCCAATTTCTCACTATGGTTTTACCCTGTAAGTTATAGAAAGAAACTGGCTGTTATTTCACAAGAAGCAAACCCTCTTATACAATAAAAACACTTTTACCACTGTTTACCTTTGGAGCACACCCGATTTCAACAATAAGAAAAACCATGAAGATGACACAAGCAAAAAGCACAACAGCTTTAGTTTTCTGAAAGGAAACAAACGCAATATTAGCTATTTTTTTCTTTCCTGATGCAGTAAGCAAAATGAAACAGTGACTATTATAAACATCTGCATGCATGCACTCTAAACTTCTTACCATTCTACCACGACTTCTGTCAGTCTCTTCTATCATCCGAATAGTCAAATATCTGCTTTGCTACTTTTTCACATACGAAGAGCTCAGTAGCTGACAATGATAAAATGTACAAATTTCAGTTCAGTCGGTCATGGTCCTTTACAGCTGCCTGTCTTGCAGGCAATAATGTATGTATGCAGATTCGTTGTGAGAATTAGGTATAAAGTATTTACCACCTTTTGTGATTAAGACTAGAAATTATGTCAGCCTCTTTTATACCAGAGTAGTTAATGACAGTTGGCCCCAGGAGATCTGGAAACAACCTGTACCTAAAAGCAAAACAAAAACAAAAAAAACAACCACAAGTTGACTAAATGTCAAGCATTCTTAGTAGGTGGTGCATACATGGAATTGCAATAGTCAGTCCTCTTTTCTACTACACAAAACAAGTAACTAACGTAGTTTTTTCTTTTTCCTGACTCTACTACCAGTGTAATTTTCTGTCACATTCTTCCTGTTTTCATTTTTGTATAAGTTTTGTGATGTCATAGAATTCACGTATTTGTAAAAATTTTATTTTACTTTCATGATCTTCTCATTAGATCATGAATTTATTATTATTATTGTTTTTATTCTTTTATTGTTCCCTAGCTCATTACATAGGAGTATGTCTTCACTTTTTTGGTCTTCCTCTTTCAGGCCTTCAATAATTTAATTGCAAAAGCAATGACTGTAGGCATTTATGTGATTACACTAACTGTAGTATTCACAAAGAAAGGTTTCTTTTGTTGCTTTTTTTTTCTGTTTGAAGTTTTTCTTTTTAAAATGATGAGGTGATGTAGGGGAAATGCAAGTCAAAGCTTGAACCAGTGATTGAGCACCTGGTGGGAAGGCAGGGCCAAAGCAGGGGAGCTCAGCTGCATGTAATGCAATGCACCTGTGTGACCAGAAGGGTGGGGGAGGGGAGCCATGATCCACCCCTTCTCAGACCTCATTTAAGAGTTGGTGGTGGAGGCAGGGGGATCACTGAAAATTTCTGTCTGCTGGAGGCTGCCTCAGGGTGAGTAGTTGCTTTGTTTCTATGTGCTGGCTGTTGTATTTGAGCAAGTCCTCGCTTGTTGCAGCCTATGTCTTTGCTGCTCTGCTGTTATTGCTGTGTTTTTCCATTGTGTTACATGTAGTTAACAAAATACACAAGCTAGAGATGTAGTCAACGAAATACGTAAAGCGGGGGCTGTCAAGGTCACCAGGTGTAATCTGTGTGGGCCCCCTTGTGTGGTTAATGGAATGCGTGAAAGGGGGGCTGTGGAAGTCATTAGGCTCTGCGGGGGCTCCTTGACTCATGAGAAACCATGATGAAACATGGTAAGACAAGGCATGCCACACATCTATTGGGCACAGATAACCATAGCAAGGGTGATTGGTAGCACTGTGATATAAGGGACAACTATATGTAGAGTGTGCTGCTTGCAATAAAGGCCATTTTGCCGCTCACCACATTAGTGTCATAAAAGCGTGTGATTTGGCCGTGGCTGTCTGAGCACTTCACGATGGGACATTAATCAGAGGTTGCCGAAGCAAAGGCAATAGTTACAGCATTATATATGTAAGGAAGTAAAGATTAACTTTTTATCCTTACTGATCTTTCCAAAATTAAAATGTGTTTCTACCACAGAATACAAGGTTTTCTCTATATCTGTATATGAAAATCAAGCTAAGAACTATAGTAAAGTATTTTGCCAGAGTAAAATAAAACTAAAGTGCAAGGGAGATAAAGTATTTAAAAGATTCTTGCTTTTCTGTATTTGGTAACCTTAGAAACACAGCTTTAAAGGATGAGATTTGAGTATGATTGCTCAAATGTGTGCACTTCTGTGTCACTGACTGCTGCCCTCTGGGCCTGGCTGTTCAGTTAGTTTTTGATTCACCTCGGTCCGCTCATCCAGCCCATGCTCCAACAGTTTCTCTACGGCATCTTTTGGGGTACAGCATCAGAGGCCTTGCAGAAGTCCAGAGAGACAATATCCACTGATCCCCACTCATACATTGGGTTGGTGATTTCATTACAGAGGTTTATCAAGATGTGATTTTCCCCTTGGTGGATCATGATGACTACTTCTAATGATTTTTGCTCTCCTGTGCCTGGAAACAGTTTTGGGAATGAGCTGTTCCATCACCTTCCCAAGGTTCAAGGTGAGGCTTCTGTAACTATAGAAAATAGAGTTGCTTCATTTTGTTTTTTTCCCCCCTGAAATATGAAAATAAAAGTACTGAAAGTTAGAGACCATCACTGCAGAACAATTAAGGTCTAATTGTTAACATTCGACACCTTTTTATGATGCGAATGTGACAGGAACTTAAGAAATTTAAGAGGAAAAGTCACATCCCCAGGTGGAAACTGTGGGTCATTTTGGCTAACTGTAATGATTTAGAATTCGGGGAGCTGGATTATAGGCAAGAAACATCACTTTGGCTGCTGAGTAGTTCTTTGTTTAAAACAAAACAACAACAACAAAAAACCTGACGGTGATATTTTATAAACAAGTCCTTGAAGGGGTGAAGTCTGGCATCTGACTTTCCTATGTTATGGGTGATTTAAAAAAAAAAAAAAAGTTGCAGGTGGCTTTTTGTGTATGCTGCTACTTCTTATGAGAGAGATAATGTCAACTTGGAAGCAGGTGTTACTTGCGTTCTTCAGAAACACTGGAGAATATTTTGCATAAATTTACTGTGAGCTGGATCATTAAAACTAGAGACAATTCACAGCTATGGAGATTAACTCTCTTTTAACCCAAACCGCTTTCTCAAATCGGGAAGATATCTACTCTGTTCATATTCTACTTTGCTATGCGTTGAATCAAAATGAGGCAAAATCAACTTTCCTATTCATTCTGGCTAGACTCAGACCCCATTTAAACTAGCAAGATTTTCACTGGTATCAGTTCTGATGAAGGCCTCTGATTTGCAAACTGTATTGGTTGTATTGGCTGTCGTGGTTTTCCCTGAAGGCTTGTCTTTATGAAGTATCACGTTGGCTAAGATATTTGATATTTGGTTTTAGAATAGACTTTTGACATTCATGGCTGTGGAGAAGATGGTAAAGTATAATTTGGTGTGTTTTCTTTACATGAAGGATCTAGAATACCTTGCCAAGTCTATTTCTTTTTAGTTTGCTTTCTTGTAAGCGTAATTCTTATTTGCAGTGGCTGCAACAATACTTTGATTACAGTTGGCAATAAACCACTTTATTTGATCTCTAGGCTACCATATCCTGAAAATAGGATAGTTTGTGATTTCTTCTTCATTAACTATCTCTTCCTTACCGTTTAGCCATGCACTACACTTTTCTTTGCCCTTCTCTGTAAGCACAGAGAATGCTTTCTCTGCTTGTTCAAATCTTCTTTGCTAGATTTGAACTCTTTTTCACTGCAACCACCTTGATAATCATATCTGCATGATGAACAAATATGAATTTACACACACACACGTGCCCACCTGATCAAGATTTGAGGCACTTACATTGTATGAATACCTTCCCCTTGTTTGTGCAAATTTGCTCCTGAGGGTTTATTACAATGCCTGTTAATGTTTACTTGCAACTGTTTTCCTGTGTATGAGCAGGCAAAGGTCTCACTGCTATAGTGTTCAGCCCTTTAAAGGCTTCAGTGAGGTACTGCAGAAAGTCTCTCCTTCACCAAGAGTCTTTAATAGGTGTCCTTTGATATCACAGGTCCCTTATCTTCCTTTGCAAGCTCTAAACAAGTTTCCCACTTGCTTCCTCCTGAGTTGCAGGAGGGGATAGAGCACTGTTGTTACAGTCTCCTTTTTTCTTTCCTGTCTTTTCAGAAGTAAACAAAAGGAATCTGTAGCAGTTTGACCAAGGAAACTTCCATAATGTCATTTCAGTGATTGCTTTGATCATTTATTAATAATTTAATCTTATTCACATCCACACATTAATGCTAACTTAACTGTGAAAGAGACTTGGCAGGTTTTTCCCCTGTACCTGTGCACAAATCATTTTTTCCCTTATTCAGTTTATTCTTCTTTCTTAGGGCTGAATTGACTGGATTTTGATTATCTCTATAGTAAATACAAAAGGAACATCAGGTGTGTTATGATAAAGGAAGATGGAACTTTCTAGATTGGTTTCTGTGAACTAGCTATTTAGAACATCTGTATTGTGGTGACCATTCAGGACAGTAAGCTCTCTAATGGCACTAATAATGTAACACAATATGAAATGTATTCACTGCTCTGAAGAAAGATGTGGCATTTGTCTATTCTGAATATATTAGCATATAATATATGCTGATATATGACCTGAGGGCACCCATAGCCCCTTTAATCTCTGTCAGAAATGTCACATTTTGAATGAACTCAGCAAAGCTATAAGCTACATGAAAAATATTAAACTATCTTGAGTTTGTATGGCCATAATTAGGAATAAAAAATAGACAGCTCTGCCCATTTGGATTTTGCATTCATCTACTTGTGGCGCTGATTTCCAGGGGCTTATTCCTCCATAGCACACTGCAGGGCTGTGCCAAAATCATTGGACTGAGAAGCAAATCTAATTCGCTTATGAGGATCAGATGTCTCTGAACAGCATTTCATTGCACAATGCGGATGAAACTTTAGTACCACTGGAAGTCAGGATTTGTTCAGTGTTGAGCCCAGGGCGCAGAGCCCAACATCTCCTGAGAATTGGGCTGCTTTCAATACCTGGGGGAACACTTTACCTAGGAGAAGCTTTTCAGCTGAAGCTCTCACACAGGCATTTGCTAAATCTGTGTTGCTGTCATTGCAAAGCCTGCTTGACACTGACTTTAAAATGCATTTATCTCACTTTGTCTCAGACTGCTTCATCCCTCCAAGATTGTCTGGCAGTGTGGACTGTTAGCTGAACCTAGTTATCATCACTGTACCTGCTCTGCCTCTCTTTCTTAGATATTACAAAATTTTGCCCTTTTTGGTGTGGAAACTCCATCTGTCTACCTTCTTGTCATCCTTAGCTCCCAGCTGCTTTCATGTGAAAGTTAGCTTCACTCCTGATTTGCTGGAAAGCTGCAACGTGACAGGACTGAGAACTTTAACTGCACTTCACCCTGAGAGTGTTCCCATATGACAGAAAAATTAATCCTTCTTATTAATGGTCTGCTACTTTGCTACATAGGAAAGTGCTTATACAGACTGGATGCCAGCTGTAGCAAATTGACTTGATGGGGCAGGAGACTGGTGCTTTCTGCAGTCCTTGAAAGTAAATCCTTTAACTTTACTGTACTAGTTTGCCTGCTTATTGTCCAGTACTAGTGTCTACTCTATACTGACCTGTCCAAAAGCAGTTTATTCATGCTACAACTGGCAAATCAGCCTGGTTGTTCAAACTCAAATGCTGGACACCACATGTAATCTATTTTCCCTCTGTTCAGTTGTATAGAAGCCACTGCATTCTTACCTCTTTTACAAGAAGAGGCAAGGATTTATTTTAACACTTAAAATTCTTTATTTATGGGTCAGTGAGTCTGGAGGAGGGGAAAAAAAGCAAAGTTAGAAGATGATTAAATTTTACCAAAGAAAAAATATGATTAGGTAGAAACAGTATATGTGAACTCTTAAAGAACAGGAGGAAAAAAAAAAAATGCAGAAAGCCTTGTGGAAAAGGAGACTAGCTGCTGTCCTGTCGTACGCTTAAGTGAGAATCTTCTTGTGCCAAGCAAAAAAGAAAGTGCTGTGAGGCAAGGTAGTGTAATTTGTTTTGTGGCTTTCTTCCCATTCCCCTCCCCCCCCAGATCTGCTTCTTTCTTGAGAGATGACAAGCATAAAATCCACATCATTACATAGACTTTTTCTTCAGACAGTGAACTCCTATGTGAATAGGGGATGATTTATGAATTGATTCCCAATGGTAAAGAGTGTTTGAAAAGCAGTCATTAACCATGAATTAGATAGCTAGAAGATGAGTGAACTACTAATCATGTGATCCAGGCTTATCACAGGTAATTGATGCAGTCATTCAATATCATTTAGCCAAGGTTAAGAGGCCTGGTTCTGATACTTGCAGCTGAGATAATCTCTAATTGTGCAGATGGTGCCTTGACTTCAGAGGAAGGGGTTTGCACAACTGGCCTCAGAAGAAGTGAATGATCTATGCTGATAAAACTTAGGTTCATAATTTTTTGTTTCCCTCAAATCACAGAACAGCCCAAGTTGGAAGGGACCACAAGGATCATGGAGTCCAACCCCCCAGACAGGGCCACCCAAAATCCCAACCATCCCAACCCTATGTCTGATAGAATGCTATGCTGTAAACAGTTCCATTGCTAGCAATTGAATGGAAGAGTTAAAGATCCAAATTCCCACACACCCACCCATCTAGACTAAATTTTAAATTGCAAGAATATTTTTTTCTTACCATTTCTGTCTGTAAAACCTAGTAATAAAATTGCTTTCCCTCATAATAGTTGCTGAAGAGCATGATTAAAAATGAAGCGTCACTTCGTGTGGGTCATAACCCCTATTAAACACATATATGCATACATTCATTTCCTAGAAATTCATTTTTTCCCGTCTAACACCAATGTGGTTTTGGAGTCCACAGACTTACATAATGTTTCAGTAAAAAATTTCTGAAATGCTCATTATAGAATTCAGAGCTGCTGGTTTTTTGTTTTGGTTTGGTTTTTTTACTTAATTATCAGACAGTAGACCTATTTCCACTGCCTCAAATCCTGTGTCTTAATTTATGATTTGGAACTCTCAGATTTGCCCTAAGATCAACTGGATGTTTATCTGTACATGTATTTGTGCACATTAGATTTTTTTTTCTAGTGATTTTGAACACTAAGTATGCTGTTTGTTTTTTTCTTTCTGTGAGAAGGAAGGTAACACAAATGTAGCATTTTATACAAGTGTTTTGTTACTTGTATTTGTAATTAATTTTTGTAAAAGAATTTCTGGGCAATTTTAGAGAACAAATTGTTCCATGCCTCCTCTTTTCCTAGGCAAGGAGTTGAAAACACCTTCACCAGGTAGCTCAGTTGTGGTTGAACAGCAGTCTGGGAGTCTGCAGGGAGTGCAGTCTGCATCTGGTCTGTCGTGTTCCATTTGTATGTCAGTCCTATTTCCATACTTGTGGTACTCTTATTACTGGATATTCTCTCTTTTTGCAGGCATTCATGTTTTTCATACCTTTGCAATATGCCTTCCGCTTATTTTTATTTAGTTCAGTGTGCTTTGAACACTGTTACAATAAAACTTTGTTATAATATCGCAGTCTCCAAATCTTCTGGCAGGCCATCATTTACCAGATAGTTGTAGGGCAAAACGGTTCCCAGAAACTGAAGTCCTCTTATGTGCTGTTGTTAGTGTCTGTGTTGGTCAACCACAAGGGTAAATCCAGAAATCCTTTGTGTGGAGAACAGCAAATCACAGAATCACAGCTGTTTGGCTCTAAACGAGTATGATTGCATCTAGCTGACCAAGTTGTGAGACATGCAAAAGAGGAAAGCAGCTGCATGTAGCAACTTTGCCAAAGCCATGCCCAGTGATCTCTTCAGAAAGTTGCGGCTGCTCTCTCAATGTCCTACACTTCAGTTTTTTGAATGAACACAGAATACATTTTCAGTGTTGCGTAATTTTTTTTTTTCTGTTGAAATTCTGCTTCAGCAGTCCTGAGAGTTGTATTCCTGCCCACTTACATCTTTCTTCCTAGCAGCTGTGAGTGTTACCCCCTCCCCCCCACCCCCCCAGGAGCTCCACACAGGCTGCTTTACACTGGTCTTTCAGAGGAGTCCACCTCTAAAAGAGAGTTGCCTCCAGAGAAATATTGATATTTACAGCTCTGGGCTGTTGCAAACATCTAAACATCAATAAAGATTGTCATCTCTTTGGGGGATGTTTCTTGAATCCTGAAAATAATCTCTTTTTTTTTCTGTGTGTGTTTTTTTTTTTTTTTTTTTTTTTTTTACTGTAGCATGTGTAAACCAGTTATCCGATCAGCAAGATAGTGTAGCTCTCTGTATTCACATGCAGGCACTTAATGACAGATTTAAAAGAAAGCTTATTTACAACGGGAGATTTTCACTATGAAGTTTTGGAAGCTGCTGTGTTGCTTCTTAACTGGACTATTTTTGCAAGCAGCAACTATACTGCCCTCTGAATATTACTCGAATCTTCCCTATACATACTGTAAAATGCAAGTTTTCCTCCTCACTGAAGCATAGGTAAAGCATTCTTGTTTTCATTGTCTTTCAGCCAATGATGTTTTCAGTTTTTGTCACTCTATTACAAAAGTAATTTAATAACAATATTCAGTCAAATACAGCTGGTGCATTTTGTGCTGTTAGCAAGTACAGAATGTTTTGTTTGTACTTGCAATTCCAAGTAAATCAGCCATTTATATTGATTAAAATGTTAAATAAGCAAGCTTCTTTTTCAAGTAGAGCAACACTTCCACCTTGCGGCCATCTAATCTTCTGTTACATTCGGAAGCACAGGACTTCCAAATAGTGCAGTCTGCCCAGCTGTCAGCCTTCTGTGCATTCATTTAATACACGAAAGCGTGTATTAAAGCACAAAAATTATGGCACTTAAACATTTTGCATGGAACACCCTAATGTGTTCTATATAGTCTAAAACTCAAACCATTTATTCAAAGCAGGGAGGAACAAAAGCTATAAACCTTGACCCTGCAAATACTTTAACTTTTTATTCTGGAGACCCTTCTCACAGAACAGCTTGGGTTGGAAAGGACCTGGAGGACCATCAGGTTCCAACCCCCCTGCTACAGGCAGGGTTGCCAACCACCAGATCGAGTACTGGATCAGATTGCCTGGGGCCTGTCCTAGCTGGCTTTAAACACCTGCAGGGACAGGGCATCTGCAATCTCATCAGGTAGACTGTTACAGCACTTCTCCACTGACAGACCTCTCCTTTGCCCTGCTGGTCACTCTTTTTCTTGTCCTGGGATAATGTTGCCCTTCTGGACTGCAAGAGCGCACTGCTTGTTTGTGTTAAGTTTTTCATCTGCCAGGACTCCTAGGTCCTCAGCATTGCTGCTCTCAAGGAGTTCTTCTCCCAGTCTGTATCCACACCTGGGATTATTGTGACCCAAGTGCACAACCTCACACTTTGCTTTGTTGAACCTCATTAGGTTCAGATGGGTCTGAGAAAGGCAGAAATAAAACTATTGTTCCGTACCTGAGAATGCTTTTTGGTGATGAAGAATTTATTGACTAGTTTCTTACAGGGCTTGAGAAATCTATGATTAGGTGTGAGTTTTAACTTTAATAGGTGCAAGTCTTTATGTTTTTATTACAAATCCAAATGAAGGCTCAGCAAAAAAAGTATTTTTCCCAAATTCTGTAGCATAAGAGCATCATTCTCAGTGGATGTATTTCAAGCCTGTTCACAGATGTGATTCCACTTTGAATTTACAAAAGGCAAAATGTCTTAAAATATATATGCATAATTTTTTTCTGTAAGGGACATCAGCCTTTTTGTGACTGAGGAAAAGACTAGTGCCTATGCATAATACATAATTACAGGTCATAGAAAAAGTATGTTAAATCTGCTTTCTGCTCAATAAAGAACACCTGGCTTGCCAATGTTGTCATAAATACAGCTTATTGGTAATTAGTGTGCATTATGCAAATAGGCAAATAAGTGGGGAGAAGGATATCAAAACAGTGATTGACACAACAAATTTGTAATGTTTAACCAAAGTTAATTTGGAAACAAATGTTGAGTGCTGTAATCAGGGATAAGATACTCTATGATGTGTGGTGGAAAAGGAGTTCAAATGGAAATGCTGCAAAAGACAAAGAAAATGTAAATATTTTGGGGAAAAAAGAGAAACAGCTTGCGCTACATAAACCTAATTAAGATTTAATGGACATGGGGATATTTCTAAACATACAGAACGGTATGATTTCTTTAACAGGTTGAATCAGATGGTTTTGAAGGCACAAAATGAAAAGATTTCATGGGTAATCTGCATTGCAGCAGGCAGGAAGGAGGAGAATTGTTTAGGGAACGAGAATGGCTATAGGTTTTATTTTGAAATCATATTAATCCAAAGCTATGAGATCTTAAAAATGAGATTTTTATTATAACACTGCTCCACTGGATGTGTCAGATCTTAACTGATATACATAAACCTATCTGAAAGTCATCAGTACGGCTTTACTAAGTTTTGGTAGGCCAGGATTTGTCACATATATGCTGACTTTATAGAAGTGTATTTTTAAATATTAAATAAATGCATAACTAGCATGAAGGCCAAGCAGGCGCAACTTGAAAAACTGCGTTTTGGATAGTAATAATAAAAAAAACTATAATAAAAACTGTAATCCTGAGCTTTAAAATCATGATGATTTTTCCTCCTTGCTTTTGCTTATTCTTAAGTCTTTGGGCCGAGGTTCCTTCTGCATTTGCAGAAGCTAGCAAAAATGCCTGTTGTTCTGAATTCAGTCAGGGCCCACACTTTTGGCTAGCTGAGAGCAGAAGATGATACAGCTCTTCACTTAGCACAACTGCCCTCTTCAGTTTAAGTACCTGAAGTTGCTTTAAGGAATCCTAAAAGAAGCTGCCTAGCATGAGTGTCCCCCAAATACTCATTTCTGTATACAGAAGAAGTGCATGCAGCTCTTGCACAAAGCTTTGGAGTCTATACTGTGAATGGCTTTAGTAGCAGTGAAGATCAGCTAGTGTGAAATCCACCCCAAAAATGCTGATTCCTAAATCTTCGATCTTTCAGAACAGGGGTGTTTAGTAAAGCAGGATATAATCCCCTGTAACCGAAATAAGACTACAAGGCAATCATAGGAACTTATAGCAACAGAAATGATCCTCACTCCTCACCGAAGTAAGTATCAGAGTTGTTATTATATGCATTACAAATGTAAAAGTAAATGATAGGACACAAAATAGTGACAGAAAAAGAGCTGCAATTTATTGATGAACTTCACCAATTGGTGAAATTTCATTTGTTCTGCTGATAACGCTTAGCTCTCAACTTCCTTTCAAGCATCACGTCTGCCTTAGAAATCCCTTGAGGTAATTTATATCCTGGGTAAATTACAAACTATTCCCTGGTGCCCATTTCTGACTTGCTTTTTTTTTTTTTTTTTTTTTTTTTTTGTCCCATTCTCTGAAATTATATAAAACTAATCCATAGCTTTTGCTGTGAGTTATTAACGTGTTACTTCATGTACTGTCTCACCTCATTATCTCCTTGTCTTGTCTGAAAAGCAGCTAAGTAATTGAAAATTGTCTGAAAGTACAGCTAAGAAATTGTCAGAGTCCTTTGTGAGCTGTCACGAGGTTCTCCATTAGCTTGGGAAGTCAGTGTGCTGGTCGTATGAAACAGGGCTGTAGTTTGCTTCCAACTATTGCAACGTTAAACTTGAGAGCAGAGTTATGTCAATTCCTGTATAAAGCTTCCTCATTATTCTGAGTCCCTGTCTAATTTTTGTATGCTAATTTTGCAGTCTGACCTTTACATGAGTAGACAGGTGGGAAAATGCATGTACCCTGTCAGCTGCTTAATGGTTTCCTAATCTGAATAGACTGTTCTGTATCAAGTGCACCATCTGGAAATACCCTTCTGCATTGAACTGCTCTGCATTTAAACAAATATCGGTGAGACTGTCTGACAAGTGAAGCACTATATTAAAGCTATACCTTTTTTGTCTGAAGGAAGTCTTAATTCCTGTATCATTTTTAGCCAAAAAAAGTGGATTTTCCAAGTTTCTTTCGTAAACTGACGCTAGCTGCTATGCAAATGACGAATCCCTGCTTTAATTAAGCCCTGAATCACAGTTGCAAGGCTTGTATTACAGCTCTGTACGCACACAAGTTGATTATACACTAAGGAGCAATCCAGTTAGCCTTTCTGAGCCAGTAGGTTCATTTGGACCAATTGTTTTTGAGGGACTTTCCTTCTAAGTGTAACTGCTTCTGCAGCATGGCCTCTGCAATGCCTTCCAGTACCACAGTTTCACTGTGAAGTGCGCAGAGAAGTACTCCTTCTTCTGGAGTGTGGTTCTAAAATGTTACATGATCATTTTATTAGGTAATCATTAATTCCTGGGTTACAGTACGGAATAAATTCATTAGGCACTGCAAGTGTGATGTTTAAGACTATAATGTCCCATTGTACCAATCTCTTCAGCTAATGAGTCACGGCCTCTTTAGTCTCTCTGCTTGTAATTGTTTCCTGCAGCTGAAGACCCTCACCACATTTCTTGATTGCTTTTCTGGTTCTAGAGTACCCTCTTTTTTTCAGTGCAGTGACCAGAAGTACAACTGGTGTCAAAGATGGCAGTGGTAGGATAGTGATGTTTTTGAGTTTTTGCCTGCTTTCATTATAATTCCTAGCATTCCATTTGCCTTTGTAAATACTGCTGGGGTTTAGAATGACATTTTTAGAGAACCATGCACAATGAGTCTAAGCTGTTTTTCTGGAGATAATTTAGACCATGATTATGTGTATGTGAAATTAGAATTGTTTTCCTCTGTGCATATTACTTTGCTTGCATCAGCATTTAATTTCATCTTCCATTTTATTATCCAGTTGTTCAGAATCATGCGAGCCTCCTGTTCATTTTCAGTATTAAATTTGTATGCCAAATAATTTCATTGCATTAGCAAACATTGCAACAAAGTTTTACTTGTTTTTTAGACCTTGGCTTTTATCTTTAGTGCAGACCAAAGGTTGATCTAATCCTCAATGGAAGTGAGATATGATACAGGGGAATGTGCAAGTGAATGAAATGTAGACAGAATGGTTAGGAGTTGGTTTTGGGTTTTTTGTTTTAAATTTTTGATTGAAACAAATCTTTCTGTCTTCTCTTTGCTGTGATGAAACAAATGGCTTTCAAATCATAGTTTAAAGGGCATTTTTAATTAGGTATTTTTTTGAGAGTCTGATTATGGAGATGTCATTCCAGCTGTCTGCAAAATTTATGTCTGAGTTGTGGAAATGTAAGCCATGCTTTAAATAAAAGAAGAGCAATAAAATAAGACTTACTGAAGTTGGCTGCAAAGAATACTTGTTTACAGTTCTGGCCCTTTGTATTTCCAAAGGCCGAAGCTCTGGAGAATGAAGAAATACTTCTAAAATTCCACATCTCTCTGTATTTTGGAGTGTTATTACTAAAATGTGTTTGAATGTGAGCACGTGGATTGCTTTGGGCAGCTAAAAGACAGCTTTTGTGGATATACGTATATAAATTTGTAATAGGTGCACTTAACTGTTTAGTGTGATGTGTAAGATCTTGTGGACCTCCTTGCCCAGACAATTCTGGAAATTTTGCAAGGGACCTAATCCTATGAGTCTTCAGCATTTCAAGTAATCTGTGCATTTAGAACTTCAAGTGGACATTCCTACAAAATTGTTCAAATTTCATGAGCTTGGTGCTGAAAGTTCCTCTTGATTTTAGTAAACCATGGTTCAAATTTATGACTGGAAATAAGGAAATTACTAGCAAAAATGAATTTTGAAGTGCTGAACGATGCTAATGTACACAAATTAGAGTTCACTGTATTGTTTTCATGTTTCGGAATCTCATAAGTTTACCAGATAGTGTAGGGGGGAAAAAAGCCTTCCCCAAAAGCCTATTGAATGTGATGGAAAATACTTTGTATGCTTCCGAAGGTGTGTATCAGACACTGAATCATAGTCGGAGTGATCATTGGAGGAAGAGCAAAGATGGACTGACAGGGCAAAATGGCCTTGTGGTTTCAGATTAGTTGCTAATGGCTTGGCATCTAGAACATACTCAGCTATGCTAAAAGTGAAAAACAGATTACGTAATAATGTTCTGCAACGTTTCTGTCAGTCTGTGTGCTCCAGAAAACAGCATTATGAAAGGATGATATTTCACTGTGCTAAGTAGAATGTCAAAGTCAAATGTGAAGAACCTTTACAAAACTCTTCGTACTCCAAAAGTTTTCCTCAATTCTGCTGTGCCATTTACACTTTATGGGCCTCACATCCTGGTCCTGCTACATCAAAACTCTTTGGAGGAATTAAACATGTCTTCAGGTGCTTTGCTAGACTCAAATTAAGGCACTTCATAACATGTAATTTTAATTCTGGAGTAGCCAGTAGAACCTCTTCATTAAAGTGTACAGACCCAGTATTTGTGATGGCATAGGAATAGGAAAACTAAACACGTAGTTTGTGTAAACCAAGATACATTTATATTGTGTAAAAGTAAGCTTCAGCCTCTGGACTGGTTTATTACAGATGAATAATATGAAATACAAAAGGAACATGAGCTCATTTCGTGTCTGTAAGCAGATGAACAGGAAGAAAGATTTCCATGAAGTATAGAAGTACAAGAAGATGTGACCTAAAAAGATTGTATGATGGTAACAGTCTGAAACTGAATTTTTCCTGTGTCTCAGTAAGCTAAGATGTTCCATATGTAGTATTTATGTTCTATTTTATGAGTAGAGATGCAGCATAATCTTTTTGTTTAGCCTGGGTTTTGTATGTGAATTATCGTGTGCTTGTTAAAGGGAAACAGAACAAAGACGTTGCTGTTTATTTTTATTTTATCATTTACCTACCAAGCCAAAATTTTACACCATAACATTACAGGAGAGAAAAACAAAACCAAAGAGGCAGAACATCATTTACCATTTCTTAGATTAATGAAAACAATACATCTCATCTTCTGTTCTTCTGGATCTTTTGTTTAGAATTGAATCAGATTTGCACGACAACAGAATAAAAATATTTTCTTCTTCAAGACTGGTTTGTTTCCTCTGGTGAAGATAAATTGTCAAGTGCTCCCACCTCTTCGAAGAAGGAAAACAGTGAATTAGCAGATGTGTAAGTATGCATAATAATATTGTCAAGTAAATCATAAGATCCAGTTGCAGTAGTACGCATTTTTAAAAATATTTTTCTGTAAGTGGCAAATCTTTGCACTTTTGATAGGTTACTTTCTGAACTTTTTATTTCTTTTAAATGTTAACAGCCTGTTATATATTGTAATGTTACTTAAAAAAAAAAAAAAAAATTACAGTGACAGAGTGACACTACTGATATCAAGCGTCAAAGGTTTTAATATCAGTGACAGCCACATGCTGTTCTACTTCCAGATTTACATGGGCAAGACTTTAAAACTGGAGGGAGTAATTTTCAAGAAAAATGGCTGAAGCCACTTTTTGTGATCTCTAAGGCATTTCTTATTGAGATAATACCTGAAACAATCACTTCATCTTGTAGATAGGTAGAAATTTGTATGTAATCTGAGTATCACCATTCCCTGATGCTGAATTCCATGAGTGGGTTCACACACCACCTTCAAAGGAACATACCTACTTGAATATATTTAATGTGGTAAGGTGACATTTGAGGGAAAAGGTTAAAGCATCTCCACCACAGAGATGTAATATCAAAGTATGTTTTTCACCTCCAAAATTCACAGATCTGATTTGGTGTAAAAGTTTGTACTAGGTTTTGGCAGTACCTGTTAGGTATTAGGTTAGGGGATAGTGTGACAATATTCTGTCTTTTATAACCTGGGAATACAAGAACTATCTCAAAGAAAAGCCATTTTTATATGTTCTGGAGATACCATTTTCCTGTATTTCAAGGGCAGATAACAATACCATCTTTTCTGAATAAAAGAAGGTGTTTGGCATTACTATGCTAAATAGGGAATTGATAGTTACAATTATTCTATACTTTTTTTTCCTCATTCGTCCCAGGGAATAAATAATTTGTATTTCTATGAGATGCATTTCATTTTCTTGCACAGTGGACTCTCACACTCTGCATGTTTTGCATTCTTTCCTTTTTATCCAGTTATTGCTTTTGCTTCCCTAGGCTCAGACAGCAAGGTATGGAGATAAATGTCTAGGGCTCCTTTTCAGTGCTAAACAAGCTCTTTATTTATCCAAAGTGAATATACATGCTAATAATGTTCTTTAAACATATGTATATATTTGAATTCTCTCAGGCTGTTAGCACTAGCTGTAAAGAGTTTTTATAACAAAGGCAGATTTGATTAAGTAAGCATTGGGTTGTTGTTTTTAGTAGTGAAAATTATTTTGCTTTGGTGAATGCAAATCATTTAGAAAACTATGCCAGAGTGTCTAGAATTTTATTTCCTAGGCATACAGAAATTTCATAGGTCTATTGAATGTCTTTTTTTATAATGAAAGTGATATATAACACCTTGTTTTTCTTACTATTCCACACCATATGCACATGACAAAATTGCTTATAATTTGTTGTATTCAAAGAGAAGAGTATAGAAGTAATAGATGGCCTGCTTCCTGAAACAGAGAATTCTGCAATCACTTGCAAAGAAAATGTCATTTTTCTCCTCATTATGTTCTTTGCAAATATATGTTAACGTTTAAAATATTTCATAGATGGTTTTAGGATGGCAGAAGACATTTTAAAATATGTAGTTGTCTTTTTTTGTGTGAAAGTTTGTTTTGGTGTTTTTTTTTTTTTTTTTTTTGAGAAATTTATGAAGAAACCATGAATTGTGATTAAAATGAACGAAATCGGAAGCAGACAGAATTCTACTTTACCTAATGATATAATGAAACTGCTGTTCTGACAAGATCAGCTGTGAGCTCAGTTTTACAAACCTTGCCAGAGCTCTGTGACTTCCCATACTTTTGCCAGCAGCATTTTGAGCTGTTTGCTAACATGCAGTTTAGTGTTTTTGCAACTTTATGATGTGGCTTTTGTGGAGAATGCAAGGAGAAAGGGAGATGCATTTCTTCATTGCTAGCAAGTCTATCTGAATTTCAGCCAACTGCTCTTGGAGGTAAACTGAGCCTTTATTTAATTTGTTACTAAATGGTTTTAATAACTCGTGTGTTATCAGACCGTATTTACTTTGTTTTCAACTAGCTGTGAGCTGGCTCCGTAACATTTTAACAGTAACTTAGTATATTTACTTTGTTTTCAACTAGCTGTGAGCTGGCTCCGTAACATTTTAACAGTAACTTAGTATTTTCACAGTGCTGGGAGTAATCAAGTAGTACTAGAAACCTCTTGTGCTGGGTATCCATTCACCTGCATTTTGACAGGACTGCTTGTACTCGTGAAGTCAGATGTATTCCTAGATATGTTAAAGGAGAACTGACTTCCTCTCCCTTCCTCCCGCTCTTGCTCCCAGAAATACAGGCAAATCTACTGCAGACTTGTACATGCAAGACTAGTCCTGAATGTCACAGGAGAAAGGCCAACAGAAACAGATCTTCCGTGCTTCTGCTAAAAGTAACTGGATTTAAAAGGCATTCACTTACCTTTGAGATGCAAGTAAGTCAAAAATTCGATTATTGTGCGCGCAATGTTTTCGTCAGCCAGTGGTCTTCCAAGATTTCCTAAAAAAAATAAATTGGTCATTACTTAATATGGCGTAAATGTATCTGTTAATTGCATATAACATTGTGACTAAATTCATAAGGATCCTGGAAAGACGATCTAGGAAAAAAAAAAATCCTTAAAATGGAACGTCACTTTTCATGGAAGAGCAAAGCAACTTTCAGGTATGCAGCTGCAGTTCTCAAAATGGAAATTGCACACTTTGTATGCCATTGCTGCAGAGGAACTACTTTGACAGCTTAATAGTCATGATTCTTGAGGCCAGTGAGCCTCAATTTAGAGGAGAGTTATCCTTTGTTCTCAACTCCCTCTTTTGTGTCTGCTAGCTTGAGATGAAAGGGAAGGGTCAATGTAGCAAATTCATCAGCTTTACAAAACAGTTAAAAGTTCTGCATGAGGTCTGACATTGTTCCCAATGAGATGTTAAGTGATACAGAAGTGATTTGTAGTCCTAACAACTGGGTCTGGGGCTTATCTAAAAGCTCAGAAGGATGTGCTTTTGCATATGTATAACAAGTATTATTTACTCCCTGTAATCTTGTGCAAGTTGGCTTTTTGATACTTCTTAAACTGCTCCAATAATCAAGTGTTCTCAAAGCTTGTTGTTTACTTGGGAAAATGAGTTATATGTTTGTTGTGTGTATTAAAACAAACAAACAAAAAAACCTAAAAAGTGGAGACATCTTGCTTTTTATCAACGAGGTGGAAGCTTGTTCCATATTAGAGAACAAATTGTAGTAATTTGCAGAGTGTTTTAGTTCTCTACATATAGAAGAGATGGGTAGCAGAATCTGACTCACAGTCCATTATCACACTGGTGAAAATACTGTCCCTTGATGTTATCAGTGAGGACATGTTTCATCTCAGAAAATAGTCTGAAAGGCAGGTTTTGCAGCTGGTGAATGCTGGGGGAATTCTTCCATGACCGTAGAAATGAGTCATTTCTATAGTGACATGCAGACCAGAGAGAGCTGTACCGCCCACAAGAAAAATATTGATGGGAAATTGTAAAGCAAGAAAGTTTCTGATATAGAGACAGCATTTAAGGATCTGTGTGGAAGTTTGTGTTTAGATGTCTTAGCTTCCAGTCTTTGGATGGACAGAAACGTATTAACTCTTATGTAAATAACACTTGTGTTTTCATTTGAAATTCTATTCTAAATTTCATTTTATTCTGATCTCATTTGTTATGGATTTTTGTGATGATAAATATGATCATACTAGTCATCATATTTTATTTGTCATCTGATATCTATTGCATATATATATATATATATATATATATATATATATATATATATATATATATATTAGGGACTTGAGAGTACACACATTCCACTGAGTATATATGACTGATTTTGTATAGCCAATTACTTGCAGACTCTAGCAACAAAACAGTTGTTTGTTTGCTTGTTTTGTAGCTTAAGGTTTTTCCTTAAATGTTCTCATAGATTTTGGTAAGGTTTGGGTGTTGTTGTTTTAAAATATAACTACAAACCAGCACTAAACTGGCAGTCATTTTGGAAACACAAAAACTGAGGTAAATATTAATTTGAGTTGACTTTAATTGACTTGCCTTAGTTTTGGGGCAAAGCCAGTTCTCTAGCTTTAATAAAAACAATGCAAATTGCTTAAATACAGAAACATTGTGAAACTTAACTTGGAGAGCTTATTTTAAATGACTGACAATCTTCTAACATAAGCAGTGCCATACAGTTTTAATTCAGTTGGTTTCAGCTCTGTAATATCAGAATCAAAAAATATTTGCCTGTTTCTGTTGATTTCCCTGCTGGAAAGAATGATCTCACTTCTTAGACAAAAATGAGCTCTTGATTGTCTGGGGTGAAGTCTGATATACTGAACTGTGTATGCAGAAAGAAAAAGCAATGTATTTAAAGTGTAATAAATCATACTGCTTTTAAAGTAATACAATTATGGCACTTTTCCCAAGGCAACAGAGAGTTTAAGCACACTTACAGTCTGAGTGGGTGAAATTTAAATTTTCTTGCTCACCAATACTTAGTGGGATATCTGCAAAAGTGCAGGAGTAGCCTTATATCTAAACAGTTAACTTAGATCAATGACAGTAAATAAATTAAGACATCTTAAAAAATCAACAGTACTAACTTTCAGAATTTAATTACCTGCTTTTAAATCCTCATCAGGCTGTATTTCACGTTTACCAGTGAAACCATGTTTGTCATTAAAAGATCTGTGGTTATCTACTGCATCTGACAAATAAATTAGAAATCAGAGGAGTTAATTGACTTGGCAGCAACCTTTACCTCTCATGGATTTTAATGAAAAGATCACAATGAACACTTTTGTTAGATGCTTATGTACAAAAAAAAAAAGTCACTAAAATAACCTTTCTTCCACATTTGTGGTTATGATTTTTATCATTTTCAGACTCTGTCCTGCATTATGTGCATACTTGTCAAACCTGTTACTGAATTCAATGGAAGGTCTAAGTAAAATGTAAGTTTGTACATTTGGGTGTAATCTGGAAGGCTGTTTTTGCTACCCTTTCTCCTGCTATTAGAAAGTGTTGCCGAGGTGTTTACGTAAAGAACAAGCTGCAGATAGATTTTTGAAGATTATTCATGTAAACTATCTTACATGCCCCTGGTGCCTCTTCTCTCCCCCTTGCAATGGGCATTTCCTTTATCATTAAAAGGTGATCAATACGACCTGCAACAAAGGATGATTCCTATTACCCAGTCTTAGATAAACGGCATTTGAAAAGCACATTTCCACATTTGTCAATTGGGTTAGATCTGCTGTGGGGCATAAATTTGCAATGCCAATTAACACACTTAAGATGCATTAATCAGTTTTATGTATCCTTTTATGTGGTCTGTATATGGAGAGTTACAGTAGGTGCTGCAGCATTGGTCATGTGTCACTGAGACTGAGAATATACAAACATTGGTAAAAAGTGTAATTACATTAACCAGAAATAATGATGAAAGACAGATATTTGAGACAGCTTAGCACTGTATTTCCATTTTGCTTATAATGTACATGCATTTTCTTACAAATGCACACACAGCATCTATTTTCTTATAATCCAATGATCTTTCATCTTTGTGAACCAGTATATGTGGCTGTATTTTGAATAGTATGTACCTGATGTCATACAATGAAGTGTTACGGTTACAGCCATGACTTTGCACTTTGTTATTATTTTAATTTGTTTGGATTATTATTTTTTTTTTTTAAATGGTAGTATATTAAAGCCATTTTCAAACAGATTTTAACTGAAATCTGAAATAAGTTGAGTAATGCCAGAATTTCACATTCTGTCACTCTTCCTCTGACATCTGGGATGCTATGATGTCTTGTAACACTTCCAGGAAAAAGGGAAAAAAGGTAAAATGAAGTATTTGCATATGGAAATTACAGATCAGTAGCACAAAGAGTGCCTTAGATGTGCATCTGTGTATAAAGTCTCACAGCATGACTCTTCTTCTGAAAACAATTGTTGCCTAAGGCAACTCAGCTCTGTAATAGGCACGTAATAAATATCTAAACAAGCATTCAGTCTTTGCAGGCTCAGTGTAGTTGTCAGAGAAGTGAGTAGCACACAACAAACGAAAGTTTTACAAGAAGAAACTTCTGAGTTTTGAAATAGTACGAGAAAGAGCGCTTGACTTACGTGGCCCAAGTAGGTAACCAGCACTGTTCAAAGTCCAGCCCCTTTTTTCTTTTGCCTCAAAGAAAGAAAAATGCAAGTAGATTAGTGCTTGAGCTACGCAAGAAGGCAAACAGCACCCAAATGGATGCTCGCTTACCAGAAGTGTCTTCTGAAGGTTTGAAATACAAGAAATATGGTGAAAAATAATATAATACTATCAAAGCATTTACTACTGCTAGCTCCTGCCTCCTAGTGGTTTTGTTGTTGAAATCCATGTACTGCAAATATTTCCCATCATATAATTGAAACTGCAAATCACAGTTTGGAGGTAACAGTTTTGACTTTGCATTTTAAGTTTGCTTCCTGATAATCATTTAGCAAACAGCAAAATTTTCTTTCAATTGCTTGAGTTTACGTTACAGTTTCTGTTAAAGTTCCGTATCTGACCCTTTCTGAGTCAGACAGGGATGGGTACCCATTGAATTTTGCTCTAGACCTTTGTTTCTTATTCTTTGTGACTTGGGAGCTATTATTCAAAAGCCTGGTATTTAAGTAATTAACAGCCCCAAATGTATGAGTGCTACATCTTGTCTCACTGCTGTATCTCTAAACACAGGGTATATCATGAAAGAGCTCACTGTCGCTTGTCAGCTTTGACACGGATGCTGCCCAGTGGAAAGGACCCTCACGGGAGATGAATACTTACAGACAAAACCAGTCCGAATGTTTCTGACAGGGCGGCACAAAGGATTAAAGACAGAAACAGGAAACCCGCACACCTCTGCATCTGAAAAGAAACCGCGCCAGGGTAAGCTTCAAGTCGCTCGCTGCCTGGCTTCTAGCTTGGATCCGCATAGCAGGTGAGCAAACTGGCCACTGATGAGGGGTGAGGATGAGCCTTCGTCCCGCGGGGCCCACACCCCGATTCCCTCTGGGGAGCGGTGGGACAAGGCTGAGAGGTGGGAAGGGACTGAGTACCTTGAGCTGGGGCACAACGGTGTCTCACAGGGAGCTGGCAGGTGGTGAGATGGCTGTCCCACGGCTGATGCCGGAATGTCCCACGGATGCTGGGATGTCCCACAGCTGCAGTCCCGATGGCTGCTCCCCGTGGGCACTCACTGCATGGCCCCGGTGCACGGACACAGCTCTGCACACCCTCCCTTCGTCCCCTCCGCTCTTTATGGGCTGCGGAGCCCCCCCACTCTCCGCCTCCCGTGGGTCATTTTACCTCACCAACCCACTGCATTAGGAAGGGCAAAAATTATAGCAATTCAATTAGAGGCTTTTGGAAGCACGACGCAGGCTGCAGAGAGATAACTGTCCGGGCAATTAGCCATAATTAGGGTGGCCCTGGGCTAGCTGGCAGTGAGAAGAGCTCTGTCCTGGGCAGTCTGGCATGCGCTGCAGTGTGCTTATCAGTGGAGACCAAGCAGACGTAGCTGAATTCAGCTCGCTTTTCACTGAATCGGCTATGGAAGCAGAACTAAATACAAACAACTATGTGTGATGCCCACAAGCGAGATTTGCAGTGTTTGGGCATTGCATTTGGGAAGGCAAAAGACTTTACGCATTCCCCATCCCACGGTCCCTTAAAATGCCTTTGACTCGCATGCCTTTGCCCCAGCATCACAGCAAATAGAGCTAAAGATTCTCAGTCATTGCACTTTCTTGCTGCTTTGTACTTCTTTGCTAGTTTTGGAGTGGGTCAGAAATATGTTTGTTTGTTCATTGCCTAGGCTGCAATACAGCAATGTTTTGTATCTGAGATATCACTTTTTTCTTCTCCTTAAGGTCTTGCGTGAAGGATAGTAATGAAGCTCTCCCCAGTGATGAGGCATGCCTCAGCATTTTAATTACAGCCTGTGAGATTTCAGTTGTTTATCTTATTTGTGCTTATAGCCAGTGTACGTATGAGCAAAACCAAATTACGAGGCATAGATCCCAACGTCATTTCCCAGTGTCAGGGAATATACCCTGCCAAGTCATATTTTTTCAGTGTAAGTCCCCTCAACTCTTCTTTCAGTATGAAGAGCCTAAGAGGTGTTGTACAGAATGTTATACTTCCAGCTCCTTTTTCTGAAGCTGCTTAATATTCTTTGCAAACTTTTATAGTGTGTGTGTGAACTTGGATATAGAGTAAAGGCTGCTAGCAGGTAATACAATATCCTATCTTCTACTAGCTTAGAAGCAAATAGCATTTTTTACTTAAAGTAATGTATTGTTCATATTACTGGCTAATGGCAGAAGCTGTGTCTTGTAGCTTTGTTTTCCAACTTCTTTTGTCTGAAGCCACAGCATTGCAATTATCTGATCATCACTGAATTCCAGATCTAAAACTGCTTGAATGAAGTTTATTTTATACAGTTGTTAAATGCTAATGTACATAAATGGGAAGCAAGAAATTTGCTTTGTTGTTTTGTATTATTTGTTGAGGATGTTCTGTCAGCTGTCACATTAGCCTTTTAATTCAGAATAGATAGATCTGGAAAACAGCACTGTCTTTTTTTTGTGAAGAGTTGTTTTTCTTTATCAGAAATGTACTTCTGAATGAAATTTCTTAGCTTTCTTGACATCTCAGAAATCTTTGAAACTTGAAGCATCTCTGAGACACAAAATATTTTCTATGTGTTATTTGAGTGTAATTACAGAAATTATTAAAGCGAAGTCAGAATTTGCATTCAAGCAGTATTATAAAAATGTATAAATTCTGTTATCTTTGACTACTGTTTGTTTGTTTGTTCAAGATCCGGTGAAAAGTACTTGAAACAATGTGTGTTAACCTGTGTTTTTTATTCCAACTTTGCATCACAATTCTTGCATCTTGTCAAATTTCAGGGGCAGATGACCTCTTCATCTTCACTAGAGTCAGATGGAAAAGGAAGCCTCTTTGTTTACTCAAGTGTTCAATCCATCATTTGCCCATTATACATTTTGTGTAAATCCATCTTTAGGTTAGTGTCAATTAAATAATTTTATCAGTCCTTCCTACAATTGATGTTCTCATTCCCACAATTTTCCCTGTTTTTTTTTCTTCTTTAAGAATTCTAAACCTCGCTGCTTAGAGAAGAATTAGAATTTAGTCTGAAGCCTGCCTTTTCTTGCTTAGCTTCCAAAATGGCCTTCTGCTCAACTACATGGTTTATTTTCCCATTGAGATGGCTCTTCAGCATGCAGATTCCTCCACTGATGTATTTGTTGGTTTCATTTTGTGAAGAAGTGTTAAATCCTAAGGTAGTATGTGTTGAACAGCAAGATTTTCTTCTAGATGCAATGGATGTGGTAATATGATTTATTTTATTTTTCATTGGCAAAAACCATAAGCAGCTATGAATGAGTGTTTATATAATGTTCTGGAAAAACACTAAAAATAAGAGTGGATTTGAGGTATGTTTTGGCAGGAGCTGGAGATACAGTAGCTTCCTTCCCTGTAGAGCTTGCTGAGAGATAATAAGTGAAAAAGGAAGAAATCATTCTGCTATTTCTTTATTGAAGCTGTACAGCCTGGATAGAGGATATAGTAAATAAAACACTAGAAGTATTCACAGAGTGATGCTCAGTTTCATGAAAAATGAGCTTTTCTTCCCAGGTGGTATCAAGTGTGACCACACTGTTAAAGATCATCTTCAGGTATGTATGCAAAATCTCTAATTTTATATAAGCAATGAAAATGAATTCTAGACTTGAGAGATCAGTTACAAGACAAAATTGTTTCCCATATGGTGGTGTAATTCCAGCAAAACTTTGATGTTACAGAAAGAAAATGCTTTATTAGGGGGAGGCCATCATCCAACTAACAAGAATTGATTCTTTTAAGAGCTGTGGAGATGTCTATCTCTGAGTCTATTTCAGTATGTACTAGTGGGCCACTGACTTGCAGTGCCACCAACAACTTAAGTTTTTGGTTTTTTTCTGCATTGGAAACTATTGTAGATTTTTAAGATTGGTGTTTTAACTCTGAATACAGAAGTGTACCATAGCTGAGCATGGAGGTCACAAGTGCAAGGCTTCATAGGACTAAATCTAATTCTGAATGGGAAAGACATTTCTTTCCAGTCGAGTATAGACACTGACAGCTTTGGGTATCTAGGAGCAATGAAGAATTCCAGATGCCAACAAGACTGTGAACAGCTTCAGTGATCTAAAAATGTAATGATAGTTTGCTGGTAAATAAAGGCCGTGTCACAGAGCAGCAGTATTACCCCACTCTTTGATACCTTAGCTGCTTGTTATTAACCTAACAAGGCAGAAGCTGATGACATTGCATTTAGTCATGTAGATCACACAACTGTATCATTTTTAAGGTAGCTTACTCTTTAAGTCTTTGAGAAAGCTCTGGATTATTTTGCTCCTTCATATGTGTAGAACTTGCTGCTGCTCTACTGAATATGGAACTGAAAATATGGTGGGGGGGGTTTCCTTGTGGCTTTTTTTTTCCTTAGGAAAAAGGTAGTAATAAGTGAAAGGTCATTTTCTTCATCCTTCCAGAGCTTTTACTATTGTTTTTCTCCCACTTTTCCAATTTGTAATTCCTGAAAAATGTAGGCAATTTTCACTGAGAGTATCTTTTACCCATTTTACCACCTGCAGCTCAGTGTCAAATAGAACTAAATATTATAGATATCTTCTGTATGAAGGGCCATTTTCTGTTCTGAATTACACTGATATCAACTAATAATTTCCTGTTCTTACATCAATCAGTGTGTTAATAGTGCTGTTATTCACACTACATATATCAATACAACAAAATTATCACTTATCTTTTAAAATGTTTTTTACTTCAGGATGCACATTGATTTTAGGCCACTTGTGTATTTAAGAAACAATAGAATAAAAGGTTTGGAGGAATATTCTCAAAGAATATATATTGTTACATTATTGCAGTATTACATATTGCTATACACTCAATAATACTGTGTAAAATCTTGATTGATGATTCTTAAAGGAAAATCAAATATTTGTCAGATTTTAGGATTAGCCAACAGCTTCAAACCATTCAAGGACAGGTTGCCAGCCAATGCAATTACATAAGCTTAATTTCCTAAAGATGCCAGACTGAAATAGAAGCTATCTCGATGAGAGTTTATCTAATAACCTGTGAAAAGCCCTGAGATTCTGAAATAGAAATTCTAAGAAAATACCATTTGTCAGGGTTTCTGGTTCTCTCAGTAGTGGATCAATACCTGTTGCACATCCTACTGTATTTTCTAGTCTCCTGCATCCCCAGATTACTGCTAGTTGGGCAAAGTGGCTGTATGTAGTAGAGCCTCTGCTCCACCACTGTCATTTATAGGGCCCCGCAAGGAAGGGAATGGTTTCAGAGACACTCCCTCTCAGTTTGTAAAAAATAAAATCTTGCATACGTTGCAAGTAACATTAGTTCCTTATCTGACAGCAGCATCATAACTGTCAGAATTTCTGCAGTAGCTTTGAAATCTCTTAAAATTTACAAAGAAAATTTTCCAGAAGTGGAAAGGATTTGGCACATTTGGTCTAACGCAAGGAAATGTTAGCTGAACAGGGAGTTCAGCTCCCACATCTTCTCAGTGGAAAAAGAAATAGGGAAACAATAATGTTCTGATTTCTCTCCTCTAAGTCTTTTGCCCATCACACCTGAAAACCTTCAAAACACCAAACCAACCCCAAAGTTTCCCAAGCCAAAATCATTTCATCTCAGGCTTAAAACAATTCTCAGTGACCCCACTTTCAAATGTAGCATTTCAGCTCTGATAGAAGTAACAAATCTTATGATCTGTTGAGATATGTGGTTCAGGAGAGATCATGCAAAACTGAAATTTGCTTTAAAATGATCTTTGTTCTCATTTCTGACTCAGGAGCAGGCAAAACTTCTGTTACGTTTGTTAGGATATATGCTGAGATCCTGATGTGTGCTGAGCACTCATAACATTTCTGATTCTCAGTGGGAACACAAATGCTTAATAGCTTCCAAGATCCTAGTTTCCATCAAAACTTTTGACATATATTTGGGCATATTGGCCTTTTTTTTTTTTTTTTTTTTTCTTTTTAATTTGAAGATTGAATGTGGAGCAAGGGGGAGAAATGTCAGTATCTCTGTGCTGCATGTGCCATTTTCCATGGCTTTGCAGAATAAAAATGCCAATGATAGCACAGGATAGATTAAATAAGATACCCATGCAATGGTTTCCTATCGCTGAAAATGAATGTTTACGAATTCAATAAGGAAAAAAAAAAAGCTGCTTACTTTCTGTTTGAGTACATGGCTCTTTGTCTTTTGTGGGCACGAATAATGCTTATTCTTTGCAGCGGCTACAGAGGGAGCCCGTGCTCTTAATTTAGATCATTGCTCAGCCAGTGTGGGGTAGGCGAAGCTTATTTGCTTGGGAGAAATTAACAGAAGACTGAAAGTTTGAGGCAAACTAAAACCACTAAGCAAAGGCTATTAAGGTGCAGACAGTCTATTAAAATGGTGTATTAGAAAAAGGCACATGAACAAATTCCCCAACAAATCTCTTAAACAGCCCTAGCAAGACTGTAGTAAATTATGGTCCAGATCAGACTGAATTTTCCATCACACTAACTTCATTTGCTTAGCACTGCCTCCCACCCAAGTTTTCTTATTACAGGAAAAAATGCCTTTGAGAGTCTGAGATAATCACGTTCCCCAAGAAAACTCTAGAGAATAAAGAAGTATAGGACATACAGGGTAGGATTCAGCTTCTTAGCTTGAGGAACTTACTTATATATGAGTTAGATATCAAGCTCCTATGATAGGTGGAGAGGAAATCAATACGGTCAAGAGTGACACCACTTAAGCTAATATAACCATCTACGTGTGGTTGCAGTGACCCATTTGGCTAACTATCCATCAATTGCAATAAAATGCTTGACATGTAGCTCACCTTTAGGGGCCTAAATTAATGTCAGATAATTGCAGCCACAAATGATATTCCTCTAAACAATAAGAAAATTGTTTGATTATTATCCCTGTCTAATGGGAATAAGTAGGACTGGATTAATCTGCAAGAAAAAAATCTGCCGAGGGTGACTATTAGGAAAGACTTAATAGCTATATGGTAGAAAAGGACTCTTAAAAACCTAGTATTAGGGGATTTAAGTGCAGGCTTCTGTAGAGAACAGATTGAGGGAAGGTGTCATGTATAATGCAGGCCTACTTAATACTTTAGAAGTGAAGCATTTCAAATGGGCAGTCTCTCCAGTCTGCCTGTATGCCTATCTGTGTGAACAAGACCTGTGCACAGCACATTTCTTACAGGTGTTTCCAGCCTATTTATGCTATGACATGATCTGCATTTGTTACTGCTGCGACTGATCCCAGCACATGCAGCATCTTTACTTGCCAGTTTCCCTTACTTGCCTTCTTAATCTCCTTTACTCTTCCTTTGTCATTCTTTTGCACTGCTGTAGAACCACTGCCCCTTTTCATATTCTCTCTGTCCTTGCCTCCTTTTATCTGTACTTTCTTTACTTTCTTTTTTTCTGCTTTCCTGAAGGAAAATAGTTTATCAGCATCATTTTGCTGTCTTCTTTTTTCATTTTGCCTCAGAGCATTTTGGAAAATGCTAGAAATGAAGAAGGCCACCAACCTTAAGTCATAATCTGTAACAGATCAGGTTTAATTAACTTAATGCTTCCTGAACTATTGAATTTCTTTTGATTTTCGTAGGTTGATACAGTAATTAAATTGGAAACAAGCTGAAGAAGTTGTCTAGATCAGCTTCTGTAGGTAGCACATCCTCTGAGCTCTAACCTCAGAGCCTTACCTGAGTTCTGAGTGTTGCCAAAGGTGGAAAGTCCCCAGCCTTTATGGGACCCTCCTCCAGTGTTTGGCCATGCTCAAGATGATTTTTTTTCCAATTTGCTTTTAGATTTATTAGAATTTTCTATATTGCAGTATCCTATCATTGCACATGTCCTAAACTGTTTGTAGCTGCAACAGGAGAAAGTCAGATCACTGCTAGCACTCTTTGACAGAGTTTGTATGAAACAGAATGCATAGCCTCCATTAAGCTCCTCTTGTCTTTAGAAAAATGTCAAAAAAAAAAAAAAGAAAAAAAAAAAAAGAAAGCAAATACAGTGGTTGTTTTTTTGTTTGTTTGTTTTTTTGTATTAGTTGTACCTGAATCTGTACCATAAAAGAAGTCAATGGGTTTAACATTTGAGCACTTTGCCTTATGCTATTTGAACATCAGCAATTATAACCTGACATTCTAAGAACCATGACTATTTTATATGTGACTGTGAATTAGCAGTAATTTAGTGAAAACAGCAGCTGTATTTTGGAATAGTGATGCTGAGACAAAACTTATTCCAAAATTTATTCAGGATTTCTCAGAACCATCTGTCATCCTGTTCAGCATTATGCCCTATGCCTAATCACTGTAAATTGAAAAATAGAGCCTCCTAGCTGCAGAATAAGATCTACGTATTTAATTGAACGGATTGTTGAAGATTTTATTCTGAATATAATACAAGTTTAAAAAGAACAAAGATCAAGGCACTATCCAGCCATGGTTATGGGAGCTGGTTGCATTTTACCAGAAGTCTCGCAAGCAGTAACCAGCTGCACATGCAACTCAGTTATCTGTATTTGACTCTTAGATTCTAAATGCATATTTCTAGTTTGCTTATCATTACTAATAAAATTGCAGAAGGTGTAGCTTAAACATCTGCTGATGTTATAATAAACGGGAAGGTAATTACATTTGTAGTTCTTCCCTATCTCTTGTAAAAAAAAAAATTTCCATCTGTCCTTCCATTCAATGCTGCATATTTACAATTTCTTGTACTTACAACAGAGCTGTGTAAGACAAGATTTTCTTAGCTAGCAGTGTTGAGAAGTACTGTTTGCTTAATCAGCCCTTGGCTCTCTATGAGAAGTTCTTGCAAAGGAGAGGCCAACAGAAGCAGATGTTTTTTAATGAAAGCAATTCCATTTTATTCTGTCACTTACAGAGCAATTAAGTGCTACCGATCCAATCAAATACAATGAATATTCAGTACCTCTTTAACATTATCAGCCATGTTATTGAACCAACTGAAAGCATGCCCCTGTGGCACACAAGGATTATAAATAAATCCTTATTACATCCTTTCTTTAAAACTTTTGATAAATGCGTGTTGTAAGGGCATATACAATTTTCCAAGTAGACATATTTCCTTGTATACAATTGAAGACTACTCATATAATGCACAGAACAATTTCCAGTGATCTTTCCTCTAATCTGTTTCCAAAATTCTCACTATTAATATCTCTGAGGATTATATAGTGAGAGTTCTCCAGTACTTAATTTAAGCCCACAGAGCAGTCCTGAAGAAATTTTATGTGTTCTTATGAGAGTAAATATATCCTTTCACTTTCTTTTGAATTCCACCTGATCCTTTCAGTAGTATCTGGTCTCTTTTCCAAGGGCTATGCAGTAACAAAGGTCTATTTTCTTATTAGCAGTGCAGGCAGGCAGATCGTGATGGTCCATTTTCTCTTACTGAGTCCGGGAAAAAACATGTTCTCTTTGCTTTGGCCTGCAGGTTCTAACAGATTTGTTCGGTTTACTTTGTTGTTATCATCCTAAGAAATAAAAGTGAAGAAGCCTTCTAGCTGCTTCAAATTGGAGTAGTAGATGTCAACCTTTTAGTATCAAGAAAGAAAGAGTTTCATGGTTTCTACTTGTTTCTGCTCTCCATTGCCAAAGAAATGGGGAAATTTAGATCTTATGAGGGTCTTCTCTCATCAAAAGAAAAATAGGAAAGGAGCAAACCAGACGAATAATTGGAGAATCTGGAGATTTTGTTGTACCTGAGGGATTAATGGCCTCCCATGGGGACAAAAGGCTCTGACCACTTGTATACATAGAACAGAAATTATTTATGCACTTCCTTGGCTCGGCTACACTTGCAATGTTTGATTAAACTTTATGTTTTAGGCAAACTGCCATAGTTTTTATACAGTTAAATATCAGTATGTTCATACATTTTTACAGTTAATAGCAGTAAGTCTCCTGTATTTCTCTACTGAAGTTGCAAGAAAATAAAGGAAAGCTTCTTTGTAACCTGTAGGTCACATGAAAGCGCTGATCTTATATGTATTATGCAAAAACTTGAGCTCTTTTTCTTCTGAATGCAGGGGCTTAATCTGTTGAAGGGCAATCCTGTGTAGGTGGATGCTTCATGCTCCTCTTGTCAGCTCCTACTCTGTAAACTCTTAGTTTTCATTTCATTTTGCTGACTTTTCTTACCATTCTTTTAATCAGAGAGATTATAGAGGTGAAATACCCGAGATTCATTAACAAGAAGAAAAGCAGAGATAAATGCCTCCTCAAATTAAGATTTTCTTTCTTGTTACATTGCTCAGAAACCTATCTGCTTAAGGTGAGTTTTTTTTGTCTTTTAAAGTCTCCAAAAGATGTTAAGGAAAGGCACTGATTGTGATTAAAGAGCTGGCTTCTCTTTTGTAATATGTAGAGGAAATAAAATCAACATTTTTATTAACTGTAATGACTTCAAAAGTTTATAAAGGCAAGTAAATGGGTTAAGTCCCATTGACTTTCTGCATTGAAGACTGCCAGATTTTTCTCTCCAGGCTGTTTTCTTACTCAACAATGGGCAAAGAGAAAAGTGAAAGTTCTGGAGGACCTTTACTCTGGCAATTCGTATCTATTATTCATTGGAAGGCATGATTTCTTTGACCTGTAAGTCTCAGATGTCAGGCTATAGAAGGAGGTGCAGTTTGCTGTCATTCTGTAAAGATCATTGTCTGCAGATGCAGAACCTCGTGTGACCTGTTCTTTAGAGACTGCTTGTTGAAATGCTTAGGTAGTAACAATTCTCATTCCTCTTTCCCAGATACTGCTGTGCAGCAGTGTTTTCCTTTCTTAAATCTGCTGTCCCAGAGAACATCCAGCATCACTATGGCTCAGCCGTGAACAGCAGAGGATCCCTTTGGAGCAGCTGGATCTGGCTGTGATTTGATGTGGAGCAGTGTCCTGTTGCCAAATCTTGGCATGTAAGCCCACTACAGAGTAATATCTTCTGATTTTATGACTAGTTCCATCTCCAAATATAAAGGTATTTCTGTTTTTTTTTTTTTTTTTTTTAAAAAAAAAAGTACATATGATGTACCCTTTCTGTATTATCAGACTTTAATAGAGCTGACACAGGGTAACTCCTTCACTACAACTGAACCTGACCTCTTTTTTCATATCTTCGTACCATTTTCAATCTTTATTTCTGTTTTTGAATTTTTGTGTGTGTGTCTTTCAAAATGTCTTCCATCAAGTAAAAGGTCATTTTATAAACTTTGCTGTACAAAAAATGAGATTGATGTATCCTGCTTTTCTTCATAAAGCATGGCTGAAGTGCTTTGACAGGAATTGCAAACATTCAAAACAGTAACAGGCTGCCTTAAGAAAATAAGATCACAGAAAGCTCTTCTGTCTTGAAATCCCTGTCTCCTCTAAGTCAGGGCAGCATGCCATCTTCTTTAGCATGCAGACCAAAGTGTTTCCTGGAAAGAGACCAGAACGATTATGCTTCAGGTACTTCCTGTAGAGTAGCATAGAAGAAACTCCAGCTGGTTTGGGATGAACTAGTTTGGGTGCTGAGGAAATGGTTTTACTGGGAATGCTTTTCTTGGAAGAGCAAATTATTTCTTGTTAGATTAATTGTATTAGAGCAACCATGCTGTTACTGGCTCCTGAGCCATCTTAATCTCTCTGTACACTAACTGCAAAGGCCAGCTTTCCTTCTCAGCACTTCGTTGTTGTATTGAAGTTATAATCAGGTTCTGATTAGCAATTTGACTTTCTTCTGTCAAGGCACACCTGAGCATAGAGCAAAATTTGGAAAACGATTATGTCCTGATAAAATGAACTTTCTGATTTGGAAAGACTGACCATGATAGAGGTGCTATTCTATGGTCTTGTCCTGTTCTTAGATGGTTTGCACTTACAGTTGCTAAAGTTGCTAGATTGATAAAATTTGGAAGCTAAACATAAGAACAGATAAATGCCTTCTGGAGAGATTTCATCAGGAAATATCTTTTCACATAATTTTCTTTTAATGAAGGAGGATGGTGGTGTTTCATATGGAATTCTGATTTCTGAACATCTTTTATCTGTTTGATCTGACACTCACCTATGGTCAACCTGTGATTCTTTCCACTAAATGTAAGGGAAAAAATCATCAAGACTAAATACAGGAATTACAGAGTTCAGTCTCATCACCAGGGCAATAAAGCAGAACCATTTCACTGTCTGTCTGCCCCTCCTGTTGCTTTTGATGATGTATGTCCAGTTGGTACCAATACTCTGAGTTTCAGCTGGAATTTCTATCTGGGCTGTTAGCGTTTCCAGGATGGATGAGGAAGGACTGAACAAGTGCAGTCCAAACAGATTGGATTTGCTTCGTATCCCTACAAACGGTGGGGCTGTGGCAAGCTGCTGCATTTGTGCATGAGAGAGAGAGAGAGATGTTGTGCATCACACACATAATGCACCAAAACTGCAAGCAATTTTGCCTGCTGCATTTTCAAAGGAGAAGGGAAGGGGATTTCATTTTAGGTATTCACAGATGGAAAGGTATTCCCAATGCTGTAGCTGTGACTCTCAAGGATTGGCCTGAAAAAATAATTGGTTTTTTTTTTTCTTTTTGTTCACTGTATAGGTAGATGTGGACCTTTTTTTCCCAAATTAGGATCCAAATTTTTACAGCAGATCTTCAGAGATATACAGGACTTCCAAAGCTGGAGTTGTCTTTGTGAAATACATGTGTAGTATCATAGTAAGTACAGTAATATGAAGCAGGATATGCATTATTTCTGTAGTTAAAGGTGTTAATGCATTCTCATAGAGTTTTATTAAATGAAGTAAGAAATTGATGGCAAATAATTGTTATATTTTGTAATGCAGTATGTTGTGTTTGGAGTAGTTGGGTGGAAGGAAGCACTTTTATTTAAGGCAGCTCTCAGGTACAAAACCATCTTACCAGAGATGCAGACCAAAAATCTCAAAAGCAACAGAAACCTTTGCTGTTATTAAAAGGAAGTGAACACATTTCGGTACCTGCAAGTAGTCAGAGAGAGAGTGGTGTGGAGGACTTGATCTCCAGTAGGTTTTTGAGCCTGGTCTCAGACTTCAGCTCACTTGTTTGAAAGTCTGTTTTATGATAGCGCTGTCACATCAGCCAGATTTTTATTAAAAAGGAAGAAGCAAAAGCAGTATCTCATGAGGCTTTCAGGTTGGCATCTCTGGAATTATCACACGCTTTTATTACATAAACACTGAGCAAAGAGTGATAACTCAGCAAACACCTTTTATTTTCCATATTGCTTCTGATTAGTTTCTTGTTTTGATATTGAATGTTACCTTTACCAGCTTTGTACTTCCAAAAGGAAAGAAAGCATTGGAAAGTGTGAAGAGGCAGAAGTTAATTTGTTGCTATCACCTATTTTCTACCTTGCCATATTTCATTCTTTTATTATCTCCATCCACATGTATTTAATTTTGTTTTTTCCCTGGGCAAATAGTAAAATCTACTTTTTCAAACCCAGGTGTACCCATAGAATATGCTATCATGTCCCTGATTTTTGTGATCATTCTGTTTCCTGGGAGTTACTTGGGGTTTTTGTTTTTCTCAAGAAGAAACATTTATTCCACTTGCCAAGTAGGGAAAACCTAATTACCTTGTTGAACAATCACCTGAATGGTAGTTTACAAGTACTGTTCTATGAGCATGTTTTATCAGCTCTCACCTCTTGACTAACACTGCAAGAATGGCAACAGAGAGTTTTATGATTTGTGTATTCAGTTGGCAATAGAAGTAAAGTAAGAGTGATTTGTAACTTCTTTGGAAGTGCTATTGCAAGCTGTTTATAGATTCAAGAAGAGATCACTGCACGGATGGAGATGTCTGTATGCAAAACCAGAATTCATTTTTGTTTCAACTATTTCAGGTTGGTAAGTACCTGAATTGGGAATCAGTAGATTCTCAAGAAAGTGTTTCTGAATACTAAGTCAGCACTTTCTCTCCCATCTGACAGTATGAGCAGCTATGGTCTTGTCTTAGGAGCCTCAAAAAAGAATTCAACAATTTGCTTAATATTAACACATAAATCATTTATTTTAAAGATTCTATGTTTCACAAAAGTGTAAGTTTGTTCTTCAGAACATCAGCCACAAATTGTTGTCTTCATAAGCTAGCCTTCATAGTAACACTGTACTTTTTTTTTCTTTTGCATAGAATATGAAAGAACATTAATTCTTCACCTGAATTGTAATAACTTCAATTTACAAATGTTGAGCTAAAACGAATGGATACTTTTCCTCAGATTAGTTCCAAGATCAGGTATGTCTTTGCATTTTATTGTTTTTCCTTTCTTCTTTTCCTCCCTCCACACCTTTCTCCCCTCTCCCCTTTCTTTCTTACAGCACCGCAGTTCAATTATTACTGAAAATTTACAGGCTCCTTTTTCCCTAAATAATCAAATAAAGCAAATCAAATAAGCCAGAAAAAATCAGAAATATGCCTGGCAGACAGCTAGCCTACTAGTTTTCTTGTGTAATTGAATAATATTTATCAAATAAGCTTTGCATATACTGGAAAAAAACAAGAAAAATTACAGACAATTAAAATACTTATGCCTGTTTTTCATTAGGTATCCACTGTCTTGAAAAGGTAAATGTGCATTAACACTTCAAGAGGAAAATACACAATTTCCTAAATGTTTTTGTGATAAACACTCCTCTCAAGGTATATTTTGCTAGCATGATAAAAATAGCAATGATTTTATTCTGTTTCCAGTTTATTTTTCTTTATATGTCCAGGATACCATCAATGTATCTCTGTGAAAAGAGTTTTTATCAGTAACTGCAGCATCTGGCATCACCCTCGTGATTGAACAAAGAAATGAAATGCTGTGGGCGGTCAGAAGGGCTACCAATGCTGGTGGGTAAGGACGTCTGCACAAAAATAGACTCTTGCTTTCCCATCTGTCATTTGCTAATCAAAATGGTTTACTCCAGTCTTTGGAAGTTGGTGAATTTGGACTCTGCTGAAGGTCACACGAAGTGTTTCATCATCAAAGTCCCAACACAAGAAACCTCTTACTTAAAAAAAGAAACTATGTTTTGATGGATTTCTCAGTTACAAGACGATATTCTGTGAGAAGAATGGTCCCCAGTAGGAACCAGTAAATTACTTTTAAGATTGTAGATGGTTTTTGAATTAGGAACAATAGGTGGTTGAGCAAAGGTGGTTCCACAGAAAGATGGGAAGAGAAAGTTTCTGCTGGTAGGCTGCTCCCTAGACTCAGGAAAACCACATCAAAAACTTTCTTTCTCAAAATTGGGGAAGAAGAGAGGAGCAGGATTTATTTTGCTTACCAACATGCAAGCAGTGGCATGTGAGCCCAGCAGTTGGGAAAGCACCACCTCTTCAATACATCTAGTGGACATTAGGGTGCAAACTGTAATGTAACTTGAATGACTGGTTCTTATGTAAGTACCCGTATGTCAGACCTTGCCTGATTTATGGCACAGGGATTGCACAAGGCTCTGTTCTATTCTCTGTAATGCAGAGATGATCTGAAGACATTTTTAATGATGTCTGCTCAATACAGGTAACTCTTGTGTCAAAGTAAATTCCAAAAACATCCCAAAACAGGCTCAATGTATTTCAGTATTTTTAATATTTAGCTGGTGTGGCTGATAGTCTGCACCCATTTCCTGGAGAACCTTGTCAAAAATATTTGCTCAGTTCACATAAATGTAGTTTCCATTCAAGAATTTCTGCTGGCAATTGATATTCTGGCCCAGTGTATTAGCTTGTTTCTACCTGGAGCCCTGCTGAGTGGGACTCAGGGCTGTTGGTTGCTATAGGTTGCTATTAGAACAGTCTAACAGTTTTGTAAGTCAGTAGTTATTTTCACTCAGAAATTCAACTCAAATATGAAATGAGACTTAGCTAAAGGTGGAGGATGATGATGGGTTATGAAATGTGGCGCCTGAAAAGCTTCTAGTTCATAATTTTTCAAGTCTTGTGTATTAAAATTAAAATAGCATCTATTTTAGTCCTACCAGCAAACAGCTTGCCAGTAAATACTTGCTGAAATTCTGGGTGTTTTAAGAGCCAAATCTGGCCATAAGCAGCAGGAAGAAATCATTGTAAAATGCAGGGAAGACAGAGCAGGTGCTTCTGCTGTATTGTTTAGCACGAGACACCCAAATGCATTGCAGAAACCTGACCGTGCTGCAAGGTGAACTGAGATAGGTGTTTTTCATCTTTTTCTACTTGAAGAACCAAAATGCCTTATTTTTGGACTGGGTCACCCCAGGGTTGTTCCCTACTGTTCCACACTGTCACCTCCATAAGATGAACAGATGTCCCATCAAGATGTCCCATCTCTTAAAGGACATTTATGCCTTTGATTTGATTCTATGGATGACTGTTTTTTCATCCTCATATTCATTTACCACACAAGTGAGACTGCAAGAATCAATAATAGCTTTTCAAAATACTTCTGCAGAATGTTCCTGTTGACTAAATTTTGTTAGTTGTTCACCTTGTCATAAAGTAAATCTGCTTGTTAACGGAGAAAACATTACCGTAAAGTTAAAAGAGCTTATTTTGTGCTGTGCTAAGATTGCACTGAATTGCATCTCTGGAATAAAGCACAGATGTGGTTTCAGATTTTAGACTGTGACTGTTAAAAATGCCGTGTTTTCCCTGGCCCCTTTTTCATTTGTAACCCAAGTACAAGAAGACAGCTAATGACAAAATGCTGGAAGATCCACCATTAACTGCACAGGCAGCAGTGACTTGCCTCGTGTTACCTAGCTCTCTTCACTGCACAGATCTGATAGTTCCTGTGTGCACAATGCGAGCAATTACTGGAGTTGTTGAACTCTAAGGAAAATGCTTATCTTCTGAAATGGCAGCTCTGCCTTCTTCTGGTCTGAAGCCCAGATGTTAGAAATAGGCAGATCATTTTCTGTTCTCTGATTTCTCTCATAACAGAAATCTTGATCTTGGTTTCAGAAATTGTTACCATATCTTTAAAGCGCATCACATTTATCTGTCAGTTATCACTGCGTGGTCTACAGATAGAAAATGACATCTGTAGTTAATATAAATGGAATTTACTCATTTTAAGTATATTTATGGTTAGCTTGCTTGCTTTATTTGCTTTTTATTCCTGCATTAACTCTTATTTGAAGAATGTATGTGGTATTTAGGGAAATTTTAATGATTTCAAAACCATTTCAATATTTAGATGCATCTAAAATATTCTTTATTAGCCTTCTGTGGATGAAGACCTTTAAAATGCAATTGGTGTCAGCCACAATGCCTTGTGAGTCATTCTGGGCTATTAAGAAGCATACTAATCATTTCTCAAGCCAGCACTTTTAAAACAAAGTCCTAATTCATGGACTATTTGGAAAATGTTAAATAGTAGAATAGTCCTCATCAGCAGACTAATCCCACTGTAAGCAAAGTGGATTACCTTTGTCTGTAGGCACATCTATGTATCCTTATCACTTTGTTTTCTGCACTCTGTTCTACTGTGCAGTCTGGTTCCTCAGCCAGTCTTCATATTGAATTTTGCTGAAGTAGTTATAATAGTTATATAATTATTTATAACAGTAAATATTAACTCTGCAGTTCATGAAATCGTTCATAAATGTACTTCCATCACCTGGCTAAAGGATGCAGCCCCATTGCCTTGGGCTCAGATAATACTTCAGAAAAGTGTGCATGCTGTTAATGCTCCTTTTTTAAAGTGAAAAGCAGCAACACAAAAAGAGGGAGATTGTCAGAATCAGACAGAGGAGCATCACTGTCCTCAAGGTGATACAAACAGATTTCTCCATTCCTCTCTCTGGATTCCATCGCTATCTAGACTGCAGGTCAGATGCTGACTTACTCTGCCTCTGGTTGATCTGTCATCTGCTGTTGTACCTGCTCTTGAGAGCATATTTTCTTGCCAGCCATAGCTGTCACTGAAGTTTTCCTTTTATCCTGTAGTTATGTCTCGAAGAATTAGGGACATGTTAATAACTGGTACGATGTTTCCTAGAAACACTTTTTATTTATGGTTACACTTACACAGTTACACAGTTTGTATGAATGCTATACAAAAGATGCTACCAAAAAAGCCAACAATTTGATGTTTTTTTGACTTTCCCAATCAATTTTTCAATGTGCTGTGGCTGTTAAGGAATTTGGCCTCCTGCCCTCCTGCCTTTCACCCTCAGAAATACCTTCAACTCCTCAGAAACGTACTTGTGGCAAAGCAGACAGAATGCTTAAATAATGCTTCTGGACATTTTTCCAGCTGCTCTGTGGGTTCATCTTCGTAACCCACCCAGTGAGGTTCATTGTAACCCACCCTCACCATAGCTGTTCCAGGGATGTAGGTACGTGTGGATTCTATCAGAACATTGGGGTAGTCACTGTAACAATGTTTGGCTATTTATCACGTAATATGGAAATGTTTCATTTCAATTAAACATCAAGATATAAGACTTCTAGGGAGATTGCATCACAGATCAAAATTCATGAAGTAATTTTAACAGGAAAGAATTAAAACGTAGATATTTGCAGCAAACATGCATTGGGTGAAATAGGAAAAGTATTGTTGTGCAAAGCTTGGCTTTGTGTAAGTGCTTTTCTAACACAGAACTTGTCAACAGAAAAACTGCTCTTTATGTGCTCTTTGCTATAGACTGCATCATGAGGATGTAGACTGTATTATTTATTCCAAACAATGACCAGTATTTAGAGTCTAAAAGGGGACATAAAGCATGGGAAAAGTTTCTTAAGGGTAACAAAGTGTTTTTCAAATAGTGTTAATGCCAACCTGTCTGTATTTTGGCACATTTAACTTCCTGTTGCAATGGTATGACTGAGCCTAAGTAGCTACAAAACTCAAATATAAGGAAGGAATGTCATGTGCCAGCAAGTTCTAACTTTCAAAATACAATATTTCTTCATCTGCAGTTGGCAAAAGCAACCAATAGCCATGAAAGGGCTGTAGCTCAGTGAGGAATTAGAGGGCTCTAAAGTCAGCTTCCACTTCCAAACTAATATTTGTCCTTGTTGACACAGTATATGAAAATACAGTAATAATCAAGTAGTGCTGTGGGCCTCATTCCCTCTAGCTGGAGGCACTGTTGGAATGCTATTAGTATCTCATCTGATAAATCTGAAACCAGCTCATAGAAAAGTTCCATTTGTATTTTAAAATGTCCAATTATGCCAGTATTTCTGTGATTAATACACAATAGGGCTGTTTACACAAATGAGAAATGTTCTACATTTCGAGCCCTCCTTTTAATACAGATTTGGTTCACAGCTTACTTTTTCAAGCAGGCACCCGCAGTTGATCTCACTCAGAGAGACAGTAATAGATGGCAGGAGGAAGGAGAAGAAAAGGATCCTGTTCCTCATAACCCCTGCTGGCAACTGTGACATGTGGGCTTCCTGAGCTGAGGAGGATTTCTATGTAGTGAGACCTGATGTTTTCATTAGCATTAGTTTTCATTAACTTTTCTAACCACTTTTAAACCTGTCCAGGCTTTATATAGTTTACAGATTCATGGCTTGATAATTAATTTCTTGTGGTGCAGGAAATCCATCATTTCCTCTTTGTGATTTTCTCTGTCTTCATCATGTTCCCAGTCCCTTTTTCCAGTGCAAAAGACAAAAGACCTTTTGCATATGTGTATCTTTTACCTTTGTTCACCTCAGCTGTTGGTACTTTTATTGTTATTCCTTCTGTGTTTGTGGGGAAGCAGTAAACAGATGGATTCAGGGAGTTAAGGTCCTTATTTTGTTTCTGGTAAGCTCTGAAATCCTTCCAATGTTTAGACTACTACCTAGCATAAAGTTGCTATTAGTAAAAAATAAAAAGTAATTCCAAGATTTTTGCAAGTTTATGTTATCAGTGCTAAAACCCCAAGCACAGTGCTTGGAAGTTACTGATGTAGAACTTAGTCTGCCATTTTACTGACTGTTTTTATTCAGTGTTGTGAAATCTTTTTCCAACACTGTGCTGATTACTTCTGATTTCACTCTTCCATTTCAGGTTAGAGGACAAACCAGCTCCCCTTTCCATCTTCCACATCAGTTATGCAAATACTAGAGCAGCCCCGTCAATGAGCTGTGGGGGATTCTGGTAACTGATAGACAGGTTTTAAAAGCCAATGGAGGGGTAGTATTGCCTTCACCAGAGCAACAGTGTCTTGAGAAGCCCAGAAACAACACAAGTTTAGGTTACAGGCTGGTATGCAAATGTTCTAATGATGAACTTTTGATGACTGCAGTCAATTTCTGTAATTAAATCAGAACAGCTAAAAACCTTAAGGGGAGACAGAAGACTGCTATTTAGATGAACGCAATCTTACAGAACAGTGAAATGCCTAAACGCTACTTGCATTCAGTGCTAGCTGCCTATCAGGCTCTCCTTATCCAACACAGGCTAAGACAGCAGTCCTGTGAAAGAAGCAACAGTTTTTCACGTGTGAAGGAACCAAAGGTGAACACGTTCATGAGCAGGGCTGGGGTTGTGCTGCTGTGCCAGTGGTATTTGCCAATAGCTTGACAACAAAGTGTCACAAGAGTGGTACTAGAAAACTCAACAGCTGGCTCCGAATTGCTCAGCTGCTCTTAATGATACCTATGGACACTTACTTTGTGTTTGAGCTCTCCTTTTCACATTTTGTTACCGGTTCTTATACATTTTTGTCTACTCTGTGCTTGCATTTGGAAAGCATAGCTGCTGCTCTGCCCAAAACCTGGCTTAAGATAGGGTAGTTCAAACTGCTTTGAAGCACACAAGCTTATTTGATTTTTTTGCTTTAAGAATGGAGCTGGAGAAAATAGCTTTAACAATATAGAAGGTGGTGGAAGCCTCTGGAAAGATCAGTGCAAAGGAAATACAAGTATCACTTCCATGGAAATATAATTACACTGAATGTTCCTTATTTGTTCCAGGAGCAGCGCAACTGGGTGTGATGGAGCAAAAGGCGTTTGTGACTGATGTGAGCGAGGCAGGCAGCTCTGCACTAGGAAAGGCATTGTCACAGAAACGATCTGCATAAGGTAAGTACAGCCTAATGTGCTGCTGAATGCTCCATCAGCCAAAATAATATCGCAGGTCGCTAAACAAGCACAGAAAACAATCTCTTTTTGTTACTTCTATCAGTCTAAGCATGGAGATAAGGCTATGAATGCCCTCTTAAAAGAGCCCCAAGGCCTGTGCAAAAGCAATCTGGTAAAAACTAGAGGTTTGGCAGTGCACAGCAAGGAGTTATAGCATGAGAAGACTTAGCAGAATTCCAGCCTGTTCCCCACACAGCTCCTTGTGCCTTGCTATGCAACAATGGAAGCATTGGTCTGTTATGAACATCAGTCTGATCCTAAATTGAAGATGCAGCACCATATCAATACAAGGAAAAAACTAACTCTATCCCAGCCACAATCATGAGTTACTAAGTTCTGTTTCACTCCTACAGAAATGTAGATTTAGAAACGGTTTTCACTATGACAGTTTGCTCCTTCCTTTCTTGCCTCCTCTCTATCAAAATATGACTTAGATGATTAGAGTGATGCAAATTAGAGATGATGGGTTTACTGGATTCCTCACACACTCATAGTACCGCATCTTCATGTGTCCCTACAAAAGTGACTTGTAACAACAGGATATTGGGAGAATTGTTTGGGGAATGCCTTGTTATAGATTAGGGCAGTTTCAGAGGCTCACGTGGGCCAAGTTGTGTTTTGTACTTTTGGGATAGGAAGATCCTCTGTTGTAGACATTTCTTTCCTGCAGCAGTGCAGCACCCTCTCCTATACAGCAGCCTGAAGTGCTGCCTCATTCTCCTTTGGGCTTTGTTCCTTGAACAAAATGGACAAAGATCTCTTGCAATGCTTTCTGCCCCCGCAGAAATATAGGGATTTTAGGGATAAAACAAGATCAGAATTGCTCAGAGGCAATGCAAGAGTAGTCCCATGGCTAACAATAAAATCCAAATAACAACGGAAAATTGACAACCCCCTAGTATTTGCTAATAGAGGAGTGTCACTGCTAAATCTGCCTTGTACTGCTTGTATCCATCGGGATGCAAATGTGGTGGTGTTTCTTTTCTTTAAGTTTATGCAAAGACCTGAAGAAGAACTGAATTAACTCTCTGCAGCCTGAAAGGTGCAGCAATCTTTTTCTCTTCAGCCCCATCCTTGTCTCACAGCTATTTTAACAACTTTGACAAGCACCATAACTTTTCAGGCACCACTGCATAGCGTATGCACTCAGAGAAAAGAAACATTCAGGTGGTGACCATAGTGACCTCACCTTAAAAACAACAACAAAAAAAACACTCCCACCAAAAAGAAATAAAACAAGTCAGGAAGCTCAGAGGCTGCCAGATGCTGTCATCTTCTGCAGTCCTGCTATTTATTTCACTTGGATCCCTACTATGCAACACCTCTGCCCTTTAACCCATGAATGGGGCTGTGGAGATCTCCGCAGCACCACCTTCTGCACAGTAAGGAGACAGAAGAGATGATGCTGGCCAGAAATACGCTCATCCTGAGAGCACAGTGTGGCACCGTGCCACACAAAATCATTGCTCCAGAAAAGAGAAAAAACGCTCTTCACCCCGTGCCAAAGAACCAGAGCATGTGCGGATGAGTAACGAAATGGAGTGTGCTAAAAGAGCAGGAAATAAGTTCTGGGTTTCTTACTCAGCTTTCTCCCTCCTCTAGCTACATTCTGCCTTATTTTTGCTGCACATCTTCACAAGACTTTTTTTTTTTTGCGTTGCTACCACCTAATGGTCATAATGTCTTTGCCTTAACTCTAATGGCAGCAATTTTGTCCCACTCATATACAGATTTCAGACAGAAATCATACAATAGCTTTTGTCTTTTTATCAAAAAAGAATAGTAGTAAAATACCAAAATTACCATCAGACTTCCATCACCCCTTTTTCCCTCTTTCTGGGGGGGTGAAGTCTTTCTTCCCTCAGTTTTCCTGAATTTCTAATGATGAAGGTTATGATTAATTTGCAGACAGAGTAACCCTTTTCTGAATGCACGCTGCTCAATAAATGAACAAGCTGCTTACAGTAATTAAAGTAATGTCATCCTGTGCTCAAATTGCTTGTGCTAATAGGGCTAATTGGCAACAGCCAGCATTAAGTCTGATTAGTCATACGTGTCTAATGTCATCACCAGTGCCTATAATTTTCTACACAGAGGGAATTTCACATCTGTTTTAAATCACTTGTCTGTTGTCTGCATTGGCTTTCTTTCCTATGTTATTTTATCAAAGATTATTTTATTACAGTAAATGATAGAAAAGTTTATTTTCTTTTTTGAAAGTAAAGAAGCGCACGATGGAGAACACGACGTTAGGGACGGCCAGGGCACTCATTCTGAACTATTTGATTTCAATTAAATTAATAGGAGTGGATTTTCCTCCTTTCGCATATAGCCAGCTATCCCCTCCTACAGGATGTGGATCAGCTGCAACAGAACATCCATCTAATCAATTTAGACCACAAGCTGGATTTCCCAGTAGAACAGATGAGCCAAAAGATCCATTTAAATTTATTTCAGAAATTTGCAAAGAATTACCTTCAGGATCACAAACTTCCCAGCTTTTGCCCTCTTCATTGCAGGCAAACTTTCGGCTGCGAATAGAACAACTGCTGATGTTGAATCGATCCAAACAGACAGGCATTAAATTGTCAAGAATCCAGCGCTGCAAAGCACAGCTTCAGAGACCAAGGTTTCCTGCTGCCCTTCTTGCACAACTCTTTCCTATTTGGAGATTCTGTTCTCCCTTCCTTTACCTACCACCGATTTCTACAAGTGCTTCTCCTAAGCTGTACTTAGTGGATGGCTGGAATTGACACATCTGCCCCCTTGATTTACATAATACATCGCACCGATACCAAACTAAGAATACTGACACAGTGTGCTTTTTCAATTGCTATCAGAATAGTATTTTACCCAGAACTATTAAAAATAGTCAATAAAATTAATGCTCTCCATCTACAGCCAGAGGCAAAGTACTGGCTCATAAAGCAGGAAGAACGAAGTGAAATTCCATGTTTTGATTGTACAGCACAGTCCTGAATCTAACTTCTGCCACACCTTGAAAGTAAAAGAGTACGCCTAAAACAACATTACCCAGACTGCTCAATGCCATAAAAGCCAGAGCTACTTGTAGTGGAAGAGTAATTAGAAGCTGGAATCAGCTTATCTGTCCCCCCAAGTGTAATTATTTTCTTTAGAGTGTAGAAAAATCTTATCTCTAGCACTGCTCTCTTATGTCCTGCAAGAAATCAAGGATCAAGCTCTTACACAGAAGGGAAACAAGGCTCTTCTACCATGAGCACATTGGGCAGTACTGACATAGCAAGTGCTGCCTCTCCTTCATTTCTTGCAGGAGCAAGTTTGTTTCAGTGTTTAGGTACTCTGCTATTTACTGCAATGTTTTATCAGTTTCATCTACAGCCACTACAAATGGCAAGGCAGCAGCGAGCAGTCCTTGCACAGATTCATACCACAGTGGCAAAGGCAGGAGAGGCCCAGTGTGTCATCTGCACCAACAGCTAGAAGCCACTGTAACGGAGTAAGAACGTTCCTAAAGATCAGCAGGCAACAACTCAGGAGAGTTAACTTCTTGTGGATTGCATTAGACATTCCTTAGCCATCTGGAACTTCGTTATACCATAGAGACCCTGCCTTTCCCATACAGAGTGCTAGAAACAGTTCATATCTGTGCAATACCAAATTCAAAGCCACACAGTAAACCTGTTTGTGAATTGCTGGTGGCAGCTGTTGGAAGAGCTAAATCAATCATCTCACCAATGTATCATGAACAGACGCATAACTGTCAATAGATTAACAGCACCAGTACAAGTTTATAGATGAAGTCAACATGATGATTCAGTCACCAACACTGGAAATCCCATCTCTTACCTAAGTTTCTGAGAAGCCATAAACACATGAAGAAAAAGGCTCAAGTATTTCATGCCTACAGGAAGCACAGCAGGACCCTCTTTGATGAAAGTTGAAGTTGGCCTCAAAAACTGGAGGCATCAGTTCCTCCTCTTCCCCAAATCCAATTACAGCCGTGCTGGCCAGACACCAACAGAAGTGTCAACATTTGCAGAGACAGTAATACAAAATGTTCTTTAGCTTCTGAAGTACTTCAGTAGGGGCCGAATCATATGCACACGTGCCTCTTCCTCCTAGGATTGTAGAGCTGAGTGCATTTAGGATATGCACCACTTACATGGCACCTGGCTGCATAAGAAAATGCACTTTACTCACACATGTGCGTGTACTCCATGTGCACAGACTAAAAGTCCTCTGATGTGCTGGGGTATATTGCATGAATTGGGTAAATAACAATAACTAACTTGATGTCAGCTTCCACATCACAAGTACAGAGAATTATGGCTTTAGAGTGCTTTAAACCAGACATACCAGTGCCAGCATTAAAAAAAAAAACTGCACACTCAGTTTGCCCTTCAGCTTCTCAAGCTTCTTAATTCTGAGGAAACTACAGCAAAATGGAAGGATGTGATTCTGTAGATACATCAACATCCCAAAACTCCTCTTTATAACCCCTTCCATTTTGAATGTTGGCTGACCAACATGCACAAGTGCTGTATGGCTCACTCCAGAGCAGAACTCTTCTGTTCTCCAGTAAACTCTCCTCATTTGAAAGCACATCTCAATGATGGTCTAGCAAAGAATACAGAATAACCACCTTCATCCTTTTTTTTTTTTTAAATCATCTTTTAAACCAAGCAGCATTAGCAAGTGATTAATAAGCGTTTTTGTAAGGACACAAATTGATATAGAGCTCTGGAGAAACAAGGTCACCTCAATCTCAGCAGACACAGCCTCTAGGCTTATGTTAGCTATCTCATCTCATTGTCCGATACAGGAACCATTAGGTGACAGTCAACACTTCAGATCTTCCAGTAGGAAAAACAACAACAACAAGTGATTTTCCTGCCACTCATTTTTGTTTGGCATGAGGAACAACAGGTTTTATTTGTCAGGTATACATCATCAAGCTTCAGGACCTCAGCAGATGAACCAGGTTAACCTACTACCCAAAATGAAATTGTGGCCTCTACAGAAAACTGGCTTAGATAAAAAGGGGAAGGGAAGAACCTACCATTAGTCATGTGCAATTCTTCCAATCAGCAAAAGCAGAAAAAGTCACACATCCTGTAAATAAGAGGTTCAGGTTCCTTTTGAGAAAGACAAGGCAACACTGCAACTTCCTTGGGAATCAACCACCAACGTGATCATTCAGAATAAAACAGTGAGACAGGCAGCTCAGTCTGAGCGATTGGGCAAGCTGCATCTGAGAAATCTGACTCAGCAGCTAGACAAGGTTCAGGTGACTGCACATCACATGCAGAACAGATAATTGTGATTTAAGTTAAGAGTCTTCAGAATCTGAATTTCAAGATGCAGAGAACACAGATCGCAGAAAAGGCACCCACCAGCACTCATAGGAAATAAGAAATGAGAACACTCCTCTTGAAGGAGGTCTTGGAATCAGAATTACATTATTTTAGCTGAGGCCAGGCTGACGGACTAAAGGTAATCTGAGCTCATGTTGCTCAGTACCTGCTGATTCACAGAGAAAGAAATGCATCAGACAGTAACCCTGACTCATCTACAGGAGAGAGAAATGTTGAAAAATACTACTAGCTGAGCACAGTTCTCTTCACTGCTTTAGCCTGTAGCAGAAGAGGAAGAATTACAGTGGGACTTCCCGTGATGTCACAAACACAAGTTGAATGCTTCTATTTTTATGCTAAGAATCTTTTTAATTCTATGGGCTTATGCTTTCTCCATACTGTAACCTTAATTCTAACAATAATGGCACAGAAGGATGTCAGTGCCTTATTTGATAGAAAATAAGATGCAAAAAATAAGACAGAAGCTTAAAAAAAAAGCTGGTTGCTCCCACATTCTCTTTTAATTTCCATTCTGATTTTGAGAAACAATGCACACGTCTGCAGTAGAGCCTGAAGCGCTCATACTGCATTGCACTACTCGCCAGAGGTGATGTTGAAGTATATTAACAGCCAGTTATATACAGTAAATACTTCCTAACTGTATAAAGTATATGTCAAAACAAAGTAATCTCCAAGGAAATTAAAACTAATTTCAACAGGAACATAAATTCATTATGAAAAATTTATCTTCCTACGTCTTTCTTACCTCCTCATGGGAACGTCACCGTGAGTTTTCACAGCGTGCAGCTGACAATGCAGAACAGTTTGAGAGGCAGAGACAAAAGCTTACTAGCTGAAAGAGAAACTCCACTCCAAAGCATGGTTAAAATGAGTTGAATTTACAAGGACTTAATGAGATTACTTCAGCTGTCCTGCTGTCAGTGAATACCTGTCAACTCACTCAACAGACGGCATCATGTTATTAATCAAGCTTATACCTTTATTTCAATGGAATAACCTTGCTGAAAAACTTCAGACAAGGCTTATACTTTTAACAAAGGTTTGCACTGATGTAACCAATCAAGGTGGCGAGATTCATCCACTCTACCAGGTAACGGAGACAGGTCTGACAAGGCTGGGAGCTGCTGCACATACTGCTGGTCTGGCTATGATTGTAGAAGTCCTTTCATATGCCACAGTACCCCCGTTTTCAGTGATGGCACCTGCAGTCATTGCCACGAGCACCGTGACATGCTGCAACGCAAGCGTTCAGAACAAGGTTGCAGTAAGCTTGCTATGACTGGCTAACTGCTACTGGATACTGCAGAACTGCAGGAAGTCAAGCCCATACACAGGTACTGGACGTTACTCCGTCAAGTCAAATTTGATTGAACAGATTGGGTAACAGAGCCATTGAGATGACGCAGGATTTCCCTTTACTGCCAAAGCTTTCCCTTCAAGTTCAGGGTTTCCAGCACAAGTGATATACTTGTGGGCAAAACATACCACAGACCTCAGCACAAGCTCGCTACATCGAATCCAGTTTAAATCCCAGGTTTAACACACCTCCCAACTTAACAGCAAGTGCAGTAGCTCAGAATCAGACCACTAGAATCAGCATAAAGTAGGTTGGCTTACCTTCTCCCTAGCACACTTTTTAGACAGAAGGCAGACTACGCTGACAGAGCAATCTGCATTTACCACCATCACATCTCTACTCACCTGAAAGCATATGGTAGGAATGGAGGGAAAGGAGACAGAACACTCCTTTTCAATTTTGATCTCCTGCATGAACTAAGTAGTGAACTGTCACATCAGTTCACTATCAGAAGGAAGGACAAACTACAAGGTTTGGCTGAACTGCAGGCAACAGGGCTGAAATACAGTTAATGACTGACACTGTCAGTACCACCTTCACTCCTCCTGGTTACGTAAGAAGTGACGGCACCTTGCTAGCGAGGGACAAATCACTTCACTGGAAAGGACAGAAGGAAACACCACACTGCTCTCCTGCACGTGGGATTTACAGCTGCACTGCAATTCCTGCACTGAAGTGAACACTTTGTTTCCAAAACAGGTAAGAAAGTGATAAAAGGACAACTGCCAACCTCACCATTAATAGATAACACTTTCAGAAAAGGTGCATCTGGAAGCAATTCTGCAATTAAACAACATAAACGGACTCAATTCCATCATTTCTAAGGTACAAATAGAAAGGCAACTACAGTTTCCAGGTCCTTCTATCATAATGTTTTCTTTCTCTGTTTTCACACAGCTGATGAGTTTGCAACAAGTTGCTACTAAAATCTTCTGAGGAAAATGCAAGACAGGAAGAAGTGCAATGCCATTGGACTTTTTTCCTTTTTTTTTTTTATTTCTGTATGCAATGTAATGTTTAGGCACGTTGCTTGGGACACTTTCTAAAATAAATCATTGGCCATTGTTTAGAGTATCCTTTTGGCTTTAAATACTGGTCAGGAAAACAAATGATGTAAAAATAAATGAATATAATTATTACAGAAATAAAAATGGATTTGCATCTAAAAGTGCAGGAGGTGAAGTACTTTAACCCTTTCACCAGACAATGTGGCAATATACAGAATATTGCTTCCGTTTGTTTGAGAAGGCTGTTGGAATTGTACACTGACATAGAAAATTATAAATTACACAGAATTAGTTTCCATAATCACTATATATATATACACAAACCAGCTGTGAAAAAAACTGGTTTAGAACATACAAATGAAAGCCTCACACAGATCAGTACAGTGAAAGTAACAATTAACATGCTCTGCTGCCAAAATCGGTATTAAAAGAACACTATATACTTTTCAAATGCATGTACTGTAATGACATTAGCAGCACGGGCATTTCATGTACTGGACTCGTCTAAGAGGATTACAGCGTTTTAAATACGCAGATTGTTCTGAAATGTTCCGTCGTGTAATGCTGGGGAGTAAAGTAAATCTTGGTGAACGGGTTAAAAGGCAGGTGAATCACTTAACACAACAAGCCATGTGCACCTCAAATATCCTAGTGTTTCACCTGTAAGGTATTGTTTCAAGCAAACAAGACTTAACAGAACATATGGCTTTACAGTAACATCAATTTGTCAACTAAGTCGTAGCAATAAATACTTAAAATCTCTACCAATAGACTTACATTTTTGATCTGTCTTAAACAATACAGAAAACAATTACCAATTAAAAAAACCTGTTGTAAAATGTTGAACACCAAAATTCTCATTTAAATCACTTCTGTAAGCTAAAACAACCAAAATAACGTTTATAGGGCATTTCAGTTCTACAATTCTTCGCCAACCTGGAAGAAACATGAATTTCAGGTGTGGGTTTTTTTTTTTGGTTGTTTTTTTTTTTTTTTTCTTTTTTTTTTTTTCTCCTTCTTTTTACAAGGTGAAAAATGTATGAAAAACTGCTAAATACTTTGGTCACACTAATCATCAAATAGTTATGTCTCAAATACATTAGATTTGTGTATTCACTTTTTTTTTTTATAAAACTATTCTTACAGCCATTTTTAACTATAGTAACACTACTGTCGTCATTACATGGGTGGCAGGATCTTATTTCACAGGCCACCCGTTAATTAGAACAATACAATATAAACATACGCAAAAATTATTGGTATTTCTCAATGTGCAATATTTTTACACTTATGAATTTCTGTACAATGTCTTAAAATCTAGAATATAAATGTTGCTGGTCCTGATCCCTTGCAAAATTAGTGCAGCAGTAACTGGCTTCAACAGGCTCTAGATGAAATCCTCAAGAAACGCTCAAACCCCCGGGTATCAGTTCATTTTCTTCAGCCAAGGCAGCAGACATCACATATCATACAGGGCCATTAACAGATGTCTCTCCTAAAAGGGTGCGTTGATCAGTCCTAAGAGGCCAAAAAAGGATGTAAGTGTACAAGAAACAGGTGGTGTCATTTTTTTTTTTCCCCACATGCCCAAATTTGCAGACAATGTTAAATTAACAAAACTAGGAAGAGCTCCTGAATTCCTCGAGGTGGAGAGTCCTTGCAGAGAGATCTTGACAGATTAGAGCACTGGAAAATCACCAACCACATGGAGTTCAACAAGAGCTGGATTGCCCACCTGGGATCAGTCAGCCCTGGCTGTATATACAGACTGGGGAAAAAGAGGCTGGAGAGCAGCCCCACAGAAAGGGCTCTGTTGTTCTGGCTGGTGGCAAGTTGATGTGAGCCAGCAGCGTGCCCTGGCTGCCAAAGGGGATGCGCCAGGCCCAGCACTGCCGCTGGGTGAGGGGAGGGCTTGTCCCGCTCTGCTCTGCACGGCCTCGCCTCCAGCACTGCATGCCACGTGAGTGCCACAATGCCAGAAGGACATAAAACTGTCAGAGGGCATCCAGAGCAGGGCTGTGAAGGCGGTGAAAGGTCTGGAGGGCAAGGTGTGAGGAGCGGCTGAGGTGCCTGGTGTGCTCAGCCCACAGCAGAGGAGCTGAGGGGAGGCCTCACGGCAGCTCCTCACAGGGAGCGGAGGGCAGCGCTGAGCTCTGCTCTGTGCGACAGGGCCTGAGGAAATGGCATGGAGCTGTGACAGGGGAGGACCAAGGGAGTGTCAGAGTAAGGTTCTGCATCAGAGGGTGGTGGGCACAGCCCCCAGGTTCAAGGAGCATTTAGACAGCGCTCAAAAATAGTTTAGTCCTGGTACGGAGTCAGGAGTTGGACTCTGTGATTTTTGAGAGTCCCTTGCAGCTTGGGAAGTTCTGCTCAGACAAATTAGCAAAGGCTGTGACATTTCTTCCAATCTACTGATTTCTACAGTTCGGATTACAAGGTTTGAACATTCACCACACAGGGAAGCCAAAACCCACAAGTTTTCCTGTAAGTATAATTAAACTTTTCAGAATAGAGTTCCACAGAGCAAAAAGCGAAAATTACAGGCTCGTCCTTTTCTGGGAGTTCTTTCTATCTCGTTTGGCATAGCCAAAGTAACTCAGCAAATGTTTCATCTTTATCGAGTAACTGAATGGTCACTGGAGCTGCTGATCTCTCCCCTAGAGAACCACCGATAAATAGCACGCTTCTGAGAGTTCTCCACAGCTTACTCTGTGAGGCAAAAGATGACACTGGGATACTTCAGATTGCATTTGAAAATAAGCAACTAAGACATAACAGGGAAAACAACTGCTTTGGTGATTAAGTTTACAAGCTGCTGTTTCACTAATACTTTGAACTTCAGACCATCACTATCAAAGGTTGGTAAGTATGGAAGAAGTGAAAGAGCAAACCTGTAAAAGTGAAAATGGTAATAGTATATACAGTTGTAGATAAGCTTGGGAAAAGATGTGAGCTCAGCTGCCCTGGTGTAATGCAAATGAAGAGATCAAATCAGCTGTGCATAAAAATATTAAGAATTGCAAGCAACAAAAGCAAAAAAAGTCTCAGCTTCCATTTAGCGCAAGTCTACTGAACACATGTGGAGTTTCCTTTAAAGAATATAAATACCATTTGGAACTGCATGAGAAAAGTTACCTGTAACTCCTGTTCTCTGATGGTGTACATCACAGAGAAGCCACTCTTGGGTCCGTGCTCTACATGCACATGACCAGCAGGAGTCCCCCTAGCTAAGTCTTTGGCTGCTAAGCACTAAAAACACTTTTTAAGAAAAAATATGTACACATTAGATAAAAAGACAGACAGCACTAGACAAAGTTAAACACTTTTTAGAGAAACCTGTAAGGTAGGAAACAAGTGCTGCACAGAGAGGAGTTCTGACAGTTCAGAAGGCAGTAAACTACAAACTAATTGGAAAACATTCACGACAGAAAAGGGCTCCTAGCAGAGAGTATTACTGCGGCCACCAGCCAAAGACCTACCTAGGGACTCCTCCCGCCAGTCACACATGCATGGAGCCCCAAAAGTACAATTCAGTTTATCTAGACATTTGTTCTGTACGTATACGAGGATCTGCTGTGACAGTCACCTTTAGAGAAAGCACTGAGCTGCGCCATTCAATGAAAGGAGTTCCTCGAGATTCTCTGTAACCCAAAAGCAATCTGAGGAACTGCTGGCTCTGAGAGCCCTCTGTCGGTTAAGACGAGCATCTTTACTCAGCAGGCAATCACCTCAGAAGGCAAGGACCCACACGCTTCTTTCTTCCCTGTAACGCAGTGCTTAGCACTGCTAGAAATGCTGCATCGATAAGAACAGCACCTCTAGATAAAAAAGGGGCCGTGGAAGACGGAGTTTCTGTGTTTCCCCCTTTAAGTGGGCAGTTTTCTTCCAACTGGAATCAATTTCTTGATGAAGTTTACTGAATGCACGCAGAGTAGAAAGATCAGGCTTACAAAAAAACAGATCAATATTTCAGTGTAATCTTAGGTCTTGGATGCAAAACATACCCACTCAAGCTAGTCCCAGACAGACAGAATCTCTAATTTGAATAAGCTTGCACCTTTTTTTTAGTTTCCATAAAATATAATCAAAAACATTCACAAGAGTTCTGCTGCATTATATGTCAAGCTATCATCTGAATCTCAGCTTATGAAAGCTTTACATTTTGTCTTGCCTAGAAAGTGAAGAGTATAATAGTGCCTACAGTCTTAAAAAATGACTAATACTTGCAGAACATTTCTGTGAGAAATACCAAGTTCCTCTAATAATAGTTTTATATCTATGGAAGTTGAAAAAGTACCTTTTAAACTACTGCAACTTAATATTAAAATACATCTTTGTGTATTTATATATTCAGAATCCTAACTCCTGCTTACACTGCACAGCAAAAAAAGTCCCTGGAATTGCTTTGAGTTAAGCAAAATCCTCCCTCCCTTCAGAATATGCTCGCTGTCAGAACTCCTGCAGCTCCCCAAAAAGAAGGCACAACACTATTCCTCCAGGCTCTGCCCTGCAGCAAGAGATCAGACCCCAGGGATTACTCAGAATTCAGTAAGTGACAAATGCACATTCCTTTTGCATGGGTTTTCTTTAAGACAGCACAGTTCCTCTTGCACACCAAATTCTATCTACATTAGGAAACATCAGCATTAACACCAACACAATCTTCTGGGACTGTAACACCCTGATGAGCAACAAGCCATTAGCTCCCAGAGGAAACATGTAATTAATCTCCAGGCAAATGTACTGAAGTACAGGAAATAAGGCTCTCTTCCCCTTCTCTGAGCTGTGCAGCTTGCGTGGACTGGCTCAGCTGCAGCCCTTCTGCCTTCAACAAGATCAGTTCCAGCCATCTGAGACTTTTGGCAGGACGGAGGCTGAAGCAGTGCAAAACTGTCCTTACTCTTGCACAGCAGCAGTTGGAAGCTTCCTCTGCCAGACACCGCTCTGACCTAACTCCCTGAGCAAGGTTCTCACCAAACACCACTTTCAAGGGGGGAATTCTTCTCACCTACTTCAAATTCTTGGTTGTTGCAGTGTTTAAAAACAAATTTCTCCATTTGACAGTTGTCAGCTCAGAATAGTTTACTAAACCACTACTCTCTAAGACTGTACTAGCAACCAAGCTGCTAAAGAACAACATTTCTTTCCTCCAATACATACGCTGAGCAATCCAGACTGCTCCAGAGAACTTTATTTCAAACCACTTATGTACTTTGAGAACTTTTCTCCAAACCTAAAAGTATTTAGATCAATACCTCACAAAGACAAAAGGGCAAACAGTAAGTGATTCAAAATTAGAGGCAATTATTTGACCAGTTCACAATTAAATAAACATGACTTAAGGCATTTCCCTTCCACGCAGCTGCAGTGGTGGATTCCCACCAGCTCTCCAGCAGTGTAAATACAGAATGAAAAACAGCAGCCCCAATTTACAGCAATGCTCAGGACAAAATCAAACATATCCCCATTTTTCCAATCATAGCTTTCATAATTCTTATCAAGTTTGTATCGTGAACCAATACATAAAAGAAAATAGAGTGGGAATAGGAATATTTACAACAATATTTGCGAGTCAAATAATACAAGGCAAATACATTCCTGCTGACTCAAGAATTTCAGTATGGCTGGACAACACAGCAGTAAAAACCTCATAAATAGATGCAAGTGCATACGTAGCTTGAATTAAACGCAGACCTCTTTAGATTAGTTCCATTATAGAAAAATACATAAATGCTACTTCGAGAGTTGAAAGCATCCCTGAGTGCAGTTACCTCTGTTCTGGACTGCTGTTAGTGGGCTGCAAAGCTGAAGGAGCCTCTTCCGCAACCTCTGCGTTCTCCTCTACCACATATTTACAAGAAGCATCCTGCGAGGTAGACAATTTTCCTTCCTCACTACATGAAAGGAAACAAGGCATTTAATCTGTGAGTTTAATTTTTAAGTTACAATACGTTTCAGACAACAGCAGAAAACAGGGAGAAGGGTTTGGTGCGTCACATGCAAATGGATTTTAAATTATGATTGAAACATGAAGATCAGGCATATGAGTCCAGACTTAACAAACACTGAAGGCACCGGCGTTCAAAACCATTAAAAACCGACTGGATAAAAATGCAGGAAATACAATGATTACAAATACAACCAGGAAGTAAATAAGGAATGGTGTGAAGCCCAAAGCGGTAACGATCAGGGTTACAATCCTTTACTGTACATACCGATAGGATTTCAACACTCTGAAGCCATAAGTATGCAAAAACAGAAGGGAGAAAGTATAAAAGAAATTCAAGATTCCCTTAGAAATTGGCATCGACAAAGTCTGTCCGTAAAACAAATCAGCAGAATCACTGACTCATCACCACCTCTACTGGTAAACTACCTGACGGCTACACCTGCAGGTGCAGCACTCATACTGGCCTTTGCTCTACTGCAATTCACCAGCGTCTCCTCAGACATGGAACTGAACACAGCCGGGTGAAAAAGCAGTGTGCAAAACTTGTGTTTTGCCTCTTCAGAGAACTATAAAAGCTCTGCCTTCCCACCTTGTCCCATTAACTCAGGCCCTGATCGGCACGTCAGTGTACAAAGTTATTTGTACACCGACAAGGGCAGAGAGCAGCTCTGCAGATGACCGAGTTGTTCTCTGCAGCAGTAAGTCTAGTTAAGTTGTCTGGAGCATTCTAAAGTCATTGCTGATTTCTCTTCCTACTCTTACAGTTCTCCTGCCTCTTTCAAAGAATCCTTTTCTTTCCTCCCACATATCCTTAAATCTACGCAGCCTATAAGACAATGTCTTATCCCTGTGAATGCTCACCAACAGCCATTTTCCCATTTGGTTTATTACCTCATTTGTCTTAAAACTCTGTGTTTGTTTGAAATACTTGCCACAAGCACCAGGTCTTTTCTAAATTTCTTTTGTCATTGTTCTTAAAGAGGTATCCTCCATTCTCCTTCTCAACAACTTCTCCCTTATCAACTAAGCTCAAGTCATTTTTCTCCTTTGCAGTTTTCCATATAGCAGCTCCTGTCCTTATGATGCTTCTCCTCGGCACTGATTTAATCACCACCCATCTTCTGTTGGCAGAAACTTATACAGAACTTAGGTCTGAGAGCATCCACTTTGCCAGATATGATTTCCACTCTTAATATAAATTAATCTATTTTTTTTAATACTATTTCCTCTGGATAAAATATTTATTTCCCACTTGCTGTCTGGGCATATTTAAAAGTAGGTTTAAAGAAAGCCACGTGAGCTCTGACCAATATGAGGCCACTTATCTCTACACTGGACCTAAACAGTCCACATTAAAGATCTCATCCTGTCAACTCTCTTCTACACTTAACATCCCCCCTCCCAAATCAAGATCCCAGATTCATACTCCCTCCCTTTGCACCTCTCTCCTTTCAGCTGAGAAGATCCATAGCTCAGGCAAGTAACTCCATGACGATAGGCAGCAACTGCCACCACGTGCTGCCTACTCACATCAACTTCATTTTCTGCACTCTTATCAGAAGCCACAGAGCTTGTCGTTTAAAGCTGTTTAAATGTAAAAGCACCACTGATATCCAACTGTGACTGAACTGTAACAACAGAAGTGCAGACCATATAAAAGCGTTCTTTAAAATACAGAATGAAGATTCATCATTTACTAAGTCAAGAAGTCATTCTGATTCCATGATACACCACTCCAGAGTCACACTGCTCCTTTCAACTGCTGAGGTTCAATTTCTCTAACAGCCACTTGATTCTTTAAGTGCTGTGCAGTCAGAAACGCTCCCTCCCCCACATGAAAAAGCATTTCTTGGCACTTCATCTGGGTTACAATTTATTACTTAGATATCCAAAAGGATAGAAACAAGAGTGACTGAAAGCTGTTACATTTCAATTCCCAGAGCATCCAGAATCAACTGTACTTGTCTACTAACAGGACAGCTAGAAGTAAAATGCATTTAAGAAGGACAGCACAGGGACTAACTCTAGGAAGTTTTTTCTTTGGAAAGATAGTGGCTCTTTTAAACAATCCCTAAAACATACAGTCAATTTCTTCTCAGCATTTAAAACTCAAACAGAGACAGATAATAGGAAGTATAAAAGAATGAGCAGAGAGCTGGATGCAAAATGCTAATAACACGCTGATCCATCAAGATCAGAGCAGGGAAAAACAGTATCAATACGGGCAAAAATATAATTGGTCAGACCAGTTAGCCTCTGTTTCCTTATGTTAAGAAGTGACACCAAATAAAAAAACATTTCATCATTAAGATTTGGTATACAAGGTGGAAACAAATTTTACGTATCACAATCCTTGTACATGTAATATGGAGTATAACCATACCGTAAGGCCATGTATCAAAATCTAACACTTTGTATCAAAAGATATCAAAATTAACGAGCTTGTCTGGTTCGAGACTTCTGCGTACCACCAGGAGACCAGAACAGACCTGACACTGACATCCACATCACTGATGACTCCAGATTTCTGAATAATTACTCTCAAGAGCAGCGCCCAGCTGCCCTTCAATCTCTCCCTTCCAAGCTCTTTTCACAAGAGACTGAATTCCAAATCAAATACTCAGTTGCAAAGTTTAAAAGGCTTTGGCCTTGATCTACAATTGCATCATTATTTTAATGTACATTAAAATGGCACAGTAACGTGCATCAGGCTCAAAATGGGGCCAGCCTCCCACTGCTAACTTTCCAACGACAATTCAGATTTGATAAGGAAAATCTTATTCCAGTAACTAACCGGAAATAAAGTTTCAAGACAATTCCATTTGGAAAAGGGCTCTGGTTGAACACTTAGGAATTCTCACTTGAAACTCTCTGTGATGACAGCATTCCATCAGCAGCACTTATGAAACAAGAGTGGGAAGGCAATACATAAGGAGTAAACTCTCACCTTTTGAAAACAGCCGTTTCAGTTTTAGCATCTACAGTAAGGCTCAGCGTCTCCTTCATGCTGCCATTCATTACTGTTTCTGTTACCTTGTCTGCATTTTCTCCATCCTCTTCTCCATCTGAGCTGGCCTCCATAGCAACACTTCCTGGGGCTGCAAGAAACCGAGCACTTCAGTACATGGCTGCTCATGTGCTTACTGCGATACATTTGCTTGACCAAGACATGAGTAGAGTAGTATGAAAATACCAAGTTTGGTCTTCTACAGCCCAATTCATTGCATGATTTCACGCTCTACAATTTGCCAGTAAATTCCCAAGTACTGGAAAGCCTCTGACAAATCCAATCTTCCTGGACTTCTCATCTGCACTTTGAGTTCTGTCTACTAATATGTACAGAAAATTAATTAATGCAGGTTTGACTTCTAATCATTTCATATAAATAGAACAAGGAGTACACGAATACATAAAAGGTAATTTCAAAAGGAAAAAGAAGAAAGGGGAAATCTGAACACTTTGAGGTCTGTTGCACATGGGAAGAGAGCAGAGGCTACTGACTATTCTTGGGCACCAGCACAGCTAAGTGCTGCCAAACGCACGGCTTCTCTAACAGAAGAGATTTAGCTTCCCTGCTCATGATAGGAAGGCTTTTCAGAGGCAGTATTAACTAGGAAAACTGAACTTCAAAATTTTTTTTTGCAAGTCATTCTCATTGGCTAGGAGAAGAGCAGAACCAAATGAAAGGTCCCTGGATCCAGTATAGTCTGGCGAGGTCTTTCTTTGGTTCGAGTGTTAGAAATCAATCCATTCACATTTCTGAATGCAGCGTACTCACTTTCCAGCTGTGTTGGAAGACCAGCTGCATTTGCGCTCAAGGGATCCATTGGCTCTGTGTTTGTTTCCATTTCCACGGGAGAATTACTTCTCAAGGAATCTGTCGAGCTTCAAATACAAAATTAAAATAAGCTTTACAAACAACAGAATGAAAGTTGCATTTGGTTCTTTCAAAGGCACAAAGCCTCGAGCATTACTGAACCTGAATGACACCAAGTTCACGTGAGTCTTGGCTAAGGTGTCCCAAACAGAAGTTCAGTAATGCAAAACCCAGCAGAGCACGGCACCAACTGAGGATACATTTGGCACTGCTGTTATTTTTACCTGCAAAGGAGATGCTGCAAGGCACAGAACTATTGCTGGCTGCTCGCAGTGTTCCCAACATTCTAAGCTTCTTTTTAAATGCACTTTTTGGAACCTCGAAAATCCAGAGTTCTCTGCTGAGACTGTCGACACAGGCCCTAATTATCGACTGCAGAAGTTGTTTTACTTTGATTTATTTGCTCAGTGGTATATACAGCATAGCTATAAGTTTCTCTGATGTGGAGCAATACAAAATACAAATTTTGACCACTTGAAATACTTCCATCATTTACAGAGTAGCATCTTCTCAATCCACTAATGTGGCAACGCCATGTCTTCATTTATAAACCTAACTAGAATATGGCAACTCAGATTTTACATCTGTAGGGATGATGAGGTACTCGCACAGAGGAGCTCAATTATTTCTGACACACTAATCACACCAAAAGAAGAAAGTGTATACGAGGTGTAGTCGAAATACTACAGAGCTGCCTTTCTAGATTCTGTAGTTACATAACCACGTGTGTGCTTTGTTTTGTTTTTAAACGAAGTTTAGAGCACTGATAAAACAGAATCATCATCAACATTTTATGACCCTCACATTCAACAGTTACGTGTGTTCCTTGAGTTCAGTCTACACCAAAGAAGTCATAGCCCACTTCCAGACAGAGACCAATATTCAAGTATGCAAATCATCTTCAAAAATCCTCTAAAACAATGACCCTTTAGGATCCACTAATACTATAAAAGCCTACTGTTTAAACTGACCATACAAAGATCCAACACTATAATGTGTGGGGCCTTTGAACACAGCACACACTGCATTACCAGCAAAACACCTCCAACACAGCCTTGGTAGCGAGGCACACCCCAACAATACCAAACAGCAGCTGAACTCACCCTGTATCACAACTGTTCTTACCTCAAAGAGGATGTGAACTCTGAAAAAGAAGCCCAGCCAGTTTCTTTGGCTGGCATAGGTTCTTCTGTACTCCACACATCAGACCCAACAGAATCCAGATTGGTACCATGCGCAGTCTCCATGGGCACATCAAAGTTAGCCGACCAATTTGGTGCTAGAAAACCAATCAGCAAATTCATTAGGAACCAATTTAAGGAATGCAAATGTACCTATGCCTAACTCGCTGGTTCTCTACGTGCACATTCCAAAAGGAGCAGCAAAATTCTTAACTGTATTTTAAAGCACATGCAAATGAATTCTCTACATAGTTAAACTGTGAATGCACTCTTTAAGAGAAATTCTGCTAGCAAGGCAGAACTTCAAAAATGGTAACTCTCAGTATTCTGAGAAAAATCATTAGCACTAATCTGAGGAACACAAAAACTGTATTAGACCACAAGTGCAGTTCCCCTTTATTCCTTAACCTAACATTAATGGTTGTTGCAGATTTTCAGTGCTAGTTTCTACACTTAAAAAAAAAAAAAAAAACAAAAACCAGCACCCTCAGGTTTTTCATCCCTTCCTTCAGTTTCCTATGCACATTTTCCTCAACACAGAAAATGAGCACGACAACACAGGTACAGGTGGTCTCTAACATCTCATGCATTAGCAGCACTGCTAAGTTTCAGAAAAGCTTAAAACCCCATATGACTTTCAAATATTTACTGGGATATTAAATTTTGGAGCAGTCTGGACTTAAAAGCATCTAATTGAGGATAGGTCAATTCAAAATACTTCACCTACCCAAGGGAAACATTTTCTTCATTAACACTTACATACAAAAAAACAGGCTGAAAAGGAAGCTCTGACTAGCAATTAGAAATTCCAACCCAGGCAGATATGGGAGGAGACCCACATGGATCAAAACTTGTTTGACACACAGATGCCAACGACACCAATCTGACAAAAGAAAAGAAAACCCTTAACTATTCCTTCTATTGTAATTTTTAATTCCTTACAGTCTAGATAAACACAGGGCTTTTGCTACAGACGTTGCCAGTTTAAGTAAAGCCAGTTTAGTTTGCAATTTGATTGTGAAAACTCCTAAGCCAATTACAACAATTAATTTTCCATGTGAGAGCCCTACTGATACACACTGTAAACAAGATTATTCACGTGTGAAATGACACCAATCTCAATCCATTTCCCTTCTGCAGAATGCATTTTAAAAGAACACTTGAAGACGAAGTGGTCTTCAAGTGGTCTGAAAAACTTCTAGTAAGAACAACCATATTTTATACTCAGAGATTAACAACCTATCAGGTTTGCAAGCATCTGAGGTACGTAAATTAACTTTTATTTTTCCCATTCCTGTATTTTTCCTACTCAATTTTCCCTCTTGAAGAGTACAGATGTGAATTTTAGACTCCAGTAACTTAACTCTGGACATGTAAGGAATTTTAATTGCCCAATACCCACGTACTCTACAGCAAGCAGTCTTTACAGTGAGAGAGATTAAGATACTCGGAATAAATAACAATAGGAGGAAAGCTCTTACAAAAATAACACTGTGCTAAATGTAGCACTTTCCTATAATTCCAAGCAGTTGGCAGAAAAGTTACATACGTTCGTTTAAGTCTACTTCCATTTTGTCCTCTGTATTGGCATGTGATTCAAACAAATCTTGCTTTGTTCCATCCTCTTCTTCAGAGTCAGTACTTTCTTCACTGTCCGTACTGCCCGAACTTAAAATACAAAGACAGAGTTTACATGGGATTGGATCTAGGGCACTAAAGAATCCTAGAGAGTTTGAGGCTTGATGGAACTGTAACAGCTATTGTCGCTGATACATTAAGTGAAGTCCAATTCCTTAGCTGTCAGCATGCCCCTTATTTCCGCCCTCCCCCCAGAAAAACCAAAGGTTTATCACTTGGTCATGTAAAGAGATTTTTTTTTTCCCCTCTGCACATAAAAAAAGAGAACCTTCACTCCCATCACGCAGAAGAGATTAGAAAAGAGAAAGGAATTAGACCAGTTATCTCCATACACTAAACAGAAGCACTGAATTGTAGAATTCTTTTCAAGACCAACATAAACATAAGAAAACAATTCATGTTGAAAACAAACCCAAACGTACTCCAGTCAGTCCATTTGCATATGTACTTTGTAACCTAGAAGCAAATTTCCCTTCCTGGTGAGCACAACCAGCATTAACAGTTAAGTAATGACATATCTAAGCACATGCTTGAAACACATCACCTATGTGTACACAACACCAGCATACAGAACAACTGCTCATGTGGAGGAGCTCTCAGCCCCACACACTCCAAAGGCCACAACAGAAGAAGCACATGTGGTTTGGGACTTAAATCACAGGAAGGTCAAAAAGCTATGCTGGGACAAAATCCAGAAGCCACTGGAGGCTGTGTAGCCCTGAGAGTTTTGGGGAACAGATGCTCCTTTCCTTCAGTGCAGCTGCCTATACAGTTTTATCCACAACTGCAGTATGAATAAGGGCAACTATGGCAATGGAAGTGGATACTCCAATTCTAGTAGCACTACAGAAAGAGAGAACAAGGTCTGTCTACACAGGTAGGGACTGCCTTAGACTGGGCTGCCTTGGGCTGAACGGAGGGAAAGAAAAAGGAAATAAGCTGAGATGCAGAAAGAACCAAGTAGTCAGGATAGCAATCTCAAGCAAACTAAGGCTTGAACAAAGCCTTAATAAATAATAAAAAATAGCTATCCCTCTACCAACTTCTCCAAAGAAAGGAAATTAAGCTGGACAGCCCGTGCAAACAGCCAACCTGAGGCAGAATGTGTACTCAGTGGGAAGGCTCGCTGTAGTGCTGAACACAAATGTCCTACCTGGAACGTCTCTGGGACTCTGGTGTGAATGCAATATGTTTTTCTTCCCAGATGTCTTCTTCATCAGAACCACCATCATCAAACTGCTGTATCCGCTCCTTACAGCATGCCTCAAACAATGCTATATTGCCCTAAATATAGGAAAAATATAGAAGTCTCTTTATGGATTAATTATTCTACTTCAGCATTTTGGAAATACATGATTGGTTTGAAAAGAATCTTAAACTAGTGGCGAAAAAGCACCTCTCAGTAAGGACTGAAAAACCAGAAGGCATCAACAACTTCAAGCTCCTAAGGAAAGCATACAGTGGAACTTGTTTCAGTCAACTGCTAACATGCTGAGTGCACTCATCCAAGAGCTGCTGGGAGGCTCCATCACAATTCAGAATGGCACGTAGGAATGACATCAAAAGAGCTTTCCACACAACTGCACCACCAAATATTCCAGCTTTATTTTCTGTAGCAGGGTTCATTTCAACTCAACTGACATGCAGTACATATACTAGAAGTCTCTATTCTTCACTTCCTGTTACTGCTATCTTGCCAGAATGCTGAAACAGTGTCTATGCTCAACTCACGTGCAGTCTGCACTGACTAGATCCAAGCTTGTTCTTGAACCTGGACACACAAATTAGAAGCACTTGCTTAATATTAACCATAAGGAACAGTAATAAAGTAATCTAACTAGAAAATCCCCACAAGGCAGGAATAGGGTGTACTTACCTTCTTAAGGTTATAGATACATCATAAAAGAATAAACAAAAGCCATCACCAAACCTTAAAGGTCACTCAGTTTAAGAGACGGTAATTTTTCTGCAGGCACAGGAATGCATACTTACACTTTCATTTGTATTGAGGGTAAAGTTGATGTCTGAGACCCGATCAAAAGAAACACTGCAAAATAAATGATGCATGAAATACACTAAGAAAAGATGATGTTATCACACGAGGACATGTCATTTTCACAAGTCCTTACTTACACTATGAGATTAGGAAAGTGAGAAACCTAAAGAGGCAGTCATTTCCAACACGAAACCAAGCACACAGATTCTACTAAGGAAGTCCGTTGTTCCTGAGGCTTTCTCAGCTGTGAAGTATTTTAAAGATACATCTCTAACTAAATCCTCCAAAGATCTCGTTAGCAGGTCTTTTATCTGATAGTTGATTTCACCTCTCTCCAGAAGGTCCTTCTTAACAAGAAGCAGCAATGTGAAAAATTAACATCAACTTGGATTTTCTGAAGACAACACTGAACAGCTCTGGTTTTTTAACCGACCGCTACACAGAAGTTAAACCTGCTTCCCCCCAAGCTGCACATTAAGTTGGAGGCTTCACGCTTCTCCACATATCAAACTTTCCAGCAGTTCTACAAACTAATACAGGTACAGCTTAGACCAAAAATAACACCAGGCAAATCAAATCTCTGGGGGAAGCAAGAAAACAGAAAGAGGAAGGATAACCTAACAAACTCTCAGAAGAGTTAATACATTCTCTGGTCACGTACAGCAGTGAATTCAGAGCTACTCTCTTCCTCTAATCCTCACAGCTTTAGAGACCAAGAAGGTACAAGACCAGAGATCCAAAGTACCAAGTGTCAAATGTGGCTGCACTATCATGGGAGCTGCCCCCACCCACCCCAGGATCACCACCTAGCTAGAAGTTGCACCACGCAGGTAATTTAAGCTGCAATTGATTCTTGCACAAGAGGCATAATCTTAAAGTAAAAGGCAGTTAATCTACAACTGAATTAAACTCAGTGTACCTACCACATAGCTCAAGGTCTCACTAAGTCATCTATCTTCCTTCCACCAAGATCATACACTACAAAGGAGTTCCAACCCCCACTCTTGCCAAAATTCACTTACTTCTAGCCAAGTTCCACAGTATCCTGAGCTACTTTCTCACCCATCTAAACTTCACCTATCCTCCCAGCAGATTATGTGGTGTAACAAGGCAGCTCTGCTTCTTGGAAGGCATGTGCAAGTTTCAGGTAGCCATCAGTTACTAACCACAGCTTACAGAAGAGCAAAGATCTTACATTTCATTGCCTTTTCACACTTCCACAAACCATCATCAAATAATGTTTTTACTCGATTTTAACTACATCTTCTTTCATCCCAAGCCATGAATTCTAATTAAATCAGTATTGCTTTCAGTTAGAACTCCCATTCTTTCCTCATTATGCATCAGTTTACTTTGAATTGAAAAAAAAAAACAAAAAAACCAAAAGTTTGTCATAGTTTTGGTTTTGTTGTCTTTTTCCACTTGCTTTTGTTGTTTATAAAATGTGACCAAGACATGCTCTTACATCTTAACTGCTATGTTCTTAGAAACAAGGGCAGATTTATAATGCCCTCCCTCAGTTTCCTCTACAGGAAACGGGGCATGGATTCCCACCATCTTCATAGGCAAACTTCTAAGCAGAGCAACTTTCCGTTCTGCTACACTGATGCAGAGGGGTCAATGACTCTCTCTGTGCCTGCAAGCAGAAGTGCTCCCCAATAAAGCCAACTCATTGGTCACATATGGCTTTTAAGAGCAGAGCTACAATTTATTCTTCACTCACAAGCTTTATGTTTTCACACTGGCCAGCCAGGCCATTTCAAGTGAACGATTTAGCTGTCGCTTTCCCATATAAACTGCTCAGAGAGGCTTTGTAAGAGCGCTCAAACACATTTTGGTACCAGAAGACATGACTGATAGCCAACTGCATCACATGGGTAAAGGCTGGTATTTGTCATCACCAAAACCACAGAAAGAAAAAAAAAAAAGTTCCAGAGAGTACAGTCAAAACCAGCATAATAATATACTCACTTGCCGATGTCATCTTGATCAGCAAACTTCTCATCGTTGAAGCCAAACTGGTCAATAAAATTGGACGTCATTTGTTGCATCTGATAATCAGAAAAGGCCTGGCAACCCCAGGACCAACGACAGTGATATAATGATTCTAATAATACTCTAAATCCTATTTGCCCATTTTGCTCCAAAGAAATAAAAGTCTCTCTAATCTAAACATAAGAGACAGCAAAAGGATCCGCCATACCCTTGGAATTTTAACGGTAATACTGACTACATTTACTGATTTGAAAGCCAGTCTAATTGCAGCTCTTAATGAGAAAGTTAAATCTCTAGTTTAACCATGTGTTAACCAGCACCCTTCTGAATGCACCCTTAAGAAGCAGGGGAGCAACACAACATACTTGGCAAAAGAAGCAGCTGCTTTTCTTAATATGAATATTAAGATACGAGCAGAAAAAAATGCAGAGAATTCCATTAAGCAGAGATAATGAGTTCATATATTAGCTGTATTGCTCATACATACATACTAATGGTGTCTCTTCAACATCTAGAAGAAACTGAAGAGCATACACAGCAAGTTATTTCACATCCCACACGTCAGTGCAGCGGTCACAACTGTGTTTATGTTTTAAAAAGGATGTCAGTGCCAAATGCCAGCAGATAGGTGTACCAGGACTATGAACTAAATTAGTACTCATTCTCCTGGAACTTTTAACAGTGTTGTTTCTGCGTGTAACGTCAGCCAAGGTCAAGCTACTCCAGGACACATGGCTGATGTCAACTCTCTCGCTGCCTTCCCAGGTAGCCAAGGGGTCACAGCATACAGGCAGAACCTCTAAAGAAAGTGATGAAGCAGAACAAGGTGAATACAGAAAGAAAACAAGAGAACAGTGGAAAAAAAGTCTGAATTAAGGCAGGAAAGAAAAATGATGGCTATAGAAGTATGAGGCAAATAGCAAGATACCATCAGTGAGTCTGAGAAACCCAAATGCAGGCACTGGTACGTAGGGTTACTATGCTACACCAAGCCAAAGCAGAAACTCTTGTATTTTGATCTGAGATTTTAAAATCTGAGAGCGTTTCAGAACCTCAGGATTTCATACCAACACAATTCATGTATCAGCCTTACATAGGTTAACAATCAATTACTGACTGTCCCACTAAATCATTGTTCATCTTTATGCTGGTTACTGAGAACTCTTCTTGTAAAGCATCTTCGCTATTATGGATGTTAAGTCAGGAGTGAAAACAGGGTGCAGCCATGAATGCCAGTCACCAGGATAAACAGAAAACTAAGACATGAGTCTCGTGACATGAAGGGATTATGAAACTCCTTTGGTCACTACATCAGAATTGTATACAACAGCATACAAAATGCAATTACCAACTGCTTGTGTGCCTAGGAGAAGACAGTTCCATCCCATGGTCAAATGTTTGAAAAAGGGACAAAAAGCAACACTAAACTAGTGCAGAACAATGGAAGAGTTTCTACAGCCATAGCAAGGCAGCACATGAAATAGTAATGGCATGAGAAACCTTACATCCCAGGCTCAGCTGTCAGGAAGACACCTTTATCAAAAACATCAGTTCTGAAGCGCTCATCAGAAACCTGCATTAGAAGTGTCTCTGAGTGAAAAGAAACATTTCTTTTGGGCACAATGGGGACTTACTAGAAGTACAGCATCAAACTAAATTTGGATGCAAGTGTAATTCTGCATAAACAAAAGTTAAATTTGACAAAAAAATTAAAAAGGTAAACAGGTTCCTTAGTATTTCCCACTACTCGCTCATTACTTCCTAATGGGTACCCTCCTGATCCCCTCCCTTTACTTACTGGTCTACAGAGATTAGGCTAGCTGCAGCCAGTTATCTTTACTCATTAAAGAATGCTTTAAGTAATTTCAATGCATTTCCCATCAGTGATTTATCTTGTCTAATATCTTGCTTTCCTCACAAGACAACTTTAAAATGTACAGCTTATTTAGCTAAGGAAAAAAAAAAATATATATATATATATATAAAATATATTGTTTCCTTCAAGTTATTCACTGCAGTACTACCTGCATTTCTGGAGATTAGCTGCCTGGATTATTAAGGGGTGCATGAGAAGCACAGAGTTGCTTTGAGATCTCACTTTCTCACTAGAGCTGCTTCAGATGGCATCCAACCTATCATGCTGGAATTTAAGCAGACCATACATGCACAAGACCCATGGAGCAAATAAAAATGAAACTCTCTAAATTTGAGCCACCACTCCCAATTCAAACCTTGAAAAGCAATTACTTATCATTAAGAGTATAGAAAATGTGCAAAGTACCAAAACCAGTCTTAGACTAAGTACCAGACAGCTGTTAGTATGAGCTAAAAGAAATATGATTTTGATTAATAACCTAGACGAGTTGTGCGCTTTGAATAGGGCACCTATCAGTAGTTTTGCATGACAAAACTACACACCAGCAGCTGCCACTCTTTCATCATCCATGGAAGAGTTAAAGGAAATTTATATTGCAGACAGTATTATTAGAAAAATTCTGTCATGCCTCATAAAAATGGCACCAATGTTCTCCATAATCACTCACCCCCAAAATACTCCAAATGCCACCACCATATTAAATACAGAGTTATCAGTTACTGTGATAAGTACTAAAGCTTCAAGGTGGACATAGCTGTGATTTAAGCTTTCAGTCTGGTGGACCTGAAACTTCCTTACAGCCTCAGATTTAATTTTTTCTTACGTTAAATGATAAATAGCTATCTTTGAAACACTCACAAAGGAGCTCTCAAAAGCACATACTGAATCACAAATAAGCCATCTAGCACATTAGAAATTTAATTCAGGAAGATTGAGCTATGTCCATCGGCCCAGTAGCAAGGGTCTACAAAGTTAAAACCATTCCAGCTGCTTGATACAATCTGTCACAGAACTGTACTTAGCTGGCTCTTTGTTCATACTGTTGTGACAACTGCAGCTCTTAATATTTTGCCCTAAACTAAAAGCATGCAACATCGTACAGCCAACCCACCCCCTTCCCCACTGAAGTCAGGATCAACATGTTAAGAAAAATCTATTAACCAAGACCCAACAGAACCCCAACTCTGATTTCAGAGCAATTAATATTTTCCAGAAAACAATTAGAATTCACCATATCAGCCTTCTCCATCTAGTAAGAACAAAGGTCACAGAAACTGTGTTCAGCTCAGCCACACAGCTAGCATATGAAATGGCTTAGGTGTAATGAGCAAAGACCTGCGTACACGGCTCCATCTCAGTTTAAAAACTGAAGGACTGAGAGGCCATGCTGTGCGCTAGAAGTCACATCTATGGGCTCAACAAAGTAAATGTGTGCATGAGAACACATATAAATAAGTTAAAAAAAAAAAATCTACTGCAAGCAGTACAAATGTAGAAGGATTATTTCCAGGTTTTTTTTGGTTTGTGTTTTTTAAGATAAAAACAACTTATGCAGCTAGAAGAGTTCAACTCACTTGCTGCAAAGAGGAATCCTGTGAGAAGCCAGTTTCTTTGAAGTCAATCTCATCGTCACTGGAAGAATGAATGTGGCAGGTAGTGACCTATACAAAATAATTGAGTCATTTGCTTATTGTGTGATAATTTCAAATCCAAACAAGAAACTGAATTAACTGCAGTTTTCTCAACTGCTAGACTACATAAAACAGACCCCGAAGTATTTCAATATCATTAACCTACACCTGAGAGAACTTGAATCTTGTATTTTTATTGTAAGATATGTGAACTAGTAGCCACTAAAAGGCTGGATTATACACAGATCTTCCTTTCCAAAACAAAGAACACAGGAAAATGAAACAACTGTCTCAGGTGTCTACAGTATTTGCATAAATAAAAACCAATAAATGATTCACCTTCAAAAATTCATAATCAGCATCTGCTTGCAGAAGCAAACATGGAGTTATTACCATAGCAACAACTGTTTGAACCATTACCCTGAAAAGAAGATATGGTTTTGATCATGCAACACAGAACCAGCGGGAATAGTCTGTTCCTTAAGCAGCAGTGTGGCTGAACTTGTTCTTGGAAGTAGCTATTTTCTATTAGAACAGCACTCCAAAAGAAATTTTAGCCAGGACAGCAATGAGGCAAAATAACAGTAGTTACAGCTGAGCCTTAAGACACACTTCATGGACGATCATTCATATGAAGCAGATGTGCAGATGACAGCTTGCTCAGTACTACACTACACTGCCCTATTGCACACACCCCTAGAACTCCATGGTACAGATTCTCAAGTAAACGCAGTTGGATGACGTGAATTTTTTATTTACTGATCTTTTGACAAGAGATCAGTCTACACAAAAGCCGTGTTTAAACACAGAAAACGTAAAAGCTTCACAGACACCTTCTTATGCTCCCACAAATGCAATACCACAGTCAGGACAGGCATGCAACAGACAAATGAAGACAACTTCTTCCTGAAGTATACTCTGTTTCTACGCTTTCTCCTTCGATGTGTAACTCTTACTTAAAAGCCACATAACCTGGGGTGCTTTTTTCTTGCACGCCTATCATCCAGCCCTGCAATAAAATCTGCAGACTGGAAGCACCTGATTTCACACAAGCTACCTTGGTAGCCTGGCAGCAGGAAAGACTGACTGTACTAATGGCACGAAAAAACAACAACGGGGCTGAAGCAAACGGCAGGAAATTTTTTAATGTTAACCAACACCACTTACAAGATCCACCGTATTCCTTTTGTTAGTTTCTCCTAAAGAGCTCGTACAGAATGTTTCCCACCGCTCTCTGACCTCCTCTGGAAGCTCTAGGATAGGAAAAACAGTGTATTACAATCAACAGTAAAGCATCACCATTTTTAGTTGTTCTTTTCCTCTTATAAATCAAAGCAATCAGAAATACTGTAACAACACACAAATACTAAAACCATGTGGACTACCTCATCTAGCAAAGAAGCCCTAGTTAGGCAGGCCAGCATCTCTTTACATTTACTTCAAGGAGCTTCGATACCATTCAGGTAAGTTTGAAAGAGAATTAAACATCTGTTTAAGGAGGAATGGTTTTAAGCTGAATGTGTCAGAAATATATATATTTTTTTTAATCCAAAATCTGCCTTCTAAGTTAAGTTTGATCAACTTCCTAAAGCAGCGATGCTGGAATTCACAAACAGAAAGGCAAAGAGCATTAAGGTTACCTTTGATAAGCTGCTGGACTAACGTGCTGTTAGGGCCCTTATCTGTACTATGCACAATACAATTTGCTATCCTTGTCAGATGACCCATATAGCCATGCCGTCTTCCTCCTTCAGCCCTGCAAGAGACCAAAGAAATGGAACCACATGCACCCTGAGCAGCTCTGCCATTGTATTTTGTTACAAAATATTCCACCAGAGTTAAGAACTTATACCAGACAGACAAGTTAACCTCCAAGTTCTTAAAACCTAAGAGCAGCATCCTAAAACGAGAGGTACGCAAAAATACTCAATTTAAGATACAAGTGTTTAGATTACACTGAGCCATCCAGGAGCCTGACAGGGCTGTAACTACCAAGAAGGAAGTTCAGAGCATCTGAACAGATCATTTCTGTTTTCAAGTTGGTGTGCGGGGAAAAAGAATACCCTGAATACCAAGATGAAGACAAAACTGACAACACATCTGTAACATTCAGAAAAACACTGCTGCTGAGAATATTTTTCAGTGCTCCCATACACTCTGAGCACTCTGGTGCATTATCTGTTAGGGTAGTATGTAGGTCGCTCTGAAAGTAATGCTTCCTATTTATTTCCATGGAAACTAAGATATAAAGAGTAAATCAATTTTTTCCACACAGAAGCAGAATCAGATGTTTATACCAACAGCTTTCCCACTAATACCACAAACATACAATAGCAAATAGGTAATAAAGTCTCCCACATGGCAGGCATTAAAATCAAGAAAATCCAACCGAAAAATAGTTTTAGGTTGAATGTATAGAAACAGGAATCTATTTGCTCATGATCTAGGTTAGTAGTTCTCCTATAACCTCAGGAGATAACGATGATATACGACAGAAGATAGATGGGACAGCCTGATCTAACCTAGCCAGAATCCCTATTAATTGCATCCCTTTCCTTCATAACACTCTGTTCAGATATTCCAACATCCTTACTTTTAGGTCAGCTGCACTAGTCATGTATTTTCTGATTCACACCAGATAGGAATAGGACTATTTCAGGGAATGGTACTGTTTCTCAAATAATACACCAGCAAGCCAGCAACAGTATCCCAGTCAGCTAACAGTATTTTCACAAGTCAGCTCTAACATTCACTGTTCAGAAGTCTCTCAAGTGAAATACAAGGGCCTTCAGAGCACCATTATACCACCTCAGGTGAAGACTGGAAGCTTTTCCTCATGATATGAACTCAATTTCAGACAGTACTGGCTACCTGAAACTTGCATCCTTTCCACAATCACACACTTCCAGAAGGTATTTCATTGCTGAGATCTTCACTTTTGTTAATTAGGAGTCTGTTGCTCCCCAAAACGTAACATGCTTTGATCTGTTTATTAATTTTCAATTGCTTACTGATCAAAAGTGTGGTTTTTTTCCCCCTATTCCTTTAAAACTTTGTGATATGTTCTGTAACTGAAGATGGGTAGAGTCAACTGGCTGATGTAATGTTTTACACAGAGTAGGAATTACAGACTTGGTTCTATCCCTATATGGTAATGGGAAAATGTATTCAAATGCTACCAAAAAGATGGTCTAAACTTCAGGCATTATTAAGAGAAACAGGACTCTTAAAGAAAATTCAGTATATGTGAAAGCTTTAATCCAAATATTAACTGTTTGTAGAACTTAATTATTCCACTTACTACCAAGCAAACTGTTCTTCCAAATAAATATTTAATGCACTGCATATTTCAGGAAAGAGATGCATTTGTCTTTAAAACATTCTAAGCAAGTGTATTTGTTGGTCAGCTCAGTCTGAATTGATCATGTATACATTTCACAATTAAAACTGTACTTAGACAACTGCAGGAAATGAGAAAACTAGTTACTCACTGCTTCTTCTCATTCATCTCCCATGCTTCAAGTATTCGTTCTATTAATTGGCACTTAAGGAAGAGCTGTGGAATAAAATGCAAAATATACTTAATAGCTGTAAAGTTAAATGGAACAACATTATGCATTTCGGGGCTGATTTTAAGAAATCCTCATGTCTTACAAGGCAACTAGTTTCAGGTTCAGGATAGATACTTGGATTAAGGGCTTCAATGCTCAGAAGCAGCAGCCAGATCCCAGGCGAAAGCCTGAAGGCTGAAGCTACATTATTTTGACTTCTCTTTGATGGCAGCTGCTGAACTGTAGAAGTGAACAGACACTGAAATAGCAATTTTAATTCTTAACAGTAAGCGGAACTTCAATTAAAAGGGAGCTCTTGCAGCTCTACACACACGTCTACTCTGAAGGCAGCAAAAACCCACTCTGTGGCACTCTCAGGTTTAATAACCAGAATTGACATGTTAAGAAAACAAAAAACCAAAGAACTCTTAATTCTATATGAAGGAAAATTGAGTTATGTTTTATGTAAGAGTAACTGAGTAATCGTGGGGGGTAGGAATATTGAAGAAACTCCTTCCAAAAACACAACTTACATGTTTCAATAAAAGATTGTCCCCAGTGGAATCCTGATCTGTAATTGTGCCATTTTCTGTGCTTTCAAGAGGACTTGCAAGAATCAATGCAATACAGATTTCTACTTGAGTATGCAAAAAGTTATTCCACGTATACTTAAAGAACATGTCCTGAAAAACAAATTCAATAGAGTTTATACAAACCAGGGTCTCTTCAAACAGAAGACTTTCTCCAGCAAGTAATGTGAACAGCAATGCAAGCAAGTTCTCCAAGTTCTGTAATAACTCTCACTGTGCAAGCAAAAGCGTGATTTACAAAGAAGTTATTTCTTCAGCTTGCTGTTATGAGAGCATAAGGACTATCATGCTGGATGAGAGTAAAAACTGAAGCTAGAGTTAGCCTGGGGGCAACCAATAGTGCACTTTCAGACAAAGAAAGCTAAAATGATACTCCCCATTAAGTTCTTTCTGCTAGCAACTGCCCTGAGAAAATAATGCCATTTATGACCTTAGCCCTGAACAATTTGTTTTTTCTTTTTTTAATTCACCACAGCCTTTTAGTGCCTCCAGTATCCTTCAGTGACACGCTTCTGCCTTTATTGAGACACTCTGCAAGAAATTACATCTAACTGCTTTGAACCTACTATCTATACTGGTTTTATTCTTCTCTTAAAGAAGGCTATCTCAGATAATCCAGATGCAATTTGAGATTATTTAATGCTTCACACAAGACAAATACTGAGGTTGACAGATCATGAATTGTGTTCATCTAGTCATGTTCCTAGTTGGTCACAGATCTCCTTTTAAGCATCAGATTTTACTTTTTTCCTTTTTTCCAAACTTTACGTCCAGTCATTTTAGACTATTTCTTACTACAAAACTCAAATGATCGCTATCCCAGGGAAACAAGATTAGTAATGGAAATACATGCAGTGATGGAAGGAGCATTACATAATGTAATTCAAGTCTCACTCAAGCTACATCTGAAGAACCCAACAGTTCCCCTTCAACTTTCCTAAACTAATGACAGCCTGGACAAAGGCTAAGCTACTGATGGGAACAATTACTATTCCTAATAAGGTCTATGCAGCAGAGTACATGTTGTTTCAGAAATACCATGAAGCACTGAAATTCAGGGCAGGTACCACTGGTTTTCCTTATAAGAAATCTGCTGAATTTAGATGTGCTGTGAATGTTGGATTGTTCTTATAAGTAGGTTTAGGAAGAAAATCACATGTATTCCCTTAGATAATGGGAATTCACGTCAGAATAATGTTATTTCTATTTCTATACACTTTAATACCTGTCTGCAAACCCAAGCTGGACAGAGAAATGGAGATGGAGACACTGAGAAGATGACATAACTACAGCTACTTTAGTTGGAGGAAAGATTTTAGATTGAATCAATCTGAGGCCAGAAAAATATTAATATTTTAAACTTTGCAATTACCTGCTTAGAATCAGCAGCTTTCATCACATTCTGATACTACAGTATAAATTCCAGCATGTTTTGCTAGGTATTTTGTTAACTGATATCAACATTGGAACACTTTGGTCAACCTAAGAATTTTCCTGCTGCAGTCGAAGAGGTGGGAAGTACCCTCTCATTCATTGACTACGAGTTTCTCATGCCACATTTTGCTTGCAGTTTTGAAATTCTCTAAGCTACCAAGAGTAACTTGTCCCTTTTTTAGGAAGGTACTGAAATAGCATATAGTGTGTTACACATTAGAAGAGGGACAAAGAAGTTGAGGAGCTAGCTTGGCAAAAGAATAAGAATGGCAGGGAAGCTTTGAACACTGATGAAAACTCAAGCACATGGTGCTGAAAAAATAAGCTTAAGAAAACAAGTCCAAGAGAATCATGCAGATTTATGAAGGTGCAAAGAGTAAGATGCGTAGGAATGATCAGAGGAAAGAAAATGCTACAAACAAACACATTTAACAGTGAAACTAGAAATTGAAAGCTGTCGATGCAATAGAAGCTAAAACACAAACTGAAAAGCTGGAAACCATATTATATCTGCATCAACAAAGATCAGAAAAGTCCTTATTAGCAATTCACAGAAGTAAGGCAGCATGAAGTTCTTACCAGTATAACTCCTATGCTGTTTAGTTCTATAAGCTCCTGATTCACACTGCTTGTATTTGTCTGTAGAAGGCTAGATATTAATCTAATCACATTTAAACGTGTGTTCCCCACAGGTGGATCCAATACACCCCACGTTGTCTTCATGACACTTTTCTGGAAAAAAAAAAAAAAAAAAAAAAAAAAAAAAAAAAAAAAAATTGAAGCACAGAATCATTCAAATTTCATATTAAAGAACAGCAAAAAAATAAACACCAAACACCTGATCACTATTATGCAGAAAAATTGCAGGAAAGCAGTTCTCAATGCTGAAAAAAGTTTATTTCAACTCTATCTATAGACAAGGAGCAATGGAAAACAGCCCCATAAAACCAAAGACACTAAAAATTGCTTGGTAGCTACAGAATATTGGAACAGATGCATTCCACAAAAAGGAATAGGAAATACTCACACTTCTCACTCATTAATCCACATACTCAGTTACAGTCTGCACTACTATAGTAGTTGAAAACAGCTAGGGGGACAGTCTGAAAGCACACATTATGCCTCAATAACCCTGATTTCATGTACATGAAAATGATTTCAAAAGTTTCTCTTGGTGCATTCTTCTAGCGTCATAAGCAAAACAGGCTCCATCCACGGTGTCCTAATGAGTTACTTCCATCAGCAACAACTCCTTCCACGCACTAACAGGTCTTCATTTTACAATATGTGCCATAGCTTTTACACCAAAGTTTTAGCTGGCTGCCAGATCAGACCTGCTATCACATCATTAATTATCAGCCAATCAAAGAAACCTAGTACTGACTACTCCAAGAGAGAAGTCTAGAAGCAACAACTACGCCACGAGGAAGGCAAAGTTACGAAGATGTCTTTCTTTCTGTATTAAAGCACTTGGAGAAGCAGGGCATGATGAAACGTACTGCCTTCCACGACTAGCTTTATTTCTTGCCTAACCGCTGCTTCTCCCTTGTGTCAAAACTGACTGAGATCACGTTAGGTCCAGTCTTTAACACAAAAATCTAAGGGCACGGATATAAAAAGATGCTCATTTCACTACTGCTTAAAGAAAGCAGACTCAATAACTTCATTGAATGATTTATTTAAATGCTTAGCATTCCAAACACTGGAAAATACTCAGATACATTGCTTTTAATTCAACATAGATCTGCATCTTGCCATGTTGTTTATTTTAAATCAAGACAATTTCTTTGTATTTTTCAACTCTTCTGCACTTCAGTGTTTGAAGCCTCATCTCTTCTAGGCTGCAACAGTCTCTACCACTACCTTTTTTCCATCATCCTCATCCCAACTCGTTCCTTTTATCTGATCTTTTATAACATGGCCATTTTAACTCTGATTCTCAGGTCCATTTCTCATACAGACTGCAGCACCCTGATCCAAACCACGTTCCAGCTGAAATCCTACTGGTAATAATTGTACGGGGGAAAAAAAAACCATAGATAAAATATCTATTCATACAGCTGGTTGCATTTATCTTTAGTAACAGCATGACATGGATATGTTGCTTATCATAAAAAAAAATAAAATCAGTTGAACAAAGCAGCATTTAGTATGCTTGGAGTGCGTGGTACATGCAATAGAGCTGGTCTACTCTTAAACCTGCACAAGTCTAGAAGAATTTTGCACAGCCAACACGAGGCCTGCACAAGTTCCAAACAACTGAAGCAGCCAGAATCTTTGTTTCCTATTCAGATAGGACTTATGGGACTGAAAACAGTACCGACTGCCAAAAATAGAAAGGAAAATCTGATTTCCTTGCTTTCAGAAGGAAGTAATCTTCAAGGCTACTTGCCAGCTGAATTGAGTTTAAGCTGGAAAAGTGTATCAATTAGCAAAAAATATTGGCTCAGAGACAAATATAATGAACAGAAAAGGTCACAAGAGGCAGGGAAGGAACCTGGGCTCTTGCCTGAAAGTTGTCAGACAAACTGGGCTTTGTTCTTGAAAACCCAACTAAAATACAATCACGCAGTGACAGTCTTGCTTCAAATTCTTTGACAACGTAATGTTTCACTTACTTTTGGAGGCTCAAGTAGGAGTTCATGGAAGGATGAAAGTCGTGCTTTTATGGCTTCTAGAACACTTTTATTGACAGAATACGTTGAATTGCTCATGCCTGGAGGACAGATCTCTATATGGCCTTCAAATCTAAAGCACACAAGCCATGTCTGATTATTAATGCCCAAACTAGGTCTAAAACAACACTCAGGCATAATTTTGAGTGTTACTATTTTGAAGACATAAACAGAATGAAGAGGAGAGCAGGAACATCATCTTAAAAATATAAAATCAAGCACAAACTTATGGTGGAGCAAGATTCTTCCAAACACTAGACCTAAGGTACCTACATTTTATCACATCTGAAATGTCCAGCATGGTTTTCAGCTAGTGATAGACTATTACAGCTGCTATATTCCCTCTTTTGTGAGGAAGAGCTTCACCTGTCTATTAAACAATCAAACCTCTGTTCACTTGTTTCTTGAAGTGAAACTGTAATAGAATTCCACCTAACTTTTTTGGGGGGAAGTTGATATCCAATTGCTACACTGTACATAGGTGCTCTATTTCCTGTTTCTAGGGAAAAAAAAAAAAGATGAAATGAAACGAGTCTGATCCATCAAGTGGCAAGTTCCAAGAAAAAACCTGCAGAAAAATCAGTCATTGGGGGAACTGATCAATACTGGCATTATTACACATGGCTTCTTTGTTTCACTTCAGCTGTGATGGACCACTAAAACATTTCAGTCAAGGACACAGAAGGCATGTCAGCAGTTGAGTTAAAGTAAGCAGGCATAAGTAATAAGAACACTTACGTCTGTCGTCTTGTCTCAAGCAAGGTCAGTAATATTTGGATTGCACTGACTATTGCAGATTCATTTTTTTCTTTATGAAAAATATTAGACAGCAGCTGCTCAATGATTTCTCGTCTGAAAACAAAGCACTGCCATCAGACACAACAGTTCTTTATGACACAGTTATCACAGAGAACTAGTTACTGTTTGCTCCTGTCAAATTAACTAACGGGATAAAGTAAAAGTATTATTGCAAGCTATCAGGTTTGTTACCACAGTCACCTCCATCATCACCACTGCAGTAAGATTTCCCTACTACTCCTGATCTCGTTTGGTTTTGAATCTGACAATTAATATGATAGAAAAGGATAGTTTGCAGTCAGACCAAAAGACCAACTCACCACGTCACACAGCCACAAACCTACCCCTAGAACCAGCAAAACAAAGGTGATAGACAAAAATCTTCAAGTACAATCAAACACTTAGATTAACTTAAAGTAACAGATTGAAGCCCAAGTTCCCAATGCACATTCTGCACTGTATCAAGCTGACCTCTATATGTCTGATCCCATCAACTTTGACAGAGCAGGAAATATTTTAGTCTAACATTCCTTAGTCAGAAGCAAGGTAAAAGAATGGGACAAAATGTTAAGAGAAGCCATCAGGGAATTCATCCAGGTGAGCTGTGCTTATTTGCAAAGCTATCTTAAATTACACAGATAATAACAGGCAGTCAGGAGAACTTATGAGGAAAGCGGAGACTGCAATTCTAAAGCTTTTAAAGGACAAATGTTAAATGCTGCTCTGATTAACTGGAAAAAAATATATCAGAAATTGGGCAAACCAGCTCACTTCTCTAGACTTGCAAGCAGGGGATCTGGTTCTGAGCTGTTCTGCACTTGTAACATCTGATCTCTGCTTAAACGAATAATTTCACAGAGTGACTGCGATGCATTTGAATGTCTCTGGAACAGAAAAACATAGCATCAGTAGATTAACAATGTGGAGCAGTAGAATTCCTCATTAAAATAACCCGCAAAATTGACAGTCTTTTCTACCACAGAACACTTCAGACAACTGTACTATGCCATATCTAAATCTTAACAAGACAAAAAGCTTTTGGTATTCAAAGTATTTGCAGTATTAAAAAGGCAGAACGTTAGAGCTGAACACTCAAAATAACATTTAGTCTACACTGTGCTTTGACCCGGCTCCAAAACACTGCAAATCCCAAAGAAAGAGGGAAGAAAAGCAAGCCTTTCCCAAGCACAAACTACTACACCATTAATTACTGGAATTAGCTTGCTGAAAATAAACAAGCAGAAAACAGTCCAACTAGAAGAGTTCTAACACTACTGTACAGCAATCAAAAAGAACATCAGACCAATACTTACATCTTCATCTTGAGATGGATGTACAATTTCTACAAGCCGCTGGATAATCCTCTCTTCATTTAGCCACTGTAAAAGCATTTGTGGACATTGGTAAGAACGTTGTCCAAGTGAATGAATTTAATTGAGGGAATTAAAAGTAGCTTGAAAAGTGCCCTGAGTCATGCTGTTGATATTTCTAAACAAGGATTAACAGCACTTCAGAGAAAAAGGGCAGAAGCAAAATTAAGAGTTCATGAACACATGTAAAAAACAAACAAACAAACCCACAACTTTTATAGTCTCTTCCCAAAATGCCTAGCAGGGTGTTATGGGTCAAGAATGGTATAAACAGTCTAAACGGGTTATTAAGGTTTTTTTTTGACAGTTCAGAATTCAGACAAAAACTGTGCAAGTTTTACTCACATTCAACACTTCTTGCCTGGGCTGTGGAGGCTCTATGCAAGTCAGTAGCCTGAGCAGCAAGTCCATGATAGCAGAGGTCCCTATGTGCTTAATAACAAGGTCTACAAAATCATGTTTCTTCTTCAAAAAGTCCACAATCTAGAAATGAACAAGGAAGAATTTGCTTACCTGTATTTTACATGATAAGTTACACTAACCAGTTTTAGTTCCTCTCACTTGCTAAAGAAATAATAAGTAACTTCTTAAATGCTTCCACCTCTTAAAGCCAGTAGTACAAGATAAAAAGGCACACACATACAGAGTAGCAACAGTGGCACAAAACAGATCCACGTATGTGCACACATGGAGACTCCTTTCAAAACCAGCTTTTTTGGTATGAGGTTCCCCCACACCTGGCTCAGGAAGCGAAGTGGGACACAGCAAAACCTCAATGTAATATGCTTTCAAGCAAATACAGAAATTACTGAAACAAAAGCACAGCAGGCAGTCACAAACTTACCTTGCTCAGTTAGCACAGCCAGACATGCCAGCTGTTAATGCAGGGCAGCATGAACACACAAGTACTGCGCTTCTGAACGAGGACTCAAATGTCTCTCACTCTTTTCTAGGACAGTTCTTCGCTCCCCACTGACTGTATTCATTTACCCATGACTCCAACAGCACAGCAATTTAATACTAACATCACCATGCAAATACTGACATAAGCTAAAAGGCAAACACTCACACAACGGCAGTTCACTCGCCCAAACAGCTCAGGTAAATCCAAAGCTGTTAAACTGGAGAGCTTTTAATCATTTACCTGTTCTGGTTTTCTGCTTATGAGAATACTTAGCACCTTGCTGAAGAAACTGGCAAGTAAAGGGTTTAGAGGAGATTCATTTAAGAGGAAGCTGTACAGTTTCATAAGTAAGGATTCTTCTTCTCCCAGCCTATCATTGATCTGTGAGACATCTGAAGTGAGCAGCTCACAGGATATGTTTGGATATCTGCAAAAAAAGAAAAGAAGTGTGCATATAATCACAGTCATTCATACTTCAAAGAAATACATATCCAATCAGAACCTAATGGGGCTTCTAACAAGAAGAATCTTTCAAGCACGATAGCTCTGCACTAATTACAAAAAAGCAAACGACTGCAAGGTGATAAAGCTGTACGTTCAGCTACAGCCTGTGTTCTTTCATTTAGAAAATGGACTACTGTGACCTCCAGTTGAAACAGGACAGCACCAGGGAAGTGGGGAAAGATACTTGGGAGGAAGCAATGGGTTTGCCCCTTTCTAACAAGGCTTACATTATAGAAGTCAAAGCAAATAGTTTCAGGATTAATATCTCTATACCTACTGCAACTGTAGAGGCTCACTACCTCTAACCAAAGTCTGATAAAGCCTGCAAATCTAGTTAATACTATCAAATACAGGAAATTATTGCTTTGGTGGTCTCTTAGCTTAATTACTCAGGTCTTGAGCAGTGCACTTCTGGCCTTCTCTCACACCAAAGATAGTTATGACAGCACTAGGAATTTAAAGCTTATAAGCATAAGGTACTGCTGTTTCAAAGCTTTTTCAGCTAGAAATGCAGGAGGTTTGGTTTGTCAGAAAGAGAAGAGATGCAACTATAGAGTACTCTATTTCACATTAAATTTTGCCTTCTGTTTTAAGAAAGGCAAGCTTTCTACGCAGACAGCCCTAAAAGAGGCAGAATTGGTAGAAGTGCCTTTATACAAATTGCCAGCTTGAATGCTGAGTTTGAACATTCCCAACAAACTAGCAAGAGTCATGGCCATACTCAGTTCTAACAGCTCTAGCTCTGCAAAGGAAAACACCAGCAATTAGATGGTCAGCATATTCTTCCAACGAGTGCTACAGACTTTCTAAAACGCATCCCCAAAACTGCTTACTAATCATTAATAAAACAAGGCTAAGCACCTAACTAAATTAAGCAAATGCAGATTCACTCGAGTACCTTGCATCACATTAAGAAAAGAAAGATTTTTCATCTGAATTCTGATTATTTTATTTAGCATTTCTTTGAGGGGTTCCTGCTTAGAAAGCATGCAAACGTCAGAATGATTTACAAGTTCTACAAGCCTCTTGAAAACAAGCTCAAAGTTTAACAGCATTGTACTAAAGGACAGCAAGCAGAAACGCAAACATACTACCAGATTAACACCGAAGTATGTCACCTCTCTTTCTACATCCCCAAGTCCCTCAACCCCTTAGAAGTTCTCCTACTTGTATCGTATTTTTTCATCCATGTCTTGAGGTGGTTCTTCGATAATGAATGAAACCAAGTCTTCCAAGCATTCTGACTTCAACAGAAACTCGATAAGTTTGCGATTCTGAGCCTTGCACTCCTGCAGGACGTCCTCCTCATCCATCAACTCCTTCAGTGTTACATCTTCTCTCTCTAGAAGTGTATCTATGTGGGATGACGAATGGAGATCAAATTTCCAAAACATGCTGGTCTGGATAAAAAGAACATAACAAACATTAGTTTCACACGTGTATTTAAGCACTATTAGCAGAAACAATTCACAGTACTATCTCATAGCTTCTAATCCCAAAGGCATCTGCACACATAGAAATGTTCTAGAACTTGAACAATGCACAGCAGCAGATGCTTGAAGACCATCACAGAGCTACTAAGTCATACTTGATTAAAGAAGACAGAATGTTCTGTAGCAAGTTTCACACCTTCAGCTCGCTAGTATTTGAATACTGGAAGTTAGCCAGCTCTGGGGTTTCTACTTACATTTGCTCTTGCTACTGTTTCTGATCTACACCCCAATTCCCAAACTCAGAACTACCTGCTATGACTAGATCTGGGCAAAGCATAAGCATACTATCGTGCCACCTCTGTCACTGAAAAGAATACCTCCGCAGGTACAAGAATTATAACCAAAAGCACTGGAGCTAATGTCAGGGCAAAGCCTACTGTTTCACTGCACCTCCTCTCCACAAACTTGAAACAAGAAGGGGAGAACAAGGGACAGTAAAATCTCTTATGCAGATCCCTGAAAGGACAGCGTCCCCAAGTAAGCACTACAAAAGACTAATAAAGGCATGAGCAATTTAAGCTTTCCTTACAGAAAGGCTGTGAGCACCTTCCTGCTAGTTTCTCTAAGACAACTTGCAAAGCAGTTGCAAGACAGCATCAACTAGCCCTGTATGAATGCAGAACCTGAGCAGATGGATTGAAAGACATGCTAGAGATCAGTAAGAACAGCTTTTTCCCTACAGCTGGAAGCAGCATGGTTTTAAGCAATACTCAGAGAAAAGCAAAACCTCTCTTTGCTCCTTTAGTAACTGTCTTCCAAGTGTGAAGGTTTAATAATTAATGGTGAAAATAAGTGACAATGTTAGCTGTGTGGACATGAGGCTACTGCAGAAAACATAGGTAAGCAGTACTATTTGAGCAAAAGCACTTTTACAAGCTGCAGTTTTATATGAAGAAGGTGCAAGTTTATCTACAACAATCAAGCCATGCCTTTGGCATATAAACTCTTATGATAACCTACAACATTTAAAACAAATACTTAATTCTTACATAAACTAAAGGGTAGATAGACAGCCATCTAACAAGGCAGGCTGAGGAAAGGACAGAGAATTTAATGCCTTTTAGAGCTCAGTCTTCAATAACCATAGACCTTGGGCAACCCAGTTCTCAGAATCAGAAGACTGTAATTAGGGAAGCAGCAACTTTCCATCTGTGGTCACTAAAATTTCAAGGGACCAATGTATCAGCTCAACATAAGTCCACAGGGTCTGACAGGATTCACCCAGAGGGATTTAAACAAGTGCTGTGAATGGACCCTTCTCAACAATCTACCAAAGGCTTTGGGGGTCTCTGCTGACTGGAAGCCAGCCAGCATTAGACCCATCTGCAAAAAGGGGCATGAGAGAAGTCCCAATGAACTGCTGCCTTGTTAGTCTAACCTCAGCACCTGCAGAGATGATGGCTCTTGTGGCAACTGAAGGTCAGTTGAAGAATAAAGCTATGATCTGGCACAGTCAACATGAGTTAATGAAGAAAAAGTCTTGCCTTACTACTTTGATCACATTTTACGCTAAGGTCCACTTGGGGGATGAAAGGAAGGCAGTGGACATCAGTCTGGATTTTAACAGGGCCTTTGATAGCATCTCTCACAGCATCCTTCTGGAAATATTGTTCAAAATGGACATTATGAACAAATTCATTACCATGAGAGTGTTGAAACACTGGAACAGGGAAGCTGGATGCCCTGTGTCTGTCAGCGTTCAAGAGGCATTTGGACCATGCCCTCATTTCTTTAACCCTTTGGTTAGCCCTGAAGTGGTCAGGTAGTTGGAATAGATCATCTTCTGAAAGTCTCTTCTATACGAACTGTTCTATTCAGACAGCATTAAGCGTTTATTTCTTACATTTAAATGGATTCAGCATGCCTACCATAGCTGCTCAAACAACAAGGTGTCAAATTTTGTCACCTCAGCCACTGAAGTGCTGAGAAATCTGTGCATCTAGCAAAACCTCATTAGCAAGACCTCCAATACTTAGCTTAAAGATTAGAATAAGCCTGGTATACTCACTGCAGCCACGTTTCAATTGCTTTTAAGGTTTCCCTTGTTGTGTTAATTATGTGCTGATCATTTCCTACCACCTTACTTTGCTTAGGATTTTGTCAGGAGTTTTAAGCACAACTAACTGCCCCAGATTACACAGCTTCCTGTTCTAACTTACAGGAGTGAAAAAAAAAAATCATTCAAGAAAAAGTACAGATAGTTTTAATTGCAGTATCGGTATTACAATCATTTGAGAGTCCATGCTGTGATTAGGTGGATAAAAAATACTAATAATTTCAGAAGAAAATACATCTTACAAGCAGGTGTCAAAAGCACCTGATTTCACATCAGCTGAAATCAAATTACACTAAGTTATTAAAAACATTGGCTTATGATTATTTAGGCTACACACAGACTCACTGGGAGCAATTAAACTAGTGCATTATTAAAGGCACAGAATATTTTCTTCCTTAAGCCTCTAATAAGTAGATCAAATCCCTCCCCTTGCCCCATTTAGTGAAAGTAGCATCTTTGCAAGTAACCACTACCAACCAATGCTAATTCCAGACAGAAATCCCTCTGCAGTGATTAAAGCTCATTTCAGTAGCTTCAAAGCATTTTTCAGTTACTCATTTCAAGAGAAATTCAACAATAGAAAACAGCAACAACAAAAAAAGAGGCATACTACTGCAAACATGTCACTGCGTTATTTCCCAAACTGTCTCCCAGGCAAGCTCTTTTAGGGATGCTCCCCCAGCATGTCAGGTGCCAGCCGGAGATTATTCCATCACTTTTCAACAGCAGCCCAGGTCCTTTGGAATAAGGAAAAATAAACACCATAAAATGTGCAAGTGAGGAATTCCAGGAACCCCGAAGATCGTTTTCTACAGGCGTTAGCACTGATGATCGCCTAAGAACAGCCTGTCACAATTCCAAATGGAAGTTACAAAACCAAGTTTGTTCTTCCCATAGTCTACTTTTCCACCCTCTCCCCCAAACCTCACCAACTCTCAGTTATTTTCATGCTTTTTCAAACTTCAGTCTGATTAAGAGAGGCAAAGAATTAGAATGTACGTCCCCTAATCAGGAGGAGGCACTTTCCAGCTGTGCTTCTCACCGCATTTCACTATCTGCTAATTAACGATCAGCTCCAAAGGTCAGGTGCGTTCTATTACTCAACTTCAGCTCTGATGCCAGCAGCAAAATCACAATGTTGATTCAACAACAGACGGAAAAGATTGCCAAATCTTAACCACGCTTTAGATAACATGGGACAGCACTTAAAACTCCCAGACACAGAAGAAAAACTGTATTAGAGATGGCAAAATGATTGCAGGTACTTCTCCCATAACATTTAGTCAGCTTCCCGCTGTCTCTGAAAGCTCCCAGCAAGCAAGGCTAACAAACTTCCAATTTATTTAAGTATTTCCTCAGATAATTCACACCACCTTGATACAAATTATAACAATCAAAGATACTATGCAGCATTTGTGACAAAGAATAAACAAACAAAAAAAAAAAAACAAAACCCAACTTTTTCCTGCAGTTAATACTGTGACAGATTCTTCTCTAAATGAATCATGGAATAGCATTCCAGACAGTTAGTACCTGACTTAAAATCTGTAACAAAAGAAAGCCCTTCAAAAAAGATGAAATTCATCACTCTTCTGAGCCACAGGTAACTGAAATTCTTAACTGAGAGGAAATAAAGCTTACAAATGCTCCTTCCCCAAATCCTTTACATCTTTTGTCCATTACAGCTGAAAACACCACGGTGCGTTTCGTTTAACAGGAACTGGACTGTGGGTGCCTCCAGAGGCCAAACACTCAGCTGAGCTCTCCACCAGAACAGAATTTGTGGATGTAACAAGTTTCTCCATAGTTTCCAGTAGATGTAGCAGTCAAACAGCTTTCCCGAAGGCAGACATCTCTCTGCCCTCAGTCCACAAAATGAACATAAATTCTAGGCAGATATGCCCCTACAAGGATAATTCTGGTGACCGTCTCCTGCCTCGAATCTCTTAAAGAAGTGTGTTTTGTAAAGACTATTTAGGTGATGTGCTTGTTTCATTTCTGGACGTCTGTGTATCATATGCAGGTGAATCTTTAACCAGGAGTTACCTCCAGCTTGGCAGCTCATACCTGTGGTACCTACAAGCAGATGAGGCCGTCTGAACCAGCACAGAAACTAGACTAAAAGGACTTCAGGCATTCAGCTAAAAGCTGTTTCGGGTATGATGTTTTACTTGACAGCTGAATGTATAAAAAGCAGATACCCAGAGCTTCCATCAAGAACTTCACACATTTTTACAGCAATAAGCAGTTAACATGAGAATTTTCAAGTGCATCGGTGTCGAGCTGAAGCTTCTGCAGTGTTTTGTGACCCTAAGAAAAGCTATAGAGTAATGAGGATTGTGTTGCCAAGTACCAAACTGAGAACACAACTTCTTCACACAACACCATCTTCTTCATATGGAGTTCAAGAGCACAGAGAAAAATCAGTTACTTCTGCACCAAAAAACTTTCCTATGATCAAACATATCCTAAGTTAAGTAGATATTTCAATAAAACAGGATTTTCCCACTCTCAGGCAGCAGCTCACAAAAGGCAGCTCCATCACTGGACGCAAGGACAGGAGCCACAAACGTAGTCCTTGGCACCACCAACGTTACTGAGGCAAGACTTATTCCTCAGAACTTCTATAAAGCATTTCCAGTGCTAACAGTGAACTGTCTTCCAAAAACCAAACAGGTGAGCAGGGCTCGGGGGAAGTAATGAAAGAAATAGCATCTTTTAATGGTAACACTATGAGAATCTAGCAACATTTCAAAGACCTTTAACACTAAGTGGCTTCTTTAAAATGCTAAGCATGTCCTGCCAGCTCACCAAGATACCAACTGGTTAACTGCACTTCATTAGTTTCCACCTCATTTCTGCCCAAAGCAATGAACGTTAATCAGGTACTACACGAGTATTCATAAAGCCCTTCCTTTGATACTGGAAATTTACCATCTGTTCAAGGTAAAACTAAAGTACATCTCTGAAAAAATTTGAGAGAGAGAAAGAAAGAGCAGTCATGAACATTGACAGAGAATACACTCTAGTGGCTACTTCTTAAAACTGCTAAGACATCAACTGCTGTTCCAAATGCTAGATTCACCTGTACTGCATCACACCTAGCAATCACAGATTGAAATAAAAGCAATAATACAGCAGTGTTTTTGTGAGACAGTTTCTATATTTCTTAAAGGTAGGTGAAATCACACGAGTAAGTTCTTACCACTGTTGAGCTGTAAGATACAGGAACTGCAGGGGAACCCAGTGACAGTTCAGTGTTAGAAATACTCACCAGGTAGAATTTCACTTACATGCCAAAACAACATATTGCTTCTCCCAAATACTATCAACAATTCCTGCATAGCTAAAGTGTGTTTGGGAACACAATAGAAAACAAACTCAGTATGTGCATTAACTATTCTACAACAATATACTATGGATACAATTGATTCCAGCCAGTCCAGATTCCAGCTGCTAGCTGTGTTAACTACATACGTAGGGGTATATGACGTGGCAGTCTTTTCTTGACTAGAAGAAAAACCATGTTTGAAAACAGTACGAAAACAGTCATTTTCCTAACACTCAAAAAGCTGTCTCCAGCTCCTAATGAGAAGGGAAATTATCTGATAAGGAAGGACGACTTTCATTCTCTACATATTAGACAGTAAGTACCTCCTTTTCACTTCCCAAAGGAGGGGCCTGCCACAGTTGTAGAGCAGCTGAAAACTGAGACAGAAGTGACATCTCTTTCACACTTACCATTCCATGCTTCCACTGGCTGCTCTTACATCTAGATCAGAGCTACAAATACATGTTTACACAATACAGATAATACACACCCATCACATGCACACACACATCTATTGACCGAATGTCCCAGCAGTCAGCTGCTATGATGAAGTCTAGAAGAACTTCCAGAATAGTTCATGCTGACTCAACCACACTGATAGCTCCACATTCCTGAGGTCATAACTGTCTGGCTAAAAATCTGCACTTCACAATCAAGTTACATGAGCAATTTTATACCAAGCAACTCATGCAGCCTTGGTGACTCCTACGCTGTGTCAAATCACTGGTTAATAACTGTTAATAAATGTAAGTTTTTGTTACCTATAACTACAAAATCGACACTGGCCTCCCCATACCCAAACAAAATAGAATAATTTTCTACTAACTTCACTTCAGCAGCCAAATATTTACAAATTTAAAGTACTAATTGGTCACGGAATTCAGTTTGATTCTCAGTATTTTCAACTCTTCCAATTATTTTCAAAATGGAAATTGGGTTATTTATGTACTGAGAAGAACAGATGGTTCAGCAATATTATAACAAGACAGCTAAATAATGCTTACCTACATAGAAGACAATTTTACTCTGAAGCATTGTTTGATACCAAAAGTTTGGCTGCAGAAGGAAGCATTACTGTACTCCAATACAAGAACCTATAGTGCCAAAAATCTTTCGTACCTAATGTATGTCAATTCATGAACACATTTGCTTTGAAACTCTTCAAAGAATGGGAGGCTGGGCAGCTGATACACTTCCTGGCACAAAATCAAAACACTTTAAAACATGTTCCCTGTAAAACAAATAGAATAACCACAACAGTGTGTATAGAATGAGCCTCAAGGGTCAACTGAGACTGAAAGGAAGAGGTGGAACAGGGGCTGAGAAATAAAACAAAAACAAAAGGTAGCGCAACAGCAGGACGGATTAAAAGACAAAGTTAAAAACAGCCATCTATAAAGTTGTTGGGAAAAAAAGGCTGAAAGGAAAGCCTGACCTGCAGAAAAGGAAGAGCAGCTTGGAATCTGGTAAGTAAGCCTTTCGTGGAGATGAGGGACAAAGTTAAAGCGTTTAGGCACAACTTAACATTTAATCTGAGGCTTCATAGATGCCAAAGCTAAGTGTATCGCTATAAATGAAGTTTAATAGCAATGTTTCTTACCTGTTAAACAAAAGCTTTAACAAAAGTTAAAAAACAGAATTTGTACTCTCTCAGGCTCCTTGCCCATTACAGGGTATCCTGGCAACAGCAAAAATCTTTCAATCTACAGTATTAGCAGATTAGCAGGACTGAATTAGGATTGAATTAGATGAAGCAGATTTCTTCCTACAACGACAAAAAAGACATTTTACAATTTAGTGTTGTTAACAGGCTCCCCGTTCAGTAGTTCAGCAACTGCACGAACACAAAGTGTTGCTTTGCGGGAAATAAGACACACGAGCTGAAGGAGGAAACAACTCTACCAGCCTAAATATACATAAGAAAAATACATTCAGAGAATGGTTTGGGTTGGAAGGAATTCTTGGAATTCTTTCTGAACTCAAAGTAACATTTACATTTCAGTTACAATCACCCAATGAATGTGCTCTGCTTGGTACTTTTTTATTTATTCACTTTAGGGCCCAGAAGTTTTGCTTGCAGTACCATGTTATTCAGTACCTCCCAACAGTGCTGGAACCTGAAGTCACTACTCTTCCATTTCATGCACAATGGCACAGAGATTCCAAGCCCTGACATAAACAAACATTAAATACAGTCTTCTCTAAGGCTATTTTAGTAACCAACGTACACATGAACTGAAGGTCAGCTTAATACATTGACCATAATACTTTCAAAGGTCAAATATGTTTTTCATCCTGAGATCTTCAGGTCCAAATGTCAAGTAGATTTGCCAATTCCTTGTGAGCCAAGTGACTTACTAGAGCAGAAAAAGTAAACAAGTGTGTTGAATTTTCTTTGCTTTACCCAAGTTTGCTTGGTTGCCATTTCTGGTTTTCAAATGCACACACATGAGGGGGGGGAAAAAAACACCACACTTCCTTTCCTTAAAATGAGGGCTGCTCCAAAAGTAACACTCCTCTTTCATGATGTTGGCCCCGAACACCAAAGGCAGATGGTGCTGTGGCAGTAGAGGTTGAACCTTCCCATTACATTTTGCTGCCGTGTGACAGATGGCAGCAGAGTGTGACAAAATGGCATCTGACATGCAAGTGCAGATGGAGCAAAGGTGCGTCAACGAATTCCTCCACCAGCAGGAAACTACATCCACTAACACTGAGGTTGCTGAACATTTATGGGGACCAACCTTGGATGTCAGCACAGTGAGGCAGTGGGTATCCAGTACGTCCCAAGTGTGAGTGTACAACATATCAAGTACATTTTTTCCCCTTTTTCCAGCAGTTTATTAGAAAGCTTTCAGAAAGCTTCCACAGTGAAGCTACCATCCAGCAGTAGGAAACTGTTACATGTTAATACTCAAGACAGAGCAGTGCCAAATTATTTAAGAGACTAAACAGTATCATCATCACTCCTTTAACAAATCAGTCCAAACACCTGGATGAGAGAATCTAAATATGTCTTCACTAGAACATCAGAATACTGCAGTTTACTACAGAATTTAATCAGGAACATCTCTTCCTCCCCCAGAATCACATTAAAGCCAGCAGTCCCAACACTACCCACTCAGAATGGTCTCTCCTCGACACCACACCTGACCAACCTCTGCAAGCCACTTCAGAGCGAAAACACACATTACGACATGACAGATGAAGCTGCTGTGAGAAGCAAGGAAAGAGGGTTGTGGTTTGAGTTTGTTTTTGGTTTTGGTTTTTTTTTTGCAAAATCCACATGCTGAAGGAGCTCAAAGAGTCTGCCAGTCAGCAGGGCCTGTGTGGCCAAGCAACAGGGAGCACACTGGTAGAGACAGGGAAACCAGGATGCATCTCTTCCATCTCTGTTTCAAATCATATGACTTCCCGTTGCTTCAAGATTGCAGCATGAAAGTTTTTCTGCAGTTGACAACGAGAGTAAGATCCATATGGCTGAAAAGACAATTCAGCAACAGTTGTATTCTCCCAACCGCACGACAATCCCCAACACAGCTCCTGGACTCTTGCACTGCTTCGCCAGAAATGGAAAACAAAACAGTACTGCTAATTTACTGTTGAGGTTGTACAGGTTTTTTTTCCTGTTTGAACGTTAAAGGAAAAAACCCTAACTTAAGGAGACAGCTTTAAGATTACATGTGTGAATTCTAGCAGAAGTCTTTAAGCATTTATTCCTTTCTGCTTCAGTTGGTGCTCTCAACAAGTGTGGGGGTTTTTGTGTTCGTGATCCCCAGTTATTAGACTTGAAAGGCAACAGAAAAAAAATAAAAATCAATGATATTTACCACCACGGCTGCACTAGTGCTGGGTCAATGTCTCACCTCCTCTGCCTCACGCTGCCCCAACCAGCAGGGACACTGCTGAAAACAAGCACGGAAGGGATGAGAAGGCTCTTTGTTAGAACGTGTTCACCAGAACCAGGCAACAGGAAACTTTTTTCTCATAGTAAAGCAGCGGCAGAAGCAGCATTAACAGACAACAACAAAGCTGTGTCAGACACTTTGCTACACTACAGCCACTCAGACCTACACTCAGCTTGCCCTCATGAAGCAGAGCACAACAGCCCACACAGCTTTCTGACCCTACGTCAGTACTTGGCATGGCACGTTGTAAATATAAAAGCCCATGCACAATTGGCTTGGAGGTTTCTTCCATGGCATTGCAGTACATAATGTAAACATACCCGCTTTATCTGGACAACCTTTAACTGTTCAGACAAACAAGTTCATCCTCCTTTTCACCTTGCTGATTAGACCTTGAAAGTTGGATGCAAGTCAAGTTTCGAAGTATGTGAAAACACAGAGGTAGAAGAAAGCTGCTTGCTTCAGTAACTTCGAACCAGGTCAGCAAAGAGTGCCCTTCTGTACCGGCACCGTAAGCAAGTCCTACAAGTTTTCTTAGCGTGCAACACGTCAGTCTTGTTAAAATGCATACTTTGTAACATTTGCAGTTCAGAAATGGAAGCTGGCAGCAGCCTCTGGGAGCCCAGCACCGCTCTGCCTCTCCAAGCTCCCATCAGCTCTGGCTGCCACCAGAATTAGAATGGACTTAAGTTAACGCCCTAAAAATTAAACCCAAACTTGCTTGTCATGTACTTCCCTCTAGTTTGACTCTTCACTGTCACTGAAGGTTCCCCAGACCTCTCCACTCACGTTACAGACCACCTGAACTTCACCAGTTGACAAAGACTGCGGGCAAAATGTTCCTGCTTTTCCTCATACTAAGGCTTAGAGAACCATTAAGATAAATTCTGACAGCTGCACATTTTCAAGTGTCAAGCAAGACTGCCCTTCTCATAAAGCAAAGACTGAGCCCCTAAAAGTTTTATCTTGAACTTCTGTGCTACCATATGCTGTAAGGACAGAACTAATCAACCCATTCTGTGCACATACCCAGGCTAAGATGGCATATCAGGCTAGCATGACCATATCACAAACAAACATGTTTTCCTCTTCAAGCTGAAGGCTGGAATCCCTACGGCACAATTCGGAGCGTGCAGCTCTGACAGCATGAATAGAACAACTGAAGATATTTCTTCTTTTAATCTATAATTCAAGCAGGTTAAAATAAATCCTTGACTTCAACTTACACTTGAGGAAAAGGATTCCTAATCTTGATTTCATGTACCAAAACTTAGATCCTCTCTATGCTTGGTACTGCAGCTTCTCCATTTGCACATTTATCAACACAACAAAAGTAACAAAATTACTCCAGTGTATCTGTTAAGCAAGGAAATTAAAATACAGCAGCAGCTGAGAGATTCAGCTTACCAACCTAAGAATAACTGCCTTGAATGAGAAGACTGTACCAAGTCCTGCTCGCTTTTGCTCACACTCAAAACAATAACCATTAAGCTTATGTAAGATCTAGAAGAGAAATTAGAAAACCAGCAAATAATGGAAGTCACAGAGAAGGCACCTTGCAGAGCTTCAAGTGACCACCAAGTTACCCTCCTTCCTGCTTGCCCCACTGCATGAACCTGAGCTTTAGCACGCTGTGCTCTTACTGCAGTTAGATCAGACTGCCCAGACACGGGTGTGTTTGCTGCCTCAAGCAAATGCATCCTGTCCCCACGGAGCTCTTCCATTTTGATGGGCAGTACCAGAAAAAAAATAATCAACACTGCAGAACAGAACGCGCCCCCTTCTTCCACACGCCACGTATATCCTATGTTTGAAGAAAAAGCCAAAAGTTGCAAAGGGAAATGCAAGACCTACTTCGTGTTCTCAGCAGTCTTCAAAACCTTCCTAAAGCTCTGCTTCAGTTCTTTGCACTGGATCATTATGAGGACTTTCAGACTTCCAATCCTTTTTCACAGACAACCACAGAGAGGTACAGATATTTATCCCTTTTTTTTTTATTTAACTGTCTGCCTTTGATATCCCATCCCTACAATTCCAACCCAGGCCATTATATTTTCCATTCTGTCACTGGAGAGTTAGAGATTGATACGCAGTTATGAGTTGCATTTTGGAGTCAAAGCACCCAGGCCAGGAGGAGCCAGCACTCCATCCAGCCACGTCAGGGCTCTTTTTTGGATGTATAAGCACAGCAGGAGAGCACAATAGAACAGAGCACCCCAGGAAAAAGAAAAATCTTTGTTCCCATCCACCACCAAAATCATGTTAATAAGCAGAAAAACAGTACCTGGCACATCTACTGAGAAATAAATGCAATCAAACAATGCAATAGGTTGAGAAAGAGCCATGTTTTCAGTTCAGCCCCCAGCCACCTAGTACTGGTATTACAGCAGTATTAAATTCTTGGATTGCAACTCTAGGAGAGTCTTCATCGACAAAACAATAAAGCTGAAGAATCACAGACACAGCACGACTCTCAGAGTCTGATGGCAAAATATGTCCCTTTTAGATGAGCAAAGAGATCCCATAACATCACTGGTAAAGTAACAGGAAGAACTCAGTAATGTTGGAAGAATTGTAGGGTTTGAATTAGCTGCCAGATATTTATAAAAGCTAAGTGCTAAATGCTAATATCAACTCACAGCTGTGACAGCAATTATTATCTCTTTTTACAAGCTGCAGAGCCCAGCAAGTTGTGCAGTGGTCTTACAGCATCTTTCATCAATTACCAGGTTTCTAGCTGCTTCGCCTTTAAATCCTCATCCACCTCTCCTCTTTGAAGCACCACTTGTTAAAATAAAAGCTGCACACTGACCACCACAGTCAACACAAACAGCATCGTGTTTAGTTTTACGCTGACCATTAAGAACTGCAGACCTTCCAGCAATCACATCTTTACCACCTCCTTTATTTCGGGGAGACTCAGATAAGCTTCATATAAATCAAGCGTTCAGCACACAGCACCTTTTAACCATTAAATAAAAGGTGGCTTCAAGTAACAAAAAGCCCATCGTTGGCATCAAGCACACAAACAAGAATCCTTCTATGAACGCAGGCTTGTCACAGCCAAAAGGAAGAACTCACTACTAACATGCAGTTCAGTACGACAGCTGCCACTCAAGGCAGGAAAAACCTCAGCCAAGTGCAGGTAGCCCTCAGCCAGCACCATGAGGAGCACTGAACTCAGCCTTTGTGTCAGCCAGAAGGCTACAAAGACAGGCAATGGGAGGTAAGGCATGCAACCTCTGTGCTTTGGCAGTTGTCAAAGATTTCCATCTGGAATGCACCCAGGCCAGCAGCAAAACGAAAGCAAGTTTGCTATAGCTGCAAGTCACAACTTCAGAGGAAACCCACCCACCCAGAACCGAGTCTGCCACCGCTATGGCTTCACATGTGTTGTCTCTAGACTTTCCATCTTTATTTCCATCCCCTCCCCAAGATGTTTGGTGCCAGCAGCTGAACTTGTCAAACAAATGTAATTCACTAGGTATTCCTGATGGGCTAGCTTGCTAATTGCAGGCTACATGGCAAGTCTGTCAAGGCAGCGACAAAAGGCTGAGCATTTTAAATAGAAGACAGATTAAAGAACTACCTCATCACTATGAAGGGAACACCAAGACAGCCCTACACGTATGCTAAAGGTAAGATTACAAAGCATTTCATAAGAAAGAGAATTTTGCCTTTTCGTTGCTGTTTTCCACCAAGACCTCGCCTTGACTTCTATCCGACTGCAAATTCCAGTTAGGAAGAGTTTGCTTCCACTACTTACACACGCACGCACACGAAAGCCAACAAGCAGTAAACCAAGCATCAAGACCTCTATTTTCAGTTTGTGTCACAGAAATGCTAACCGTGTAAGTACTCTGGTATAGGATGCAGAAATCCACCCCGAGCAGGCAGCAGCTGATACTCCTCTCACAGCACAAGTACCATCGAAATAACAGTGATCTGTGGCAAGCCAGACCCCAGAAACATCCACTGCTCCCCTGCTTTCTGCTCTCACACTGCTCAAACTGAAGGTGAGGGCAGCACCACCGTGCAGCAGGGATAAAAGCCCCTAGGATTCACTAGAGAGCTGCTAACAAGGTGAATGCTTTTAACACAGTATTTGCTATAGCCTGGAACACATTTAATAACTTTGTTACAAATAACCACTGGTTGGAAAGTTTCCATTCTCAATCACAACTGGGTTTTGTTATCAAGCTTCAGGGATTCAGGTGGCCCTTCCACAGAGCCTCACCAGGACCAGAGTCTCCATAAAAAGGCTTCAGAGTTTCCCATGCTTTCACAAGTATCGTTTGGTGCAACCAACAGGAGCCAGTCTCCACAAGACCAAATGGACACAGAAAAGAGACCATGAGGCCACACAGTCCACCTCCCCACAGAAATGTAGCAGTGTACGTATGAATGCTTGGAATCACCTCATCCAAAATTAAACAGGAAAGTTCTTAGGCGTTTCTCCAAGGAAACCAACCCGCAAGTCTCAGCATCAGGCAGTTTCTGCTTTCGTGTACATGTAGCTTTTTTGTTTTTAAATTAAAATCTGCTGCCCTTCATACCATAGTTCAATCTTAATCAAATCCTCCTTATCCATCTCATACATTCTCTCCTTACCCACTTTGCCAACATACCCCAAATAACTCCAGTCTTTTACTCAGTCCCTCGCTCCTGTGTAACAACAGATTGCCAGCATTGTCAAGAGGATATTTTCAGTCTGCTCAGTTACAGAGGCAGAGACAACAAATCACTGCCATATCACACACCACAGCTTCACAGTCCACACAGCTGCATATTGAAGTCCTTCAGGTATCCCCTCCTGCGGTACAAGGCACGTGGCACAGATCCTGTCACTGAGTGCTCCAGGCTTTTTAAGCCCCACAGGAGAGGAACTGATAGGTCTGCTTAACAGGATTAGGGAAGGACCACATGGGACTACCTACAGTTAGACTAGATGATCTTACAGGTCTTTTCTAACCATAACAATTCTATGATCCTGGGGAAACGGCAAAAAGAAACAACAGCCAAGGGGGTTGATATGCTGCAGAAACTTTTTTCATCCCACGCTCCATATATGCTTCTCAACACCAAAGGGAAGTTATGAAATAAACACAGCTCAGGACAAAAATCTATGAGTAAAAAAAAAATAAAAATAATAATTTTTTTTTTTTTTTTTAAAAATCAATAAGATTTTTTCTTCCCAGTTTAGTATGAAGAACCGTTACCAAAACGCTCCGGAAGGGCCACAAGCAAGCTGTTAGCAGCTTACACCCAGCATCATCCCGATCGGATCCATTAAGCCCATCTAGATTCCTGAAAAACGTCACAAACCAGCTATAGAGCTCTATGTAATACCCAAGAGTAGAAAAACATTTTACTTCAGTTGCTTAGTAGCATATGGTTTCTACAACAGATGCCGGAACATTGACACATCACCAAAATGCTTACACACGATATGCAAAGCTTTCAGCATTCGTCCACTTTCGGCACTTTCTGGTTCATCCTCCAGACTTCCCTCCCACCCTAGAACATGAGAATTGAACTCAATCACTACATTACTTTGAGTCCTTTGCTCTTCTCCTCCTACTAGAAGAAATCAGTCGAGACAAGCAAGATATTATTTTTTATCTATCCCTATGTGTTTTATTACTGTAGGAACCTTTGCCAAAAATCATGGCTCCATGTCTTGCTCTAGAGAAATGCTATCAGATGTATTTTCCTGTGTGAAATCGGATGCAGTGCCTACTTTGAGAAACACACCATCCTCAACCTGGCATGTAACGTATAGGGAAACCTTGAGGGTCACAAATGAAAACTCCACTATGACAGCCAGAACTTGATGCCACACATTACGCTTGTGACATCCTATCTTATTGTGGAAATGGACCTCCTCTGCCCACAGAAGCTGTAGTTCCATCACAACTACCAATAAACCCACTTATCAGTGAGAAATGAACACACAAGTCTATTGCTACAAAGATACTGTGTTCAGTGCAGCAACACTGAAGCTAGATGAAATATTTCAATACAGCAATACAAAGTGATCTGCTTAACTACCTGCAGAGTTAAATTAATACTACAAAGCCTTTCAAGCACTTGGACAAAAGAGGACATCATCGGTTGAGAGAAAGGGAACCCGACCAGAGAGCCCAAAGCGTCGCTCCCCTAAGGTCTCAGTCACATAAAGGTTGTTTGGAGCCAGCTGAGTAGTGCAGCACAGTATGTGCACTTCAAGCTTCAGCTGAGCAGAGAAGCAAAGCTGCTGAACCACAGCACTAGAGTTCACTCTCTAACCATATTAATGTTACACACAGAATTTTCTGCTATAGCACTGCAGAATTTCTATTCAAGTTACTTGAATTTCACCCTGAGATCATCAGCTGACCCACTCTGGTTGATATCCCATCTACAGCATCATCTCTGCTAAGGGGCACGAAATAAGCATTCAGAACGAAACAGATTTCCTCACTTCACCAAATCAACAGAAGCTCAGTGAGCAGTTTGCAAGCAGTACTGTAAAGATGCACACAACCTATGTAATATACTTGATTCCATAATGGAATATTAGCAGCTTATATTTAAGAGAATCCAGAAACGTAACAAGCACTGCAGTTTACGTATCAATCTAACTTGCTTGCAAAGAAGTGATAATGCAACACCCTGCTTAAAGAATTACTGAATTCCTAAACTGCAAATGTATGTGAAACAGTGATTTCCTCAATTATGCTACAAACAGAACTCTCCAGCAGGTCTTCTGGCCAAAACAAGGTCTCCTTAGAAGATAAATTCCGTTACTAACTCAGAAGTGTGGGATCTGATACTGCATGTGCATTTCCCACAGTAAGGAAATAAAACCTTATCTGTGTTAAAGCAATATCACAGATAGATGAAACTCATCATTTCAGCGCCTTTGCAGAAGTACTTAAGATTACAAACTGTTCAGAACTTAACATGCTGACTGCATACCCCATCTGCATGGGGTCTCATTAACAAGTTGTATATTGGAAACATAATTCTGTATTGTTCTTTTAGATTTGCATAATAAAGACTCCTGCAAGCTACAGTTAGTCCATGCCTCCCAATCGGAGCACAAAGAAGTAACACAGAGCTGAGCAATCAGACTCTCACATGAAAATCTGCCGTACTGAAAACATGTTGCAGTTTATCAAACTTCAGTATTCCAGCTAGATCACTGAAATAAGGTATTTAAGCAGCTCACAAAGAACAAAAAGAAGGGTGCTGGGTATTTGTGCAGTTCACACACGCAGTATGTACGAACTGGAAGTTTTAAACCAGCCTAACATTCAGCATTTAAAAAAAATCCACCCTCAGACTTATACAGCTAGGAGTGCCTTTACTTCCTTCCCACTGAAAGAGACTGTCTATATAAAATGTATCACAACCTGTGATACGACCTTTCATTTTTAAGCAGTCAACCACTCTCCAGGAAGATTTCCTAAGGCTTTTACATCACTCCTACGCTTTCTGTATTCCTCTGCTCAGAACTTCAGGATGCTCTGCATAGGCTGCTGCTTCTTATGTCACATTGGTGGAGAGAATCCCCTGACCTCAGCTCCACCTGCGCTTATGTCACAAGGCTGTAACACCAACTCCCCCTTACGCTTAGAGAAGTTTATAACTATTAAAGCAAAACAAAAACAAGCAGCAGGTTCAGAGTTAGATTTTGCCAGGTGTATTTAGCAACAGGTAAACCAACATTGCCACGCTCTCAGCAAAATTCTAACAAAAAAGAATAACAGTTAAAAAAAGAAAAAAAAAAAAAAAAAGAAAAAAAAAAAGCACCCTCACAGGAATACAGTGGCAGTGATTTTAAAGAAGGAAAGAAGGAAAGTAGGAAAGTAAAAGCAAAACGAGCTGCCAGTGAGGTAACGCTGGCTTACCACGGAGACACAGTAGAGAAGTTCGGTAACCGGCAGCCACGCAAGCGACTGCAGGCGGCGGGGAGCAGCACACGGATCCCCACAGCACTCGGCCTGCCCGGGGAGCACCGCACCGCACCACACCGCGCGGCGCCGCGCCCCGCTCCGCCCCAGCCGGCGGCGCCCGGCGCCCAAAGGCGGCTCCAAGCCAGCACGGCCCCTCCGCAGCGCCCAGCAGCTCCGATACCCACCGAAGGGCCCGAGGCCGCGGCCCTGGGCCCTTCCCGCCGCGCCCATGCCAGCGGCACCCCACACCCGCGGCCCAGCGCGGCCCGGGCTCAGGGCTCCGCGCGCGAGGAGCTCGCCGACACGCGCCGGGCCACGCGGCCCCGCCGGACTCCGGGCTCCGGCTCCGGCCCCGCGCCACCCGAGGAGCGCCCCGAGCCACGGCACGGAGGGGGAAGGCGCCGGGCCCGCACCGCCGCGGAAGGGCCCCGAGCGAGACGTCGGCCCTCCGGAGCTCCGCCGGAGGAAGGTCGCGGCGCCGCTGTACCCGACGTACCTCGGCAAGAGCGTCACCCCGCCACAGGCCCCGGGCTGCCTCCGCTCAGGCGGGAAAGCCACCGCTCGCCACCATCACCGACGCTCCAAGATGGCGGACATATCAGCGCCTGCGAGCCCTCCTCTCCCTCCGCCCCGCCTGCCAATCATACCGCCCCGGCACCGCCCCGAACCTCTGCTATTGGGCGGTGCGCGCAATTCGGCCTCTCATTGGCAGTTTCCTCGCTGTCAGTCACCCAGTCGGAACGCTGCTATGGGCTTAAAAGGGGATGGGGGTGGGCCGTCGATTTCCTGCTAGCCAGTCGGCGCACGAGAAGGGCGCATTTCTCTTCCCACCTTCCCGACTTAGCAACAGGGGAACGTCACCGTGACAGGCGTTTCCATTGCCCAATCGGAAGAGAGAAGGCCTCTTAAAAAATAATAAACTCTTTCGGTCCAATCCGGAGCCGAGGCGCTCGGAGCCGGCAGGCGGCCTCGGCGGGAGGGGCCTCTAGTGGCGCTCTCCCTTCGGCCTAGCCCCCCGCTCCTCGGCATTGGCCGGGGCGCGGAGCCACGCCCCCCGAGGCGCTGCACGGGCGCCAAACTGCCTGACAACAAGCGCAGGGTGCGCGGGGGGGCGGGGTGAGGCTGTGAGGGGACGCGTGGAGAACGGAGGCTGCGCATGGGGGAATTAGCTCAAATGGTAGAGCGCTCGCTTAGCATGCGAGAGGTAGCGGGATCGATGCCCGCATTCTCCAGCGGAGGGGCTGTTTTCTTTCCTCGAGTCTCTTCGGCCCTGCCTTGATTGTGTCTTTTAACCCCAATGTAAAACGCAGCGTGGAGATCGCGCTGTTCGTTGTGGGATCTACGGCTAAGTCAAAAAGCCGTCAAAAGCAGCAGCACTTCAAGTCTCCTCAAGTTTTTTTCGTGGTCATTTGATACAAGGCAGTAAGCTCGGCATCAGTAAGCCGGACTCAAACCTTAGTGCAAGGCAGCCAGCCCTGCTGGTTTTGCTCCCAAAAGCAACGGTTATAGAGCAAGGCCAGCTGAGCCGCAAACACCTCTGATTTAACTGTAACCCTAACAAAACCCTTTATCCTCCTCATAGGCTGAGAGAAAAAACAAAACAAAACAAAACTTTGAGGAATGTTAATGATTTAGCCCAAGTGCTTATTAGCATTGTGAAAACTAAGTAGCTTTAAGAAGAGGGAAGAAGCATTTCTGAACAACGACTTCATGGTTTTGCTGCTGAGGGGGAGTGTGGATGCTTGGCTGTACAAACCCACGAGTTAATCCATTTAGTTAAAACAAAATGTTCAAGTTCAGTCTTCTAATCTCATTTCCAACGCAGATCCTATTAGCATTTCTAAGGAAAAGCTGCTGGGGACTGGGATGGGACCTCCGTACCATCCCCCGTGATGGTAAAGAGCAGTTTTGAGATCATGGAAGGCAACAGAGGTGAGAAGGTTCCTGAGGCAAGAGGCCTAACTATAAAGAAATGTGTGGAGGAAAGCTAAAAAGCAAACGCTGTTCATTAGAAATGGTGGGGAACAGGGGAAGACATAATTATATTAATTATTAACACCAGACACCACGTATCAGGCCCTGGTAATAAAATTAGTTGTACTGTAAACTGCAGAAATAAGTATATTTTCCAACCAACGTGTACTCTGTCCCCTATGTTTTCCCCTCCCACAGTGATTTCAGTTCCTTATCTCCTGTAACACTTTCCCCCACCTATACTCTTTTGACAGGAGACAGTGAGGGCCGTGTTGAACCCAAAAAGACCTGCAAACCAATCTGCCATTTTGGTGCTCTTGGACTTTGCGTTTGGACTCTGTTTTGCCCCTCCACATCAGTCTCCAGAAAATACGTACAAATTTACTGTTGAGATTTCAACCCTTCTTCATTTAGTTGAATTTGGTCAACGTGCTTACAGATTAACCTTGAAGGACATATGGACATCCGCACAAGCATGGTCTGACCAAAACTGCCCATAAATAAAATCTGCTAAGGATGTGTGTCTTGATGCAGTCTACAGTCATGAAAGCCCATTATTTCAACATGAAAAGCCTGGAATTTTCCTTCCAGGATCTGAAGCTCCAGATATAAAATGTAAAGCTTGAACTTTTATCTTCTGCTTCCTGGTAGTCCTAGTGATGTTTATCTTTGTCTTCTCTCTGCTGACAGGAAAATTTGCAGAGCAACAGATAATGCATGGGATATACTGTATGGAAAGAAGAAATGCAGTTTTACATTAAGTTGCTGCAGGATTTCATCTGTGCTTGCTGCAACTTCTTGCCTCAAAATATCACAGGATTATCTTAACATGCTTGTGTACTTCATAGCTTCTTGCTTCATTTTTAATTTGGAAGGCTGTTGTAAACAAACCACATGCAATGTGCATTTGTATTAAGGCAGCAGAGCCAAAGACTTCACTGTTTTATGCATCATACAAATCATTAAAAGGAGATGGCCCTTTTTCTGACAAATAATTAAATGGGGAAGTAAAACCAGAGGCCCAGAAGGTTGGCCTTCCTGGCTGTGGATCACAAAGTAGCTCATCAGTTAGGCAAATGCCCTGGCAGTGCCACTGTCACAAATTCTTTTTCTTTCCAATTAACACAGACCTCTTGGCCCAACGGCATGCTCCAAATAACTTCTTTGCTGAGCAAAGCCAAGACTTTGCAGAAGCAAACAATTGCATGATGCCACTAACTGCACAAATTTTCTTACTTTGAAGGCTTTATACTTCTTGGATCCTTGCTTTGCTTTACACCAAAATCCTCTCCACAGTGCCACTTCTATGTTTCCTTTCTGCTTGCATCCTAGTTTTTTGCACTCTGCCTTCCAGCAGAGCATTATTGTTATAGAATTGTGATGCACACTAACCAGGTCTAGGATATTTTTTCCGGAAGATCTGTGAATCCATTACTTCCAGAGCTAGATATAATACAGATACCAAATAGATTGATACAGGATTTCCTAGCATATCCCCCTCTCACTTCCCACACCCAAGGTTATGGTTTTCAATGTTCTTTAGCTCTTTGAAGCAATCTGTTAATGTCTGGGGGCAAAGAAGGGAATGGGAGACTGTCACCCTGCAGCCTCCACTGGGTGAGCTTAAACCTAGAGTGTTGTGTATGAGGAGCACCCATCTTCATTTCTTCTTCCTCTGGCAGTGCTTCAAAAGCAAATACAACCAAGGACAGAGTTGTGAAGAGCCCAGTACCTTGGGAGGATGCCCAAGGCTCAGGATATTGACCGAATGGCACTCCTGGGGACACAATCCAAGCAGTACAGGATTCCTGTGTTCGGATTCAGATTGGAGATACCTGGTCCTCTCAGGGCCCTCCCAGGGGCTTTTGGTATCTGAAAACTTACAGGGCAGCTCAGCAGAAGTATCTCAGGAGTGCAATTTCAGACTGTAGGGTCTTAATCCCATTTCAAGCAGTTTTGAATATAGATTTGAATATAGATCCTAATATCACAGAAGATAAGAAAGCTGCTAAACAAATGGATGCAGATTCAAGAAGAGAGGGACTTCACTTGCTTCTGTAGCAGTGTCGTGGTATTGTTTTTATAGTTACCTATTAAGCAATGCTGAGTTCAACAGCAGTGCTAATTACCAGTACAACCACATGACCACTCCATGCTAATGATAGTCCTAAGCCCTTGTTATCTTTTAATAGCTAAGCTGATTAAACAAGCACAGAGGAAAAACAAGGTGGAGAAATTACCTCCATGGTATTTCTCTTAGGAAAATAAAGGCACGCAGATTGGATCACTTCCCAACCAGCTGAGATGTAACTGCCTAGTAACTACTGATTCTATATTTCTGTGAAACTGAAGCACAGGAGTGAGAGATGATCAAAATAGGCTGGCTCACTCAAGGATACTTGTGAACAAGGGAATAATCATCAGTTCCATGTCATTTTTGCTGTGAACGTTCTCTCTCCCCTCTTTCGTCCCTTTCCACTATAGAAACCAGCGTATCAGCCCTAAACTAATTAAGATTAAATCTGGTCTGGTGGTTTAAATACTGCAACAGTAAAGCCAGAGTCTGGCTCTGTATTTCACTGCCTTGTTCCAGGTAGGAAGGAACAGAGAACAGAAAAAACATCAATGAAGTACATAAATGGACAAAAGTTTTAAAATTAGCCATGGAATATTCTGCACTACAGAGCTCTAAGGGGTGCTTGGTACCTGTTCTGTGTCGCATCCCTCCCAAACTACTGTAATGTTTAGTAGTTGCTTGGACATCTGTGTCTTCTGCAGCATTTAAACTGTTTCAGAAGTGTCTCACTGATGTCCAAGCTGCTGATAAATAATAATGATTATAATAAATTATAAATATAATTATTATAAATTATAAATATATAAATTATGAATATAATAATGATAGTATAAATGTATAAAGGAAGCTAAGAAATACATTTTTTGCTGAACAAATTGTACAAAGTCTTTTAGATTTATTTTTTAAGCCTGAATGTTCTCTTGTGTTGCAGTGAGCCAAATACATCTATGCTAATGGTGTGTCAGGAGCAATTAGTATGTGAGAGAGACCTAGGCAAATTGAATCTGAACTGATCAGAGCAGCTGCTTTTATATCAGTCTGAATTCTTCCTCAAATTATTTTTTTTCTGAATAAATTAGGAACACTAAATCACTACCAAATTATGCCATCCTGAACTGTCCAGAGAAATCCACTTTCTGTGGATTAACTTGCTTTGTTTCACCCTGTCTCTTCCTGTCTCTCCCATCCTGCTGTCCCCAGCTGTGTGGTGCATGTACATGATCAGGAGTGCCTGGATTAGGTTCCTCAAATGTGTAAGCGATCACTTTTAGCTACATACAGTTCCAGCCTCTGAGACAGAGGATGCCTTACAGATACCTCCTGACCTGCTTGGACAGTAGTACTTAACCCTTTCTACATTAGGAAAGAGAGAGCCATGCACAGCAAGGACTACAGCCTCAGGAGTGACAGCCTATGGACTCCAGGGCGAAGGCATCAACAACAGTTATATGTGTGCATACAGACACAGTAATTTTTGAAAAGATAATCTTAATTAATAGCTGTTCCCAATGTGTTAGAGCAGCCCGGTGTCCTCAGAGGATCTCTGCCAGGCTGCAGCCTCCAGTTCTATTCCTTGATGCGCTACTCAGCTTTGTTTGCACATCGATGTCGATTTTCAAATCCCACCCCCCCTGGCAGAAATAGGTGACCTACTTTTCAGCCCCAGACATCTGCTAGCTGTAGCCTCGTCCCTCCCTCTGTGCTTTAACTCCTTCTTTCCTCCCCTCTCTGCGGGCATCTGCCACCTCTCAGCCCTTCCAGGGAGCTCAGCCTGTGGCTCTCCTGCCCAGGGCAAACCCACGTGGTGAAGTGTTTGCACAAAGGAGCCTGAAAGAGAGTTGCAATTCTCTATCTTTGCCACAGAAGGGCACCCCAGTTGCATCACCAAAGCCGGCCGGGCCCCCTACAAGAGAGACGGTCCTAGGGCACCTGGCATCCCAGCCCACAGGCCCGACATGGCCGCCCTCCCTCAGCAGCACGCCAGGGCCGAAGCCTGCAAGGAGAGGCGACAGGGGAGCAGAAGCAGATCTTTCCCCCTGCTGCAGTGCTGTCAGTGGCATGCACAACACTAGGAGAGGCCTAGGGGGGGTCTAGATAGAAAGATAAGGGGTCTGATTGATCAGCGATGGCATGAGGTCCAACAAGGAAAATGCTGGGCGCCATGCGCTGGCTGTCCTCCTGGAGCAGGGCTTGTGCCACATGGACCCACAGGGCCCTGCCAACCTCAACTGTCCTTAAGTTATCCTCATTCCTTAAGTTACAGAGACATGGCTTCCTCTCAGAGACCCCCTGTGCTATGGCTGTGAAATAGCCAATGAGCGTTCCCTGCAATCCCAGTATTGTTTTACCACCAGTTTTTCCTGCCCCTACTGATCCCCACCCTACTCTACGACTGCTTCCTCCTCCTGTCCAGGCTTTGGCCTTGCTGCTCACTGACATTTGCAGGTCTGAAGCACTGTGCTGTAGGATGATTCTTCTATGATGGTGGAGAGCAGACGAACCTGTGACGGCCAGGTTCTCCAGCTGGCTTTGCAGTGCAAAGGCGCATTGCATCTAGTTCGGTTAAGGTTTGCACCAGTTTTACTGGCTACAGCATGTCTGCCTTCCAACAAGCAGTAGGTGGCATGTTTGGATCAGCTATGGAAGGAGGAAGTCCCAAGTTACTCCGCTGCTTGAAAGAAAAAATGCCACCCCGTGTAGACACAAATCCCTGCCCTCTGGATTGGAGGTGCAAAAGCATCTCCAGAAATTTGATCTCATTCTCATTGAAATACACTCCGGCCATATGCAAATAATTGAAGAACAGCACAGTTTAGAGCAGGTATTACCTGGACAGGCTATTTGTCAGCTCCTGGCTCTGAGTCTGGCTTTCCTTCAGCTCTTCTAGGTTCTGCAGCAGCTTTGGATCCACAGCATCGTACCCACACATCTGAGGCCTCATCCACCCCGTATCTGAAGCATATCTGAAACAAAGGACAGGAGGCCCATCTGTGGCATGGAGCAAACCTCAAAGTTGGGGCAGTACTGAAGCAAGGGACGGGGAAATAAGCGTGCGCATATGTACATACCTGTTTTCCTCAACACCAAATAATCTCTTTAAATACCAAGCAGTAGTTAGGAGACACATAATTGCTGGGTAAACTAATACCTTTCTGTTAGAAGTCAGGCGCTTGCCTGTTTCCTGTTAGACAAGCAAAACAAACAGTCCGTATGAGAGGAACTATTCCTAGTTGCTGTCAAACATCACAGTCTGCAAACAGAAGTAACTCGAAGTGCTTGCATTTATCCTATGGTTGATAACAAGGACAGAGGGAAAGAAAAACATGTTGAGGATTCCCTTTACTGTGTCTCCTCTTACTGCCAATGCTAAATCCTCCTCATATCCATGTGCTGGCACCATGCAGGTCTCTGCAAACAAGCGATATAAAGAAAGCTGTTTCTCTGGATTTGCATAACCATTGAGCATTTGCCTCCCACTTTGGCAAGGTAAGCTTTTACATGTGATGCTGCCATATAGAAAATAGAGCCTGGGATCAATAAGACTGTTCAAGTGAGTAATCCAGACTAAGGACTGCCTATGTTTGCATGATGTTAAGAGAGCAGAAAGGTCTGAGATGCCTTGCAAAATTGTCTCCATCCCATGGAAATAAGAATATTACCGAGAAGACAATTGTGATTGTAATATGATAGAATGGTAGTTTTCATCCGGTATGGTGCATTTGTCAGCTTGCATTCTTCTAGTCCAAGGCAGGAAGTATAAATGATTAATGGAACAGTAGTTTTCATAGTGAAAGTACAGTGAGATATTAGATATAGCATAGTTCATAGACCAAATATAGAAATACAGGCAGTAGAAGGTACTAGGATCCTGAATTCTACAACTGTAGTAGAAGAAGGAGAACAAGTAGAAGAGGGAACAAGTGAGAATTCACCATCAGAAGCATTATAATACATTAGTAACTCAGTGGGGCAAAGTTCTCCCTGTGGCTATAAATCCTCTATAAATCACGGTCTGAATGCCTGCCTAAATACTCAGAACACAGTTCCTACTTCTGAATCAGTGATGGTGAGAGTGCTTGCTCCCTTGTCTCAAGTGTCAGACAACCACTTAATGACAGAAACATCCAATGGCTTCTTAAATTGTCGAGTGATGTTCATTATTTCTGTGGAAGTAAAAGTCCTTGTCTCTCATTTCCTGTTACATTACCAAGACAAGTTGGCCACTAATCTGTGCTGTAGGACGGACATTTGCCTTTCCAAAAGGGCCATTCGATTCCTCCTCATTGCCACTGGACAACCAACCATTCACATCCCAGTCTCCCAGATCAACCTCATCTCCACTAAAATGGAGGATTAGAGTTGTTCAGTCCTCTTATGATGACTTTCAGTAACATAACTTTCAATCTTATCTCCCGACATTGTCACCTTAAATCTGCAAATCAGATTCCAATTGTCCAATTATTCTATTTAAATAATCTCTCTGGTTTTCAGGTGCCCTTCAGCAGCAACACAGAAGTTTTGATTTCTTTCCTTTGTCTCATTTCTTTTTCTGGCATTGACAGCTGCCCACAAATTGCTCCCCAACATTAGCTGGGCCAGAGCAGTTTGATCAGATCCTGTCCTAAATACAGGCCAATCCCTCCCAACCCTCTCTAGGCATCTCTTCCTCCAAGGCATTCCATTGACTGTCAGTCATTTTGTGCCCAGTATCCCACCGACTATGCCAAAAATGTCACAGGACAACGGGGTTCTTTGGATACTGGACAACAAAGTGACAACGAATGGAATGCCAACTTACAGTGACTCTATTGTAGTAGTGAACTTTAGTGACACAATTTCTAAATAAAATGGAAATGATTTAAGCATAAACACACTAAGCAAAATGCAAACAATTCAAATATGAGCAGTGCTAAGCAAAATGTAAAAAAAATTAATTGTGAGCATACTAAAGTATACTGAAACAAGGGGAAAGCAGACTTGTCAAAGTGACACAAGCTGGAGCCTTCAGAGATTATTCTCACCCGCTGATGAGCCACTGTTGGGAAAGTTGTCAACTTCTCACATTCTCCGTGACGTTGGACAAAATTCCCCTGTGTTGTCACTGGGTCATGCACCAAATAAATTGCTGCTATAGCTACACTGACAATGTTGCCTAGCAAGGATGTTGCTCCCGGAAAAAAAAAAAAAGAAAAAAAGAAAGAAAAAAAAGGTTTTGCTGTGTTAGATTTTCTGGAGTTAAGGAACTCAGCAATAGCAGCAAGAAGTTTGTTGTCATGTAATTGTTTCCATGGTATATCTTTATAATAAATATCTCACTCTGAGAAAAGCTACATGCACTAGCAGCGTTTGCATTAAACTTGATGGTTGGACAAGATGGTCTTAGCTGTCTTAGCTTAGGACTGAAGAGCCAGCTGCTGTATGTGCACGTGTGTTCTTCCTACCCTCTCGTGTTAGTATGCCCACACACTCAAGTCAACTCACCGGCCTAAAATCCCACCAGTAAACACCCTCCTTGGTGACCAGTTTCACTCTGGACACTTGTGCCAAAATGAAAATGTCACTTTTTACAGGACTGAAGCAAAAGCAAAAACAATCTGGTTTCTATATAACTTTTCTATCTCCAAACATAGGTTTCATACACAATGATGCTAGAGATTTTTAAAATCCAACTCCAGATTCTCCTTTCAATTTTCTTTGCAGCTCCTGATATTGCTGATACCTAGAGACATACAGCTTTACGTAAGCGCCATTTGCAGCTAGAACAACTATTACTTTGTGAAAGGATGCGTCTTTGAAACAGAAGTCACATTTGCATTAGCAGAACAATTCTGCTGTAATGACAGACTTTGATCTCAGGAGGATATTATTTGCAAATGGTTGGCTTGCCCTCTCCAGCCTCTTGACTTATCCACCATGTCTTCAGGGAACCTCTCATAGACACCAGGAGTTCTTCCTTGTCATTTTTGGTCCATCTTCTTCCTCATCTTTGCTCCACAGTCAGTTCTCCCCTATCCCCATTACAAACTAATGGAACTGCTTATTCTCAGAAATCTTCAATCTGAGGCCTTCAAAAGAACAGATATTTAGTGTTGAGAACTCAGCTTTACCTTGTCAGAGGGTGGTGATGCACTGGAACAGGTTGCCCAAGGAGGCTGTGGATGCCCCATCGCTGAAGGCATTCAAGGCCAGGCTGGATGTGGCTCTGGGCAGCCTGGTCTGGTGGTTAGCGACCCTGCACATAGCAGGGGGGTTGAAACTAGATGGTCCTTGTGGTCCTTTTCAACCCAGGCCATTCTATGATCCTATGAAAGCTTACCAGACAGACTTTCAAGATTATTTTGACTTTACAGTCAGGATAGGATAAAGGTTACTTTGACTTCACACACCTGATGTTACTTATATCGATTGCAAGAACATAAGACCAAACTAGACTCAACAGGGCTAGTTCTCAACTATGCCTGCTTTAAAAAATGGAGTCTTTAGTCACAAATTTAGTTTTGTCTCCTAAGGAGGTGATTTAACACATACTATATAGAAAAAAGGAAAAAAAAAAAGAAAAAAAAAAAGAAACACCGACCTGACCCAGTATAGCAAAACCACAGCTGTTATTGAAATGAACTGCAATACTTTGACAGGGTAATGATGCTGACAAAGTTGCGGTAAGCTCAATAGCTTGTTAACAGTCACAGTTCTAAAGATGTACAGTTTTCAAATTAGCCTCTTCACCTTCTTGCTCTTGCTGCTATATTTTAAAGTAAAAATGAGGAGACAGCAGCACTGTTCTCAGCAAACAGGACCTGATACAACTGTGCTATGGGCTGGTTGCCTCTGTTGCTGAAACATCACCGCTCACAAGGACTCCTAATCAAATCTTTTAAATATATTTATTATAAAACAAAATCCACAGAATCTATTGTACAAAGGCAGAGTCTGTTATCTTTACAAATCTTTATACAAAACAGCGGTAATTTCAACCACTTCAGGTTTGTTAACATAAAGAATTGATGCAGCTTTGTGACCAGGAAATGGTTAACTTATAATGGTCTGAAGTGATGAAAGCCTCAAAGAAATCTTTCTTACGACAGTTCCAACCAGGTTCATTTGTATCCTAAAGGCCACATTTGGAAAATAATTGCTAAAGGCCTTCTGAAGTATGACAAATGGCTTTCATAAAAAAATACTGTAATGACAATCTGAAAATAATGCCAATTTCATCCCCAAACACTCAAGTATCACCTGTTGGCACTTCTTTAATGACATGTCTTTAACATGTCAAAATTGCTGCTGAAATGAATATGGAAATGAACGTCCACCTGAAGTTATGCATTTGCATATGCAATCCCAATATATTACAAACTCAAGATACGCATGCTCTAAATACCCCTCAGTTGTCAGTTTCAGTTCCACTACTTGTGGATGTATTTGAGCTGAGGAGAACTGAACACAGTGTTTACTTAGAATCATTAGAGTACACTTAACATAGGAAACTTGGGGTTTCTGTGATTTTTAAGGCTTTAATTTTTTCCCCAGTCAATGTTTGATCTGTTTAGAACACAGAAGGCACTTCAGTACTGGGTTTGGTTGTCCTTTGTAATAACAAATCCTACAAAATGATACATATATAAAGCTGTAATTATTAGGCTGGTTGCAGAATATACGTTTTAATATAAATATAAAAAAGATTGTGTGTTTATCATAAAAAATCTTGGTAATCTTTGTATATTCATGTACATTTACAAATAGCAGCACAATTACAATACAATTAAGATGAGCAAGAAAGCGGTCTGGGTTAGAGTTTCGTTGATGATGCCCTCCAAATTTCACATCCAACAGCACAGCACTTTTCAATAGCTTTAGTTTTGATCTCTGCAGGCCAATTAATTCCATTTATGATTGTTGCATTTGTGGTTGCAATTGAAATACTTCTGTTCCTGTCTATGCGTTGCAGGATCTCTGTACAAATCAAAGTGGGACATGGCTGCCTTTATCAGATTCAGCTCCCCTTGGGAGCATCGCTCAGAGGAGGGTACATCAGCAGGGGCACATGCTTAACATAGACATAAATGCTGGTGAATTGGTCCATCTCTGTAGCTATGAGACTTGCTTTTCTCCTCTTTCAAGGCATGTTCTCTGCATGTATTTTGTTGATGTCAAGTGTCCTGTTTAGGAATTGTTTCTGTCATCTTCTATCCAGCAGGATTCTGTGCTGGCTGAAGAAGAGGCTCCTGTTTCCCTCCAGGTGGGCTGCAGGTTGTGCTGGGGACAGCCTGGTTGAGGTGCCTCACTGCCATGGGCAGCTGGGAGCATCACCAGCAGTGGCAGGACACAGCATCTGAGGAACTTGGTTGCAGGACGCAGAAGCTTGGTTTCCATCATTCTTACCAGCAGGCTTAACACTGATTTAAATCTGTTTCTCCTCCCCCCACTCAGGAACACGATCTCACATGAGCAGACCCACAACATAGTTGGCCAACAGCAAAATACACAAAATAGAGGAAAAATGCCCTTCACAAAATCTTCAGTAATTGTTCTCAGCAAGGAGAGCTAGAACACGTGACAGCAACGAAAATACCTATGTATATTAATGTTACTTTTAACACATGGGAAATACCTTAAGCTGTTCAGCTGAACTCCTGATAGTCAAAGAAAGGGGATTTCACATTTAATGATGAAAGCGTTGCAGTACGCAAGGGAACAGTAACAGAACAGCAGGCACTGTGAAACTTGTGATGAGGACTGCACTCATCATTTATAGTGCACCCATCATTAAATAGAAACAACTGAATAACTGTTCTGTAAATGTCTGTCATGTTGGATTATGGCTTGTCCAAGGCTCAGTCCTAACATGGAAGTTTGCAAAACGTCCCTCAGCACCGTAGCAACAAATACATTATTTCTAATTCAGGGCTCCATGCCAAGCACTCCTGCGTGTTATTAATTACTGGGAACATGCCTGCCTTCTGTTTTCATTTCCTGACATTAATGGGTATCACTTGTTGTACAATTATAAGCACAGCTACTCATTGGGACTGATTCAACACATGCCCCAACAAAATGACTGACATCAGAAAAGATCTGCTTCTGATAATGCTCAGAGCACACGGGGCACACAACTTTTGTCAAGTCTGCTCGACCTCACTCATAACGTACTACAATGTGCCCCATAGGCTCTGATGCAGGGCAGCCCCAGAGCTCTCTGCAGCAAAAGGATCAGACCCTACAGGCAGTGGGTGAACGCCCAGCTCACTGGTAGCTCAGCACAGCATGGCCAGCCCTTACTGATCGCTGCTGTGCACAGACACTCCATAGTTTCAAAGGCCCCAGGATCCAAGAGGTACCAGTTGCCTCCCTAAAAATGGGGAGAACATGATACATCTTAGATCTACAACCAGAGAGATCAAGCTTTACTGCTACAAATCAAACTCAGTATTGAAAAATTAAAAAAAAAATTTCAACTTATTTCACCCTTCCTCTTTAGAACATGTTAATACTAACACCATCTAATTCTTCGGACATTTTGTAATGTCATTATCCTAAAAGAAAACTTCATTTATTGTACACTGTAGATTTGATTTGATCTTAGCTTGAGTGCTTTTTAGCGATCTATCCAGGCAGTTAAATCAAAGCAGTGAAACGATGGGAACCCACCAATAATAAACAAATTCATTACAGCCATTCTAGCTGAAGCCCAGCTAGAATTCACACGAACTCTTTGCTTGAAATCAAAGAATACTTTGCCAATGAAGATCATAATTTTTAAGTCTGCCCATTTTTACCTTATAGCTTCACATCGTTACTGCATTTGTGCCACAGACAGAATAAATTCTACAGAGAAAAGATGACTCTCGTAGCTGCCTTTGTGATTGCATCAGAAGGCAAAGCTGCTGCTCTCTGCTACGAAATTTGCCCTTGGATGTAACACAGAATCAACCAGTTCATTTGCCCATCACTGCTATCCAGACACAGCTCTGTATTCCAACCCAAGCTGCTTTAAAGTGCTAATACACAGTCATAATGGGTTTTGAAAATATTTTAGTAAACTGATTCAAGTACTAAGATGCTCACATGGAAAGTCCAATCACTTGCATTCCCCTGCAGGTTCTTGGGGCAGAACTCCTAGGATATACATCAGGATACCCCAGCCTTTCTCACAGCACCCTTCTGCACTGATAGAACCACACCTAAACCTCAGCAAAACACAATTTTTCCCTACTTATTTCCCGCTCAGCCCTGCACTGCTACAACTTGCCATATGCTTTCAATAATTCCACGCAACACTTTCCCTCATCGTGATCTAGAAGAAGCAAGCATCTGTTTCTTAAGTTTTAGCCTGAAGGTTCACAGGATAAAAAACACTAAAAACATACTGGGGGATATTTCTGGAGAAAAGTAGCTCATCTCGCTCAAATATATGGTCTTTTCTGCCAATAGGAGTGCAGTAATCTTCTTAGGTTAGGTAGACTACAGCAACAAAAAGTAATATTTCAGTATTTAAATCTTTAGATGCTATATTTGCTTACAAGTTCTCTTTAGAAGAGGCTTGTCAAGTCAATTCCATGGAGCAGTGTGAAACCTGCATTCTGATCACAAAACCTGAAGCGCCTTAGATGAAGTAATTTCTCAGCAAACATCAGCAGCAAGAGGTTCTGAACATCCAATTGAAACACAAGAGCGCACACACTTAATTCATTCCATTCAGCAAGTGCTTGCTTCCTTCTGAGTACTTAAGGGTCAAACTCCTTTGGTCCTTAAGTCAGTCTTAGTCTCAGCAAGACTGCTGATTTTCTTGGACTCAATTCCAAACTTTCTAGTAGGAGAATAAGACAAAGTGGTTGGGATTACTACAGTGGTGGTTCTTTAAAACCATCAGTGGTTTAAGGAAAGGGAAAAAAAAAAGCAATCTTGCATTCAGTGCCATCACAGGAATACAGGAATATTAGTATGGTATGGCTCTAAGCTAGAACTATAACATGAAACAATGAATACATTCATTACTAATGGCCAATAGTTATGCACAAAACAACGTCTGATGTGAAATTCGACGAAGTGCTGTAATGTAGAACGTTTATAGGATTATGTGATACAGAAATATCTGTGCATCTAGCCTGCTTGGATACTACAGAACTGCTAACTTTGGCAAGGGATGGGGGAAAAGAATCCATTCTGAAACTCCAGTGCTGGATTCCCCAGTTCTCTGTTTTTCTCCACTGGGAATGGTGGGCATCATCTTTGTGCCAGATGTGAAACTCAGAAACAAAAATTTAGCCACAAAGATACTGAAATCTACTTGAAGAGTTTCAGTAATACAACAATGACAGCACCAATATTTATCCTTGAACAACACAGGCAGGAAAAACAGACCTGGACTAACAAATCTGTAAACAGAAACTGGATTGGAACTTTGTGGTCCCAGGCCCTCCACTACAACAAGGACCTTTGCCCCGGAATCCTAGGCTTCTTTTGTTCAAAAGACAATGACCCAAACATAATTTAAGTTCAAAAAGGAAAAACGTTTTGTTGTTGCCAACAATATTAAGGCTGTCAAAGAGCCACCACGTTATTCAGCAGCTGCAGAAACAGGTGCAGGTCTGCATATTCAGATTTTCCCTCAGATATCCCAGGTAGGCACACAAATCATCATCAGAGGTGAAAATTGCCATTCAATACCCAAATCCCTTTGTTACAACAGGAGATGAATCAAAGCAAAAATTTATCTTCTGTATTGTGAAAGGCACTTATCCCAGCCTCCTTTTCACAAAAGGGTTTGCCAGGAGCTAGAAGCATGAGCACTTCATTGATTACGGTGTCCTGAGGATACAGCAGTTTGTTGCAGTTTCTTTCTTTTATTTTAACACAATCAGATGTATTTGCCTTTTCTCCTTCCTCCCTGTGCTTTTTATGTTTCTAAATCTGGACTGATTTGGTGGCAAATTTTGATGACATGACTAACCTGCTCGAATGGCAGATGTTTTGGTTTCAAGCTCGGCAGATACCACGTCCTACAAACAAACAACTTTCCTCACTTAAAAAGAACGCAGTCCACTGAATCATCCCACTTTGGGAAATGAACATTGGAAATGAAGCAATTCGCTGATGAATTCAATGCAGGCAAAGACCCAGAACGGAGGAATTACTGGACTTCAGGGTAAAAGGTGAAGTACCACAGTATTTTGAGAAGCAGCTGTTGCAGCTCCTTCTCAGCCAAGTCACCAAAGCCTCACAAAGAAGCAGATGCTAGGACCTGGTTTCATTCAAATTAAAACGGTGAACCTGAGCAGAGCTGCAGTTTGTCAACCATTTCTCACAGGTATTTCTCTTGTTAAGAGCCCCTTGCTCTCACTGTCAGGCCATTACAACTTCTACTGTCTTACACTCAAAGTGGGAACTGATTGGAGCTCAACCAAGCATTTGAGGTTTGTTTCTATGTTTCTAGCTCCTATCAGTTCCAGAATCAGTATGCAGCATGGTACTTGCTTGAGTCAGGACACAATGCCTGTGGGACCATCTAAGCTGAAAGATTTGGTTAAAATGTCTTTCCAGTTCAGTGCTGAGCACACGGAGACTGAGGTTCAAAATCCAGGTCTCAGGACACAGATTCTGCTGGGAAGCACTCAGCTCACTAGCAAACAGGAACATATGACAGTGGTACTCTTTGCATGTTTTCTGCCAGTGGTGTACAAGGGATGAGACACAGACAAACTATTTAAGCATGTTTTTCTCCTCTGTGAATATTGGTCTTCAGCCTCCTCCTTCCACAAGCCACTTCACTTTCTTTTCTCACATTAGTAAAAAGAATTGCATACACTTTGCGTGTAAAAAGGTGGTTTGAAATGCAAAAAGGCTCAACGTTGCCTCCCCAAATCCTCTGGAGAGTAAGTCAGTTCCATGATTTCAAAAAGGCAAATATGGCACAAAAGAAGGGAAATTAAGTTAAAAAAATCAATTTTATAAATATTCTTCCTTTGTACAATTTTCACAGCCCCGTCCCTCCCGCACATTTTTATTCACATTTCTTTTTTTTTTTTTCTTTTTAATTCCCACCCCTTTTTTTATCTTTAAATCATAAAATATATATTTAAAATCTGTTCATATTTAAAAATATTTACAGGAAAAGTTCCTTCTGTAGAGGTCATGAGGAGTCTGTACAAGGAGAGGGTGGAGGTGGGTAGAGGTGAAAGTAGCTTCGTTCTGTGGCAGGAGATGGAGGGCAACTTTCTTCTGCCGACATGTACTGGCTGCGAGGCGTGGGTGGAGGGGGGTAAGGGTCTGAGTCTGAATTTAAATCTATATAGTATTTGTTGGCTTTCCATCGACTAGTAGTATAGTCACTGTCACAAACATCTGTGCTGCATGGGGTTGTGGGTGGAGCTGTCCCTCGTATAAGGTAAGGCCTGCCAGGAAAAAGAAAGCACATGCATTAGTTGTGATTTTTGAAAAAGGGAAAGAAAGACATTGGAAAAGAATGCCTACGTCCACAGTCAAGACAGCTGTTTATTCATTCTATGTTAGCCATAACTCAGGTTTTCATAGGAACCAAATGAGAAGTACTCGAACTGGGTTAAAACTGAATGGCACAGCTACCTGCAGCCATTTTGTCAGCCTCTAACCTGGTGGTGCATTCATAGATTTGGGCAGGCAGAGAAGATCAGCAAGACCACTTAGTTCAGAGCCTAATAACTAACAAATAGGTCAATCCATCAAAGAGCAGACAAGAGCAAACTCTCCTCACAGGGTGCTAAGTGACCATTACAAAGCAATATAAATATAAATACACAGCATTCTTTATTGGCAACATTGTATTGAAAGGTGCTAAACCCTTGTTGCATCAAAATAAGAAATAAAGCTAATGTTTATGGGTCACAAATAGCATAAACTCAACTTGAATGGTCATTTATTAAGAGAGGGAAAGTTCTGTGGCTTTTTTTTTTTTTTTTTTTAAATCAAGGCGAAGGTCTAAACAAGAATGTTCTGTTTAAGATGCAAAAGTAAAGGACGGACCAATGGAATATGCATCAAACCTCTTTATCTGAGCTGTACCTGTAAGATCTTGTGGTTGAAGGAATGTTTGAAGAATAAAACATCTCTGCGTTGTACAGGGAGCGATCAGTAGCTGGGGATGGAGGGGGGTTCAAGATCTAGGAAGATTAAAATCAGTACTTCAGTTTGAGTTAATTGCACAACTCCACTTATTTTGAAAATATTATTTACTCCTTCAGCGAGTCACTTGACCTTATTTTCTATTCCTCTCATTGCTGCTTGAGGGGATTGATGCTTTTTTTTTTTTAAAAAAAAGATCATATAAGCTAATCATGAGACTTTATTTTGGGTTTGAATGTATTAAACAAATACGGGGCAGCAGGTGCAAAGCCAAGACACTTAGATTGCTCAGATTGCTTCTTTTTGTAGGTAATGCAAAGCTGGGTAAACACAAAGCTACCAGGAAGAAGTGACATTTGGGTCAGCAGTAACTTTAATATAGCAAAGCCCCCACAGCAGCTTCTGTATAGAAATCTCTAAGAAAGCATGGCACTCTTTCTGAAGGCTGATATTGTCCCTGCAGGTCCTGGCTCACATAGAATTGAACTGGAAGGGTAGAGGGAGAATTCCAAGTAAGAGGTTAGTTTAGGCCAGTACTCCAATGGAAGAGTTTGGCCAACAGAAATATCACAACATAATGGTACAAGCAGATCAGCTCCTGGGCCACTTTTGTCTTTCAAGATTTATTTAACTAATACTTTTTTTTTTTAAATAAATCCACCTACACTTTTTCTATTCATAGAATCACAGAATCCCTTTACTATGGCACCGATGCAATAACTGGGCACTAGCATGAAACTGTTACAGAGATTCTGGTAAAGCATGAGACACATTAAGCGAGGAGCTCTGCTGAATTCCAATATCTGACTCACAGGCATATTTTCAAGACATACCTGTGGGTAGAAAGTGGCTTTAGTGCTGGATGAGCTACTAGAAGAGGCTCCAGTAACATGGTTTCTGTCATATAAGGGGGCACCACTGCTCCCTCCCATTAGGCTCATGGAGCTAATCATAGACTTTCCACAAGAGATGCCTGCAGTGAGACAGAGAGGAATCCAAGGTTAGGTAAACCACAATTTCATCTACTAATGCAAACCAGAAAACAAATCCAGAGCTTGGCAAATCCACGTAACTCTACTGGTTGTTGCTTTTGGAATGATCTTTTACATAAAAACTTCAGGATTACAAAGAACAACATATTTTCAATTTTATATTATGTAAAGCAAACACTTCACCCTTAGACCACCTATTGTGACTCTGCAGCTCCTCACAAGGCGTGCTCTCAGTCTGCTGAGAAAGGAATCTCCAGATCAGCTGATCCAAATTTTCCACCCAAATTGTTAACGGAGAAATTTTTCAACTAAACAAATTCAGGCATTTGTAAAAATAAGCACTATATGCTGCCCAAGAGAAACAAGCCAGAGACATCCAAAGTTTTCATTTCCGTCCAATGAAATTCAATTGCAAGTACATGAACAAGAGCAAAAACAATTACTCTTATTGAAAAAAAGAAAAACCCACACCCATTTTTTAAAGTGAAAAAAGGAAGGAAACCTGGGTGACAGGAAAAGGGGAAAACAATGTTGTCTGATTCAACTCAAAGATGCACTTAAATCAGACTATGTATTCTCAGATTCCTTCTGTCAAAATATTCAGTGCCAATGGAAGAGTTTAGTTCAGAAGCTTTCAGAAATTTTTCTGAGAAAAATGTAGGAAATATTGGGAAATATCAGGAAAATGGGGAAATATTTAAGAAAAACAGGATGATTCTATTTGTGCCCACTGTTCATGACCACTCATTTTTTTGAAGCACCTTGCTTCAACCTATGTCTTCTCATTAGAATTAACATCAATGGTAAGACTGCCAGCTGCTATAAGTTGTCATAGCAATACAAAGCTGTGAAAATCTGTGGCAGCTGGATTAGAAAAAAAAGTAACGATGAACAGGAATCAGACTGACAGCTTAGTTTAGCACCTACACTGGTACAAATGAAAGCCTCTAATAGTCCCTTTAATTATAAAAGCTTTAGTATGAAGACCAGCTTAAAAAACCACTGCAACGATTTCACCTGCAATGATTTCATCCTCAAAATTTTGACAGGAAAAGCAAGATTCCAAGTGGGTAGGTTTACAGGTCACCATTTACATTCCATATTCCCAAACAATACAAAGAAATATTCTCTCTTCTCAGGGCTTTGTAGTTAGAAATGAACTATCTCCTCTATGAAAAGTATATCCTACAGTTGTAAATTTGAAATATATCACATAAGTGTTTACTTTGATGTCTATGTGAGGTCTCTTAGCTGTTAGCCCTGATGCGAATATCCCAAGATTTTACATATATTTAAAGACCTCTACCTCAGCCTCAACTTATTATCTGCATATAGTTCTCTGGGTGGATGTTTTGATTATTTGGCAAGGTAGAGAAATTCTGCTGCTATAGAGATGAAGAACTGAGACAGAGAGAGGACAAATATGTTGTTCAAAAGCAAACAGGAAATCTGTCTCAGAGATGGACTAAACCAAAGGGGATGTTTTCGTTACACTTCAGGCAACAGTCAGCTCTTAATAACCTGCAAAACCTCAAATCCAGACAACGTAATGGTACTTACTAGGGTTCTTACCATCCTTACCAGTAAAAGTGCCATGCTGAGAACTTCCAGGAGCAATAAAATTAAGAGGGACGTGAGGCGTGCCACTGACATACTCATGTGGAAAGGGGCTGTTGGGCCCGGCGTAGCGCTGACACACCACTCGCTGGCAAACAAAGTACATTCCTCCCATGACAAAAAGGGAAAGTATTATTCCAATGACGGGACCGATGGCACTGCTGTGGGGCTGAGGTTCATCCGAGGATGGCTTTGATTTTTCTGGAAAAGGGGAGGAAAAAGGAGGACGTCATTAAATACGGCAATATACATGATGCTGTCCTGGAGCTTGCATAGTACATCAGTCAGCCCACTCATTTACATCGCGCCTTTGCAAGTCACTGCATTTTACTCAGACATGTCTAACTACATTGGTTCGGATTATAAGACTTCACGCGCTCTCTTTCCTCGCATGCAAATAAAGCAGTAACAGCTTCTTTCTGTCTAGCAATTCACCGTGTAAGAGGATTGCTTATTGTCTTGATATAACAATGGCCAGGAGAATTTTGTTTTTAAGATTTGACTGGTGGGCAAGCTATAGCATAGAATCATAGAATCACCAAGGTTGGAAAAGACCTAAAAGATCATCCAGTCCAACCGTTCACCTATTCCCAATAGCTCCCACTAAACCATGTCCCTCAACACAACATCCAGCCTTTGGATGGAGCAGTGGATGTCTTCCCAGCTAAAAGCTCTTGAAAGAGTGACATTTTAGGATGGAAAAGTGTTCTAAGCGACCATTAAGAACTTTACAGATTGGAATAAAAACCAGAACATCTCAAACACTTCCTACTTCTTATTTTTTTCCCCCATAAAGCCCAGTGTTAAATAATAAAAACTACTGCAGTACTTGAGATGAGATTTGATACAGATCATATCTCCCATTGACTACATTCTAAATTCTTGCCCCTCAGTTGAAGGGAATGCAGAACTGAAAGTTGAGAAGGAAGATAAAGGAGATGTAAAGAACTACCAGTGAACTCTTAGCAGCTCAACATCAAGAATTCATTTCTGTCTTTCTTACGAGCGCATAACAACTTATAGGTCAGCCAAGGACTTAACCTTTAAATAGGCAGATTAACTCAGATATGATACCAGAAAAAAGGCAAAACCAGAACTAAAACATATTCTCAAATTAGCTAGTTTAAACCACAAAATTCTCATTTTGGTTAAACCTTGTTTCTTTTGAATGCAAAATCTTCATCCTGAAAGTAGCAATCATTTTTATTTCTTACTTGACTTTCCCTCAGTCAAGCAAGAAACCACAGAATGCTCTGTTCCACAAAGAAACTCCAGAAGAGGCAGTCTTTTGTACATAAGGACCCATTTAAATCAGTTAAGACCTAATTGCAGGACAAGACCCAAAGTGCAAACAGGAAACAGTTGCATTAACTTGGCACCACAAAAGTTTGCCAAGTGCACAAAGAAAATAACAAAAATAAAAATGAAAGAAAAAGTGGCTTCACAGTATCCAAGGAACTTGGGGGAACTGAGTGAGGGCTGTGAGTTAAACGGGATATGTGGGAGGATCAGAAGAAGCACGTGTGATCTGAGATTTCCAAAAGGAGAGATAAACAGATTCTCTAATTCCGATTCTTTTAGCCTTTTCTCTTTTTGCCACCCTGGCTATTTTCAGCACTCTTGCTCATGAAATTCACTTTTCCTTGCAGTACCCACCCAGAGGATGGAAGAAAGAAACTAATTTGACCTAGTTAGTACAGGGCCAAGATTCATCAGGCTTCCCTGAAAGAATCTTACTGTGGAGAGACTGGGGCTTTGCATTTAGTTGTAAGGTGTTAGAGCTGAAAACAGAGCACTTGATCTCAAGCAAAGACATCTCACCGCACATGAGCTCATCTGAGCCATCAATGCAATCTGGAAAGGAGTCACACTGTTGCTTCAGAAGGATGCACTGGCCACTGGCACATCGGAACTGATTGAGCAGACAAATTGCTGCACAGAAAGAAAGAAAAGATTAAGTATGACTTGCATGGGAGTGTTCAACAATCTTAAGAAAACCAAAAGATGTCAGTAGTGTCAAGCCACAGTGCATCTTTATAATATAAACAGGCATCAGAAGATCTGTTTTGCTGAAGTAGGTAAAAGTCAGCACTTTTCTCATTCTTCCTTTGCACTGTTACAAGTCCTACTTAGTGAGACTGATATAAAATTCCAACACACCACATTTTTGCCCAGTTGGGGCAAAACTGAACAAATCAGCAAGGATCTTTCGTAGTTACTAAATAAGTGTAATTGACATGTTAAAACGTGGTAACTGAAGATACAATCAAATCTTATATTGTCCATATTACCTTATACCATTCTGTCAAACACAGCTCTGTCATATTTCTTATCTACATCCACAAGCCTCTGTTTCAGTAAAATGAACTTCTTAACTGATTTCAAATTCTATGTGAATTCAAACTGTATTAAATTATCAGAAAAGAGACTGTCTTATTAAGGCCCGTAATCAGCAGACCTGGAAGGTTCACTTTGGAGAAAAAAGCAGAATCAAGTGGACAGTTCTGCCAGACTTGCAAGCTAAGGCCATTCCCCATTTGAAACTAAAAGTCATGAACATGCATCAAAACAGAATCTCAAATAGCTGCTTATGTCAGAGCCAAGAGAAAAGGAAAATGAATCTTACTATCACAATCCACTTCATCAGATTTATCTTGGCAGTCAATTTCTCCATTACACCTCAGGTGCGCATCAATACATTGTCCTTTCTCACACTGGAACTGAGATGCAGAGCATATTGGACAACTATCCTCATCGCTCTGGTCATCACACTCAGGGAACCCATCACACCGCCATGCCATTGGGATACAGTCAATCTCTCCAGTTGCACAGGTAAACTGGTCTGGGGAGCAAGTTGGAGGTTCTGGAGAAAGAGAAAACAAAACACATGTGCGCATTCATTCAATTTTAGCCCTTTAACGGAGTGAAAATGTGATGAAAATATTCTGCACATGGAGAAAGAGATGCTTATGCCTGGACTGAAGTTCTTCTATAAAAATGCAAACTGTTTTTGAAGTGCTGTTGTCCTCCTGCAGTAAGGAGAAACGTTCAAGAATGAGACTCAAGTAAAATCAGAAACTTGAAAAACAAATACGCAAAGTAAAAATCCATATGTTTAAGTTTTGACATTCCTATGATTTCTAAGTTTCTGAGTTATGATTACAGGGTGTAGCAATTCTGAGGTTTACAAACCCAACCAGTGACCTGGCAGCTGTAGATATGGTAAGGATGCCAGACGGATGCATCAAGATAATTCTGGAATTAATTTGTATAGGAGCGTACTGTGTAGATAATCCAGCAGACAGATTACTATTTCTGCATCTACAGCCACATTTAATGTTGCATTATGGTTGCACTTGGCAGGCACGAGTTTGCATTTAAAAACTTGTCAAGTGTGTTCACGAGAATATATGAGCAAAACTTTCCCCAACCAAAACAGCTACCAACCTATTCTGAAATACTTGCTATGAGCTACTACTACTGCAGACAAGACAGACTACAAAGCTGTTGCAATCTTAGTGAAGGATCAGAATGAAAACAAGAAGCAGAGACTGAAAGAAAGGCCCCTTAATTTTAAGATTCATGGGGGAAGACAACAAAGCAGTGGAACTAAGAATCTCTCATTGGCCAGGTTTTTCAACAGAAGTACAGCAAGAAATATAAGGAGATTGTTTTATTTTTCCTCCTGCAGATGTAACCTCCACTACTCTGAAACCACACAGTGTGTTGTGGTCATGGGAAAGAAAACAGTTTATAATGGAAAGGACTGTCCCATGGGAGGTCAGAGCTCAGCCAGAAAAATGAAATCCACAACAAATTGAATACATAAAAAAAGTCCAGAGGACCGAAAGAGCCAAATAATTTAACACAGGATACCTCTCAAAAAAGAAGTATTTTTTTCCCCCCATTTTAAATGCCCTCTGCAATAGTAAGGTAACAATTATCAAAATTCCTGGGGCTGTGAGAGGGCACTGTAAAGGGAATGCCTACATGGGGAAAGACAACAGCTACCTTAATTAAGAACTGCAACTGAGGTTTTGAACTGTCTGTCACTAATGACACAGCACAGCTTTTCATGTTATCACATTATTTGAAAAGCTGGAGTACTGCAGGAATCATACATACAGTTTCAACAGAGATCATCATCATTGGTTACCAACATTGTTATATGCATTCATTTACAGTACGAACTGCCACATCATACAATGATGCAAATCTCAGTAGAAGATGCAACCATCGTATGGTCTAACAAGTGTGTTTTGCACACAGTGAAAAGTCAAACATGTCCAAAAGTTGAAGCAGAAAACAGCCGGCAGAAAAGGTGCATTTAATACAGAATTCAACATCATGTCTAGTATGTATAAATCCACGTTCTGGATTCAAATACAACCTCCTGCAGGAAGTTCATATAATCTTGTACCACATGGAAGTCAAGTACTGTGGCAGGCAAGTTTCTTGCAACAGTAACCATTTGATTCTGGTCATTCTGAATTTCATTCATTGTTGGTTTTGAAAATATCTTCCTCCAGATAGACAGTTCTCAAAACTTAGCAGCATGTCACAGACCAAATTTGATATTCCAGGGGTTCTTAATTTTCTTTTTTTTCCAACGTAAACCACTTAGCAGCACTGTTAAACATAACTCACCTCCACATGTTAAGAGATTCTGCAGGAGCACAAGGTGCTCTGGGCATGAACATCTTGGAGTCCCATCCCCTTTGGCAATGCAGATGTGTGAGCACCCACCATTGTCACGGGAGCACGGATGTGCAGCTGGAAAAGCACACAGAAAGAATGATTAGATAGTGTTAAAACAAAAAAAAAAAAAAGAAAAGAAAATCTTAGCTACTAGCTACAACAAACTCACAAAGCCACCCACAAAACATTTCTAGTTGAGTGACTAAGATTTCACTGCAAATTCATAGGAAGGTAAATGCAAGGTTTCTCAGTTCTGTACTCAGAAGCTGATTTACTACTTCATGAGGACTATATTTCTCCTGGTTGCAGTGATACAGAGACCTTCAAAGAACTTATAAAATGAATTTGGGAGCTCAGGTGAAGAGAAGTGAGGAAGGAGATTTGAGAAGGACACGTTTAAGGCAAACCCAGACATCCCATCCGCACTTCTCTGGTTGCCACGCACCAAGAACTGACAGTCATTGCTGCAGAATGCCAGCCCACCAAACCCTGAGGAAAATTTGCTTCTAATTTCCAAGACCTCTTACTATCCAGTCCTATCCTCTACGCACCCTCAGCACTTCCCTGTTCACACTGTTCACTCACAAAACTGCAACATGAGCACACACAGTTACTTATATATTTGTAAAATGGGAAGCTACATGGCTATGTTCCCAAATCAGTTACTGAAAAGTGCAGAGAACCCAATAATTTGTAATGAAATCAAATTAAGGAAGTGTTAGTTGGATGAGAAACTGGCACAGACAGGTGAAGGCACTGCCTGAGGATCCCAGCCCAGCTGAATGCTTTACAGCATCTGCTGGAGTGATCTGTGAGTCCAGAGCCTGTTACTCACAATGCCATTGCATAATGCTTTCTTTACTACCAGTAAGGATCAGGAAGTTCCACTAGGAAGAAATGGTACAGTTATCACTACTTCTGTGCCAAAGTTGTTTTCCATCTGTTCAGGCTTCTCAGAAGTCTGCTTTCACCTTCAGCAAATTCATCAATTTAACACAGTGTTGGAGACACCACTGTTTGAAGCACAAGCAGGGAAAGTGCCCTCATGTACATTTGTGTGGGCATGCAGCACATGCACGTGCTTATTTTTACTCTCCTGTTGTAACAGAAGTTGCCTACGTTGGACAGATTTCAGATGTAAAAAAGTGCTTCCTTTCAGTGCAACTCAGAAGAAACATTACCCTTGCCTTAATAAAATAAACATTCTTAAAAACATGTGGGATATAAAAGTCCACTCTCCCCCTGTTTTCTTATTAACAGTGTTGAGATTTAAAGAAAAATTATTTTTCCATCATTATGTACTTACTACCTTTGAAATGCACTGAAATATGAGAAATGGCACAGAAGAAGAAAAACTGAGTGTTGTGAAAAGAAAAAAAGAACATCTGGATAAGGATTAGCAAATAGAATCAGCTACAGCTTAAATACACTACCTTCCTTCCAACAGCTTACCCACACAGGCAAGCTTGCGCTCATGTGCATCCTCCCTATATAAGACTTCTACCCCCAACCGTCCACGTACTGGAAGTATTACTCCTCTCCACACCTCAGACTTACATTCCCTTAGTCTGCCACACTGTAGTCTTGTACTCCCCCATCTTTCCATAGGGCAAGGTGGAATATGGATAGAGGGGAAAAACTTTACTGCCCAAAAAAATAAAGTAAGGATATTCCTCTTCCCAGGTTTCTTCACTCTGCATTCAGTGTGCCTTGGGGGGAATATGAAATATAGGGGTCATCTACAAGAGTTTGCTGCTTCTCTCCCTGCAACAGTAGCACATCCTGAGGTAGCTACCAAACTGGCCTATTTCCATGAAGAAGGCAGCATGAGGATGGACGAAGGTTTCTGCTGTCTCCCAGTTACCTACTACAAAATAATCCTGCACAGAATGTTTGAAGTTCAGCATTCGGAGAGCAGGAACTGAGTAAGTAAGCCAGAAAAGTAAGGTCCAACATAACCGACCTCTTTCAGAATGGAGCACCTAAAACAGCTCCACTTCTAATCAAGGAGAAATTCCACATCCACAAAGGTATGTTTTCAGAGCATCCTGCCTATTCTCCTTCCCTTACTGGAGGCTTTTATACCATCTGTCACCCTGAGTCAAACCAGTCATGCTTTACAAATAGGTCTGAAACCCCATGAGAAAAGGCAGGTACTATTCCCTTTTCTTTCTTTATAAAAGTATTTCCAACTCTGTTACTTGGTTGTACTTAAAAGATTAGCAATCATTAATTGTTTCTAAACAGCTTTGAGAGTTAATTCACTATCATGCAACCTGGTACAAAGCAGTTAACTAAGTGCTGTGAAATCACATATTATAACTGTGCAAAAGGCCTCCTCTGGCCAAGAATGAGAAACTTATTTCTTCTCTATCATAGTCCAGCCCCTCAAGTTAAAAGCACACCATGGCCTAAGCTAAAGCCAGTATTATTGAAACATGCAGCTTGAGACAGTGACCAAGAGTGAAAAACATCTGGTATTCGAAGAAACTCACAGAATTCCTCCATATCAAGTTCCTCCACAGCATGAATGCCTGTTAGGTGAGCAATTCGGCCTTGAATTCTAGTCCTTTTGTACCCATTAGTTTTCTCCACTCTCTCAATCATCTGCTGCTGCCGATCAATCCAGTACAGGTGATTCCCCAGCACAGTCAGTCCCATTGGCTGAAGGATGTTGGAGTCCTCCAGAGTCACACGGTTAGCACCTGAGATCAACAGAAACCATTTCTAATTCATTTAAGAGACAAATAAAACCCACCAAAAATAAACAAAGAAACACCACTTTTTGAAACAAACAGAAGCAATCTCTGAGGTTTCTAAACCCAGTTCAGCAGCAAAGTAGAAAATCTCCATGTTCAGGAAAAATGGAATTTAAATTTAACTTTTGGAATATAAGTTTTGAACATCTACACAAAATGAGATTGTGGAATCTGAATACATAATAAAAATGCTAATGAGCACTAGATTCACCTAATTTACTGCATAAATTATGTACAGCGCAGCCAAGCATAAGAACGTAACATTTATTCCAATTAGAATGCCATTAATTAACTGCCTGATGCTAGTTTACTTCCTTCTGTGCTTCTTCTAAGAATTTCCTTTTTTGCACACATAATAAGAATGCATCACAGAGATTGGATCCTATGTGCCACACGGCAGATTTCTCTATTTTTTTCAGCACTGTCAGCTGCTTTGCGTATTCAACGATTAAATGCTCTGCAAGAACTGTGTGCTGCTGTTCCTATGGATGTGAAGTAATGCTTTATTTTACTAATGTGGGAAAAGTGCAACAAATCGATCTCCTTCCACTGTTTTGCAACACCAATGCATCACGCATCAGCTGCCTTATAATCTCTATTAGAAGAAAGCCACTCCCCTTTGGTTTGTTCTTCAAGCTACCTTAATATAGTAGGCTGCAAACTCTAAAAACAAGAAAAATTGAAGAGTTACGCCAACTTTTTAAATCACAGGAAAATAAAAGGAGGGAGCAATCCAGAGGTTCTGTGATGGCTAACACCTATTTAAATCTGATCTTGCATGAATTGCAAGATATCAAAAGATATCAAAAGTCAAACGTCCCTCTTGGAGAGCAGCAACCATTACAGACACATTTATTCCAATCACATCAAAGAAGCCCACCAGTAATTGTTAGCTGTGACTGCCTGCACAGAAATGGCAACTGTAAAAGCTATTGGGGTCAGTATCAAAGAAGGAATAATGTCCTGTACACACAAGCACATGCTGCTCCAAATATTTAACCGCATACCACATACCTGACAAGTCACAGCTTTCGATGCGCTTCAGATCCGCGTCCACCCAGAAAAGCTTTCCGAGTTTGTTGTCAATCACCAGTGCTACTGGTCGGATCAACCCAGTTGTGAAAAGCACTTCCCTCTCTGTGCCATCAAGGGCCGCACGCTCAATCTTGGGAGCTCGCTCTTGCATGTTGGTGAAATACATGTACCTGTGAACAAAGGCAGGAGCTGCTCAGGTGAGAGCTTCAGAACTCAGGGCAAATAGCTCACATTTGCACATGGGTTCTGAAACCATAAGCGTGAACAGCTTATGCAGGGATGACTGTGGTGGCTGTTGCTCCCCACAGGAAAGATCCAGATCTAAACAGCTGCAGAACCCCAAATATTTGCTAACTGGCATGTTGAGACATTTCCATTATCTCTTGAGGGCAAATTCCCCAATACCATAGGTTACACTACTGCACAGCAATTCGTGATGGTGTAAATGAAGAGTGGCAGCAATCAGAACACAGAGCCAATGGAGAGGAAGGATTTCTGGAACTAAGGAAGGACAAGTTCAGGACAGAGATCACTAATTCAGCCCTCCTAGGTACCCACTGCATTCAACACAGTCTCTCTGCCATTTTGACCTCTTTTAATTTAAAAGCATATTTATCTTTAAGTTATTTAAAAACTTGGAATAGAAAAGCTGAGTGTTTAAGAGATCAGCAAAGCTAAACTCCCATTTTAACAGAGAAAGCAGAAAAGCTTATATAAACACAAACCATGTCCAAGTGAGTCAGTCCCAATAAGATTAGCATCTTTCCTCTAATGCCCCTCTCCCCACAGCAGCTTTTGAACTGTGAAGAGTATATTCAGAACTGCACAAAAAAAACCAGTCCCACAGATGTTCCAGATAGAGTCTCTGGGTACTGCTGCATCCACATGGTTATGACATATTGTCATTCAACATCTGTCAAACACATGGTAAGCCATCTATCAGTAAACTGGCATTTAAGCATCAGCACACACAGCTGATACACATCCCAAACGTGTTCTGTATGAGGTATAAGAAAGGAATCTCACCCCCGCTCTGCATTCACTACAATGGCTCTGGGCTTGTCGTGGTCGCCTCGCAGTACCATCCCTATTGACTCGCCGTTCAGCCTGTGAACGTTGACGGAGTTTGTGGCCTCACAGGTCCAGTACAAGGTATGGCTGTATATATCAATGCTGAGGTCATGTGGCTGCTTCTCTGGGTTCTGGCTTTGGTTTGGAGAGCTCATGACAGTAAAAGGCTGCAAGACAGCATTTAGAGAATGATTTCCAGTCATTGCTCCATAAGAACTCCGTACAAAAAGCACTGTTTACCTACGTGAGCACCCAGAAGAGCCTAAGACCACAAGGAAACACCAAATAAAACAACTGTGACAAAGCATAATAAAAAAAATACATGATTCAAATTGTGGATGTGAGGAAAAACATCAGAACAAAATCCATAAGACTATGCAAAACCCTCCTTGGAGCCTCCTATAAGTAGAATTAATTAGCAGAAGACGGAAGAAAACAATAGTGCATGTTTGCGCACAGAACAATCTTGAACAAAACAGCAGAACAAACAGGGCAGTCTTCTGGCAAGATGTGTACTGTTACCCTGCCAGCTGAATATATCTGAATCTCCTCCTAAAGGCTCCTTTCTGTATTGCTTGTAGCATAGCAGATAATTTAAGTCCTGCTTCTTATAAATTCAGACCTTCCAATGAAACCTAGTCTGTTTGCTCACACATCAGATGGCCACAGATTCACCTCACAATTGTACTAACATTACTTTGCACATAATAGTACATAACCCTTGTGTCATTATGAAGTTCTTCACAAAATCTGACATTACTGTCAAGTTTCAGGAACCATTACCCTCAACTCCCCCACAACCTGCTTCCAAATTGAACTACCTTAGTAGCTACTCTCTATATACTATATATCCAACATGCACTTCAATACTTTACTTCCATGAAGAAAACACTAGAGCATACCAAGAGTCCCCAAAGGAAAACTATGCTTCTGCTGTTTCTTTAACATCAGAAACATTTCAGTAGTGCACTCCTAATCCCAGTGCCACTTGGATACTAACACTGATGGCAGGACTTGCAACATCTAAGCATTTTTCAAAGATGAATGCTACTAGTCAGATGATGAAGGTCAGAGGAAGTGGTGGCTTCTTCAAGTGTCCTAATAGGGCATTCCCCAAGCAAAACTGAAAACAGCAGCAGAAAAAGGTTGTATGATGAACACACTATAATGTACTCAGCTTATGCCAAAATGAGTCACTCAGAACTACTTAAGAAAGTTATATTTCAATAAATTGGTTCTAATCCACTAAGTTCTACATAGCAATATAATGCTTCCTTTTTCTATTTAAATCTTTACCCCTGCTTTTGCTTGACCAGCATGCCCAGAAATACTGATGAATAGGTCTTTTATTGAAATTGAGTGTAACATTACCCAGGTATGAACGCAATATGCATCATCTGCAAAAAGCATGAATTAGCAAAATTCAGTAAAAAATCATTAGTGAAAATTGGTAAGTCAAAATTTGCAGGGAATCTGTCTTCAAAGCTATCTAACCAGCTTAGTGGAAAGCAGAGCAGATGAATCTCCATTGCAATTTGCACCTAGCAAGTACCAAAGAGAAGACAGACTGCAACAATTAGCACCTAGTATAATCAACAAAAACACTTCAAAATTCATCCACAACCCAGCTAGCTGCTTATACTAAGAGACCTCCTCCCATTCTAAAAAGAGAGATGGCCAAAAAGTAAAATCACAAACCATTTCTTTAAAGGGTACTGTAAAACCACTGATTCCCCAGACGTACGAAGAGGCCAGCCCAGTTCCACTGAAATCATATTATGTTGTTTAGATAACTGCTCAGAACAAGGAAAATATATGCTGCCTATTCTCCATTTCCTTTTGTGTTCTTATTCAAACTGTAGCTTTTAAATTATCTGTTATCCTGTCCTGGGAGTTAAGCTATGCTAACATACACAGAACACTGCCCAAAAGAACAGCACACTTCTTTCTACTGTTGTGTGAATAGCCCAAAACAATTATGCACCCAACCCAATAGAACAATGAAGCACGTGAATAAGCCTATCCCCATCTGACACAACAGTCAGTTGTACATTCAATCAGGATTTAACTACAGCTTGTATAAAGAGAGTCTTCATTTTGCAAGAGCTTTACTATGATGACAGTATGATCACACAACTGGCATGAAAGAATATTGATATTAAACTACTGTTTTTTCTTGAATATAATTTAGACAGTGAATCACCCTTACTTCATTGCCCACACTTAGCTAAACATCACAGTTCAAGGCTTGCAGTTTCAGATACACATGGTGCACTACATTCTGTTACACTACTTCGTGTATACATTAAAATTCACAATCCTGAAAGCCCTCTGTCACTTTCACATACAAACAGAATATATGTGAATAAGCATTGGCAAGAATAAAGTTTAGACTGATGATTCTTTGGTGCAAGGGACAGGAGGAGAAAGTTATAAAGCTCAGAGAACAACCCACACAAAATCATATACACCATATAAACTTGCCTGAGTGCCATCATCTTTGGCTCTTTTTATAATATTCTGACGCCCATCTACCCAGTAAATCAATTTATCTAAGGGATCATAATCAATAGCCTTCACGTTCCTTAGACCATGCATAGGCAGGATGATATCTGGACTTTGCTGATCATCAGGTATCATTCGGCTGATGGCAGATTTCTGGCTAAACAACAGGAAACTGGTTGGAGCTGAAAACAAGACAAAACAGAATGCATAAGAAAATGTGACTTACGTGGTCAAACATACTGCTGGAAACCAACACAAAAAACAATGAACACTGAGGATAAAATCTCAAATGGACAACTATGTTCACACTGAAAACTAAATAAGCTTTTGAGAAAAGGAAGAAAATAGTCCAAATCCTCTTGAAAGTCAGTTTTGACATTAAAACCAAGTAAGATCAAAGGATGTATGTGAGGCCTATTGTACTCCAAATAAGTACAAATAAGTCCAAATAAGAGATACTGGCAGTGTATGAAGGGGTTTGAGCTGCTTTGGAAGTGTTTGGTGCTGAAGTACAACTCTTGTTGACACCCCAACTGCAAAGAGTGAGCAGCTGCACAGCGCCCAGCTGCCTACCAGATTTAACCCACAACTGTCCTTCCTGGTACCCAGAATGAAGCACGAAGAGTTTGAGATAGTAGCAGATTTGACTGGAGTGTGTTAGACTGTATTTATGATTGTTTAGCTACTAATTGGCAGGTCCTGTTCTTAGTCCAGAACCTGCTAGCTTACTGTGTATTGGGAGCACTTGTCAGTGGCTGCCGCTTGTACTTTTGTTGTTTGCTGCACTCCTTATCATCTTACTCTACTTGCCTGGAAACAGTTTGATAATAGCTATGGACATGAGCCTGGACTGCCAGATGGCCAGGGAACTACTGCTGTTGCACTGCAGCAGTACTGGGCAGTCTGGAATTACAGCATGAATTCAAGATGGACTGCGACCTGTGGATAAGTCCACAATGAAGAAGGTATACCCCATAGCATCTGTAACCATAGATAAGGGCATGATGAACAAATATGCCTCTGAAAGGACCACAGCCCATGGGTAAGGCTGTGCAGAACAGGTTAAGTAACGGACTAAGGGAATAATATCTGTGTATGAGAATTAGAGGATGAGAACAGAGATTGCGGTTAATGAGAACGTATTGGATAGCACAGGACCTGAGCATGACAGTGTATGGAATAAGGGGTGGAGACTGTACTGGTTTTGGCTGAGACAATTTTCTTCATAGCAGCTTGTATAGTCCTATGTTTTGGATTTTTGACAGTGTTGATAACACACCTACGATTCAGTCACATGTGAGCAGTGCTTACACAGGCTCAAGGCCCCTTCTGCTGCTCACGTTGCCCCACCAGCCCATCAGGTGGGGCTGCACAAGAAGTTGGGTAGGGACACTGTAAGGACAGCTGACCCAAACAGACCAAAGGGATGTTCCACCCCATAAGATGTCATGCTCAGCAATAAAACTGGGGGAAAGGAGGAAGAAGTGAGAAGCACGTGGAGTTACAGAGTCTGTCTTCCCATTTAACTAGAATTTTCTCACACTCACCCTTCTGACTGATCCTATTCCCCTGTGCTGTGGGCTAGTGAGTAAGTATCTGGGTGCTGCTGAGCTGCCCACAGGGTTCTATAGTGAAAGTGATCACAAGCACCTGATGACCAGAAGAAACTTACAACTGCAGTTCCTGCTGTTGGGATCCAAGGTATAGTGCGCAGCACAGCCACATCTAAATCCATTTGGTATGGCAAGGCACAGGTGACCACAATGGCCATTATTTTGCACACAATCATTCAAACCATCCTGACGTGAAGAATGGAAGACCAAAATATCCATCACAAAATCCAGATGGCCCTGAATAAGCGTCCTGTTCTTCCCATTGGTCTTGTCTGCTCTTTCTATACTGTGAAGATTCCAGTCTGTCCAGTAGATGTAGTCACTGTACTGGGTCAACCCAAATGGATGAGGTAGATCATCTGCTATGATTTCTCGTTCTTGTCCTGCAAAAATAACAAAAATCAAGTAAAGCAGAATTCCCAAGTCACAAAATGGAGAATATGACAGACAATTAAAAAAAAAAGCTTTTTCCTTCTTTTTAAAAACAAAACTCAGTCATTATCATTTCCCCAATCATTATCACGGGATTCATTATTAAGCAGTACCTGCTGAAGTAGTAACCTACATATTTGCACTTAAAAGCCTTATTCTGAAAACGTCTTCACTATGGAGCAATTTGAAATTGTGACAGTGTATTGCCATTTCAACAAATACTGCTGTATTTCTTATGCATAACACTCCAATTAGATTTTGAAAAGCACATTCAAGAATGCTACCAGCTCCAAGGAATCACTCAGATCAACAACAAAATCAATATGCACAACAGCAATAAATACCAAACTTGAGATTCACGGAGAACCAACTAAGAGAAATTATAGCATTTTACTCAAGAAACAAATCATTTGCAGTGTAATTCAAGACACAGAAACCTAAAGTGATTTTGAAACCATTTGTTTGGCAGAAATCCCAACACTGTCACACTTAGTGGCTCAGTTAGCAACATTCAAAACAGATTTAACACCTCTAGAGCATTAGACAGCCTCTGCCAGAGATCCACTACCGAAGTCTTAATATAAATCAGTCCCATAAACATTTTCAAAACTAACTTCTATGAACTGCCACTTTATACGAAGATGAAGCCTTATCAGCACTGTACCTCCCCTACTCACACAAATATCCAATGCTATTATTCTACAGAACACTACTTTCACTTCTAGCCTAACAACGCTGCCTTAATTGATGAGCCCACTTGCTGGAAGCCTACCCAAGTCTTTAGAATCTGCTAACTAAAAATACAAGCACGCAGCTGTGTTAGCTTCAGCACTCCTCCTCACCGCAAACTAATGTTAACCATAGGTTCTGCTCAAAAACTGGTTCAATTTACCACAGATTATTTGAATATTATGTTTCTTCTCAATACCACAATCAGCTTTTAGTCCAAATCTGCCCCCAGCTATTTTGTTTCTCCAAGTAAATACAGAATTTTAGCGAGAGCTCTGACAGATCATACATTGGATGGAAAACACCCCCCACCAAAACTCTGGAAAACAAAGCAACCTTAAAGCAATTTCTAAGTAGCAGCATTCATTCAGCAGAACTTATCCCAAAGCCAAAGTCACCATTAGCCTTGGAATCCAGAACTGCATGGCTCTGCTCTCCTAAGCTTTAACTGTTTTCTTTTTTGTTATGGCTTTTTAGAACATTCTTTCTCTAAACATCCACCTCTAACACCATCTTGTGAATAAACATCAGTGTTTTACTGTAGCTGGAGATCAAGACAATGCATACATAAGTCAAAACTGATACACAGTAATCACCAGAATAATCTGTGATTCCTTCTAGCACTTCTTTTTCTTGGAAACACACAGTGGTCTACTGAGAAACTATCAAAGTAATTACTTTAATATATTTAGCTCATCAGCTGAAACTGAAGACCTGAAGCTCAGTATGTATTTGAATACAGAACCATGAGGAATTGCAAAGGGTAAGTAAAAATGCCGATACAACATTTTTTGGTTTCTGTAAGTCAGTTCAGTTCAATTCTAGCTAAGTTCACTCAAAATGTGTGAGAAAGTTTTTTTTCCATTAGAAGTTTTTTTTCCAGGTTTCTTCCCTCTCTCTCTCTCTCTTTCTCTCTCTCTCAACTAAAGCATAAGATCTCCAGATAAAAGAATATCAACCCTTGTAGTAGGTTCCCCTTACTAAGAAGGCATGGGCTCATAATAACAGCTTAAAAAAAAAAAATTATCTCATTCTAATGGTAGGTTTTCATGGAAGATATAAAAGTAAATATAAATGGCTTGCAGGGAAATAGTGCATGTCATCAACCAGAGCATTGCTACAAGAATCCTGTATGAGTTTCCTTAAATACTGTATGTTGGACACATCAGCCTTGTTCTTTATTTTGGGATACCAGAGCTGCTGATTCCCATCTAACAAAGGCCTCTCCTTGGAAATGGAATGTATGATGTCAAGTCACAAGCTTCTGGATTCCACCTCTGATTTTACCACGGATTTACTGAGTGGTATTTGGAAACTTACATAACCTCTGTTTTCTCACACATGAACGTGACCTGCCTTACCTACTACCTTGAAGAATATTTTATAATTATAGGACAGTTAAAAGATATAAAAGCTCTATGTCAGCTACAAAAAAACCCGAAATTATCTCCTTTCATTATATTAATTATGTTGATTCCAACAAAAAAGTTTACTAAACCATAGCACACCACATGCAAGTAATAAAAGGAATCCTAATGGAAAATATGACAATACACAAGATACACATGAAGATTTAATATTAATCATGTTATTTCAACTTCTTCTAATTACTACTTACCACCAATTAGTCACATGCTGGTTTTAGGTCTAATGAATGTAATAAACTCAACATCTTAGGGGAAAAAAAAAAGTGATTTAACACCTCATTAGAGACAATAATTCAAAGGATTCAAATAAAACACTCTACAACTCTGTTCAGTTGCTTTACTGCAGCCACTGCAAATTTCTCTACTTGATGGAGTAATTCTGGGATGCAATCTAATAGCAGATTACCTAGCATATTTGACGATTCAATCATGCTGGTGTCTAAGTCAGTCCAATACAGCCGTTGGTCGGCATAATCAATTGTGAGGTCATTGGCACGACCCACTTTATCCACCAAAGTGATGCTGTTCGTTCCATCCATATATGCTCGAACGATCCTAGGCTTACCTCCCCATTCTGTCCAGTACATGTACCTGCAACGAGAAGCGGAACAAAACGATACAACTTCACGAGACTGAGTTCAGTTCTGTTTTCTAAATTTGCTTAAAAAAGAAAAACGTTGGGAATAACCACATGGTTATGGGCAGTTAATTAGCATATGGTTGTGTTTTGTGTTTTTTTTTTCTTTTAAAGAAAGAAGGAAAAATACGATTCACAATTCTCAGTTTTTCCATTGTGTCCTTCAGGGTTCTGGAGCTTACAAGCTTTTATCATATTTTTTCTTTTTATGACCCTGAAGAAACCATCTGCCAAATACGTTGTCACATACAAAGAAAGAAGCAAAGCTTAGAAAAACAACAACTGTCCCTTACCCTTTGGTAGGATCAAGAGCCAAAGACCTTGGGTTGTCCAAGTCCTTCCACACAAGGACCTGTCTATACTGTCCATCCAGGCGGGCTACCTCAATTCGATTAGTTCCAGTATCTGCCCAGTAGAGGTTCTTTCCCATCCAGTCTACAGCCATTCCCTCAGGGTAATCTAGCCCAAATTCAATCACGTGTTCAACAGAGCTCCCATTCATGAAAGCTCGACTTATGGTCTGAAAAACAATTGTGTAGAAGTATTTAAGGATTTATGGATACTTCACTAAGATAAAAAGTAATTTAAAAGTAATGAAATTTAGCTTGCAAAGAGGTTAGTAAAAAAAAAAAAAAAACCAACAATCTATTGGTGTTACTTTTTAAAAGCAAACTTCTGTTGTCAAAAAAACATAGAGCAGTTTACAGGATAAAGAGATTCGAATTTTCAGAAAGGTTAATAGTTTCTTATGACCAATTCAAAATGCTTTAAAAGGACATGACTTTCAGAAAGCACAATATATCTGCAGATTCTCCCTTGACCCTCTTCCTCTCTCCTGTTTGTACATAAAAACACACATATATTGGAGTATTTAATTCTCTATAATGTTTTAAGTTGAAGGACTAAGTCACAAATTCAGCAAAATCAGAATTAATTTGTTCTCATGGTCAGTCACCTTTGGCAAATTTGCTGATCCTATCTGTATTTTAGTTCTATACAGTCAGCAAAATAAGTCATAGGGCAAGGACTGTATATGCATAAATAAGCCACTCCCAACAATGAACAACGAAACAACCTCCAGACACACCACTGGGAACACCCAGGATCAGTGTACGATTGTCTGCTTTTGGCAGCATCTCAGCACTACGAGATGTTTCATATTTTTAAAAGGCAGATGTCAAAATTTGTATTTTTACATGTGTAACTCACACCTCAGAAAAAGTATAACACTCTTTCGAAAATGAGTCCTCCCACAAACAGAGCCTATAGGAGATTAGGGATGTAGTGATCATCAAGGAGAGCAGTATGAAAACAGGAGGACGTCTCTTAAGTTGCACTACCTGCAGCCAAGATGCAGAAGCCAAGAAGAGGGACAGGGGAATGAAAACTCAGATATGCTGAAATGTATGTGATATGTACGTTGAAAGTACAGTATGATGGATAACTTAGGAGGCCGCATACAAGTAAAACGCTGCCCAGTTCTACACAGAATCAGACTAGGATCTGAATGACACAGCTGAAGTAATGCATTTTCCACTACCAATGGTTAAGACAAACACAGCCTCAGCTTTCCACATGCTTGCCTGAGATTTATTTAGTTATCATGTCTGCAGCACGCTAATTTGTTATATTGGCACTGTTCCTAGAGAAAAGGTATCCACATCAGTACTTCTAGTGCTGAAGACAACCCTCGTTAGTCTTAGAGAGGTATGTAAACTAGCCCTACAAATAAACTTTTTCCTATTATGGTTTAGGTACCTTGGCAAGACAACTACAACTGTTCTTGGAAAACTTATTAAGAGGCTAAACAGAGAAATTCAGTTCCAGTGAAGCGAATTCACTGTTTTCTACCATAACTTAATTCACTTCAAAAAGCAACACTGACAAAGAACGCAATGTTCACTTCAGCATTCACCTGGATATGAACCAAACACATGAGAAGGGAATTTCAAACTGCTAGAGAACACAAGGACTTAGGAGGAGATGGAGGCGAGCAGGGGGCAGTTAACATGACATGGAGGAAACCAGACAAGTTCCCTGGCCTCTTCTGTGCCAAGCTGGAGCCTTGGGCTAACAGCAAGCAATACAAAGTTCACTTGCTAGAAGTGAATATTAAGTAGGGTTGTCTTCCAAATCAAAACTGGAAGGTGGTAGAAAGCTTGGGGGGCTGCCAAGCTTACTACGTGACATGAAAACAGCACTTCTACAATAAACATGTGGATGCAGCATATGTAGCATCCGAGACTTCAGCATTCAGCATGAGCAGACATCACTCTGGATTTTTATTTGAAATGGGAACATGCCTGTCACCCAACTGTGCATTCAACAATGCAACTGTCTTCATCTCCAAGAGTCTCCTTGGATGCAATTCAATGACAACACTAGCAACTGCAGGATAGATCATGTAACAGAGACCTTTGTTAGATCAAAGAAACTGCTCTGTGGCTTCATATTCAGGGAATTCACATGTCAGTAATACCTTCAAACTAACATCAGTCCAATAGATTCTGTTATCAGAAACATCAAAATCCAGAGCAGATGCCTCCTTGACTCCAGTAAGAGGAATAGCAACATCATTATTATTGGTTTCAAGGGAAATCCTATGAATTGCTGCTCTGCTTGTGAAAACTAAGAAGGCTTCAGGAATGATGCAAGTCTTCATGTCACTCAACAGCTCAAGGCCAATGGGACAGGCACACCTGGTCTCCTGGGGTGTAAAGAAACACAGATGGCTGCAGCCTCCGTTGTTCTCTGCACATGGATTAGTCCCTTAAAAACAAAACAAAACAGATAACGGTATATTATGGAGATAGGGGGAAGAGGAGGGGTAAAGCTGAGTGAAAAATGTAACTTTTCAAAATAAGTTAATCCTATAGATCATTAATAGAGTAATTCAAAATTGTTTCTTTTCCTCTAGCCAGACATTAGAAGACTGGTTGCATCCCCTTCCTATATATGAAGAACTGCCATAAACATATTTTATAGCTTCCCCAAAGACTAGTTCCTTTACTGAATGTAAGCAATTATCCATATTCAGCCTGGCTATTTTTTGTCCAGTACTCCATCTTTATACCTCTTTGAAATCATCAGTTTTAAAAATGTGTCTGAGTTCAATGATACAAAAATAATGAGGAAAGGACTGGATAACTGCAGCTCTTTCCCAGCTGTTCAATCACTACAATCTCTCATTTATTTTGTTCAAGTCAATGACCGTGACCAGGCAGTGCAGGAATAAGGAGGGAAAAGTAAGGATCAAAAGACAAATGAGCGTCTTTCTCCATCATTTGGAATCAGAGATTTAGCTACACACGTTATCACAAAAAAATCTCCAAAATCAGACTCATCTAGCTTTTAGTTCTCCCTTTTTAAGACATACAGTCTGACGTCAACTTACACCAAGTTACAATCTGAAGACTCAACAGTCCTTCAAGTAAAACGAAGAGTTCCACATGATTGTGAGAGGTTTCTACAGTCCAATCTACTTGCTAAGCACTCTGGGCAAGATTTAATTGCTGAGATGTTAAAAATTAGAGTGCTGTTTGCATTCAGGTACCCCTGTAATAGCCACTAACTCTACCTGTATCATTCCATGTAGTAAAACTTATTCTGCCAATGGAAGAACACTGGGACTTGATACAGGAAAAGGGCAACAGAAAATGGTGCAATCCTGTGAGCACCAGAACTTCTAGAGACCAGAGCCAGGAATAAAATTCTTTTCAAAAAGATTCAGAGTGTGGTGGAAGCTGCAGAGAACTTAGGTTGAATATCATTATAAAATTGGAAGCCCAAATTTCTTTTGCAACACTCTATTTTCCCAACTTTACAAAAACAAGTGCAGCTTTCTTTAAAAATGTTTCAAACGCTAAAGACCATAGTTATTCTCATTACAAGTGATGAACAGCTGCTTAGTGAAAGCAAGAGCTTCTATAAACTACTTTAGACTCACACTGTGATTGACTACTCTTACCAAAAACTTTGGTAACACTTGTTGCTTTAAGGCCCATCAAGTCTGGCAGCTGATCAATAATGATGTCTCTGCTAGCCCTTATCTTGTGAACTCTTTCAATGCTTCGCCTCTGCCAGTCAGTCCAGTAGATGTAATCACCCAGCAGCGTGAACCCAAATATATGCGGAAGTTTATCTTCTAAGAGGGTTTTCCTCATCGTTCCATCAACATTTATGACCTGTGAGACACATGAAAAACAAGGAAAAAATAAGTTCTATTTGAAAATTTTCACTGCAGACAGCATCACGCTCTGTACCGTATTTAATTCAAAAGACTTTAATTTTCTTTTCTAACATGACTCAAGCTTCCATCTTTTGCTAGAAATGCTTCATAGGTGGACAACTGCTATGCTTTAATCTAGGCTATGCATTACCTGTGGTTGAGATAGAAATTTTAACAATTTTCTCTTTACTGTCGTTCAATCATTATTTCTTTATTCAGAATCAAAATATTAAACTTGTGCTTTGTAGATAATTAAGTTGTCTTCCCTGTACAATGCTCCTGCTTTCCTTTAAAGATTTGAAGACAAACACAGTCATTTCAACTCTGTATTTCCCTGACTTGTAAGCAGTTAAGTGTCTCAGCCATATTTATTTCGTATTAAAAACATCCACTATCCAAAGGCAATGTAATATTAAACCATTAGACATCTAACAAGCTAGTGGTCAGTCAAATCAACAGTTTTAGCACAATTTCACGTACAGTAAGTTGTAAGGCTCTGCCTGTGCCTGGTAGACAACAGGTGCACACAATTTATTTTTTGTATGTGATAAGTGATAATCACATCTTATTAAATTAGCATTTGACTTTTAATGTGCACACACACCTGTGTGGTAGGTATCCAAATAACAACAGAAACCTTCAGATTGAAACTTGCTGCTCCTATTACAGTCGCACTTGCAATACTTTACAAAATTGTGAAAGTAATGCACATCTCTTTGATTATATGTTTTTTGGGGGAACAACATTTCCACATCAAAGAAATACAAATAATACTTTGTCACTGATTCTACTAGATGAATTCTAGCCGGAAAAAAAAAAAAATCATAAATGGTAGCACGCATGGAACACCCTAATCTCCCAAACAACACCAGTGCAACAGCAGAGGTAAGCAGTCAGTTGCTGCACGCTGCGTTTAACCATGCTGCACACAAAAGAAATCAATGCTGTAACAGTTCATTTCGCATTGCTATTGCACAGACGCCTTCAGGATTCCTTCCAGACAGAAAGCCTCCTGCTGGAGACACTTAATAATAACACTGACATTCTTTAAAACTAAGTTTCGGAGGAGTTTCATGTCATCCAATCCATCACATGATGAAGCAGCAGAGACTTAAGATTAATGCCTTTTTATTTTATGAAGCTAAATAAAGTACATTTAAAAAAAAAAAAAAAAAAGTTACGTCTGCGGTTAAAAGCCAAATGGTTCTGCAATTATCTCATTACATCATGTCCAGGCAAACCCCAAATGCTCACTTATTTAGAACAGTATCAATCCCACAGGCTGTACTGCAGTTCAAAAGTTCATCACGCATACTCAGGTGCCAGAGCCAAACTGGTGCATCGTCCTGTAAATAAGACAATTTCCTTTACAAAAACAACAGTGCATCAGTAGGACGATGATCAAACCAGCACATTTCTGACTACTTCTACAGATAATGGGCAGTACAAATATAGTTCAAGCACCAGAGCTGTTGACCAAACACACCAGGCTCTGATTGGATCCGAAGACACAGAAAAATACTTTTTTTCCTATTAATTAATATCTATGCACACCTGTGCATGTTGTCAACTACCACGCTCACTACTGAAAGTACCAAATGAAAGCCTGTTAGGCAATCTAGTCCTCCTGATCAAGCACAGAAGAAATGGAGATCAAAAAGGTAGAATCAGACAGCAAACAAATGTTTAATGGCTCACGCTTTGGCTAAGAAGGAAATGGAATAAGCATTTCCTCTCTGTCTGAACACTCCTGCTCTCCAACGTGTCAGCAGAATGCTTGTGGATCCCAGCAGGCTTCCCCTGGATGCAAAGTGCAGCTCTGACCTGGAGGGGTGGTGTGATGGGCTGCAGACCCTGCCTGGTGATAGCCAATCCACGGCAGTGGGCACGAAGCACTAACTGAGTGCTAACTAGGCTGCCTCACAGCAGCAGACAGGTCAAGCAGTTCACCGAAGGTACAGGCACACTGCCTTTTGGATTTTGCTGTCACCCATCTTTCCAGAGATTCATCTCCATTCCAGAGCATTAACTTAAACCACGAGGACACAGGAAAAAACCCTATAAACAGTCCTCACAGTAAGGCCAGAAGCACAAGCTAGAACTGCACAGCTCATAAAATATCCTATTATCTCATCATTTATGGCGTGCAGGCTGCTGACTGCAGCCAAAGGGAAGCTGTTATGGAGCATTTTTCCCATTATTATGCACAGCTTCTCTTCAACACACCTTAAAGGCAGAGGAGAGTGGATATTTTTTTCCCTAAGAGTTTTCATCCTCTTTCAATAACTGATCAATGGATTTTTTACTTAGGTCAAAGGACAAATGCAGTGCTAAAACCTGCTCTGCTTTCCACACGAAACACTGAAAGGTCCCCTTGAGCAGACACAACCCCTGATTAGTCCTCAGACTTCAATAACAAATCTCTTAACGAGGCATCACAAAGCTCAGCCAAAACCTGTGGTGGGCAAAACAAAATCAACATCAAATGCCTTAATGAAGTGAATTACACACAAAAGCACAGTGAGGTGATAAGGTGCTTTTTTTTTTTTTTTTTTTTTTTTAAATGCTGCAGCAGAGTATGCAAAGCAACTTAACATTTCCAAATATAACACTCAAAAGCTCTTGGCTCTTTGAAGAAGATTAAAGTAAACAATGCAATTAAATTCTACACATCAGTGTGATTCATGTAGTCAAGTTGTATTTCAAGCGCATCTGTGAAAAACAACAACTATTCAGCATATAAGTCTTTTGACAGAACAACAAAGGGAGCTCAGGCACCTTGCTCCTATATTTAATTCATTAAGAAAAGACAAAATTTATTCAATTGCTACAAAGCTGAGACAAATGGAAACCAGCTCTCGGGATGAGCTAAATCTCTGAGCAGTAAGCGGACACAGAAGGTTGGCACTGATAAAACATTATGACTGCCACATTATTATGTTGGTAGTCTTGCAGGTCTATGGCTTTCTTCTCGGTGTGTGATTTTAGCCTGTGGGAAAGGCAAGGTCCTTGAATGGCTTCCGACAATTCTCTCCAGAAGACCCTAAGAAGGCATCTCAAGGGAAATTATGCCCAGTCTTTCTGGCTAGAGAAAGAACCTGAAGGAAAAACCATGTGGGTGGCAGCCAACATGAGAGAAAAAGACAAAGAAAAAGGGAGAGAAATGGAAAACTCCAGAGGGTCAAAAAGCCTGCCTCCAAAAGAGAAGAGTAAAGCAGCTGTGAGCAGTCCGTACCATAGTCTATATTCAGCTGGGTTTAAGCCGTTCGTTAACATTTCCAACAGCTGAAGTAGAACCACCTTTCATCAATGCTACAGGATAAAAGAGGACTCCTCCTTTCTCATTCTGAAGAGGTTTAATGCCAGGCATGTGTTGGCAGATATGGCAAGCAGAAAAGAGAACAGAAGTAAAGCAGACAGTCCCAGAACCTACATATCAAAACAGGTCGGAGGACAGCTGGACAACAGATCCATCTGTCTATTTACACACAGATGGTTTGCAGATTTGCAGACTCCACAATTTGCAAATGCAGGTAGTGACACAGTACCATCCTTTACATACAGGTTCTTTCCTCTAAGAGGCTTTCCATCGTTTTTCACTACAGATCACATTTTAGCTTGCTGAGGAAGTAGCAGAAGATACCTCTCAGTGGCTACACGTGTGTCAGATTTTCATTTGTAACACAAAAGCCACTTTGAGATGTTCAATAAAGAGCATTACAAGTAGGATTATCAAGTCTCAGGACTCTTTTGACAGCCTTCCCTCGCAAGCACCTTTATAAAGCTAAAGCACAGCAGTAATGGCCAACTGTCTTCAAACAGCCACACTGGCACACACAAGAACAAAAAGTAGTTGGAGCACAATAATAATAAAAGCCTATCTCAGGAGAGCTCTCAAAAGTGCCTCTGATCCTGAGATCCATCCATTAGTAAGGATTTAAAACTGTAAGGGAGAGACTATATTGACAGTATCATACAAAGATATGACTATCAACAGAGTCCTTCCATTCTGACTACTCTGACTACATGTCATCTCATACAGAATGGTTTCACCCCATCCATTTGTTCTGTCTCATACAAATAAAATCTACGCTGTCAAATGAATGTAAAATGTTAATTGGTGACCTGTTAAAAAAACAAAACCAAAAATCCCAAAAACTACCTACAAAGAAGCCAAATACAACACAGTATAACTTTACATTACAAAAAATACAGCCTTAAGTAATTTTTAGTGATCTCCCATTTTCACTGGGAATTATATAAACAAAATATATTCCTGTACCTGTGCTGAAAGTATCAGCATGTAAAGTGGCTGTTACTTTGCAGGGTAGACCTGTTCGTTCTTTCCATATTAAATTACCACCATACCTGATGATCATCAATGACTTGTCTCCTAGGACAATACTTTTCCAGTTCCACAGAGAGTATTGCATTTTCAGACAGACTTTACAAAACACAAGCGCTCGTAATAAGCTCCTACAGACACTGATGAATAGATAAATTTCTTTTTGCTGGGAAGGTGGTGTTAGCGTGATTGTAATCTTGAATCTGTTTACATTTTATAAATCTAATCTAGGAACAACTAATGTTCTCCATACGAAGCACTGTTACATCAGCCTGACATTACCAGAACTTAATTCTGCTTACAGGATATCAAACAGTTAAAGGTGCAGCTGGTAAATTCTGCAACTGTTCTGTGCTAAGCAGGAACATTATATGGCATGCCTAGCTCCTTAAAAGGGGAAAAAGTTAAATGCAAACATACTCAAAACTAATTTATGGCAACTGGTGGCTAGAACCTAAAGCACAGATGTTTTACTGAATCGGTATTTCAATTTGGCTTTTAGGTGCAAGTTGCTTATTTAATACACTTCAGGGAAATCTTACCTTCTGCAAACAAACTTTTTAATATTGAAACACTGAACACCTCTGTAAGTAGTTTAAAGGGGCCTCCAGCAACTCTGTAGCTAACATCTGGTATAAAAACAATATCCCTCTCCAACTTTAGTTAACTAGTTTGGGAAAGGGGAAGAATATATAGGTTTTAAAATAAGAAATACAAATCTTGCTTTTTATTTGCTTTTATCCTCGTCTCCCTTTCCTCCAAAGTGATTTGAATAGTCCTGTAATATTTTTACATCCCCCTTCCCCCTTAGTAAAACCAATCACCTTCTCAACTCTATAGATACTCAGAAGTCCATGGAAATAGCACATCATATAAATATTTAGCATAGAATCATAGAATCAAAGGTTGGAAAAGACTATGAGATGACCCAGTCCTACCATCCACCTATCACCCTCACTAGACCACGTCCACCAATGCATCCAACCGTTCCTTGGACACCACCCGGGTCGGTGACTCTACCACCTCCCCGGGCAGCCTGTCCCAGCACCTGACCATCTTTCAGAAAAGCAGTACTTCCTAACGTCCAGCCTGAATCTGCCCTGGTGCATCTTGAGTCCATTCCCTCATGTTCTATCAGTAGTTACATGAGAGAAGCGTGTAGCACTCCTGCTTTTGAAACTGGAACTGATGAAACATTTATAACCTACATATGCACAGCACGAAGGAAGGACTTCAAATAATAAGCTTGATATGAGAAGTAATTTGTGGCAAGCTATTGAATAAAAAAAATTTAAAAAAGAATGAGCAACTGGAGTATCCAACCAGAATTCTTGAAGTCAAAGATGTCAACCCTTCTACAGAAAAGACCCGTCTCCTTTCTCAGCGTTACCATGGTAATTTCTATTTCATTTCAAGTTAGGGTTAAGTTAAACATAGCTACTTCTGTCTTTCAAATAACCTATTTACAGACAATGAGAGATCCACAAGCAATTGGTTGAGAAATACTAGTCTAGTCAAAATGCCCTCTTGAGCTTTTCCCTTCTTCAGTCAACCTCAACCCCCAAGAAGAGGAGAGGGGTGGGCTGGTGACCAGCAACAGGGCATGGGGCTGTACCCAATGAACGTAAATCCAAAGCTGTTTCTCTTGGCAGTAGCAGGCAGAGCTCATATCTAGACTGGATGGGGCACTTCTGGTTCACAATACTTGTAGCACAGATAAATAAAGAGGCTAAAAGGAAATGAGAATTGCAGAAAAATGCTATTAGTGTTCAATATCAAAGACTAGAATTAATCTACACGAACCATAATTTTAAAAGAGCTCATCTAAAAAATTAAATTAATGGGCAGCAGCAAGCACAGCAGCATTCAACCTGGCTGTCACTTTTATCTGCCAGTGTAACACAAAGGCATAACCCCAGCTGAGCACTTGCTTATGCGTGGCATAACTGTTGGTTTTTGTTTGCCTCTTATTTTAATTTTTTTAACACAGCAATAAGGCACACATTTTAAATTAAACAAAAATATTTGCAGTCATATTATTGGTCTACTTGCAAATTTCCTTGCAGAAAGCTTGCAAATTAATCAGAAACATATGTTTAAGATTTATTCAAACCTGCTGGAATTTCTAACAAGAAAAAAAAAAAAGCAGCTTTAGGAAATCACTGGTAAGTTGCCTACAAAAATTAAAAAATATATATCCATAGCTCTATGTGAAATACCTGAAACAACCATTTTATTGTCCAACAAAAAAATAGCGAGGAATCTAAAAATGATTACTTATGAACAAGAACTTGAGGTATGTATACTTAAATTTGCAAACAAAACGTGCTCAATAAATTTAATTGTAAAGCTGATTTATACAGCACATAAGGCATGAAACAGGTTATCCTGGCTTTCATTGCTACCAGTGCAAAACCACGTGATATGCTTCCTAGGAAAAAGTTCTTCAATCTCATCTTCCCTTTACTTGTGGCTTAGAATTAAGAGCTACGAAAGCCAGTATAGTTTGACAGGTACCCATAAGGAGGCCTAAGTCTTCTCCCAGACGAACACTTGTCTCTGCAAACTTCAGAAAATTTAAGCCAAAGTGAAATTTCAGGATGCTCATTTACCTCTCTCAACAGACACACATAAGCTGAGGCTAGAATTTTAACCACACAATGGCACTGTAGTTTCGTGATCAGTTTAAACTGACACAGCCACTGGAAAAGATGGTCCAAAACTCACTCCTACACACCAGCCTTTGCAGATTGTTCTCATTTCATTCTGTGCCAGTATACACATTTCTGTGGCTGTTCTGTCAATCAGACCAAGGATTTAATTCAGAGAAAAACTAATTTATTTTCCTGTTCTTTCTCAGCTACAGTGCTGACTTAAACAAATCTCAATATTTTGCTACAAATCTCATTTGAAGGTTCTTGACTCAATTGTGACCTGAAGCAAAGTGCTCTTAAGATTTTTTTTCACCAATCTTTCTCAGAGAGCACTGAAGGCCTAGATTCCAGGGAATGCATCAGCAACTCCTGCCTGTCCTGGGATGTATGATATCACGTGGCCTGTGTGAATAGAATCCAGCTGAAGAAACACCATAAACCTATAGGTAGAAAAGAGCGAACCACAAGCATGGAAACCTTTTCTTCCACATTCCAGTTCCAGCCCTGCAAAATTACTGGATATTCGCAACTGCCTAAATGATACTGAATAAATTATAGTACAGAACGATACATAATGATCACCAGTTTCTTTTTGAGAGAGATGGAAGATTTAGGTTGGGTATAAGGAAAAAGACTTCTACAAGGGCAGTGAGGCAGAGGTTGCCCAGAGAGGTGGTGGGTGCCCCGTTCCTGGAGACATCCATGGTCACACTGGACGGGGCTCTGAGCTCCAATCTACTGTAGGTGTCCCTGTTCATCGCAGGGGAGTTGGACCAGATGGCCTTTAAAGATCCCTTCCAACTCCAAGGATTCTATGATTCTATATTCGCACTTTTTCTTTCTTATGCAGAACAATCATACAGAAATTGAATAATACTTCTTTTTTTTTTTTTTTTTTTCCTTTTTTTGAGGCTTTTTTCTGTAGTAACATCAATGACACAGTCACTACCATGTTACATTAATACAACATGGTAATGTGTTTTATGCACAACATACATCTGCAGTTTGGTGAACCCCTTCTGCCAAAATCATGATCCCTAAGCTGAAAGCCAGTTGTGTGGAAATACATTCAGCATTTGCACAAAAAATATACTGTTCTGTGAAGCTATTTTATTAACCGTTTCTTTAAAAAAGAAACGGAGATGAGCATTTCCCACCTCCACTCTTTGCACTCCACCTTATACTCTAAGTTCTTCTGCACTGTGGTCTCCAGCACATGTGGAATGGACAGCAAACCAACAATCCACCAGCAGTGGTGGTGACTGTGAACCAACCACACCACTGCTATGAAACGAGAAGCTTTAAGCCCAGTTTTGGTGCAATTATGTTAATAAGCCACAAACACAACCAGAGCAGAAAAAAAACTACCCCGAATTCTCTTTTACTTTAGATTTAATTAGATTAAGAGAAAGAGCAAAGGAAAAAAAAACCTGCTAAAGTGCAGGGCTTGGGGTTTTTTTTTGTTTTTTTGTTTTGTTTTTAACAGAACTTCCAAGTTTCTCCTTCTGAATTCCAAGTAAAAGCCAAAATCTTCATATTTCAGATAGATTTCCAGGCATTTTTAAAAATACATGCATTGCTAACAATATACAAATTTCCATTTGGTTTCACCATCTGTAGGCTTTAACTATTCCATAGGTGTACACACACATACACAGCCAGAAGCTGCATCTAGAAACACAGGGCTTGTAAGCATATTTTAAAGTAATACATTTGTAATAGGTGACAGACTTACTCTTGAAATATTTCCTTTCATGGCACCACAGCTTGTCCTAGTTGACGAACCTGGTAGTAGTACCACCTGTGTGGCATTATCAAATATTTCTTCAGGCTTCCATTTTGATCTATATGACTCCATTCAATTCAAAAGCTTACTCTACATTGCATCAGAAAAACCTGAGGAATGGTTGATGCAGTGGGAAAATCTGCATGCCATATGCCAGACTATCAAGACACCTCATACCAAAGATATTGCAAACTAAACCTAATTCTGCCACTGTGATGAAATTAACTACCATTTCTTGATAGACTGGTTCCAAAGAGGAAAAAGAAGTTGTGTCTCAGTGTATACTGTGGGGGCTCAGATGACTTTGGTAATTCTAGTTTGCAACACTGGGTATCAGATTCAGATTTTGATAGGTAAGAGACCAGCAGTTAACAAATACTTACAAATAACAGATACTTTGCTGTTACCCTCTTAGTATTTGCGCAACATTAATTTTAGGAAACAATTTGCATTTTTTAAGTTTGCCTTTCCTAGCGCTTGTGACTAAAGAAAGCAGGAGATTTAGGTGCTCTGCAATCTTAATTATAAAAGAGAAAGCAAATAATTGTACTGGGGAGAGCAGGGTGGAGCATGCCTAACACAAGAACACAGTTTGACTGGCTTCCAACGCACTGTACCACAGGACTTATTCCCCAACCCAAACTACAGACTAACGCTCCAGCTTTCTCCAAAAACATTTGTGGACAATTGCAGATGGGTCCCCCCCCAAAAAGTCTGCCTTTATAAACGAACAAGCATACTATGATTTGCAAGTTACACTTCCCATGTTCTCTGTAAGCTTTATCCAGTGAACACCCAAACTCTTTTGTTTGACTGTTTAGTCAAGACGTAGTTTTTCTCAACATAACACAACTGATATTTTACACATTCCTTTAGCCAACTTTAAAACACTGAAAGCAGCTCATAAAAAGGCTAGACAGTCTATTTCAGCTACCTTCTGCCTTTTTATTTAAGAAGCCTGCTTCAAAAGCACATCAGCTATTCAAAATGAGACACTGTGCTGCATTCATACTCCATGTGTATAAATCATTCCCTCCAGCATCTCACTCCAGGGTCAAGTCCAGCTCCAGAGAATGCTGGCCGAGTTCCACCTCACAGGAAACTTACCTCCCATGGGGCTTTAGGTAGAAGATTCCCAGTGCCAGCTGAAGTACATTAACTGACTGCGCAGCCCCTGCTTTACTAGGGATCTCTGCCCACCCCACATGGTAATAATGGCTCATTTAGCAAACTCAGTAATTGACAATGTTTTTCTCAGCATAATCTCCACCAAGTTTGCAAGTCTGCAAGGAGACCTGGTTTCAGTTTTCATGGACACAAATATTCAACTTCTTTTCTATAGTTAGATTTAAACTTTGGCTCAACGTTCAGGGCCCCAACACTTGTGAGGCATTCTATCCCTGTTCCAAAAAGGGCTCAGCATTCCTGCATTAGATCCAGCTATACTTTTGAGCTAATACCTCACACAGCACTTTTAGCTTTAAGTTTGCTGTACCGTTCAGTAAAGGCATAGAAAGGAAGGATACAGGATTTTCAGGGATACGACTGGCCTCATTCTGGCCTTTAAAATACTAGGTCCTCAGGTGTGTGTCTTTTTCATTTATAATTATCTGAAGGGGTTTCATTTCAATATACCATTTCACCAGTAATAACGAACTGGTAAAATCCCTTGTAAAATACTCTAGAGAAGGTTGAAATACAATTCTTAAGGCACTCATTGTCTCTTGCAATAAAAAGCCTGAGGCTAGCTGCATCTTAATATAGCTCTACTTAGCACCATTTATAGAAAGAACACAAGTGTCAGTAATTAACCTGTGGTGCATGCTCCAAGTGATACGCATCTACATCAGATTTCCTTCTTACAAAAGCATAAAGTCATCATACCTTATAGCCTTCCAGCAAGTACATTTAAATTGAGAACTGCAGGCCAAAGACCACCTAACAGACTTGTACTCTCACACAGACTGATACGATAGCATAAGAAACTTCCACTGCTATATCCAACTCATCTAAGTTTAGGAATGAGGAAGATGACTTGTATGTTCAGAAACTAAGAATAATCAGTCACATATATGTGAGCCATACATTTCTGCAGTGTGTGCATTTGAAACAAGCTTGCCCCCATCACATGAAAACAATCTATAGACAGGCACAGGTATAAGACAGGCCTCAGGAAGAGCTCAAGATGGGATAGCTTCACCTTTGAGGGAAGCCAGCAAGTATGTACTTCTTGTGGCTCTGGTTGGTTTTGGATTTTTTGCCAGTTCAGCAAGCAGTCCCCAGTCAGAACTACAGGATCTGACTTGCTCACCTTGACTTTTGAGAGCCATGATATCTTTTTTTTTTTTTTTTTTTTTTTTTTAAATCATCACCGAGTCACTTCCAATATGAGCAGGATCCATATCACCACTTCAACCAGAATAAAAGGAGGAGCTGGATGGAGAAAGAACATGTTGTGTTGCAGCAGATTTCAGGGGAGAGAAGCAAAGCAGAATCAGTGTGTCAGATTCAAAGATGTCTAACAACAATAAACTTACCAGTCTGCCTGTGGCAGAGAAGGGGAAGATGCAGAGACAGGCTGCCGTACACCAAGCAGCTGCCATTCTGCCTAGTTTGGAGAGCAGCAGACCTAGTGGACCTGCCTTTCAGAAGAAGCCATCTCCAACTCATAAGGATGAATATTGGTTGTACTCATTTTGTAATACTGAAAGGCTCTTATTCCCACAAGACAGAGAATTGAGCATTCAGTAGGCAAGGATGTAGGTTTAATGTAGCTGGGACAAGGGATAACAATTCTTTAAAGAGTTATTCCATAAATTGGTAGGAATTTTTTTTTTTTTTTTTTAAACACATAACTCCCTCCTGTGCTTCATGGGATGTCTGATATATGGCTGCAGATTATCAATATCCCCTCAGATCTTTTAGCAGATTACAGAAATGATCGTCTCTGTAGCTACCTGCTAAGTGGTGACTGGGGACAGCTTCAGGCCTTGGTCTTCACTCATCAAAGAGCTCCTTATTTCCTAGTATGCAAATGCCAGAATGACATTTGTTTGTTGAGGCGGAGTAGGAAGAAATAGAGGACAGGTGGGGAAGCATGTAAGATAAGTCCAAATTCTCAATATTTAAGAGATGCACTGGAAAGCTGAGAGAGTAAACAAGGAACGACTCTCATTTTGTTTTGAGAAAGGAAAACACATCTAGGTAAAATCAGATTTTAACATCCAGTTTAAAGAATAGGACCAACTTCTTCAAGAAAAGGATTAAACAAATGATCTTGTCAGTGCAGAAAAGAACACAAAAGGGGAAAGAGCAAAACAGACTGGTTGGAACACAGCCAATATTAAATATTTACTAAAGTACCCTCTAAACAAGAACTAAATCATTAATCGCACCTGTACTTTCTCCACATCCCATCCTTTCTTCGAATGCTTGGCTGGGAAGAGTTGTTCCTTTCCTTTCTTTCTTTTTAACCTGGCTTCCTGCAAGACTGAGTATCTTCATTTCAGCGCCTCTCTCCCTCCCTCTCCCCTTTTGTTTTGTCTGTTTAGCTTTAGGACTTGGTGGGTGGCTGCTTGTTGGTTTGGTTTTTTATTGTGTATTTTTTTTTTAATTGTTGTTATTGTTGGTTTTTTTTGGGGGGTAGGGGGGCTGTAACTTCTATTTGGCATTGTGCTTTAGTCTTCAGCTCTCGAGACAAACTGATTGGGTGGGAATCTTGGCTTAAATTCTAAAATAAATGTTTCAAGTATTCTTGGTTTCAGAGAAATTTTAAAAATGTAACATGAATCCCTGAAAGGCTTAAAAGAAAAGGGCAAAAAGGCAAGTTATAAAAAGTCAATTTAAGTCTCCATTTTTTAGGTAAATCTTCTTTAGGCAGAAGAGCTGTTTCATGCATGAGCTGTACTGCCTGGGGCAATGGGACAAACCCATCGTCTGGGTTTAGTAATGCTGGAACAGCCACACACTGTGTTTTCAGGCTGTGACTGGCATTAGCAAGATCCAGACTTCATCTAGAAGTTAAAAAAAAAAAAAAAAATCTTAACTTTGTCCCTGCCAGGAACTTTCTCATGAAAGCCTGCCTTGAGTAAAGGCTGATTAAGAGTTTCAGGACCTGGAGACACATGTGTGCTTAAACACTGATAGATACGTACATATGTGTATGTCTGTGTGTTTTTAATATGTCTTCAGAAATCCTGTTTCCTGTTGGAAAATTCAAAGACATGAAAAACCCACCCATAGACAAATCAGTTACATATTCTTTACTTCTCAAGCCAAATTTTCCCGGAGATATATAATGAGATTTTACATACTTTGTGCCTCACTGACTAATTAGATCAATGCAGGCTACTCCCCCCGTCCCTCCCTTTTCGTTGTAGGGACTTTCATTGCCTGTAGCTACACAAGCGTGGTTGCTTTTGCCAAATATTTGGAGATACTGCTAATGGCTTCATTTGAACTTCACATTGCTGCATTTAAGAATGGAGGATGGAGGCTGCATGTATTTTAATCCATACTGTGATTGCTTTGAAGTTGTTTGTAATGAGGAGTATGTTTGTATTTATATATCAGAGCTGTTATAGGAACTCGTGATTCCCAAAGGATTATATTTCCACTATCAAACAAACACAGTGTATACTTAGGAGGGGGAATACATGTAGAGGTCAATTTTCCACTCCAGCTACAGTGCTCAGCCTCTTTCGCAGTTCTTTCCAGCCACAGATTCAAGCACTCTGTACAAAAAGCTATCACTTATCTCTGTCTTGCAAGCAGGGAAACTGAGTCAGGAATCTAACACAGATTGCAGCAGTCAGACAAAGGGCTGATGCAGCCAGCAAAGCTGCAGGATGCCCTGTTGTTTCCACACTGACACTGCCAACACACATTCTGAAACAAAAAAAAAAAACAAACCCAAAAGCACAGGAAGCATCAGAAATAAGAATCCATAGTTTTCGCATCCCTAGAAGGTACATGAGGACACAGAGAACAAAGCTGAGGGGAAGATTTGGCTGAAGATGGTGATTCTGTGATTCCTTTTAGAAACAAGAAATTCATACTACATATTGGGCTACAGCTTGATACATCCTCACTAGATAAAAATTTGGAAAAAACCTCTAAGATCATTCAGTCCAACCATCCACCTATAACCAATATTTCCCACCACTTCTTTGGAGGCAGATACAAGTAACGTTCAGCTCTCTGTCACTCCTCCAACTTCCAAGTGCTGCAAAGCTTTGTGCACAGCTGCCAGGAAGAGACAAACTCTAAGTCCACAAGCTACACTACCTTTTTCTCCCTTTAGAAGCTGGAAGTCCTCTTACAGATTATTACAGACTCTTGAAAGCAGGCATTTATGTCAGAATCAAGAACCCAACATCCATATGAATCAAGAAAATGATATCTCATTGCTAACCTCTCCAAGGTCTTAGTACCCAAGATGGAGATGGCAGTTTAAAAAATAAAATGAAATTGAATTTCTGGAGCAGCTCACTTCCATGTAAATTAAAGCCCAATACCAGACTCTTTAATGTATGAAAGCCCACAAAATAAATCTGCCTAGCCAAACTGAGTTTCATCTCCCAGTTGTCCTTTTGAGAGCGCTGCAGCAGCTTTTATCATTTTAATTTCAAGAATTCCTGTTAGCCTCATTTAAACACTTACTTTAAATATGAGGATCCTTAAAAATTACAGTATCTGACCACTTGCAATATGAGAACAACTTTTTAGAGCACCTTCATGGGCTTTTCAGGGTAGTGAAAAGGAAGCTCTGGAGAGCTTCCACGAAGAACAAAAGTTCTGCTTAGCCTACATCACATCCCTGTCTCCCTTCTTATTTATTCAGTTCCATGTTGACCAACTTGGTTATTTACTACAATTACAGTATTCTGGTGGGAAGAAGTTAGCTGGGTGAAAGCGGAGGGAAAGGGAACAAGAGCAACCTTGTTACAACACTCCTGATCTGGTAGGAAAGGACCTTCCACTGTACAGCATCTTTCAGCACCTTCTGATGAGTCTCAGCAAAACCTCAGGAGGCTTGTAGTTAATACCTGGAGAACATGGATGCTCTTGTCTGCCACAACTGCACTGTTTGTTTCATGTGTGAGAGTATGAGAAAATGGGAATTTTTCTCTGACCCAGCAAGGGGTAGATATTACAAGCACTCTTCAGCCACCATAAAGCTGTTGCAATTGCTCTGTTATTCGGGGAACACAAACACCATCTGGTTAAATCCTGCTGCTGCTGGACTACATCATCCTCATTGCCTTCTGAGGAGCAGTCTTACTCAAGCACTGTCTGACGTTGGATACTTCAAGGATTGGTCTGTGAGGCACAGTAAGCTCCAGATGCTCAGACTCAGGATAGAAGTTCCTAAACCTCTCCCTTGTTTTTATTAAACAAGGCTGAAAAAGTAGAGAGTGTACTCTAAACAGAGAAACAGACCAAAGTAATTGATTTTCTTCTCTTAGTTACTGAGTTGACATAAAAGAACAGCATTTCCAACAATGGTTCCCTGTGTGTACTGGAAACATACACATTTTCTGAGCCCGAGGACATGGAAGGAGGCAGCCACTGCAACTACAAAAATATTAGTTTCCTGTTTAAATTTGGGAGTGTAGCTGGACTTGATGGTTTATCATCTGACGGATTTCTGGGTAGAGGGAAGGTTTGTTTGTGTTAGGGATAAGGCTGTTTTCTGATTTGGGTCACGCTGTTTACATTTGTCAGTTTTATGCTGCTTCTGAGTGGGGGAGAAAAGAAAAAAAAAAAAATCAAATAATTTACTCAAACACTGCCTGCGGTGAATTTGTCCTCTACACCCAAGGCCAATTACTGTTAAAAAAGAAAAAAAAGAAAAGAAATGGTTGCTTCCACATGAAAAATATTTCAAGAATTTTGGAAACGCCTGGACCGTGCAGCTGTTGGCCAACTACTACTCTCAAATCACTGTCAGATACTGAAAGGAAGTTACTCTCAAAAAGTGGAAGCCAATTTGATCAGAACTAGGAGACTTCCCAGGACATTCTGCTGCCTGTATCTTAATGCCACCATGAGTTCCAACTGCATATCCATGAAAGAGACTCGTACCCACCCCTTGGCTGAGAACAGCTGGCACTGCCCACTCCCTCGGTTATCTAAGGAACTACTGAAAGCAACTGTTATATGGAGAAAAAATACCTGCAGAAACCTGAGGTGACAACCTTCAGCCCTTTATCTGGAAAGACCCAAGGGGGAGAAGCTGAGAAGCAGCACACCTTTGGCTTGTCTAATATCCACACCTCCTAAGCAGCAGAAATCTGAGAATTTATTTCTGATCTGAGAAATCAGTTTCACTTGTCTCTTTGCTGGGGCCTGTAATGGACAAACTCTAGACCATTCACTTTCAGACACTGAGATTGAAGACGACAGTGGTTCTCAAGCCGATGCATCAATAGAGTAGTTGTCCTAAGTTCCAGGCTCAAAGTTATCAGAATCAAAGTTATCAGCGTTACCAGAATCAACTGCTTGTGCTTAACCTCCTAACATAAACATGTCAGATGTTAATACTCTGCACACATCTACATCTATATACACAGGTGCAAAAAACAGTTCATTCCAATTATACGTTTCCTGCAAACTTTTGCCATAGTATGGCAAAAATGAAAAATATAGCACTTTCATACCAACATCCACTACTGCTTACTTTGGAAAAAAATTATCTTACCCCATTCCATTTCAGAGCCTGGAAAGTTCTGACATATTTAATAACTTAGTCTGTCACTCCAAAAACAAATGGTTTATGTCTTACTGTCAGTCTCTAGCAGTAAATTACTTCTGATCTCAGCCCATCTTTTTCCCCTTTCCAATCCTCATTGGCAATATTTCCTCTTTCGAGAATCATTTGCTAAGTGTTTCTAATTTCTTCCAAAAGATCAAAGCAAGTTGGGAGAATCACAAACAAAAAAACCTTAACTTTGAATGTACAAAGCTATTCTGTGCTATCAGGAACCTTATTAAAACTGGAAGTTCGAATTTTCAAAACCTAGGAAACAGATAATGACAACAAAGTAATGCAAATTTTACTCAGTTCTTATAGCTGGTAAGTAGCAGCTAGCACTGATTCAACAGAATTGTAGGGTAAGGTAATGATGTTCCCTACCTACAGAGCTCTCCACTTTTGTAGAGGCAGGGGCAAGGAGGATTTGCCTTCCTCTAGAAGCAAAGTACTTGTGTATCTCTGCCTCTCAGTATGCTCTTAACAAATCAACGTAAAATGCAGCACATTCCTAGGAAGTAATACTCAAACCTTAAGACGGGACTATTAAATTTCTTTTGGGCCAGAACACCACTAGACTTAAACAGAAAAGACTATTAAGTTCCATAATTACTACTCTGGGAAGAACTTCAGATGATCCTGGCCCTTACTGTATTGGTTCCTTGTACTGGTTTAGCACTAGCAAGAACCTTGCTTAAGTTGGCATTTTTGTACAGACAAAACCAAGATTTTCTCTTTGTAATGCTCGTGACAAATATTTAATTCACACTTTAACAGAGACATGCATTTCTGTGCTTTCAGCCCAGGTTCTGCTTCTCACTGCAACGTACAGGCAGTAGCAGCTCTATATTCAAACAGGCTGTAGTTTCTCTTTCAAGGAGTTTGAAATAATTTAAACATACACAATCTATCGATACTCTGGAAGAGGACTTCTCCAACAATAGACCTGGATAGTTTATTATTTCCACTGAGTATGAGTCCAAGTTAGCAAATTCAGTGCTCGGGGAGGCCCTCGTAATATGGTATGTAGAATATCCTGAGCTGCCATGAGATGACACCACCAGGGAAAGCAGACAACTCCTTGTGAAAAAGCAGCATAAATATTTTGCCTTTCAAGGCACGGAGAAGAAAAGAAAACAAAACACCCAAAGTCAACAACCATTAAACCACCACCTCATTAAACATTTCACAGCCTTTAGTATCAAAACCAGCAACGAAAACAAGGTTCTTTTAAGTTCATACACATTCCTCCACACTGCGCTCCTTTCTAGTTGCACTGAAGATGACTAATGAGCATGTGACCGGGCCAAGCGATGACCCCAATACTGCCACAAAGACTGATGGATCCCACTGCTATCCTAAGCAAGAGTATGAGATTCGTACATGAGACTGGACAGCAAACTGCCAACCACCTAGAAAATATTCCTTTCTATCCCCAGATCGAGTTATCCTTAGTTATCCTTATGACTCTGCACAGGCAAGTAAGGCACACCAAGTACTAATTAAAAAAGGATTTTCTGCACCAACTCAGACCACTGATCTTATTCAGTGCTGTGCCTCCAGATGCAGCCACGCTGAACGTATCTTCTCATTTATACGTTAGAGAGAAATCCTCTGACTCCTACAGGCACGCAGCTCTGAGCTACGAGATCTGATGATAACACTACTTTGTGGGGTTTGAATGAAGAAGAGAGTAAAGCAAAGTAAAGAAGAATTCATTCTTTGAATGAAGAAGAGAGTAAAGCAACAAATAGACAGAAGTACACGGTAAAAATATTATTCAAGCAAAAACACCATTTTAATTTATCTCACATCAATGGAAAAGACAGTTCTATAGTTAGTACCGCTCTGAGTCCCTAACAGTTGAGACTCAAACTGCAAGTCTGTTGGTTGCATATGACAGCAAAGAATTCAGACAAGAATCAAACATCTGCTGCTTCTACGTTAGAAAAAGCTTACATGGAAAGAGCAGAAGGGAACTCGGGGAGGTGAACTAGAAGACTATCTGCATACTATTTGTAAAACCTACAGCACGATTTGTAAAACCTTCACTGTTGCCATCTGAGTAAGGGCAGGGAAGCCTCAAACCAAAACAGATCTTTCATTGTAGACATTTATGATGCATTAAAACTGGAATGTAAGCTCTGCTACGCAGATTGAACCATACACATACATCTCAGTGAGAGGACCAGATGGTATAAGCCCACAGTGGTTAAATCACACAGTTTACTCCAGCAAAAAATCATGCCTGGAAAGAGTAGTTATTCTAAACGATTGATATGAATTCAGTCGTTCAGATTAATAGTAAAAAGCTAGGACTATAAACAACAATATGACTGTTTTCTAAAGCTGAGGGCTCTCCCACGATTTGCTTTCTAGGTGAGAGCAATGGGGTTTTCAGATATCCTGAATAACTCTTAATAATCCATGACAGAAAGAAGATACCTTATCTCACACACAACTACCTAGGATCTAATTATGCCCTTCTCAGCAAATTTGCTCTCCACATCAGTTTGGAAAACACACTTGATATTTTAACAAGGAATAAAATCAGACCTACAGCTAAAAGGAAGGGGCACTCTGTTCTTGCCAACCATTTAACAAATCATAATGTTTTGCTTTTCAAGACAACATACATACACAATTGCAAATATATTTTATACATATGCTCAATGTTTTTTAAAAAAGCAAGCAATTCAATATTTCAAATAATCAAAGTAGTGGGCAATATAATTAAAAATAAGGCTACATTTATATGTGTGTACATATATTTTAGCTGGAAGGCAATCACAGGTCAAACAAGGAAGGAACTCAAGGACAGTTAAAATGAATAACTGGCAGAATATAACAAAGCAATTGCTTGTCTTTCCAAACCAAGATCTCTGCTGAAGAATACTATAAACATAAAATACTCCATGAAGCAAAGTCACTCCAAAGAGGCAGATAAAACTGCAGTAAAAGTACACTGTATGAGGAGCTAAGATTGGAATAGCGGCAGGAAAATTTTACGAGAATGAATGGACAGTAGGTGACATCTACACAGTGGCCTTAAACATTGGGCAAAAGTCACCAGAGATGACGCAAAATGGAATGCAACAGAAAGAACCCACCATGCTCACACAATGGCTCATAACAGCTTTTGAGAGGAAGGGAAGAGGCGAGAGAAATACCTATACCAGCTGCAAATGCAAGAGGATGGCTGGGACCCATCTTGGATGAAGGAAGTCACCACAACAGAAGGTGACGAGGAAAACAGATGGTACACAGAAGCAAGCCAGCACAAAGACAAAACGTAAAATGACAAGGATCATCAAGATGTCCCAGTAGTCAGGATTAAGAGAAGGAAATGTCTAACTTGAATACATACGTCCACAACATTTATTATTCATGTGTCCAGCTATGAAAAAATCCAATTATAGTGACACTGATTGTAGGTTTTAAGCTAAGGAAATTATAATTTAGTAAACTGTAAGAAAATAAATTATATATTACAGATTATTTGCTTTCTCTAGCCTGCTTGGAGGCTTTCCTAGGCTTATTGAGGAGTACACTTCTTTTTCTGCTTGTTTTTCCTTTCTAGTAGGAAGTGTAATCGTTATACAAACAACCCTCTTCTTCTTGTTTGTCCACTGTTACTGTCAATTTTTATATTAACACCAGTGAAAAAACACACAGTACAAATCACAGAATCACAGAATTGCAGGGGTTGGAAGGGACCTCAAGAAATCATCGAGTCCAACTCCCCTGCTAAAGCAGGGTCCCTACAGCAGGTCAGGTAGGTAGGCATCATGCGCAGACCAAGCTTTAAGAATGGAAGGTGAGTATTCATCTTTAAACTCTTCTGTTAAACAAAAAAGAAATTCAGCAGTCATGGAATATATGAACGCCTTCATTAAGACTTTTAGAACTCTGAACCAGGAAAAAAAATATTCTGCAAAGAAGGCTACCCTTACTAGATTTTAGAAGGCAGAAAAATATGTGAAACAAAAGGTCTGAGGAGAAAATTAGAAGCAGCTTTCAAAATAACACTGCACAAAACACCAGTGTGTTAGGAGGGGAAAAGGGAGGGGGGGGAAGGGAGGGGAAAAAAAGTGGAAAAAAAAGAAAAAAAAGAAGCCAAGCCAACAGTTTGAGTGCTAGGATATTTAACACTGCCAACTCAAACCCATCAAACATTTTCCTCCTGTCCACTCTGCTGCTCCCCTTAACACTACAGTACTTCTGAAGAGAGGAGCAAGAAGAAAAATGATTGCACTAAATTTGCATAAGTGCACAACACGGGAGATTTATGAGCATTTATAACAGCCAAATCAGCCAAACAAATTGTCTGAAGAAATGCAACAGTAAGCTATTGGGGTTCTTACGTCGGTAACATCAGAAGTCCGTGGGGAGAATCAAATCTTTTATTATAAAAATCAATCACAATTCCCATTCTGTTCCTCAAACCCTAAAAAAAAAAACCTGAGTGCCACTAATTTAGCCTTCTTACCCAAGAATGAATCCCAGATAAAAAGGAGCCGACAGCTGGAGTGGAGCCAAAGGAAAGCTTTCAGGAGCAAAAACGCAGAGAACAATGTTAGTTTTGCATTTGGAATTTTACATGAAACTCTGCACAGAGAAGGCAGGCATATCTGGCTACACGGCTCAGAATATACATTTATTATGGAGAACGCTGCCTTTAAAAGGAGAAATAAATTAGAGATTAACGCCTTTTATGCGAGCTGCGAGAAGAAGAATTCCTGGAGCAATTCAATTCAGCACAAGGAACAAGGTTTCTTTCAAAAGTCACCCTTTACTGGGAAGGGCGCTTCTTTGCAGGGAGCCTGAACTGAGGAATACACAGCTCCTAGCTTTCTATTTATAGTCATTCAGGCAGTGAATAGTCTCATTCCAAATGCCACAAGGCATACTCACAACCTTTTATTCCAGAGACCTGATTTGTGTTTCATTTCAAAAGTCCAGCGCTATGAAAAAAGAGGGGGAGGGAGGAGAGCAACAGCAACGCAACAGGCAACAGAAACACTTTCTCAACTTTTCCTTTATGAAGCTGCAGCTAGAGTGTGGAAAAGAGTTTTTCAGAAACTTCCCTACGGGAAGGAGAAATGTGCAAGCTTTGGAAACGTGCGCATTTTCTCTCATTAACGCAGAATACCAACGCCCTGCAATTTAGGCGAGTCTGGGGGAAGGAGGAAAAGGAGTGAGGGGTGAGAGCATTTCAATTACTTGGCTTTGAAGGACCCTTCTGAATGAGAAAGAGACAGAAAACACTTGTCAAATGCAAGTTCAAGTGAAAGCCACTTCTGCCAATGAAGTGTGCAGATGGCCGTGGGGGTTCCACTGAACCCTAACTGGGCTTCTATTATGTCTTTATTGCTCACAAAAAGGCAAGGGTCACCTTCAGTTTAGAATAAGTTAGCTTCCTTTCCCACAGAATGACTCCGGTCAATCAAGCCAGCAAAGGAAGTCTTCCTTTGAGTGACTGCTATCCCATCAGTACACAGAAGAATTTTTAGAAAGGCTAAATAGACACAAAAACCTTTGGTTTCATCTACACTGCAGACATTTATAAGAAAAATTTCCCACCGCTGCAAGCAACCTCGGCAGTCCTAGGGTAGGTTGGTGGTGGCCGTCACGTACATACATCAGATTTCTCTCTTGTTAGGGCCAGAAGAAGCAAGTCTAAAAATCAATGCTCACAACTTGGTAAGACGTGACACAAAAAGCAAGTTCCACGTTTCTGTTCTTAGTATGCATTCTTTAGAAACATGAAAATCCACATAGCATCAGGGCCCCTTTTCCTAACAGCAGCCAGGTTCGTGCATTTCACAACCCAACGCTCCAGGACTTCTGAGGCAGGCATGTGGTGCCTTCTGCCATCCAGCAGCTGCACTGTGGGCTCGTTGGTGTAATGCAATGGAAGAAGAGCAGCTTTAGTGGCTAACTTCACTTACAGAAAAAATCACATTGAAAGAAAAGAGTCTAACAGAGATGAAGGGAGATGTGAGGACAAGAAGCTGTGGAGAAATTTACCAGCAGAAGGAGCAGCCCTCTATCATTGAAATTAAGGTAAAGCAGAGCAATCCCTATTGCGAGGCAATATCAGCAGAGCTTTTCAACACCATCTTCTGCAGTGCTATCATCAAAACTGAACTCTTCTAAAGAAAAAAAAAAAAACAAAAACACCAACCCAAAGCCAACAACCCAAACTGCTGCACGCACACAAAACACTGAGGTTGAAGTAGAATAATGTTAAAATTTGTGTTCGTGGCACTAAACTGCATTCTTTTTTTGAAAAGCTCACACCTTAATGTCAATAAACAGCAGAAAGGGTGTGGCGTCCTCCCAGCCGTTTCAAAGGATTAAATCTAGAAAAGAGAATTCCAGACACTGAAAGGTCAAGCATCTTCGGTACTTTCCTTCCATAATAGCAGCAGAAAAATAATAGCTGGGGAAAGACTTCACACTAGTGAAAAGTCAGTTCCCAAGCCATGGTGACAAATAAACCTGATCATCTGGTGGGGTGCACTGTGCATACTGACACAATTATCCCTAAGACAGAAGCAAATGGCTCCTGACCCTGGGATAAAGCAATATCTGTGGGGGTCACAACTCCTGGGCAACAGCTCCTTATCTTCCTCCCAGGTCAGAGGTGAGCTGTATGGCAATGCTCTGTATTATTCTTGGAAAAGGGAGAGAAGAGACACTACTTATTCTGAGCCAGCAAATGCACTGGGTTCTCATTCCTACACATTCCTAATTCCATGCTTCATAGGTAGAGAAGCCTTCATACAGCTAAATGCAAAATCTGTCTTTTAAATAGAGAAAGCAATCCCAGCAAGGGAAGCAAAGCAGAATTCGCTCCCTAATAAAGGGTGATTTGACAGCAGATAGCCCAAAATAATTCTTCTACAAGAAAAGAGAGCCTGAAGTATGGAAAACTCAAATAGTTCTTCAACATCGTAGTTAAATACATCCTCAGGATTTCCTCTTGATAAATATAGCAAAAGCTGCACATACAGAATTAATTCCTAAGCACTCTGCGAAGACCAAATTTAGATGCTCTCTGTCTCTTTACAGAAGTAGTACAAAGCAATACAACCCCTGGAAAATGGGCAAGATTTAGAGATTTTTATGATTGTTCAGCAATAGATCAAACAGTTGTAGAAGGAAATAATACCAGCACAGATCCCATTGTAGAAACACTGAGAAGTATTTAAATGGCATTTACAAGCATTTGCGGATTTTCACTTTGAGGATGCTGGATAAAATAACAAACTTAGCATATAGAGGTCTGATCAAGAACATTCTACAGAGAGTCCTCTTTGAATCAAATAATTATTTGAGAATCCACTCCTAGTGCATTGGGGGGGTATGACTAACACAGCCCACATCTTCTCATGTACTCTCTACTTGGGAAACGAAGCCCATGCTCCTTCAGAATGGGGTTTCACTGCAAGGCTGGTTTTGCTTCACTTCTTTGCAGATGAACATTTCTGGTTATTTACAAAGGTGAACGCGAGGTCAACTAGCATGAACTTTGCAATTGGAGCAGACAGTACTGAACTCTTTGGTGGTTTTTCTTTAGTTCCTGGAAATTGGGAAAAGGAGGGAAGAGAAAAAGTTAACCCAGTAGCTCAGCACAACACTTAAGAAAAAAAATTTCTTCACTGCAAAACAGATTTGCCTTTACTTTGGAAAAATCCATTTATGTTGTAAGGGACACCAGATAGCAATCTTCACCCCAGACGTATAAGCTGTCTTTCCATTATGCTGGGTCTAGAACATGAAGAACTAGGGTCTTCAATTTGATCTTAAGTTTAATGGGAAATCAAGCTTAAAGAACTAAGAACACACTCATGGCAACACAGGCTGCTGAGAAAACATCAGTCCAGGGCACTTTCCTTATGTCCTTATGAATACTGGGCTGCTGCACTGCAGCCAGAACGTCATGCATACGAGAATAACTGAGGCTAAGTCATCGCTCACCTGCAGAGGAACCCACTCCATCCCATCCCAGCCCATATAGAAAAGGTTTTATTCAAGACTATTGTAGAATGGTGAACAATGAACATGTCCAAAAGAACCTGAACACAGGTGGAATTGGCCAAACTTCGGGTGCACACCAATACCAAATGCTGGTTGCAAATTCCTGAAATATTTTCCCTCTCAATACTGTCACATCTTTCTTATGCTCAGGACTCAAATAGAAGGCCACCTGACAGCTAACTCACTGAAAGGGGAACAGGAGTAAATTCATGGTGATGAGTGTGCCTTCCTTCACACGGATATCTCTGCTCCGTGAGCAGTTCCTCATTACAAAGTTTAGAGCAGAAAGGTGCAGTACTTGCATTTCAGTAGCTAAAGCCTCTCAATTTGTGGACAGGGATCTCACTTTCTTCAGCAACTACCATTCTTGGTAACAGTCCTCTTGAAAGCAAACAAATTCCACACGGTGCATAATATGTAATAATACATGGAAATTCCTAATTAAGCAGGAGGCAATTTGTGGACAACTTAGCCTTGCATTTTGAAGAATGGAGCTAGAAGGCTCTATGCCCTTTTAGTAGGATGTGTCTGTTAGCAGGTAGAGGCTGACTATATTTCTGCGTACCAGAAAGAGGCAGTCTCACACCAGGAAATCCTAAACCAGAGTCTGTCTCACAAATATCTAACACAGACAGAGAGTTTAAATTCATCAGAAAGTTTTAGGATCTGAAACTGTTCAGGGGTCTGACCTGCTGAAGATTACAGTGCACTTATCTCAGCAGTCTCTGCTCCAAACTACAGACTGGTGTGTACAAGGTTCAATCAACTATAACATCACTTCTTGGGTAGAAAGCTAGTTAAGACAGATAATTCCAAAAATATTTAAGCAGAAATTTGAAAATTCTTTAGCAGACAAAGCTGAGATTCCAACAAATCCTGGCCAGTCTCAGCTGAGGTGGAGGCTAGGGAGGTGAAGGTTAGGGAGTCTTGACTGCAAATCTGGTGATGAGGCTGGTGGTGCAAACAGTACCACAAACAGAAGAAGACAGACTGAGGAATCTTGAAGGTGAAAGAAGACAATCTTCCTCTTGCTACTAGCCTTCTTTCTTCTTCCTAAAGATGCAGATCCTCTTTTCACTACTGTTCTGCTAGGCTGGATATCATTTTGTAAAATTAGTATTGCTACAGCACTGAAGTCAAAGATGCAACTTCCTTCCCTTCCAGAAAGCTTGCTTCATCCCAGCAACGTCCCACTGGGAAGAGCAGTCAAAACCAGTTTGTCATCAGTCCTAAAGTCCAGAAACTGCCATAAATTTGTGACGATATTTCAAGACAGCCCTTTCCTCAAATGACTCCTCCTATCTGTTCCACAGTGACTGTCTGGCAGCTGCTAACAATTTGGTCCCATGCTCACTAGTATAGATTATTCCCCTTTGGAGCCCTGGAAGATAGTTATACACCTGTTCTTTGGACACTGCTGCATACTTGGTGCCAGTGCAAAAATATAATACAGAACATTTCCCATAGGGTTAATTACACTGCATAATCTTTTCAATCCTTTCACGGGAAATGCCAAAGCAAAGATTTATACTCTAATGTATCAGTTAAAACTTCTAATCTATAAATATTGTTTTATTTTGGTTTTTTTTTTTTTTTTTTGCCAACAGGCTCAAAAACAAAGTGCGCTGTGTGAAGTATACTCAGACTTGTATAGAAAGCACAGCTTTAAACCAGATTGCTAACCTTTCTGCAGAAAAAACTCTGCAGAGTCTACTCCAGTTTAAGCAGCTGCTTGTTCTAAATGACATCTTACGGTGTTTAAGCAGCACACTACTAACAACAGACTAATTATAAAGATGGTTTCTTTAAATTTCAAGGACAGCTCATGTAACTGCATCTCGGAAAATGCTTCAAGTGAGTTCCAGGATTGACAGCTGGTGCCGACTCACACTTCAGACGTGAACATCCTATAAAACTGTAAAGAACTACTGCACTTAATTATAAGTCTTCTGCAAAGATAAATGAAGGACAGTAGCTGGGAGGTGGGGAGGCGAGAAGGACTAAGGGAAGTTGCCAGAAGTCTGCACAACGTTTATTCCAGGAATATTGCACAAACTGGAGTAAAACGCATACATAATAAGCGGCACCTGAGAATTCCGTAATTGCTCATTATGCAATTACACCTTAGGCACTGCAAGCAAATGCTGAAGGAATAACACATGGGAAACAAGGCTAACCACAAAATTGTTTTTTAAGGAGAATTAGGAAATTCTACACGTGGATGCCATTGGGCCTTTGCTTCTCTCTCTGCTGGAACCCTGTAATCCTTATTAATCTACTGTTCGTTCCTGGAAAGTACCTTTTCTCGGTCAGTAAAATCCAAATTTCTGTTAGATTACTCTGTGCCCCTTACTCACAGCCGAAGCTGTGTGGACAAACACATGATTTCAACAGACATGACTCAAAACTCAGTATATATTTTTCCTTGCCTTGGACTCTGCCAAACCAAGCACAAATTTAAAAAGCTGGGAACAATGTTACCACAGGGTGCCAAATTTGCAGTGAAAGCCCCATAGGCTGCTGTCACGCAAAGTCTGACAAGCCTTGCCAAATGGTTTCTTCAGGATACAAACTGCTTGTGGAGTGACTGGGCCCTTTGTATTGCAGCTGAATGCTGCAGATGGGAAGGTCTCTGTCAGGAAAGAGTAACCGCTGTTTTCACGGCATGAAGTTTTAGACACACAAATAAGAACATACTCTCCTGGTACAGAACACGGCTCGGCACCCTGAACAGCTCTGCAGCATTTCTTTTCTATTTGCTGAAGAGTGCATGCAGAAGTAATGTCACAACTTGTTAAAAAAGAAAAGTGTCAGAAAAAGCAACAAAATAAACCAATGGAATAACCAGACATTCACAGTACATTTCAAACCCATGGTCTAGCAAAAACAGGACAGATGCCCCAGGCTTATCAATTTTCCAAGCTGTATGAAGTTGAGCCACTTCTTTAAGAACTTGGGACACAAAGAGGCCTTCCTGCAGGTCTAAAATATCAGAGAAAGCAGAATACTGAACAGAGAAATGAACAAGCACAGAGGCTGAATTCATGCGTTTTTCCTAAATGGAAGGCAGTTGAATACATAGCATAGAATGAAAACAATTCTGATCTACAAGTAGTTTCTCAGAAAACTAGAGGAAATTGTACAGGCTTATACAGGGCACTTCTCACATTAACAGGCATCAGGCTTAACTACTTTTCCCTTGGACAGAGTAAGTGCATTCTGCAAAGCAGCGGAGATAATGCCTTCAGATCGTTCAACTTTGCACGTTCTACGCAGTAAGCTGTGGGACATTTAGAGACAGGTGCTATTGGCTGGATAGAGGAAAATAGTGGGGATGAGAATTTCTCCTTTACCTTATGCCTCTCCTGTAGATCTTAGGCTTCCGGAAGATTTTCAGTTAGCTAATTTTTGGTTTTAACAAACAGTAGACAATACACTTAGACAGAACAACCCACCAAGACACACTAGCTGTGCTGGCGAGCCCTTTAAATTCTCTTGGCAAAAGAATGCATACATGAAAACAATGAATTAGTGTTGAAGTGAAGAGTAACTTCAATAGAAAGTACAAATGGAAATGTCCCACCTCGTATACCATACAGCAAGGCTTGACATGTACCTTGGCTAGCAGGGCAAAGCTAAATACGGCTTACTGGGAAAACCTGTGGTACTGAAGGAAGCTCTCAAACACCAAAATGCTTCTGGAAAGGACTATAAGATTGCAAATACGTCAAGATAAATAAGAAATGTGAAATACAATCCATTAGATAAACCTTAGATATTCTGAAATATTTCCACAGTGCAATTTTTTGATTTTTTAAGGAGGATTAGTGAAAGTAAGCCTTACTAGAGACTGATGTGGAACCAGCCAATACCTGAGCTATGTCAATAACCACTTAAGTCATGCAGTTCTTTCCCAAGTGAGCGGAATATAAATGTCTGGCTCACATTCCAAAATGGAAACTGGAAATTTATTTTCTAATGGAAGTTCTGCATTAGACATTTAACATTCACTTCTCCCGATAGCATGCCAGTGCCACTTTAACTCACACAGCTGCACAGTACCAGTCCAGAACAGACCACAACACACCCCTTCGCAGCACTGGTCAGAGTCCCAGGCAAGCATCCATGACACTTTTCCCCATTATGTCTTAAGTGGTCCTATTCAGGTATTTGTAAATGTCAGAAGGAATCTGCTCAAGATAACAAGCAAAAGTAAATTCTGAGCATGAAGATAAAAAGTGTAGGAAAAAAAAGCTGGGGAGAGAGAGCAGTGATTTAGAATGAGAATGTTTACACCTGCTTTAATATAAGAACATGTAAACTCACTGCTAGAAGCATGGAGATTTAAATATTTAAATCTTTGTGCTAACAACTAAAACTGAGTTGCACAATATACAACAATCAAAACCTAGGGATGTCACAATCTGCTTCATGTAAGATTATCTTCTGTTCCTAAGACCAAGTGAGCTACTCTTCCATTTTTGCGAGCAGCAGAGAACCACAAAAAGTAAGTAGAATAAGCAAAACGGAGGGAATAAAAAGTCCTTACTTTGGCTTCTCTGATTTTCCTAAACTTTGATGCCAAACCAAACAGTACCATTGGCTTCACTGTCTTACAATGAAGTAAGACAGACTGAACAGACAGCTTAAACCAGCAAAATGAATTGCACAATTTCAGTTCCAGCTACAAAAGGTGGAATCTGGAATGTTCTCTTTCCTACAGCCTGAAAGGTAAGGAGGGAGAGGACTGCATCAGAAGTCATCAAGCCCAGCACACCAAGCCACTGCCAAACATTCAAGTTACACGTCTGAAGCTAGCAGACAGTCTTAATTCCCTTCTTCCAGATGGCAAAAACTTTAGAGAGCACAGCCATTACCAAAGGCCTCAACATTTATTTATGCTGTACATACCCCAAATAAGGTAAAACTCAACTGATTTCACAGGACTAGCATGAAATTTCAATCTTGCTTTTAAGTATCATCACAGAAATAGACTGTTTTAACTGCATAGTCAAAACACAATCTCAACAAACTAGCTCATGCCATAGGAAGAAAACTTCATTACTATTTTAGAAAGAAGGGGGGGAAAAAAGCTCTCTTTCTTTCTCACATTTTGGTTTGGCAATTCTATTTATGAATTTCTTTCAATTAACTAGGTTATTCCCCTTAATTTACTTTGAAGCCGTTTCAAATTCCCTGGAGAATTCTCTTTTGAAATTAAAATACTCAGAGCTAATTATTTAGCACCTTTAACATTCCAATTGTTTTTCCAGCATCTTTGTGAAAGATAAACAACAACACACCACAGATAGCTCAAGGAGCCTATTGCTACCGGATGCCCAGAGCATTATAACAACATATTAAAAAGGAACATTTGTCAGTATGACAGCTCTAATAACAGAGTACGAATTCTTGAATTTGCCTGACCTCAGGTCATATCTCATGCTGCCATCCAAACCCTCAGATTAATCATGAACTACTATAGCTAATTTAGGTTGAGGTTCAACATCCAATTTTTCCTTCTTTCTCAGAAATTGGAGCAAAAGGGGCCAGTAACCAGGTGAACACAACAGCATCTTAAGCAACTGCTCACAACTATTCAGGCCTTCTCACAACATCCAGCTGTACCCATATTTTTCTACTTTCTCTTGGAAAAAACCTCCTCTCTTTCCAATAGTCTCTCCAGCACCCTTATTTCCCGACTAATATCATGACCATTCTGCTGGCCATAGGAAAGTAGTGGAAAGCTGACAACCACTTTATGAGTTGTCTGATCACGTAGCCACTAAAGTCTGCGTAGCGGTTCCTGAGATGTCTTCCTCTCTTTTCTCACACCTCACTTTCATTCTTCTCAGCTGCCTCAAACTAAACAGACCTACTAACGTAAGTAAGCCTACTCCTACACACAGACCTCCAGCAGTTTTACAAATGCATCCACATGACATTTATAAAGTGGCTGTATATCAATATTCCTTGTCAATGAAAATGACCAATCCCCTTCTACAGCACAATGTTAACAAGCTCGACAAATTGCTGGATCACCTCTCAGACAAAAAACAGTAATTCAGTGAAACGTCAGAATCTCATGGATACCTGAAGAAGCCCAAACTGCCTTGCCCCAGAACTAGATTCTACATTTTATAGTTATTTAACTTATCACCTTCTGTTCTCAGTGAAACTACTTCAAGACTCAGTTCCCTGTAGCTCTAATATCTGTGGTAGCATTCTTCACAATTACTGTTTTAGATTAAGATTTAATTATGGGATACTAAGGCAAAAACAATGGGAAAAAAAGCATCTCTTGGAACACCTCAGGCCTCCCAAGTGCAAAAACAACTTTTCTTCCATGTATCTCCGGACAATACATACTCATCAAGGTCCTGAAGTATGGATCTCTAGGGCCTCCACATCCACCCTCTCCTGTACAAATCTTGCATCAAGTCTTTGCATGCAGCAATTTCAGATGCTAGTTCCAAACACCACAGACAAGGCAAAAGTCAAGAAGGTTATACCTGTGTATCCCATCTGTTGCAAAGGCCCCAGATCAAACCTGAGATTTCAAGCAATCAAACTATACTTTCAGCAATGCGTTTTTAATTGCGTATTTCTTGACATAACACAGCACCTCTTACAAACGTTTTCTGAAGTAACAAAACACTCAGACATGCTTCTCTTCTCAAATGTGTCTCGTTTCGTTCGTTTTAACATTATATTTAACAAAACAAGAGACTCCTCAAAAAATGGATAAATGATTCCAAGATGCAAAGCTGCACATAATAACAGCACTTGTTTTCTAAGAATGCCCGTGGGATCAGCTCTTACCTCAATTTTATCTGTTTTTGCATCTCCCCAGTAAAGTTTGTCCTCTTCAAGATCCAGTGCCAAGCCGTTAGGCCAACCTAGGGATGTATTCACCAGAACTCTCCTCTCTGATCCATCCAAATAAGCACATTCTATCTTTGGACTTTCACCCCAGTCTGTCCAATACATGTAGCTATAAAGAAAAGGGCAGAAACAGTCAATGCATGTAACCTGCAATACAGAAAGTGTCAAGATCTATTCTATTTTTGAAAGAACTTGCTAACTTTCTGCTTTCCAAACTCAGCAAATAAACCAACCAACTTGAACTGTAACCTTTCTGCACAGGGAGGTTTTGGAGTCTCCTCTGTGACGATCTTCAAAAGCTGCCTGGATATAGTCCTGGGCACCCTGCTCCAAATGTCCCTGCTTGAGTGGAATTGGACTAGATTGTAGAATAGCTTGGATTGGACATCAACGGTCATCCAGCTCTAACCCCTGCCCACACCTCAGCCAATCTGTAAATTCCGTAAGCAGTAATGATAATCTAAAGTTTAACAGTTAACTCAAAGTACTGAAAGCGTGCAGCAGCTCCGTTCTTTAACAGCTGTAATGCTGAAGATAAGAGAAAATAAGATTCAACCAAACACACAACACATTTTCATTTAAGAACACTGGTATTTAGCAGTCACCTTCTACATGCATAGCATATGTATGTGATAGAAGGGAAAGCATGTCATGTCTGGAACAAAACGAACATTTGACAAATAATATACACATAATCTTGTGATTTGCAGATTCTCAGTTTCAAGAGAGCACAAACTGGACCCAAAAGCCTACTACTGCAAGGCTACCAATGAGAACAAAACTTACCCCATCACAGGATTGAGCACGATTGCACGAGGTTCATCTAGATTTTCAGATATAAGGATCTTTCTCGATGTCCCATTCAAACGGGTCACTTCAATGCGGTCTGTTCCAGTATCAGTCCAGTACAGGTTCCTTGCCACCCAGTCCACAGCAATTCCATCCGGATGGTTGATTTCTGTGGTTACCAGAGTCTGTGCTCCAGAGCCATCAAGGTACGCCCGACGAATTGCCCGGACATCATCATCAGTCCAGTAGATGTAGCCTTCCACAGGATCATAGTCTATGGCAATTGCATGTCTGATATTGTCTATCTGCAGAATAATGTCAGTGAAGTCTGGCATGTCCAAGGAAATCCTTCTCAAGTCAGTCCTCCTAGCAAGCAGCAACACTTCTTCAGCACCTGGGGAGAAAACCATTCATAGTATTGCTTTTTTCGTTGTTGTTGAAGCCCTAGCAACAGTAACGTGAACACTTTAACACAACACAGCAGTCTGTGAATTGCTGCTGTCACTACAATCAGAGATACATTCAAAACAAGGAGATCCAGCTTTCACTGAACTACAGACTTGTCTGAACAGGGAGTTATTCCTAAACACTTCTCAACTAGCTATTTGTGCTGGCACTCTCATTTCACAATGACAGCATATTTCTCCCAGCCTTCCAAACTAACATGGAACACTGCACTCTCAATCTAAAATAAGGACATCCATGCAAACAGTTAGCTAGTCAGTTGATTTGCAGCAGCCCTCCATTAGCCAAATAAAAAAATTACATGCAAGTGAATTCCCAAGGAGCACACCAACAGCCAGATCAACTGTATTTTGACTCATGCAAACATGCAGCTTGCAGACACCAAGCTCCAATTTCCAGCCTGTACAGCAGCCTACCACATTCTCCATGGAAAAACAAGAACTGCACAGCACTAGCAGCTCTGTTTCTGGAGGTAAAATAGCGTTGGTAGTAACCAATGTTTAACAAAGATTCCAAACCAATACTCATAAAGCCATTCTCGAAAAGACTGCTGGTATCAAATCCCACTAGTGTCTCTACCATTCCTCCAAGTAAGATCACAATTTTCATTTCTTTTTTTAAATATCAGCCACATAATGGATGTTTCCCAAAACTACTTTTTCCTCTATCAAGAAAGTGCTAATGGAAGAAGTTACAAAAGACAGCCAAGGCTAAACACAGAACAATGCCACTCCTTTCATTAGCACAGACCAAAACAAAAATTTGGCGGGGTTATGTCCAAATAGTTAATAACATTATACAGAATTCCCTAGCTTAGCCAAACTTTCCGCCAGCTGTATCACCATGTTAGATGCATTGTTTGACAGACAAACACTATCATAAATAACTGAACTAACAGAAGGATTCAGTATTTCACAAACAAATTACATTAAGGATTTGTTTCAGACAGCCCAATAAGAAAGCTAGTAACAGCTACAGCAAATATTTCTTATCTGGTCAAATCTGACATAAAACTAAGGCAATAGGATACTTCTCTCTCTCTTGTGCTCCTCCATCCCACTGCAAAGTTTTACTGCAGTAAGACAACCTGCAGCACACGCACTTCAAAGACTAACAGAGTTTTCAGTATTTTCTTTCTGGCAGTTTTTTCTATCAGTACAAAACCAGGACACAGTAAAATATAAGGTTGCTGAAGACATTTTTCCCACATGCTTCAGCACATAAAGAGCAATACATGTATTTTTCCTTCTTTCTGTCAGTTTCGGAACTGACAAGCGTTTACATGTTAGCAAGACTCCAGAACTGGAAAGCAGAAAAAGTCACTTCCATTTTGTCCAGTACAGGAAACATCAGCCAGAGGTGGTAACTTCCAGGTCCCACCAACTGCCCAGATTAAATGAAAACAGAAAACAGACAACACGGGACACATCTTCTAGAGACCATTAAGCAGAACAGAAACTCAAATCCTCATGAGAACACTCTTCTAGAAGAAAATTTCATCTAGGCGTATGTATGAAGTTTGAGACTCAGAAGAAGTGCACATCAAAACCAAATCCATATTCCCATCAGGAGCAGGATGGTACCAGTTTCCAAATCCAAAAGCAGATAGAGTTTCACCTCCCAGTAATATCTCAGAAACTCTTAACAGTTCTCAGGTTGCCAGGATATGATAGAATGAAAAGAAGGGTCTACAAGAGCAGCATCTGAACAATATCCAAGCAATTTTCCCAAGTGAAGTGGCACTGCCCTCCTCCTCACCGCCGGCTGCTTGTTCTCACTTCACTATCACTCCTTCCCATGTGCAAGCACAACGGCAGCAAGGTTATTGCTGCAAACCACACAAAAGAGCTGATCTAAATGAGTTTTTAGCCAGATCAGTTCACTGCAGAGCTCCACGAACACTTGTGATGGCACAGGGAAGGCCTCTGGTCACTTGCAGCCCAATTTAAGAAGGGAACAGCCCAGGGTGACCAGACAGCTTCTAAGGCTTCTCTTCTCCTTTGCTCCCTGAGGAAAACGCAGCAACAGTTTTTCTTTCATCAAGATTCCTTTCTGTTAAGGGAACAACTTGTACCAGCAATTACTAGAAAGCACTACTAGTAAAACTACTCTTCTTTCAGAAGCTTTATAAATCTCCTGGAAAGAGGAGGAAAAATAATGGAAATCCCTAAGATGCTACTTGGCATCTTCTATTGTGCTTAGAAGTGATGACTGACATCCAAACAGTGGAAATTAATCAAGTGCTTGGACTTGATTAAAAAAGCAAAACAAAACAGCACGTTGAACAAAAAATATAGCTTATATCTCCCACTTCCTCCATACTTCTTAAAAGATCTTTGAATGATCAATTGTCTGTAATGGAATACAGTACAAATGAAAGGTGACACTGCCAACAACTCTATCTACTCCAACTACTCTACCAAATGCAAGACAATTTCCTTTTTTAAGCAAGCAGAAGACCAGAGCTGTTACAAGTGTGAAAAAACTGTCTGGGAATAAAAGAACTTCAGAGTCTGATAAGCTCTTCTATATTTCAAGGACTACCTCAGCAAGAGTAACCTCAGGGCTAAGCTGACATTTCTGGATAGATAACAGGTCCACAAGAGCCTGGCTAGTTCCTAACATAATGACAAGAATCTGCTTTCAGACCTTCAAAGCAATAAGGGTTTGTACTCAGAACTGATCAGTGTAATTAGAAATGATAATTTTGTTTTGCCTGTTCAAGTAGAACAATGTGTCAATGTTGGAAGCAGCAGAAATCACCTGGATCCTGGATATTATCTCAAATAGTATAGGTGGTCCACCACTACACAGCTTCTTTATAGGAAAAAGTATCCATAAATATTATTTGGCAACACAAACACAAAAAAAATTTTTGATTTTCTAATTTAGTTTTCTAATAGTTTAGTTTTCTAAAATAGTTTTCTAATGCAAATTAAGATCACTCTCTAACAGCCAAAGGAAAAAAGCCACTGGAGAGAGCATCTGCAGAACTCAAACAGCAAGCTACAATAGCATAGCAGCAACAGCAACAACAAAATACCTGGTGAAACAAAGTTTTACAGTTTGCTTCCATGTTTCTGAAATGTTTCACTGGTAGGAGTCAAACTAAAACCCCAAGCAAGCAAAAAACTCAGGCCCCGATACTCAAGTATGGAAAGGGATGCACTTGGTCAACAAAACGTTCCATAAAAAGCAGAGTAGGGATAAATACTTTTAGCTCAACTGTGTCAGGAAGTGAGCAGCACTGCAGCTGCTCAGCCGCCCACAGCACTTGGTTTCATATTCACCTTACCTTCTAATCTCCATTACATTAACGTCTGCAATCACAATCTTAATATTGAAGTATGTGCAGTGTGAAGCTAAACAGCACCAAATGTATGCATACAACTGATAATACAGCAATTACCAGCATTACATGCATTTCTAAGACGACCAACATTACAGGTATCACTGCATGGGAACAGACAGATAAGAATCAAATGCGTACGTTTTGCCTCTTCACACGAATGATTGCATCTTCACCTTGGTTCAAGGGGAACAAGGTCAGGGTTGAATGTACCAGAGGAAGGAATCAGCAGATCAAAACTTAAGGCCCAGATTATACCCACAGGCACTGGCTAAACAACAGGCTGTAAGGCATCATTAATATCCTCCTAAAAACCATAAATAACAGCAAAACAGCAGTAATAACCTAACTCAACTGTATCTCATCTAGCTGTTCCATGTACACATTCACTTGCATGCAAAATAATATTTTGACCAGGAAAGCAGGAGCAGAGCAGTCACTACTGCTTGAATCAGCAATTGCAGCATGACTATAACCTCCTAGCAAAGGGAAAGAACAATCCTGTTTCTAACACACCCAGCCATTCAAACTTTTTCTGCAAGCTTTGGGAATATTCTGCACCATAGACATACACAGCTGAAAACAATCATGGAGAAGACAATTTGGCAATCCGGGGCTTCAGGACTAGACTGTTTTCTCTGTTGACCCAACTGACCAGAAAAAGAATAACAATAATTCCACTTGACAAGTGGGACAGGACAGCTCGTTGGTAGTTGAACTGAACATTTTTTGGAAAATTCTTGTAATTTTTAACATGTCTCTAACTGACATTTATGGGAAAAAGAAATAATAAAGGGAATGAGCTACTTGACTGATTTAAAGTTCTGGCTGTTCGGCAGTTTGTGTTGGAGAGATGCTACTGCTTAAAATGAAGTCAAATTATTACACAGCAAGGCTCTTGACAGGCACTATCTACATCCTTAGACATTACAAGGCATGTGAACAGAGGAAATGCGAACCCTATGTCTTGTTACGCCCTCCCTCACATCCCTTTCAAAAGCTGGTAGAATTCCATCCTGCTGGACAGTTTCTGACGAGTGCAAAAATCCTGGCCTTTATTACAACGCACTCCAAACATTACAGTGCTTTTTATTACTGTATTTTCATCTATTAACGCATTTCTAGTATAAAAGGAGTGAAATTTGGCACCGGGCTCTGAGCACAGTACTGTGAGATGAGAACTTATCTCAGCAGCATTGTTGGTTCTTTCCAAAAACCTGGACAAACACGCTCGTCTGGCTCATTAGTTTTATCTGCATCATGGAGGCATTTTGATTATTAATGTTGGTAGGAATGTTTTCAAGGCTACAGAAGTGTTACGTTGTGACTTGTCTGCTGTAATGCTAGATACCCCAGAACCTGCCTAGCACATTATTATAGTGAGCTGTTTACCTAGTGCTAGAGTGCTACAGCATTTATTTGATTAAACTGATGTCCTCTCACTGTACTCTTGTAACCACACAACCAAGAGATTCCCAGAGAATCGCTATTATAGCACAGTCATGTAGAACATCACACCGCAATCTCCTCTTCGCCCCCCTCCAGGGTACATGAGGGAGAATGCAAACAACCCCAAGTTCTACAACATTCACAGTTTATGAAAAGTCCTCTATGCAAACCATAGAACAGAACACCAGAAGGAATGAGGCCACTCTAGAGTTGCCATTCATTTAAAAAGACTCAGTTTCAACTCTCACCAGTTTAAAACTTTTAACTTTGTTTTACTTAAGGACATTGTTGGTTTTTTTAATTCACTAAAAGCATTCTGCAACCTTCCATGGAATTTTCAGCATGTTTGATACTCATAAAAACCCATGAAATGTTCTGCTAAACCAATGCTAACAATATCTCAATTTAAAAACAAACAGAACAGAAAAATGCAAGGCAGTTATTCTCACTTTCTGAAGACTATATTCTCTCTTTGCAGTCAAGAAATCCCACAGAAGCAGGTTAGGAGACTTTTTTGTTTGTACATGTGACGCTTTCCTCCCGTTCCCAGTACCCAATTATTTTTAATACCCATGCTAGGTACAGTGTTTGCTTTGATTTCCTTGTTTTGTGCACTCGCTATTAAAAATTCATGCTTCAGCGCTGAAAATGGCAGCTGCATTCTATTTGCAAAATTAACTGCAATCAGAGCTGACAGCAGTGAAGCAGGCCATCTCACCAGCCTGACAAGAGCCTTTTTTATTCTTCCCTTGGCCCACTTCACATTTGACAAGTGACAAGACGTCTATAATACAGTAACAAATGCTCCAATTTATTCACCCAATCTAAACAATCTAAACAAATGTAGACTGCAGTGGTTCCTTCTGCTAATCTATGCCAGAAAACACCATGCTATTCCTCTCCCATTTGTCTGGCTGCTAATCAGGCCAGAACAATGCTCCATTGTGGGACTCTTCCCCTAGTTCTGTGTACACGCATGTGCATCCACACCCAGTCTATATAAAGGCAACTTTTGAGATCTCTATATTTGAGGAGTGAAAAAAATAAATCAGATAAACTGCAATAATGGTAAAGCTTTTCGTTCTTTGTGGAACAAAGCAGTCAGCTCTTTTTGAAAGCGGCCCATTAGAAAGTGCTTTGACTGCAGGCAACTCTTTTACAAGCTGTTTGAAATAAGGGGGTGGGGGAAAACTTCATTATTCCGTATGGAATGTACGAAAATAAGAAATGCTGCCACGCTGTTTAACAATCTCAACAATATTTAAAACAATTACAACATCTTGCATAACGTTCAGCAACAGCCAGTCTTCACACCACAGGAAGAATGATGTAATGAAATTACGAGAGGTTTAAAGCTGCTATCAAACCCCACTCTCGCTATTCAACTTCTGCAGAACATAAAAAAAATTTAAGGAGATCGAACAAACTTTGGGAATATCTGCAAATAAAGACCACTGTTTCATCCTGGAGTGGTGCTGGCTCCAAGCTTGGAGAAACTGGGATCGTACCCTCCTCCTTGACACTACCAGGAGAAGCGTGCAACACATATGGGGTTTATCAGTTTAAAACTGAGAGTTGCACGCAGTGATTTTATGCAACCAACAAAACAGAAACAGGAAAGGTTTATTTGAAAGAATGTTTTGAGTGCCCACATTTGGACAGAGCTCGAATTGAAAGGTAAGAAGGCACAAGGAAAACTAACACTTATGACAAAGAAAGGAAATACCAGAGCACTCACGTAACTCATAAATTACATCATATCTCCCTGCACAATGTAGTGAAAAGCTGTTGTCCAGTGTTTCTTCCATTATCTCAGTAGCAGACTCCTAATAGTTACTTTGCTCAAATCAGGAAAGAGCCACAATTTCAAGCAGTTATGACACGTTCACAAACAAACAAACAAGGACCTCGAACAGAATGTTAATTAAACTCTACAGGTGATAAAATCATCGGCACAGAACAGCTGACTAGAACATAAGCAATGCTTCTTCCATATATTACACAGAAGACACATTAACACCCTGATCTAGTTCAGGGCCTATAAAACATCTGAAGATTGTACAGACCCAGTATTCCATTCAGAAGCACAAAGCTTTGTAAGGCTACTGCTAAGAGAGAAGTGGCTAACTCTGAGGGAGATTGTTTCCAGTTACAACTGCATTGACAGTAACCCGAATCAAAGATCAGCACAACTGTGTGGCTCTTGCTGTACCAAAAAAACAAAGAATTTGCCCTTGTACAGAGGCTCCATCCAAAGACCTCAGGACAGTTCAACAAACAAGTCTTAACTTCTGCCCTGAGGTCTGGCTGTCTGAATGCTATGTGCTTTAAAGAGAGAGCACAGGAAGTTGGAAATGTTCAGTGGTAAATCAGAATGTAAACCTGTAGATCTCAATCCCAGCTCCCACTTTTAATTAGCAAAAAATTGACACCTCTTTACATAAGGATTCTTAATAACAGTGTTGAAATATTGAAAGCCATAGGAAAAAGGATGGACCAAGAAAACGCCTGCCACAAATTCTCACTTCTAGAAATGCAGTGCATTTGTTGGATTTTGGTATTTCTTTGCAAAGCATTGTTTTAAAGCACCTATTTTTTGCAGCAGATAACCTGAGCCAGTAGGGCTGTATCTGAAATCACTACCTTTGAAAGCAGTTCAGCAACTTTACTAGTTTCTGTTAAATGGAGTATTGGTGCTGACATCTTCAAACACCAACAATTATAGACCCACTAAGCCCAACAGGACACATACTACTTTTTTTTTTTTTTTTTTTTCCCCCCCAAAATACTGGACAGAAGAAACACACAACACAAAGTTTTACTACAATCCCATTTCTGCTGCATTCTAATTGCAAAAGTTTCAAACTCACCTAGAAACCTTACATATATCAGTTTCTCTGCACTGTTTTTCTCCTTAATATCATGTCCCACAGGCTCCCCCGAGGTTGATAGCTGTATCGTGCTCTGAAGTGCTAATTATTATGTTCCCAGTATGATGGAGCCACAGAAAACGTGGCCATCATCACCTGCCAAAGGGCACACATCATGGAAAAAGCTATAAGCAATACTAAGCTGGGGTTTGCAGATCTCAACCTTCCTGTTGCTACTCTGCTGCAGTAAAATGGTGCTTGCCCACAGTATATTTGAAGAGGCAGTGAAGCTGCAGAAGCTTAACAAGTTAGCAGAGATTGGTAACTTTCCATGGGCAGGTACTGGGCCCACGAAGAATGTGAGATAACAAAGTTTACACATAAACCTTCCCAGCGCAGACAAAGGGCGCGGTTCTGCTGAAGTATAAAAACTGAGCTGATGGGAAGACTCAACGTGAACAAAATGAGATAGCTACCATCTCTTATTAGAAAGTGTTTCAGTTGTTCAAAGCAATCATCAGTCTGAAACACGCACCAATCTGGAAGAGTTTCATTCATCGCTCCTGTAAACTTGCTGAAAACAGAACTAGAAGATAAGGCAGATCTTCCAATCCTTCCAGGTTTGTTCCTTACAGTGTGTTTCCAAGGGCTGCTATACAGTGAAATTTTAAACAAGGCCTTTTCCATAAGAGGCTATTTCATTTCTGCGCTACACAAAGCACTCCCCACTTAGGAGGATAAAGGATGCTATGAATAGAAAATAATGTAATCTTTTCATACAGATCAAATGAAATCATAACTATAAAAGCAAGGGGAAAACAGATTCAAGAAAAACAATACCCACAAGTTAAAGAAAAGAAAAACACTTAATTTTAATGAAATAGAGTAGAACTCGGAGGAGGAAAACTCTACTGCTTTATTTAACAAGGTTCCAAACCAGCACAGAAATGAACAAACCTTCCACTATGCCAATTCTTAAGCACGAAGAAGCAACAGAAAAAAAATCATCACAAAAAAGAAGTGTAAGAATCCTACAACATGTTTTGGAGGACATGCATACCCAAAAGGATGGCTTAATTCATCAACTTCCTATTTGCAGAGCAGCCTCTAGATTTCCTAATCCATTACTCACTGCTGGACAGTTTTTACAATTCTTTCTGGTCAACTGCAAAGGCATTTCAGTGAAATATAGTTGGAAATAATGTGTGGAACTAAGTGAACACAATTCCACCTCGTTGTTTTAGTGCTAAAGGATCAATAGGATATGTTTGCAGTAGTGTACCATGGTCAAAATGGGTCTGGATGCAAGGAATGAAGAGTTATTTCCTCATTCACCAACTGCATCTCATTTTCATAGCCTAGAATTTGTATAAATCTTCTCCCTGCAGGAACTCCGCTGTATAGCCCTTGTGCAAGTCATCTATTACCCAAACTTTCCCTCTCATAGGATCGCCCATAGATCCTTTTCGCCAGATGATCTGCTGGAGGGTTGGAAAGAACACAAAAATACAGAACTAAGGTGGTAGCAGGCATTTAAGGAGTTGCCAATTATACAAATCCCTGATTCAGAGAAGCCACCTTCAAGAAGGTCCCAGCTCAGTCTAACAGAAAAAATACATGGAGTTAGCTACTTCTTGACAGGCAAAGGAAACACAACTGGGAGCATAGCAGCAAGATGGGGAACAAGAAAAAGACCTCCCAATACTACAAACAAGATCTCCCTATGGTATTCCAACACCAGGCAGAGGGCAGAAGACATCTGTGAAGTCAAAGCATGGTACAACCAAAGTATCTTTTTCTTTTTCTTTCCCCCTTGGTTGCATTTAAATCAGATAACATGCAAGGGAAAGAGACAGGCATGCAGGCATTCTTTCAATATTTTCCTCCACGATACTTTTTTGTTGGAATTAGAATCTTTCTATTGTTTGTTTTTGTTTTCCCTGTGACAGAGACATTAGTACGATTGCTCCTTCCTTCTGTTTTGCGCTGTGAAGAAAGGGAAGGAAAAATAATAATAATAAAATAAATATAATAATAAAATATAATAATAAAAATAAAAATAAAAATAAAAATAAAAATAAAAATAAAAATAAAAATAAAAATAAAAATAAAAATAAAAATAAAAATAAAAATAACAGTTGGGAATATTACCCAACTCTAATGAACTGCCTCAACAACAGAATCAGAGATTAAAAAAAAAAGCCAGCTAAACACTTGAAGCTACTGCCTTCTTCCCCAATCACAAAAACAGAGTTCTATTTTGAGAAGCCAGAATTCCAAAGTTCATTTCAAAAACTACAAATGTTCTGCCTTCACAGAAGAAATCCTACAGCTCCTATGAGGGATTGACTCAAAAGCCCACTTTAAAGCAAATAACAATTGCTTTGTACTGCAGGCATGCTTCTCCGGTGAGCTGAAGTCAACGTGCTGCGTCTCAAATAACCACTTGCATTCTGATATGCCAGGTACAAGATATCTGCAAAAGCAGCTAGCTAATTAGGAAGTAACCATCACCAACTGGCCACAACTTACACAGGAAATAAATAATTTTTCTAGAGAAATAAATAGGCTCCTCTCCAAACTTCAGTTTATGCAACCGTTGTGGGTTAGTCTTGGTAGGCAGCTCACTCAGCCACTCACTCACACGCTTCCCCCCAGCGGGATGGGGAAGAGAATCAATTGGAAGGGTAAAAGTGAGAAAACTCTTAGATAAAGACAATTTAATAGGTAAACAAAAAAACTGCTTTGCTCGTGTGTAACGAAGAATCCACTCAACTACTTCCCACATGCAGGGAAAACGAATGATGCTCAGATGAAATTGCCATAATTATGTAGAGTAAAAATACGTGGTTTTACTGAAATGTTTTATACATACATTGCAACAAAGAATTACTGAGAAGCAAATATAAAACTAAGATAGCTTTTGGAATCTTGGGGTAGGCAGCTTCCAGAAACTGCATAGATACTGGAATAACTGAGCTCCTATAGCTCTAAGAACCTCTACTAAACTTAAAAGATACACAATTTTTGAAGAATTTTACTGAAAGTCCTAGTTTCTCCTATCTATTTCAACTCTGTAGACATAGATTCAAATTATTGCAAGTTTGGGAGGGTGAAGTGAGTTTTCCCTCAAAACACTTTCTGCCATCAGACACAGATGAATAGGCTTTAAAACTCCTACACACAAATTTTAGTTGATATGCAGCTGACTTCCTTGGTGCCATGATGGCAGAAAACAATGTGCAATGATAGTTAATATCCTTCAGGAATGTAACACTAACAGACACAGGGAATTTAAGTTGAGGTGACCATTTACAGGGAAACAAATCCACTTCTAGGAAAAAAAAGATGAGGCTTCAAACATTTCCTGAGGGCTGGCAGCAGTGGCTGTATGTTAGTAAAACCAAATAGAGAAGATAGATTACATGTTTTCCAGAAACATATATGGAAGAGACTGCTGAATACTATTTGCAGAAATGGGTTCAGTTGTGAAAGAAAGCATACATATCTTATAAAAGAGACTGGGAGCGGAGTTTAATCCCAATTAGCTGACAAGATATACCACAATGCTCTAGATTTGACTGTGATAAAACTGAACTACAAGGCCAAGACAAAGACAAGAGGAAAAAGCAGTGGAAGTCTGAGACTGCACCTCTGCCCAACAGAACAAAGCAAAACTCTCTCCAACAAAGTAGAACAGGATGCAAAAATCCTGGTTCCATTCATATGAAGTGGTAAAATTATACCAAGAAGTGCACCAGAACTGTAATCAGAAACAGATAAATCTTGTTCACTGTGCACCAAGGAAAACAAGATGAGAAAAGACTGCTAGCATGATAAACATAAGCAAGATGAAGCTGCTCAACGGAGAAGACATGCAGCTATCACTTGAAGACTGTGCTGCAAGGCAAGACAGGTTCAAATATTCAATAACAGAACTCACTAAATCCTAAAAACAAACAAACCCCTTCAAAAAATCAAAACAATTATGTTCAATAAAAAGACAAATGTCATCCTTAAAGAAAAGAAAACCTTTCTGGACATGAATCATCAAAATGACTGAAAAGAGGACCTGACACACTGTGGCCTATTTGCTGCTATTTGTCTATTGCTGATCAAACCAAACAGAGCTCTGAAAACACACAAAGAGCAGACATAATTTTTGCTTTCGTCTTTAATTACTTGCATCAGAAAGTACATACAGGAAGAACCTAAAAAATTAACTAAACCAGACCAACAATTTTAGGACACGATGAACAAAGCCAAGTGGGTAGAATTACAAATCCCTTTTAAATGGCTGCAACCAAATTCTTGTCCCATTCTCAGAGACTCATAGGATTACTCAAGTAGGCCTTGAGAAGATTTTCAAACAAACACATAGAAATCAAGAAAGCCACTTGGTCTAAGAATTAGTTCTGTTTTGAAATGTGACATTTCAGAGTTCAGTTATTCCTGGAAATTACACAGTGATTAGAATTATTACTGAATAGATTCCTCTCCACAGGCAGTTCCTTCAGACTAGAGCAGTTGGACTCACAGGTCCTATCACTCAAAGATCTGAAAGCAATGTTACTTTTTGGCTCACACAGTGCCTGTCACTGATATTACTGCCATTTCATGAGCTGCTTTTACCAACTCAGGTTACAGAACCTCCTTAGAGTTGCACTGAAGTTGCAAGATTCTCAGCACCCTGGGAGCTGCACTGATTACGATCTCTTTGTTTTGAGTACCTCAGGCCATAATACAAACAGAATCCTTGTCCTCCCTTCCAGCAAAGGGCGGTCCAATACACGTTCATAAATAATTTCAAAGATCTTGGCTTGAAAGCTTACTGTAAAAATCACAGAATCATTGAATATCCCAAGTTGGGAGGGACCCGAAGGATCATTGAGTCAAACTCCTGACTCCACAATGGATCACCTAAAAATTAAACCACATATTTGAGCAATGCCCAAACACTCCTTGAACTGCAGCAGCTCAAGGCTGTGTCTACAGTCCTGGGCAGCCTGTTCTATGCTCACCATCTCTGCAGAAGAATCTTTCCCTAACTAACGCTCAACCTGACCTACACAGCTCCATCAGGCCCTGGCGCTGCCACACAGAGCAGAGCTCAGCGCTGCCCTCCGCTCCCTGTGAGGAGCTGCCGCTGTGAGGCCTCCCCTCAGCTCCTCTGCTCTGGGCTGAACAAGCCAGGCACCTCAGCTGTTCCTCACACACCTTGCCCTCCCAATCCTTCACTGTCTTTATAGCCCTGCTCTCTAGTAGCTTTTTATTGTCTTCTGATTTTGTGGCACCCAAAACAGTACACAGTTTGGGAGGTGAGGCACAGCACAAAGCAGAGCAGGAATTCTTACTGAGTGCTCACAGGACTGCTAATGGAGCAATTCTGCTGACATAATTAATAGTTAGGGAATTGCAACCTTCCTATCCAACTCTGCAACAGCTAGTAAAGCACTTAGTCTACACCTTCAGCAATCAAATACACCGATCAACAAAGCCTATCACTAAACAGACGAGAAAAAGCTTGCTAATATTTATCAAATGTCGCACACATCTTCTGCTAGCAAATCTAGCTATGGGTGTGGACAGAGAGAACTCCATGGATGAAAACTTCAGATAACAGGAGCTTTGTTTTCATGCTAGCCTGCTGATTACGGCTTCTTTCCCATAGAAATATAAAACCTGTCCTCACACTGCAGAGAGCTCTACGTAGGCGGTTCTCCAGGTACCTTGCAAGTACCAGGTCAGGTTATCAGTGAGCAAAGAAAACTTCACACACCAACAGAGCAAAACAGAGCAACACTGTATCTGAATGGAAGTAACAAAACATCTGATACCTGCACCAAGCAAGTACACATTCTCAGAAAGGCTCTTGTGCACGATGCTAGCTGTCATCTGTCCATATGTTTAATCCCTGTATTTCACGTTATTCGTGATGTATATCTACCATACAGCTTTTTTTCCCTTTACACAGAGAGAAAACCCTTTAGCACCAGAGAGAAAACAGTATGAACCCTTACAGAAAGCCAAAAATAAAGAATAATGAATTATTCACTTAACACAGATACAGTAATTATTGCTTCAGCAAATCAATATTTATACATTCAGAAAAAGGCTAAAGATCCACTTCTGAAGTTTCAATGCATAAAGACGACACAACCAACAGCAAACAAAATAATGGCATAGCCAGTCCTTGAATTCATGCTTTCTTAATTACTTGGGCAAATTACCATTCAGTACTGTTACTCTGCAACAAGCTACAACTCTATCTGAATGTTCTGCATGTGCACACTCTTCAGCATCCAAGTTAGCTGAAATTGCTTAAGAGTCCCAGTCTCGAGGCTTATCTGCACAAGAATACTTTCTGACAGAACTATACAGTAACATTGTATAGTTATATTTGTACCAGTAAACTCCCAACAGGGACAGAGATTTTGAGAACAAAATGTTTTTTTCCTTTTACCGAGGAATTCATGGTACTATTTTTGCAATTCACTTCAAAGTCTAATGCCAAGGAAGCCCATATGCCTAAGTGACTTAGCACTTTAAGTAACAGGCAGCAAAACAGAGAGGTGGTCAACACTGTAGCATCTGTAGTTCTTGACACAACTTTACCACAAAGGACTCGTGCAGAGAACAAGAAGTCAGTTCCCTGCAACCAAGGAGTTAATTTTAATTAATAAGAGTGGAAAGAGAAGCACATGGATGCTGGCATAAAGCAGACAGGACAACAAAAGATGTGGAGCTTGGGAAAGAAATAATCCATAAAACTGAACCAAAAGGCCACATTCTTATGCAAAACCAGATTTCCTGTTCCCATCCCACTTTTTTGCCCTCCTTTGACAGAACACCCTTGACAGATTGTCTGGCATAACAATGGAAAGGTGAAAGCACAGTATAAGCAGTCACTCCTGCTTGTGCTATCCGCCAAAATGCCAAAAGCAGGCTGACCTTCATTCCCACTGCCAGAAACATAAGGTCAATATGAACGTCTAAAAAGGTTGTCCTGCGTATTCAGCAATGTTTTTTAAAGGCTGTGAAAGGGAAACTTTCCAAAGCTAGAAGAAGGAAGGAGAAAGGTCTTTCAAAGCAGCTGCAAGAACTACCTTATAAGCCTTTCAATTGGATCAGGATGAGCTAATAAAGCTGGCCCTTAAGCCCTGGAGATTCAGCGTTCAAATTCTGCTTCAAGTTCACAAATGAAAGGAGACTATTATGTTTGTTCTAGTACTTACAGGAATCGAGCCACATCAGAAAATAACTACACACTTTGACTCGCCTCGTGAAAACGCAGCAGAGACAGGCAATGGAAGGTCCTTCAGTCTGTCTGCAGAACCTTGTCTGGTAGCATCCCTATGACTACATGTGTTAGTCTTGTGTTTTGCTATAATGAATTTTTATAAGAAGATTCCTGAACAATAATAAAGTCAAGTGGTATACTTGGAGGTCTTGACTCACGCAATTTATTGACATGAGTATGCATCCAGTTATATACTTCATTTAAAGCATGCAGTCCAGCTATTATTCTTTGAATGGCTTTTTTTTCTGGTAATAGAAGATTCCTCATCTATGTTTCAGTGACTGGAAAGCGGCACCTGAAGAGTTATTTTTTCTACTTCTATTATCTCATTTAGTTTTATAAGAAGCTTTGTACAAAGCCTTGGCTGACTTTTTAAAAATTAATATAATGTCCAAAAATACAATACCTCATATCTTATCACTCATCTATCTTCATCTTCATTAGATGACTATTAGTCATCTTCAGCACCAGAAAAGTGACATTTTCAGTTTAAAACTTAATTTTTCATTTTTCTGCTCAGATTTTTTCTATATGAAAGTAATGGGAGCAGGGACAACATATGAGTTTTTCCCTGAAATAGTATATGGGCACCCAGACTGAGCCTCAACTGCTTTTGGCAGGTCTTAAGTACACTGGGCTTTGATATGCAACAGGAGGGCAACAGCACAGCCATGCACCAGTAACTACAGGTCACTGAACAAGAGGGAGCAAACCTCTGCCCGTGGCCCTCTGCTCAAATGGAAAGAGGTCCTACAGTAACTTTCCTCTAATAAATCGCTTCTGCAATGGTCTCCACATGCTACTCCATTTCTACAGAGAACTGGCAACACAAAATACAGCCAAAAAGCACAAAACTTGGCGAAATTTTGGTAACTTGATAGGATATATGATTGCAAAATTTCTGCAATAAGGACAACATCTCTGCAATTTCAGGAGAACACTGAAATTTCAGTATGTCAGCCAGTTCTATTCAATTTACTTTTTCAGTTTTTAAGCAGTAAACCCAAATCAAGTCAATACCTTTACTGTAGAAAAGTCAAGCTCTTACCTGATTTGCACGTTCTGCCATCATCTTCTAGCTGCACACCAGTGGGACAGGCACAGCTGTAGAAGGGGTCTCTTGGTGACAGCAGGCACAGATGGGAGCAACCACCATTGTTTTCTTCACATGGAGTGTGAACTTCAAGAAACCAACCAAACAATCAATCAGGTTTATTTTCCTTTTTCTAGAACATCTAAAGCTCTTTTTTTTTCCCCCCCTCTGAGGAATAAATCATAGATCCCAAATGACTGGCACAAGGTTGGTGCTAAATGACAAAGGAGCCACAAAATAAAGCATTTGATTCCCCACCTCCCCAGCAACTTATTTCTGGGAGTATCTAATTTGACCATGTATACAAAGCCAACTTTTTAAGAGCTGACAGCTCAGCACATTCTCACTGTACTGTTCTTCCAATGTTTCTGAAGTTGAACACAGTTATGACCTCTGAACACTACTTATTTCACCACTGCTGGGTCTGCTAAGCAGCATGGAAATAGAAACTGGGGTCTGGAACAGCCTGTGCATTGCAGTACTGCTGCACGTTGGAAATATTTTTTTTTCCCAGCTGCAGTTTTTACAAGACATATCTCCGGATCATCAGGAAATGCATGGAGGGAACGTGTCAAGTCCCTTGAATACTTCAACATTAGAAAAAGCACAAATACTGAAAAGATTACAAATATCCACTCTTTCCTCTCGGCACCCCAGTAATTTTGAGAACATAAAAATTAAAAGTAAATTTAAAAGATGAGGGGAGTGTGGGGGGGGAGGGGATGCAACTGCACCCTCATCCATCTCATCTACTAGAACAAAATACGGCTGCAAGATACAGAGCAGTAATCACAAATAACCACAGAGAACACCATCACATTTAAAAAGACACTGCAAGCTATGCAAGAACTCTCAAATATCATAGTTTGAATAAGCTTAACTACTTTACCATAAAAATACAAAAGTTCCAGTTAATTTGACTTGTGTTACTTCCACTGATAGTCACAGAGAGATGGAAAGGAAGACACCTAAGCCTGATCTTAAAGAAGTCAATGGCATTTAAGCTATTTTCAGCAGATCATATTTTCGCCATCTTTTCATTCTTACTGACCCAGAAATACTGTGACCTACGGTTCGGACATTTCCTGAGCTAAAAGCAGTGGCAAGAATTCAGCATAGACAAACTCTTATCTGGAGCTTTGAGATAAGCCAGGATGCTGTGCATATTTGACAACCTCCATGAAAACTTGCACATGTTCCATCACCAAACTGATTTCCGAATTCCTTTTGCTTACTTTCAAGCCTGTTTGCTAATATCCTATAAACTTTGCTGCGGAAGCTGACTTTAGATTTGGCATAGTTGAACTACACAATCCAAATAAATAAGAATATCTCCACTACGCAAGAGATGATTCTTCCCAGAGCTACGGAATTATATACATTCCCACACTACTGTTTTTAATCTCATTTTCACTATTCTACTTTTAAAAAGTCTAGGTCAATTCCCATATGAAATCACACAATAAAAGATACAGATAGCCTCTTTACATTTTCCATTCTCTACACCTTACCTCCTTTGAACGATCATCAAACAAAGAAAAAGAGGCACAAACATTTCTTATGAAAGCTGAATACCTTCCATAGTGAAACACCAAAACTATTTGTTACATACTGAAGATAAGCAATATCGAGTGCGGCCTGCAAAAATTACCGTTGTAAGTACAAGATGAACTTCACATATTTTATTATAATTGTACTTACAAAAAAATGCAGTGATGTGCTTTTTTTTTTTTTTTATGTGTCTTTAAAATCACAGTATTTTAGAAGTTCTAAGGCAAGTCTTTAAAGATATCACTGAAATACTGCACTGGATTTGGAATTTTACTACCCACTGGATGATGAATAAGCTCTTACCTACTCAGGCTAGAATTTTCAAAGAAAGGTAAAGGATTGAGTAATTCTGGTTTCACAACTAATTCTCTGAAACGTTCTCAAAACAGTAAAACTTCACACTACTCCTTTTTCTGATTAATGCTGTCCTGCCAAATGAGTAACAGTTACGCAAAAGGCTTCAAGGAAAAGTAAAACGTACAGTAGGGCTGCCGGTCTGGGCTTAAGACCTGAATGTCCATGGGTGAATAAAGAGCTGATAAAATTTCTCTCCTCTTCTCTCCCGTCCGTTTGTTACAGGCATGAATGGAACGTGTCTGCCAGTCTGTCCAATACAAAGTGTCCCCAGATAGTGTCAACGCAAATGGATGAGTAAGACTTCCTTCAACAACCTTTTGCCTAGATGAAAGAAAGGACAAGGATTAGTTTGCATTGCTTTCACCAGACACCCTTACGAAGGGGGGGGGGGGGTGAAAAACACGACTTTTGAAGAATTCATGTAGAAATTGTCACCTTTTATCAAAAATCACTGAGCCAGGAGAATCATCTGGTGACGAAAGTGACAACTATACTGGAGCATAAAACAACCTTTTACATTAATCCAGAAGGAACTTAGCCCAAGCAAACACGCATCTCACATTTATTTGCATATTTTTCTAAACTATTTTGCTTATACCTTCCTGTACTGCACATTAAAAACACTCATGATTGTACTATGAATTCCTTTTCCTATGTTTTTCAGTCTTTATAACTCGAAAATTAGTTTTCTTCACACATCAATTTGAAAATGCTTTGAAATAAACCCCAGTTATCAGCAGCTACAGCAGGCCAAACTCAACAATTAACCTCTAAGGTTGTGAATGAAAAACACCTGGTTTTAGCAACCATTAAGTCACTTCACATCAGCATGCCCCCGCAGAACATAACGGCAAGCACCTTCCAAATGAATAGTTAGCTATGCAAAAATGTAGGAACGACAACTTAGACTTTGCCCCCTTCATAGCGATAAGAAAACAAATATACCATGTTTCATAGCAACGCAGTATCTGGTTCAGCTACACACTGACCTCTGAAAGGCCACACCAGAGTCCCTGAACAGGGCTGTGCGAACATCCATGTAAAACCGCCTTTGGGAGGAAACACAGGTCTTCAGCGTGCTCCTCCCACTAAAACTTTTCTTTTTTTTCTCCCCCCTCTTCTTTTCCCCCTTCCCTGTCCTTGTTTGCAATATATGACATCTTTACCCAGGACTTTCATGCTTGCAATCGCCAATTGCGGCCAATTCTTTCTCAGAGCAGGAAAATGAAGGAATGACTTGAGGGCCATTTGTCTGCCTCACAAAGCCCTGCACAATACAAGCTGACAAAACACAGGCCGTCCATCACAAAATCCAGGCTTTTCAGAGCCATATTCTTTGAGCGTTCCCCCTCAGATAGCAGTCAACAGTTTGTCTCCTGTCAGTAATGCTTTGTTTAAGACTAAATACTTGTGATGAATATAAATCAAAAAACACTTCAGACATTTTCAGATGGCATTCAGCTGCACTCCCTTTCTTCTGTGTATGCATATATTCTCACATTTGCTGTGAGTGGAACCAAAAGCCACAGAACATATGAAAACTCTGATGCGTTTTCTGAACTCACGAGATCCCCAAATTCATACACACTGCAATTAATTTGTGTAGCTTAGATCCAAGAGTTTTGTAGATGCTCAGTAAAAGCATATTTGACAATTCTGCAATCAAAATAATATGAACTCAGTTTTCACAAAAAAAATTATGCATTTTATGCGTGTATAAAAAGGCATTCACGTCGCCTTATAAACCAGGCTTCTTAAGCAGCAAAGCAGCATTCCAATAAATCAGCACAAAACTTTGAGAAGCCTTTAACTCCCAGCATCATCCTGAAGGAAAGCAAGGAGCACATTTTTCTTATACCTGTATTCCAATCTGCATTTGAATTATTTGTATAGATGAGGTTAATAACAATAAAGACTTGGGAGGGAAGGTTCATTTTCTTTTTTAATCAGCATAGTTACCATTTGCAGTTTATGAAGGTGAAATAACAAGTACTCCCAAAATTCTTCAAATACATTGAGGACATCAATCTTGCACACATAGGACAGATTTAAAACAGACTGGTATATGCAAGCTGTTTCACATACTCAGTATGGAAAAAGAAAGTTATTCTTTCTGTTCCAGACAGAACACTAAAACTGCTCTGAAATTTCTGTCCTTCAACTTATCACTACTTCTTTCACCATTAAACACCACAGAACAAACAGAATTGCTGATTTTCCTCTCCACACTTTGCTACTGCCTTTAAAAAAAATAAACAAACAAACAAACAACAGTAACAGCAGTACTTGTATTCTAGTATCGTAGCAGCTGTTTTCCACCATATATTGTCCCTATTTCCATCATTCTTAGATATCAAGTCTCCCCCTCTCCTGTAATTACATTCCAGCTGACATGCTTGGAAACTGAATCTTGCCAATATAACAGGCAGATTGCTCTGGTAACATTAATTCACCACGCAGAGTGCAAATTTTCTTCTCATTTGAGTTCTGAAGTACTAAAACTGCATTAAGACTTTTATTGATAGCTCTGTTTGAAACTCATTTGGCTGTGTGTTTAAGAAACAGAAGCAACTTCCCTCTCACAAATCCATTTGCACATGAATAAGGTCAATTTTGTTTGATTGGTTCAAAATTCATGATAACCTTGGAATTATTATTGAAGTCTACTTTGCCAGCAGGACCTAAGAGTTTCAGCTTCATATATTTCTTTTTCCATATTCATTGGTGGAAGGGATAAAAGTAAATTATACAAAGCAAATGAAATAAACAGAGGAGAAAAAAAAAAAAAGAGAGAAAAGTTAGGAGTAATATTCACTGGATTTATTCACATGCATAATATTTTCAGGAAGTTTTGTCATATAGCTACACTACTAAGCAGGTTGAACAACACCTGCAGTCCACATGCAGTGAGAAAGACAAGGAATTTCACAGAACACATGCTGCACGGGAATACCCTGACATCCAGCATGACATCAGCTCTCCAGCAGCTGACTGTAACACATGTAAAAAAGCATACAACAGTGAGGTAATTTTTCTAATGCAAAATAGAGCATGCATTATTTTTCTTCCTAAAGTACCATTTCCTTCCTAGCAAAATATACTGCATGGGGGGTAGACATGTACCAATCTGTCACAAAGGCCAATGGCTGAGATAAACATACTCTTCTCCAGTTGGTCTCTCCCTACCTAAATATGAGCAAAACACATTTTACTTATGCATTAGAACTCCAAGTTTCTACACAAACATGCAAGTAAAGTTTATTACATTTTAACATGCAGGAGAACCGTGGAATCAGACTGGAAAACGTACGCTCTGTCACCCATCCCTAAACAAGAGGGACAAATTCACATTGTATTGTATGAAAATCTCTTAGATTTAGAATTATGAGACAACTTTCTATGAACCTGCACAAAGGCTTTGAGCTCCCACTCCCTTCTGTAATGGCCTCTTCCCTTGTCTATGCTTCTGACAGTCACTTAGTACTTGTCACTCACCACAATGCCACCATTATCTAGCTTTACAGAGTGCTCTCAATAGAACTTGAGTGTTTTATAAAGGATGTCAATATCGTTATGCCTCTTTTATGAGTGTGAAAATCAGGCATGGAATGCAACTGCAAAAAACTGAAAGATATCACTGCAAAATACAGTGTTATCTGCTAGGGGAGGGGCATACAATATAGACAGGAGTGTACGAAAACCCCAAATTTCTATTGATACTGAAAGCATTACAGAAATTTTTAGATGTTTTGAAATAGAGTTCATGTTCGCTACACAAAGATCACTGCTATCTCCAGTTTGCCTCAGGGTGCTGCTGACACACTGGGATAGCAACCTTCTGACAAGTCACAAGTCAACACAGCACTGTACGATAACAATGTTCCTCTCTTGCCCCAAGGTAGGCTTCTTTAGATGGATAACAAAAATCTCAGCGTCCAAAGTTGTGTTTCCAGATAATATTCAATTATTTACATCATTAAATATCACTTCACTCTAGAAATACAGTGCCATTCTTTTAAAAAGCAGCAAACTATACAAGCAGGACATCCACACTATGAGTTTCCTACCATGTAATCTGAGTGCACACTTAAGCCTCTCCTAAACATAAAAGTCTAGGATCCAAACAGTCGGGTAGTCTGCATTTAAGAACGAATCATTCTGGTTGCTCTGCCTGACCAGACCAAACATAATTCTATTAATCACATAGGAATCAACTGCAGTTTGGTATACCACTGACAATTCAACAGGCTATGTGAGGACCAAAGCTGGACCACAATGCAGAGACCTGCCTCCTCAGTGGGAGGTTTCATTGGCAAATGGCAGATGCCCATCAGAACCAATGCAACCTGTCTACTGAACACTACACTGCTTAAGGTACAAACTTGAACATCCAAGCCTGCCCTATCTGTAGGCTGATCTATGTCATTCTTTAATAGTTAAAATCAACAGAGACACCTGGACAGCAGCCTGCACACTTGCATACTGCGCTTTCTATCAAGCCTTAGAAAAATCTTGCTCACTCACAGTCCGAAATAAGATGAATTTGGGTACTTGTAAGCATGCCACAAAGTACATCTTTGGACAGGGCCAAGGACAGGTGTCTCAACATATACCTCCTGTTGAAAAAAAAAGCAGAGTAAAATACCAAAAAATTCCCATAGCACTAGTCGAATGCTATATTTCCTGGGGCCAAGGATGAGCATCTCCTATTGTTCTGAACATAAGCATGAGCCTTAAAAAAATGCTGTGCAGGAGGGTCATAAACAATCTATAGTAAAACAACAATACAAATATCCTTAAAGACAGTTTTACAGCATGTGAGCATTCTGTTTTCACAGAGCTACCAACAAGTGAGTTTACATTTGTAACGCTATAATGCGATAGAAAACACAGCAATGACAGCAGGGTAGCAGAGTCACAGGCTGCAACAAGTGTGACAAGCCCAAGTGCAACAGCAATGGATGCAGAAACAAAGGAAAAAAGCTACTCACCTTCAGAAGGCCTCAGGTAGGCAGGGATCTTCAGCAAGACTGCCAACCCTTAAATGAAGTCTGGGAAGGGGTGGGTCCTGGCTTCACCCCTTCTGGTCACTCAGGTACACTGCATATACCTGAGCTCCCCTGTATTGACCCTTCCTTCCTACCAGGTGCTCAATCACTACTTTAGGCCGACTTGCATTTAAATAACAAGGTTTAAGCATTATTCTAGATTACTGAAAAAAGTCTTGGTTCAGAACTAATACAGGGGGTGAGAAATAATTCACACCATATTATTCACTAAAGGAAACTTACCTAAAGGAGCCATCCAGATTTGCTCTATGAATGAAACTCAATTTTGCATCAGCCCAGTAAAGTTTCTGCTCATCAAGATCTATTGTGAGTCCATTTGGCCAATAGATATCTGAATCAACAATTATTTTCCGCGTGCTGCTGTCCATTCCTGCCCGTTCTATTCTGGGCGTTTCGCCCCAATCAGTCCAATACATGTATCTAAAAAAGAAAGCAGAGATGCACAAAAATAAATCACAACGTATATTCATTAGCTTCAGCAACAGAAAAGATAGAAGCTCTCTGTAATGTTCTGAAGCATCTTTGATTTTGTTTCTTTCGTTTTCCACCATACAGTGGTGGAAATACACAAATACGTATTTCCCCAAGAACATCAACATACAGCAATTCAAATGATATTGAAATGAGATTTGCACCCCAGAGGGTGCAAAAAGAGTCCTTAGAGAGAGCACATCACAGAAGTATTGTTTCTGCATAATATATTACCTTTAGCCATCAATGCTGGGCAGCCCCTGCTTGTCACAAGCATTTACAACAGAGCACTGCCCTTGCTTGCCTAGTTATTGCAAGTTAATATCCTTAATCCCATTCAGAAACAACAGTTACCCAACCAATTTCCAAAACTGCCACAGGTAAATTTCCTTTTGGAAACTGGTGTACAAAAAGAATAAAGTGCCTCAAAGTTCATTTCTGTTCAACAGCAAATCGTAAATCCATACAAATTTAGAATTACATTAAATTAAGACTGCAGATGTTTTCCCTCTCCCATCAATGCCCCCCACTTTTACTGTCACTTCACTTACAGGCAATTCAAGTAGCCTGAATAGAGACATCAAAAGCATTTATCAACCAGAAAGGACTAGATTAAAAAATGGTGAACTCTGCAAGGTCTGGGTGCTTTCCCAATGCAGCTATTTCAGACATTCTATGTCAGCAAGCCCTCGACCTGAGCGAGCACTCAAACAAAATCAGTTAGATGTCTACGCTGAACTCACCAGTGCTCCAGGTTCTTCAGCAGTGACAGACAGGCATCAGCTCAGGGTTTGTACTGAGCTACATTTCAGCTAAGTCCAGAAACTACAGTGAAGTGGTACCTCTCCAGCCTTGCAAAGCCCAGGTTTTGTAATCTGGTTTGGCTCACATCCCCTGAAGAAGACAGCAAGGGCTATACAACCACGCTAGGAACCACAAAGGTCGAACAGCACGCTTTCTGAGCACGCACACAGGCTGGGAAGGCCTCACGGTTTCTTTTATAAAAGAATACTGCCTAGTTTGAAGAAAGAAGCAGGGACAGCTTTCTATTTTCTATCTAATTTCTAATTGCTATCACATTTCTTAGCATCTACAGGATGTTCTCCCCTACAAAACAAGACAGCCATGGAAACTGTAGCAGCTCTGTAGCCCCTCCACAGGCAGCTGGGGCCATCCTCTCAGCAAAGCAACAGCAGTCACAACAGCTATTCTCAGGGCACATCCCTCAGAACTCAAGCTTAGAACGCGCTGATCTCAGTGTAGGTGCTGCACCCTGCTCCAGCCACAACTCCAGTTTTAGCACTGTCGTACCACACAAGATCCTTCTGTCCTATGCCACATTAATTTAAACCATTCTGATCATAGTCACATACAAATCACAGTTGGCCTGTTTATCCCACTGGAAAGTGGAATACAGACAGAGAGAAAGGGCTCACTTGTATCACAATGCACATATATTTGAGTGTGGGAGGGTAAAACAAGGAATTTACCAAATAAAACCTCCATACACATGAGGCCTCAGGCTTCTGATTGATGAATTGAGACAGCTCACCTGAGGATGGCTGCCAGGTATTTCTGTCCCCAAATGCCATCCTCAAAACATCTCTCTCTTCCAGCAGCCAGGACAGGCCAACTGCTCACGAAGAAGCAGAAGCAGGAGCTGAGCTGCCACAGAGCACAGGCCGACGTATGAATGTAAATTGCCGCTCATTTTGGTTTTCCTTAACAGGTCAGGCTGTAATTTGTGGCAGTTCAAACTGTGTGGTGAGGCAGCTATTGACAAACAATTAGAGAAAGGGCAGATACTAAAGCAGCCATCTATACAGCCAGCTGGAGAATCAGACCGAGAAATTCATCCAGCCAAATACTCATTAGTAGGTCAGGTCATTTTTCAGTGAAATCGGTTCTCAGATTTGGCACAGCTACAGTAGCTTCAAGTATGCAAAGGACATCTCGACACATCTCCAGAAGAACAGAAATGAACAAAAAGGGCTAGACAGAAATGGGCCCCAGTACAGCTGTCTTAGCATCAACCTCCTAGGAAAAAAACAATCCACGTTTCCTAAACTGAAATTTTCTCTTAGAATTTCAAACCATAAAGTAGAATTTTCTTTCTCCTCCACAACAGCCTTGTAACACCATTGAGTTCACTGGAACGCCTTCAGCAGATTCTAGACATAAATTATTAAAACAAACAAATGCAAGCTCAGTACAGGAATCATCTTACTCCAGTGATATCTTCCAGATCCATTCAAAACCAGTAACAGGTTGCTCGGTGAACTTCTGTTACTCTCCTTGCTCTGGTTGCTTAACAGTATGCAGCTCCTTCTTAGAAAATGAAGGATCTGTTCAGAGCAGTCCAAAATCTGGCTGCTGAATGAAGAAAATCCCAGTCATCCAAAGGTGACTCTGGGCTATATGTATATATATATATATATATATATATATATATATATATATATATATATATGTGTGTGTGTGTGTCTGTGTGTGTCTGTGTATATATATATATATATATACACACATACATACACACACACACACATTGCTCTGAAAGTAATGCCTCCTATTTAGTGTCTGTTACAGTTTTTGTGGAAATAAGAGCACAATAACACTATCTGATAGAGAAAATTCTCTGGTACAAAATACCAGATTTTTGAAAATATACGGTGGGTGTGGTAGGACAGTCCAGCCAAGACAGTCAACATACTCAATAGTCTTCAAACTGGTATGGGGCCTGGTGCTTTCATGTTGCAAGAGAAAAGTCTCCTGTTCCGGCCTGACTCTGGAGCCTTCAGCTTAGCCAGTTTCACAACATAGTGGTCAGAGTTGCTGGTTTGTTCAGGTTTCAGGAAATCCAGAAGGATCCCCCTTGTGTACCCCAGATGACTGAGCACATTACTCTGCTGCTGAGGGCTGCGTCTTGAACTTCTTCTTCAATCGAAACTGCACAAGTTGGCACTCCATGGACCACTGTTTTGACTCATAGTGGTGAAATCACATTTTGTGAATAATCATTATGGTGAGTAATGATGCAATCCAGGAAACTATCTTTGGCCTTATATTGGTTCAACAGGTCCTGACAAACTTGCATTGGTATTCTTTCTGTTCCAGTGTTGCCACCATCATTTACTATGCACTGGAGCTGATATTCAGCTCCATAAACAGCTCCTTGGTTGCTATCTGATGATTCACACGGATGAGCTGATTGAGACACTCTCAATTTTATGGTGTGACAGCTGTGCACGGCCATCCAGAACGCACTTTGTCTTTCATGTCAGTGTCGCCACTGCTGAAATGCACCACTCAACACTGTGCTCAACTCCACTGTTTGGTCTAAATAAATGTTCAGCAAAGCACTAATGAACGTTAATGGTGTCACTTTTTCTCACATGGATGAATTCAACGCCATATCTTTGCTTCATTCACACCATCACATCCGACACCATTTTGTCAGACTGCCCCTCCACTACCATCTGTCACACAGCAACAAAATGTAATGGAATACTGGCAGGAAGGTTCAGCCTCTACTGCCACACCACCAACATCCACCTCCGATGTAGTGGGTTAACATCATAAAATAGCAGGCATTACTTTTGGAGCAGTCCTCATAATTTGGTTATGTCAGTATCACGTTTACTCATATACTTTAATGTGCAAATGCAGACCAAACAGGATAAGAAAACTAGAAATCCCATGATAGTTATTTAAAAGCAAAATGAAACAGACAAAACTAGCTAAGTTCCATTAAATAACAAGGACGAAAAAAAAAACCTGAATTACCAACCAGCAAAATCCTTATCCTCAATTTCTGTTATAAAAAAAAAATTTTTAAAAATGCCTGCAGCTTGCCTTGAAGCTTAATGTGATCAGATGATGAGTAATAATAATAAAGTCTGTAGGCCAAAGGGCTCTCATGGCTTTTCTAATGTATCAAAAGAGCTCCAGTTCCAAACTGTCTCCCCTCTGCCCCTCAAACCTATTGCCCTATTTCACAGATGATGCCTTCTCATGGGGCACATCCTTAGCTACACAGACTGCTGGACAATATCTACACACTTGCCTTCACACATAATTTGCCACAGAAGAGATATATCCCTACTTTTTAGCTAATTAACAGGTAATGAGCTCAATCGTTGAAAGTTCTAAAACAATACAACATAATCAAAGTAGCAGAAGTTCTAAGAAAGGCTAGCAGCATGAAGATACACTTGGACAAAATGTAGACCTGTCTTTACACAGGCAGCATACTCTCAAAGCACTCCTCTCCCATCTTGACTTCAACACAGAAGAGATCATTATTACCCTGTCATCACCTCATCCTGATTGTAGGATGTCCTTGCAATCTCATAAGTACTATAAAGCTGATCTTCCTAGAGAACTTTTCAAGATATATTAAGTCTCCGTGGTCATCAAGCACCTACTGATCGATGGTTTCACGCACCTCACATGTTCTCAAGTGCCCTTTGGTTCATCTCATGAGTAGAACAGCAAAAAGCAGTTCCTGACTTCAGCTATAGCTTCCTGCCCTTTTCCAATAGGTTCCTCACTCTTTTGGCAAGCAGCAGTTGCTGAACTGCCAGGAATTCCATCAAGTCAACACCATTCTGGGGATCACTTAACACATCAGGACTAAACTAGAAGTTACGACATCATTATAAGAGATGAGCTGTTCCTGCAGAAAGGGGTGGGAATCCCTGGTCTATGCAAGTCTATTTAAAATCCCACTGCTGCCAGATCAAGCAGTTCCTTCCCTGGTTACTATCCTTGCTTCTGACATTAGCACCCTATAAGGAGGAATTCTTATTATTAATTCTTATAATTATTCTTATAATTCTTTCAAGGCTCATTATGAAACTTCCCCAGAGAGAGCACCACTACTTTCCACCAGCCAAGACATGCCTTGGACCCAACAACTAGCTAGCACAGTCCTTTTCAGCCCTCCTCCCCCACCATAGCACCATCGAAGCTTGTTTTGACTTTTTTTGGTCACTGCAAAGCACAACACAGCATTCGACATGAAGCATTAATGAGGCCATAAAATGACACGTTTTGAATGAATGCTGGGTGGGATTTTCAAGAACGTACAGTGTCAAACTGCCTTTTTTAACCTCCTCTATTTTGCAACAATGACAAAGGCAGTTCAGACCAAATTAAGTACGTGCAGTCTCTGGATAAGACATGCTACACTGAGAGTCAGCTGAAGACAGGTATTTTCTGGACAAGTTATAAATCCTGGGAAGAAGTCCAGTTATTATGGAAAGAATGACATGAGTTAAGCTAGAGAGGCACCGCAAATTCAACTGGAAGAGTAAGATAAAAGCTAGTTTGCAGACATGTCAGCAAAGGGCTGAGAAACAAGTTCCCCAGTCTTCAGGCATCATAAGGAAGCAACTTGCTCAAAAATGTAGTCAAGCAGCATGGAAAAACAACCAACGCAGAGAGGCTTAATACTACCACTACTGCAGTCATGTGAACAACTGTGCCAAGGGAAAGAGGTAGGAGGAAGAAGAGACAGCAAGAGTAGCATGAATCTCACACCAGAAGCAGCTAAAAGTATGTAACAATTCAATAGGAAAAAGTTTTAAATTAGAAAATTAATAATCAGGATCTGTTTTTAGTATAAATGTATATACATACATATATACATACATATGCTCATTCATAGTTCAAACAGCACAGGATACAAATTTCAGGGTAAGGAAAAGAAAACAAACCCACTTTCTTGATCCTGATGCGATCAGGTGGCAGCCTGGCTTCAAACCTATATTTGAAATAGCTCAGGGATCAAGAACACCAGAGCCTACACAAACTACTGAAATCTGCTTGTTTCAGCTGGGTAAACTGGAGCAAGATCCATGCGGAAAAGGCAGTAGAGAAATCAAGTATTTTAGAGTGCCCATTAGCAACAGTTACATCTCACACTTTGCATCTTCAAAACGCCATTAGGACAGAACAAAATCATGCAAACATCAGATAGCTCTGATGACCCTGGGAAGGGACAGGGCGCAGGATGTACAGAAGAACAAGACAAGAAACTCAGTGTGGCTTCTCAGAGGAAAGTCAGGCTTCACTGTCACAGGCCACGCACTACTGCAGTTGTTCACTGGATATGTTAGAACCACAGAATGGCCCGGGTTGGAAGGGACCTCAACGACCACGAATCTCCAACCCCCCTGACACAAGCAGGGCCACCAACCTCCCCATTTAATACTAGACCAGGCTGCCCAGGGCCCCATCCAATCTGGCCTTGAACACCTCCAGAGACGGGGCATCCACAGCCTCTCTGGGCAGCCTGTTCCAGCACCTCACCACTCTCACAGTAAAGAACTTCCCCCTGACATCCAACCTAAATCTTCTCTCTCTCAACTTAAAACCATTTCCCCTTATCCTGCTGGTATCTACCCTTTCAAAGAGTTGATGCCCCTCCTGTTTGTAGGCTCCCTTTAGGTACTGAAAGGCTGCAGTGAGGTCACCCCACAGCCTTCTTTTCTCCAGGCTGAACAAGCCCAGCTCACTCAGCCTATCTTCGTAGGGGAGACGATTCAGGCCTTTGATCATCTTTGTGACTCTCCTCTGGACCCTCTCCAACAGCTCTGTCTTTCTTGTACTGGGGGCTCTACAATTGGACGCAGTACTCCAGATGGGGCCTCACAAGAGCAGAGTAGAGAGGGACAATCACTTCCCTGTCCCTGCTGGAGACCCCTCTTCTGATGGAGCCCAAGATCCCATTTGCTTTCCGAGCTGCAAGGGCACATTGCTGGCTCGTGTTAAGCTTTTCATCCATCAAGACCCCCAGGTCCTTCTCTGCAGGGCTGCTCTCAAGGACCACTCCTTCCAGTCTGTATAGGACTTTAAAGGATGCCTGGGATTCCTCCGGCCCAAGTGCAAAATCTTGCACTTTGCTGTGTTGAACCTCATCAGGTACACCTGGGCCCACCTTTCAAACCTGTTGAGGTCCCTCTGAACGGCATCCCTCCCTTCCACCATGATGGAAGAAATATGAATTATTATATTAATATATTTCTTAGGAAGAAATATGAATTAACCTGACAGTAAGAGGGTTTAAACTTGTTAAACTAATTCAGGAGCCGGGAGTGCTAAGTGATGCATTATTTCTGCTTTAAAAATGCACTCAATAGTCCACATTTCTTCTGGACCTTAGCAGAAACCAAGCCCTTCAAAGAAGTTCCAGACACCATTGTTTCATGGACATGATGATATTTGGACAATATTCTTGTTTTTCAAATATGTATGCTTTTTTCTCTTTTTTTGGCATCTAACACATTAACAAACTCCCCTGTTTTCATTTGTCTGTAAAAAAAAAAAAGAATGAATAATAAAAAAAAAAATTAGCCCAGAAAAGGTTTCAGAAACATTCACTAGGCTACGTAGAAGATGTCAGTCTGGCACTGTCCATGCTATTAAAAAGCTCTCTGTTCTGAATGCCTGTTGAAAACAGACATGCAGAATAATACTGCAGAGCCATACACATGCACTTGAGTAGTTCTGGGTGTTTTTCAGCTGGGCCGTTTGAAGGCTGGACAGCAAAGGGAGTTTATGTGTTAAGAGCAGGTTACACAGTTTTAAACACCCCTGGGGTGTGGGCGCATCATAACAGCTGTAAGGAGCAAAGAGGACCAAAACCACTAGCTTGTATCTTTGTGCACATTAGACTGACTGTACTTTCAGGGATACGATTTGGCATCCTACGAGTTTAGTATCTCACCTGGGTTGCAACAAGTCCATACAAGCATAACAACACTGAGGCTATAAAAGCAAACGAAAACATCAATTCCTAAAGAGATAATATAAAATGCCATGGTGAGCAAAAATCACTGCTAAGCAACCAACAATTCAATATTCCTAAAAATAAAAACCAAACCATACTTGAGAAGCACAGAACAAAAAAAGCAACCCTGGGACAAATTCCCTGGGTTTCTTTATTCACTTATTGAGGGAAGCTTAAGTGTCATTTATTTCTTAACCCTTACTAGGTTTTATCCTTTGACACCACATTTTCAAGCCGAAAAGTGCAGGGTTGGTGGAGAAGAAATCAATATCCAACAATAACTTCGCAACAGTTCCGCCAATTCTGACCCTAAGCTGAACACCAAAGAAACTAGCAGGAACCAAGCAAAGCAAAAGCCAAAGCATCATCAGTGAGAAGACAAATACATCCTTCCTTTTGTACACACAACCACTAACAGACTATCAAATCCATAATTCAGTAGCCAAAAGTGCTAGAATAAATAGAGCCATAAAATCCAATTATTTCTCTATTAGTAACAGAACAGTAACTGCAAGCTACACTACAGAGCTTTCTAGTAAGACAATTAAACAAATGCACTTTAACTGCAGTCAGCAAGTCACTGGATTTTGGCACATACTTAATTACCGCAATGAATTGGGCTTAAATGATGTTTCAGTAACAACAGAAGAATGAGACTGAAAGCCACCTTGCAAAATAAACAGATTATAAAGCTGGTGAACTGCACCCCAGTGGCCTTAATTTTAAAATTCCAGGTGCAAGAGCAAAAACAGGATGAAGACCATATTTCCCTTCAGCTTTAAAGCCGCAGGTCATTTCTTATTTCCTGGTACTTGGTCATCATTTTGGAAAAGATTAGAAATCATGGCCATGCCCTCAACAAGCAGCCAATCAGCGACCTGAAGCTATCATGGCCATAATAAAAAGAAGTCACACGGGCTGAACATTTTTTCCACCTTCCCAAAGGCAGTATGGTTGCCAAATCTTATATAACCTGCTTACACAAAAGGGGCCAGTGGTACAGATGATGTAAATCAGTTCAGACTTCTCCAATTTCAAAGTTTCCAAACTTACACAAGCCCAGGGCAAAAAACGGGAGTTCACAGGAAATTGCTATGAAGTTTAGAATCCGGCACATTTCAAACTTACTTCCCCCATCCTACTGCTTAAGCTACAAAAACTGTACAGCTAAACGAAACAGTGCCAATCATTTACAGAACGAAAAAGAAGGGCTGCCTTGCATAGTAAATAACTTGCAAGCTACCTACTCAAGTTGCCTCTTTTTTCTCCCCAAGCAACATGCTTTGCCATCTAGATGATCTTCACAAGAAAGCATTTTAAAATTTTATTTAAAAGCTGTATTAAAGATTAAAAGATGTTCCTCCTTCAGCCCACGAATACGCAGGCAACAATCACAACTAATCACACCATGTATAGATATATATACACACACACACAAATATATACATACTATCTAGCTTAGAATGAAGACAAAACATAGCAGCCTATCAATTGATTGTTGCTCCAATATCACCGCAATGAGCTGCCTGCAAGGAAGAGCACATCATTCCATATGCTTACCTATACAAAAAGGAGTAAGGCATCATCGTCGTTTCTCAAACATAAGCAAGCATTTATTCAATGTGGCTTCAACAGCCTACTAAGAAGTCAAGTTACATGACACTACGAAGTCAAGGAATGCTTGGGGAGATGGTGCAAGTAATTTAGAACCCCCAAGAAGACTTCCAAGTACGTTGCGCTGGAGGAAGGCAGCAGTAGGGAGATGCATACAGCACTGCTCAGGATTTAAGGAAGAGAATTTGTAACTTAGAATGCAGAATTACTGCAAGTCACTCTGATATTTATGGGAGAAAGAAACTGCGCTTGCAAAATTTCCTAGGAAAAAGAGAGGCAGAAGGGAACTGGAGGGAAAGCCCTTTTCCCCTATGAAAGAATGCTTGTATACGTTTTGGCATACATTCATACGTCGAAATTCTACAGAAAATAGTAAAACTACTATTAGCCAAAACAAGCCCTTATAGCTACTTCTCATGGTCAGCAGAAAACACAAGGAAGGTACAGGGAACGATGTAATACATTTTCTTTCCAAACATTTCTGAGAAGACATATATATGTACTGGCTTCATGGAGGGCAGAGGTCAAACAGATGTCCTGAACACAAGTAACCCAACTGCACAAAGAAAACGTTGGTTGCTCTCCTACCCACAGACATTGTACCTAACATGTACCCTATATGCTTGACTCAAACTAATACATTTTGTTTATTTCAGTATATTGATTGATGCCTCAACTCAACATTTGGGAAAACTCAAATGACAGCCAATGATTTGTTCAACTGCACGCTTGCAATTTCAAACACAATGAAACACATGTAACCCTGTTTAAGTTGACATTCAACACATTCCATGATTCCCTGCGGATTTAAAAACTGCTTCCATCAAGACTTCTGATCAAACTTCAGCTTCTCCCATCTCTTTGGCCTCAGAGCCAAAGCAAGACCACATTCCCAATCACTTCAAAATACACACCAACATATACTGGCACTGAGACAACTAAAGCCAGCCTCCTGCTGCATTCTATCAGCATCCTTCTGTTCCCTTAACAAATGGTGTAGAAGTTAAAAGGGTAAGAATACCATTATTTCCAAACTACCTAAGAAGGCATCCAAGGTATCCAATGCATCCAAGACAAAGAAATCTCACTGCCAGGGCTCAGCTCTTTTTTTCAGGATGTGAAGAATCACAGAACTTGTAATGATGGGTGCTAATCAGGGAGAGAGCTCAGTGGGCTTATTAAGAAAGTCTACACATCTCCACCTCTTCCCCACAGAATCTCAGCTGCAAAGGAGGAAAAAAACTATTTTATTCTGCCAGGCAGCTCTGTTCTGTTGCACGAATAATGCAAATGATCTTTGAACCACTTACATCCTTCAGTCGTAACTATGAGCAGAAGAAGGGAAATATAAATAAAATAAAAGGACAAAACACTTATGGAGAGGCTGTCACTATCGAGAGCATCCATCTGAAAATTAGAGTGAATTCACAATTGCCCCAAGAACCTTGAGTTTCTCGTGCATGAGACTATCTGCAGATATTTGGTGCACATAACATACGAACAGCTTTCCTGCTTCCAGAAAATGCAGCCACACCAAGCGACTGGACACAACTTATAATCAGTGTTATGGTTGAGTACTTCTCTTTTATTACAGGAAAACAACTGTGCTACTTGGATAGGCAGGAACAGACAATCTGGATCACCATCCATGGTTCCAGCACAGCCTGTGGTCAGGTAATATTCAAGTGGTAAGTGCACACCAAATGACTAAGTCATAATCTTCTGTATTTATTGCAAAAAGGGACTGTTTTGCATATGTATCTGTAGCTTGCACACATGGTGGCAGTAGGGGGGGCTCTCCATTTGTGCATACATGGAAGGGGGAAAAAAGGGTAGCAAAGACCCTTTCTCCAACTGACTTGGAGATCCCCTTATCACATTGGTCATACAGGCATGTCTTGCAATGGGTGGTAGAACTGTTCTGCATCCTCTTTGGCAAGCACTTTTTGGTTCCCTAATTCCAGCTGCAAACTACACACGCAAATTATGTTCCTTCTTCATCACTAAGCAGCACCAGCAGTTGAGACACTGAACAGTTCTGGAGATTTTCCACAGGACGTTCTAGACTGCAAACTAAGCACACTATTTCCTTCCTTCTTTGCCACTAAGCAATGCATCTATGGTTGAAATACTGAAACATGCTTAACGGCTTTTCCACAGGACTTTAACATCAGATTTTCACCAGCACTGTGAAGAGTAGAGATCCAAAGATGGTATAAAATAGCCTCACTGCTTGTCCTATAAGAAAGAAGTTCTAAGAATGCTCTCAGTGATTGTTTGGAGGTAGGTGCTGGATGAAGGGCATCTCCACTTTAAATTACACTCTAATTAGTACTGCTGCCTCATTTGAAATTCTTTTTGTGTAATATCACCTATTCCAAGTAAGAAGAGCTTTAACAGAGCCAATGCTGCATATTTTCTTCTCATCTACTAAGCTTTCCCCCAGTTCTCCAGAAGAAAATGCTAATGGCCAAAATTACACCTATGGAAATTCTTCCAGACTGCAAGCAAATACCTAGCAACTTTAAGACTGTATCAATCAGTTTAAGAATCCTAGTTTAACTTTCATTAGATTTCATGATCTGGAAAAAAAAGACAAGCTAACTCAAGCACTCCAATCTGTTCTCTTCTGGTTTAGCCCTAATTCTCACTCTTCTGTCAGCTGCAATAACTGCATTAGCTATCTGATTACACAAGCCTATTAACAAAATGACAAATGAGAATGTATTAGCAGTTCTCTTTCTTTCTATCACCCACTTCCCTACCCCAGAAAATACCTGTAAACAAGGAACAATTGTTTCTAGGAGAGTTCAAGCTCAGAGTCTGCTGTGCCTAAATCAAATGTCATGACCACTACTTCATGGATGCACTTATAAAATACTTCAGAACTACAACATGAAATTAGTTGTAAAATCAATTTAAATTCAAATTTGTTATTCCTCAAATGTACGTCACGCATGACTTGTTACTTTTTTACTATATTAATCTAATGGGCACAGTTATTTGGGTAAAGCTGCCCTTAATTTAATATGACCCTCATTAAATTAAGCAATTCTGGAATTTGTCGTTTTAACAGCTCCATGGAGGCTGATTTTAATAGACCATAACAGAGAAAAATTGGTTAATTATAAAGGATACATGTATCTTCATTTTCACAGGCTATTTAAGGCTTACATTGCTTTGAAGCATTGGATTGATACATAAATCAAACAGGATAAACATTAAAAATGTCTGCCACAAGTTAAAGCCAATGAAGTTGTTTCATACCAAGCTGCTGCTCCCAGTGGGGAAAAAAAAATCCTTGCAGACTGAATTAACTGCTCAGGAAAGCAGCACCAGCAAGTCAAGAAATTTATCTGTGCAAAAATCAGAACTGTCATTCTCTCCTCATCTGAAGTAATTATGATCAAAACCAGAGCGCTGCAAGGTGACTCTCTCACCTGCAGACATCTACCATTTTGGCAAATCAGTTTTGTTCCTGATGTGTTACGCCATTCCACAGCGACCGTTCACACTTGCACGCTTTCCCTGGAGGATTAAATTCAAAGTAATTAGAAACAGACAAGTCCTCCAGGGAAGAAAGAGGTTTTTGCAGGACCTATGGAAGGGTAAAACCGAGGTATGGTGACGCCCAGCACACACCAGGCAGCTAATGTGAGGCAACTTCATGTGCTGACACTGGATACTTAATCTTTCAGTGTGGTTCCTGAAACCAAATACTGAACAGTGAGCTGAATGCAGTACAACTCCAGGGCAGTGGGAAGCAAGCCTGAAACAACGTCTTCTATTGTTACACACACTGGACTTTGTGTATGTTGAAGAAATACTGCACATCTGTTCTGTGCAGAGTATTGCCCTTCAAAGTCATGTAAAATTAACCACTCCTGTATCCCCCTCTCTTTCCAATCACAAAGATTAGATTTACAGAAGTAAAACTTCACCGACAGCACTGATGACTGTTATAAAGGCTCTTCATTACACTGTACCAGACACACTTTCTTTCACCATTGTTTTTATTCAGTTTTTACTAAGAACAGTACTCTTGCATTTAACCTAGTTTAGGAGTAATATGCTACCAGAAATCCCAAATTAATCCCATCAGTTTTTCAAAGCAGTCAAAGATCACCTAATAAGGCATGAAATGCATCACCGTGACTAATATGTAAGCTACCTTAAAGAAAACAATCAAAAGGTAAAGAACTGGATCCACTTACAAAATGTCAGCCAGGCACTACAGAATCATACAATATCCTGAGTTGGAAGGATCACCGAGTTCAACCCCAGGCTCCACAAAGGACCACCCAAAAGTCAAACTCCATGTATGAATGCGTTGTCCAAATGCTCCTTGAACTCTGGCAGCCTGGGGCCATGACCACGGCCCTGGGAAGTCTGTTCCATGCCCACTGCCCTCTGGTGAAGAACTGAGATTACAGATGACCATACTGGCTGCCAGGGCACACTGCTGGCTCACATAAAACTTGCCATCAAGCAGAATCCAAGATCCCCTCCTGTGGGGCTCCTCTCCAGCTTCATGTCCCCTAGTTTGTATCTATAGCCAAGGCTGCCCCATCCCAAGGGCAAAATCCAGCACTTGCTCTCGTTAAACATCACGCGATTGGCAATTGCCCAGCCCTCCAATTTGTCAAGACCTCCCTGCAAGGCCTCTCTACCCTCAAGGGAGTCAACAATCCCTCCTAATTTAGTATCCTTCACAAACCTACTTTATATACTTTCAAATATATTACCAAAGTCATTGATGAAAACGCTGAAAAGAACAGTCCCTGAAATGGAGCCCTGTGGAACCCCACCAGTGACTGGCTGCCAGCCTTGTGTTTACACATCATTTACAACAGCCATTTGTGCCCAAACCATCGGCCAACTGTTCACACGCTGCACTCCACTTTTGTCTGTGTTGAACATTTTGTCCAGAAGGATATTGTGAGAAACAGTAAACTATAGTAAACTTTGCTAAAAATCTGAGAAGACTGTATCAACTGGCTTCCCTTAGGCAACTAAGTGGGTCATAAAAGGAGATTAAGTTTGTTAAACAGGGCCTTCCCCCTCATGAACCTGGACAGGCTGTGATCAATGACTGCACTTTCAGATGTTTTTCAGTAAGCAAACTTTTCAGAACAATGTTTTCCCTAATTTTGCCAGGCACCAAAGTGACACTGACAGGACTATTATTACCAAAGTCTTCTTTCTTGCCCAGCTCAAAAACTAGGACAACATTTGACAGTTTCCAGTTTATTGAGACCTCTCCAGATTCCAAAGACTGTTGAAAAATAATCGAGAGACATCTCACAATGACATCAGCCAACTCTTTCAGTACCCTGGCACGAATCCCATCACGCTCCATAGACTTGTACGCATCCAGCTGGAACAGCAAGTCCCACACAAGTTCAGGGTTTCTATCACCTATGTGGTATCCCCAACTAATGGCTGACAAGCTGAAGTCACCCATAAGGACAAGGGCATTTGATCTGGAGGTATCTCTGAATTCTTTAGAGAATAATTCATCAGCATCACCATCCCAACTGGGTGGCCTAAACTCAAGCAATAGGTTTACAATAAATTTGTTGACCCTTGTAGGTCAATTCTTCCCTTTTCTCCTTTCACCTGAAGGCAAGAGTAGCAGAAGCGAAGTGAGGATTTAAGAGGATAAGATCCCCCTTGAAAGTCCTGCAATCCAACATAGTCACTCCACTTTTCCTCTTACTGATTATAACTTCTCTTTCTACCAGTTACCTGGGAAATACAAGCAGTTCCAGCACTTGGCCTGTCAACAGCACTAAGGATTTTATTTCTCTGGGTACACATACTTTCACTCAGTACCTGTGCATCTTTCATATATTAATCATAAATGTATCCATAATTCCTTCCATGCATCTGGAAAGCACTATGCAGGGATCATTGCAAAAATAAACTCTCAGAGTTCCAGTCTGCAGTACAGCAGTTGCTAATACAGTGATCACACTGCTTAGTTTCAGTTTTCACTTCTCACACACCTGAAGAAGGTGGTTCCTCCAGAAAATGCCCATCTCCCAAGGCAGTGATTTCCATTTTGCCAATATACAATAATATCACTCTATATTTGTGGTTTATCCTTAGCCCTTGTATTAACTCATCCTCTTACAAAGAGGATGGGCTTGATGAAAATGTCAGCTGATGTTAGATTTTCTTAAAGATAAAAAACCTAACCACACGTACCGAAGATGAGGAAGATAAAGAAACTTCTTAAAAAAAGTACAAATGACAGTAGATTGAAAACAAATAGCCTCGCTTGTGAGCTTTGCTGCTCCTCCACCATATACAGTATGATTTCTTTGAGCAGCAGGGGACACTTGCAGTGCTAGCATAGCAGACTTCCAAACATCACTGCAATTAATATGGGGCACAAAGTGAACAACATCAGCACTATTCGTGCACACAGTAGCAAACAGCACATGTGCAGAAATGGGGGTAGTGAAAAGAGCAAAGCTATAAAGAAACACCAGTACTTTCAAGAGCACTACGAGCACCTGGTCAGCCACAGTGACCCATCCAGCCTGTTCTCTTATTACATCCCAACCTGGCTGTCTTAGAGCATAAGGAGCCCCTGACATTACCTGGGTTCTTTCAGTTGCCAGAGTAAACATAATTGTTCAAAAATCACCACTTAAAAATATCCTTGTTTCATTCACCAGAGCATAGCTAGAGAGAATTTCTATTTTGACTCATAGAGATATACACACCTTGCTGATTAGACACATTAGACATCCCATATCAAATGAAAATTAACTTACCAGACAAGACAACCGAGGGAATAACAATAAAAAAGGCTTGAAAAATTAATTGCTTTTCAGAAGTGTAATGAATACGCTAGGCAATCATACCAAATGAGTATTTGACTTGGCACCTAAGAGCAGCTATATTTTTCTTTTTGGCTCTGGGCTGTCATTTCTTGCCACAAAATATTTAAGTTTAAACATATGTTCAGTTATAGATCTTGAGAAAAATACCTTGGGAAAATGTAAACTAAAACAAAAGACCGTGTTCCTTTCCCAGAACTAAAAAACCAACATAAATCACCACCATATCCATTTAAGCATTTAAGTCAAATTAATATTTACCCATGAGCTGGATCCAAAGCTATTGCCCTGGGCTGATCAAGGTCTTGCCAGAAGAGGACTTTTCTAGATGTTCCATTGAGATTAGCGACTTCTATCCTATTGGTTTCTGAATCTGTCCAGTAAAGTTTTTTCCCAATCCAATCACATGCCAGGCCATCCGGGGAAACCAGACCAGAAATGATGACATTCTGCACCACATTCCCAGTTTGGTTAATATAAGTTTGCTTGATGGCTTCTTCACTCACATCTGTCCAGAAAACGATGCCTTGCGAATACTGGAAGTCAACCGCAGCAGCATCCTCTAAACCACTGACCACCACAGTGGACTCCAGCTTTGTGCCTCCAGCATCCACGAGTCGAACATCCCGACGGTTGGCAAAAAGCAGGAAGGGAGACGCTACAGAAGAAAAAACAAAAACATATCAGTATTATTGGCATCTACAGATGTTAGAGTGCCGAGTATAAGTACACCAACAGGCCAGGCACTACAGCAGAAGCAGCAAGGAAGAGAAAAATGCATAACACCGATAACCTATTGCTTCTATTCATCAGAAAAAGAAGTAGAAGACAGGGATGAGCAGACCCCATTTCTTACCCACAACAGGGCCTTCAGACAGAGGCCCTTTGACAATTCAGGACAGACTAATTTAGAACTCATTCTTATTAGCAGGTGAGTTGAGCATTTAAGTAAGTAGAGACCAACAGGCAAGGTATTTCCAGTGTTAATATTGACATCTTGTCTATACAGAAAAACAAAAACAAACCCAAAACTCTTTGCTGCTGTACACACACTCCCCAATTAAACTGCGAGTGCCCCAAATCACGTGGCATAGGTTCTCCTCAGATAATTCACGACCAAGGTTTAGAACAAATTCTTCATGTTTTAAAGCTTCTCACAATGTTGGAAAGACACACAGAAGACAAGTCCTGATGCCTTTTTAGTAGCAGGTTGGAAGCTAGCCGTTCTAGGTACCACAAACTGAAATGCTTGTACCAAGTGCCTACCAAGCCTCTCCCACCCCACAGAGTATTACAAAACTCTAAGAAAGGGAGAACAAAAGCGACGGGGAGTGAGGTAAAGGGTAGATTTTGGCAAGGGCAGGATTCAATCCCACTATGTCACTAATCCCAATTATGTCACTGTGCCAGGCATGGCTGCATACACCAGCAGCTGTTTAGGAGAATGCCAGCACTCAGAAAAAGCCACTAGCTGCTGGAAGGAATGGAGCTCCCTCAGCCTCTCTGCAGATGGCTGAAGCCTGGTAGGGATTGTATGCCACGAAATTTCTATTTGCCCTTGTTGTTTTTTTCACCCTGAACTCCAGTACCCTTCCCCACTCCGCCCCAATTCTTCTACATCAAACAGTAGTGGCTGGAGGCCTCCATCAGCTGACTGCTTACTCTTGATTCAAGTGTCATCATTTTAACCAATGCTCCTGCTTCCAGTGTACATCCAGCAGAGTTGCATAAGCTTGCCACTCACACAGAGCAGCAATGGCAGACACGTTATTTCATCTTCTGTGGCTTCAAGCCTGTGACATAAATACCTCTGGTTTCAAATTCACATTACTGAATCTAATAGATGAGGATTAGCTCTTGATATTGTCTTTCAGATTTAGATCCTCCCGTCCTTTAAAAAGAAGGCACTTCAACAAGCTCTGAGTCGCATGTCTGTGATGCAGGCAGCCCATCACACACGACTGCTTTTCCCATAAACTCTGGTTCCACGTGCACTGGAGAATACATGCCACTGCACAGGCCTGAGTGAAGCACATCCGTGACAGCAGTTCATGTATTTACGTGCAGGCCAAGGGCCTCAGTTAGAACCTGCAACTCAACATCAAATGAAATTAAAAACATGCATAAAAACTCAGCCTTTTATTAATGTTCTGCATGGCCTTTCCCCCCCCCCAAGCCAGGAAAGAGGTGGCTTTACTTTTCTGTTTTGGAGGAAGTCTATACTGATGAAAGTAATTAGGAAAATTTAAATCAGCTGCTGGTTTTGGTGAGAGTCTTGGATAGCAAAGACACGGGCAATTGTTAACACGAATGTTTCAATGAGAATGCCTCTTTTTTTTTTTTTCCCCTCCTTACAGCATTTGTAACTCAGAAGTTTACATAGCTTGAAGATCATTATTTGTTAAGAAACAAAGTTCTGGTAACATTCCCATCTCATTTCCTAACTTGCCACGTCCTTCCCTCTGCCATTTTTAAAAGCGCCAGTGATATGAAAACCCAACAGGTTAGTAGTTATTGAAACCAGAAGAAAAAACATTTAGAATGCAAAATGCTTGGTTTCCTCTCTGCAACTCATTGTTTCCCCAAAGCTATGTCTATTTTAAGTGGCACTATACCAAACCATCTGAACACTTGGAAAGTTTGATGTTAGCACGCTCTGTTTAAGTCACAAGTTCTTTGGGGCAAAGAATTTTTCATTTGTGCATAATTGCCTTACCAAGCTTGTCCCATATCCAGCCAAAGACTAAATGCATAAGAAGTCTACAGACAAGACATATATTGTCCCCACAACGTTTTAAGGAATACGAAGGGACAAGTTGTCATGTAGACATTTTGACACCAAAGCCATTATAAACACTGCTACAATGGAAAAAGCAACCTGAAACATCAAGTCCAATAAACAGCAGAGGAACTCAACAGCTTCTTAACTAAAGATCAGACATGAACAATGTCTAATCCAATCAGTATCAATATTATCCCAGTTCCCCATCACTTTCAAGAAATTTCTTCCCCACTGATGCACACAGCAGGACAACAGCATACAGATAACACATTAACTACTGTGCTGACTGCCACTTCTGTGCTTTGGAGTTGTCCTGATTGAAGAACGGATGCATTGTGTTCCCTATGAACGCCCAGCAGGGAAACTGTACTGACCTGCTTGCAATTGTGTTAAGATTTTACTGCATTTGCACACTGATGTAAACTGATCGATTACTGAAAGATGCACAGAGTTCATCCTTTCTGAGAACAAATGAGAATTTCATTTCCTTCAGGGAAGAATAAACAAATACATTTGACAGATTTTGCCAGTTATATTCACTTCTCCACTCCTTCTCACTATCCTGTTTTATTCTGACCACATTTTGCAAATCTCATCACACAGTCCTATTAGAGTACTGCTGGCATGGAGACAAAAAATATAAAATATATAAAAAATAAAAGCAGTGATTTAAAAAAAAAAAAAAAAAAAAAAAAGGAACACTGCTTACACTGCTTGTTGCTTGTAATGCTGCTGCTGAAGAAACAGAAGCTCTCCCAGCTTGACAAACCACAGGTCATCTTGACCAAAGTCAGAAGACAGGCTAAATGTGTTTCCACAGCCTTGCATTTCTTGCCTTAGGTAAGAACTCTGAGTCAGCTGCAGGTGACAGCTCACTAGCAGGCAAAGGCAGCTTTCTTAACTCTACATCAGCATCAAGCAAATACAATCTCTGAAATAACAAAAGTTCACAGAATTTTGCAAACTTCCAACTTTCTCAGAGACCAAGCAGTAAATCTGCAAGGGGCAACCAAAGTAGACAGGATTCAAGAAAGACAGGTAAGACAATTATTTTTATACATATTATCAGTCCCTTACAGCCAAGGGCTGGGCTCCTTTGGGTAGCCAAACACACTGACTTTTCTGCTCAGAGATGGGGGACAGAGAGGAATTTGCTCCATACCTCAGCTCAGGCCTCTAATATGCTAGCAAGTGCTTCAGAGCAGTTTGTTTCATAGAATAACGAACTCAACAGCTTAACAATTCCAAAGATACACTCATTCTCAGTATTATTCTAGCCTTTTTTTTTCCAGACATTAGAATGAGAAACCAAAGAAAGCTCAAAAAACAACCCAAAGTGACCAAACACTTAATTTGCTATGCCATCACCAAACCACCTACCACCCTGTAGATTCAAGATCATCCCACCAACACATGGCGAACAATAATTTTCAGTTCCACCTGTGCGTAGAACAGAAGGTTCATCTCCAGGAGTGTGAAAACCAACCTCGACTCATCCTGTCTTACTAATACACATGAGTTCCTGAAGGACTCGAAGATTCCCCCATGATAGGGGGGCTGGAACTAGGTGGCCTTGAGGTCCCCTTCAACCCAAACCATTCTATGATTTCATCTTCATAAGTCTGCTGTAAAACTCTCAACAGAGCAAACTGGAAAGCCAGTTAATAACAATTTCTGTTCTTACTACTGTCTCCAACTTCTTCACCCCATAAACTCAGTCATGTTTATTCTGTTGAACCACCAATGCATTTCTACAGAAGTCTGAGTGGAAGCAGTAATTTATAAACATTGACACCACAGGCTGTATACAAAATCCATATGTGGTCAGCTCATTTTGCATCCCACTCCAGGCTCTTTGAAACCTGTTTTTACTAAGGGACAGTGGGGAAAGGGAGAGACATGATGAGGACTCCAAAGACTAACAACTTTGATTAGCGCTGACCTTCAAATGAACTCATCTGTGTTAAACAACAAGACGCAAGAAACCTTGCTTGAGAAATTATTTCACGGCTAGCAAGTCCCAAGGGTCTCAAAGGAATGCTGAGTTCTACGTTCTATTTTCATCAGCAATGCTCCTGACAACTGCAAATTGCCTGAAAAAGGAAACCAACTTCTATTTTGAAAAGAGAAAAAGAATAAACATTACAATGATGAACGTGAAGGACAAGCTGTTTACATGCAGCCTATTACCACCCAAATGAAAAGGCAAAATTTTTACGTAGATGGCAAAAAAAAAAAGTTGTCTCTCTTTCAGTAAATCTAGAACAGTTCATATTTTGCCATAATAGGCAATATTTAAAACTTCCATACATAGTTGCAGCTCATAATCCTCTGATAAAGCAAAAAGAGAACCTGAAGTCCCATGAAATATCAAACAAAATGTACACAGATAACAACCTATACTGCTACTGTTTATGTACAGATTTGTAGCAATTCTACAATCACACAATAGCTGCAGAACATCATTCTAGAAAGATACTATACTCAACAAACATCGTTTTGCTAGTGATCTGCTAATTGGAAAACACACCCTTGCGTTTATGACAGAGCTATTTACATGCAAGAATATTGCACAAAAGGGTGAAAATACAGCTTCCCATCAGTTCATTAACCAGTCTGAAAACAGTCCTCAGCAGCCTGAATAGGGATCAAGCCTGGGCTCAATTTCCAGCTTTGCTACAGGTCTTCTGAATGCTCTTGGCAAACCTCCTGTCCTCTGTGTTAGGTGGATTTAACTATGGAATCAGAATAGTTTTTACCTGCACCAGAAAAGATGTCCAGTGCATACAAAAAAACAAAGGAATTATGGTCCTACTATACAATTCATTTGGTTGATCACTATACACATGTGAGTTTTAGCAGTCTATAACAGCCCCCTTACTTATATCCTTATCTTACTAAGTGATAGGACAAAGGGGAATGGCTTTAAACTAAAATACTGAAAACTTAGGCTAGATGTTAGCAGGCAAGAGGGCAGTGAGGCCTTGGCACAGCTGCCCAGAAGGGTTGTGGATGCCTCATTCCTGGAGGTGCACAAGGCTGGGCTGGATGGGTCCATGGGCAGCCCAATCTGGTGGGGGGCAGCCCAGCCCAGGGCAGTGGAACTGGGTGGGCTTTAAAGTCCCCTCCAACCCAAGCCATTGTACAAGTCTGTGAAAAAAACTGGCAATTGCACTTCAATTGTGACCTTCAGAAATAGCTGTGGTTCAGTAATAGTTCTGAAAACCAGTTTGACATTCATTTACGTATTAAGACAAAGATGATCATTAAGAATTGACAGCAAAGTACATCAACAGTTTGCTGCAAAGCTCCAGTAGTTCTATTAGGACAGGCTGAGGCTATCCAGTTTTAAACAGTCATATTTATATCGTTGTTTTGTACTTGTTGACATGCCTACATTTTGTCTGCATTCCCTTACAATTGAAGAAGACATGACAATTCCAGGCACGTGCACAGTTCTTCCTCGTGAAAACACTGAAAGAGCAAAACCCTATGTATGGCACAAGGGAAAAGCCTTGCTTAACCTTTCTTCAAACACTTAACTGGGCTAAAGGTCATGGAAAGGCTCGGCTGTGCTTTTAACAGAAGGGACCAAGGATCTGGGAGCCTGGCTTACAACACAGAACCAAGGTCTCACTTCAAGAAGTATACTAACTAACACAGCTACACAAAATAACAGCACAGGCAACAGCTTGTATTTTAAATATTCTATCAATTGTTAGCAGGACAAGCGCACAGGAGACCTCTGTGGTTAAGCCGTCTGTAGTGCTGGACAGGGAGAAGAGTATATAATTCTTGCAGCAGTCAATGTCCCAAACCACAAAGACACTCATTACCATGGAACAAAAACAACCCCCACACCCGCTGCCACAGGCACACAAGATGGCAAAAACAAACACGTCAAAACTTTTGCACCCAAGTGCGTACAGTCTTAAGGAAACACTACGAGGGGATACAGGGCCAGCACGCATGCATCAACTTTCTAGACTTAAAAACAGCTGCTGTATAGAGACAGCATGTAAGTAGGGCCACACCAGCTCTAAAGCCAACAGATAAACATCAGTTCTAGAGGACAAACTGTTCTGGAGGCCTTTCAGTATCTAAAGGGGGGCCTGTAAGAAGGAAGGGGACAGGTTCTCTAGCAGGGGCTGCTGTGATAGGACAAGGGGAAACGGCTGCAAACTAAAAGAGGGAGATTTAGACCAGATATAAGGAAGAAGCTTCCTACAATAAAGGCGGTGAGGCACTGGCACAGGTTATCCAGAGACATGGTGGATGCTCTGTCCCTGGAGACAACCAAGGTCAGGCTGATTTAGTGTAAGCGTCCCTGTTTATTGCAGAGGTGTTGGACCAGGTGGTCTTCAAGGCTCCCTTCCATCTCAGCATAGAATCACATAATTGTTTAAGTGATCCCTCTTCTTTTTCAGCTCTAATTCTTCTGGAACACACGGAAACTAGGCCTCTTATATGAAGCATAAGCCTGCTTCCAAACATTCAGCGAAGGAAGTTATTCCACATGCCGTCACCCTTTGGAGTGTTATCCCTATTTTTCATGGGTTAGCTCAAGGGGTGAGAGACAGCAGCTGGTGACAGCAGGAAGCTCATGTGCACAGAGGCTACTAGAACCATAAAAAAAAAAAAAAACCAACACTACTACCAACAACACAACAGGGAAGAAGGTAAAAAGGAGAAACACTCATGCATGGAAGAGAAAAGATGAGAACCAAAAGTTTTGCCAACCCCACCTCTTTAAAAAAATCCAGCACCTAGCTAAGCAAGAAGAGAATGACATATACAAATCCCACAAAGTCACCAGTTGATTTTACTCTTTTAATGCAGTTGTTATATATTCCTCAAGAAAAAAAAAAATAGTTTCTCTTCCTTAAAAACCCCAAGCTCTGTATTCCGAACCCCAGTTCTTTTTGCTGGCAGCTGCTGTTGCTGCAGAGAATCTGAAATCCATTGATCACCAACTTCAAAAAGATAGATTAAATGTTCATCTTCCTGTACACACTGCACATACTCAATCCGAGTTTAAACATGCCAGACACAGTCCAAAGAATAGAGGACTGCGACTTTCATCCTCAAAACCCATTATTCTAGATAAGGTGAATTCCTACTGTAATTACTAAATGAAAGAATATTGCTGCTGCAACACAGAGGTAGGTGGGAGCAGTTTGTCAAGGTGGCTCAAAAAACCAGGGCTCCTCAGTTCTACTCCCACATTTACCACCTCAGCGGACTTAGGCAGGTGCTTCAGCAGCATGCGCCTTGCTTCATTTGTAAAAAAATTAACTAAATTAAAAGAAAAAAATAATCACCCTCTACAAACTTACCTTCCTTCAGCTGTTAATCATCCCAGGAGGTTGTCAGGAAGCCAAGCTAATGCTTGTTCACAAGGCCCTTCCAGCAGAAGGCTCCACAACGCGCTACGCCTTTCATCCCTGCCACCAACACCTCTGTGAATCAGGGAGTGAGTGCGTGGGTCCATGAGCTGTAAGGGCACAGCTCTTCAGAGACAGACAGCTTCAATTCCCACTTCAACAGGAAGATGCACTCCTTTGCCCATACCCTGCTCCTCTAACCATCTAGGTAAATCCATTTGACACTAATTTCCTTTTCCTTTAGAATTAATTTATTTTCAAGTGTGATTGAGGTCTGAAACTCAGGGTGTTATTTTAAACCACCAAGAATATCCCACACTTAGACACAAAGCAGGTAGCAGACATCAAGCATTTCTATAACTTCTTTAAAAGCCTATGCATTCAGTTGTTTGCATGGTCACACTAGGCCTAAGGCAGTGCAAAGCAATCCAATCTACACTAGCACCCCAAAATACAAACCTATTTGATACCAGTTTTTTTTATATACGTTAAGTATTATATCGAGTATCACTGCTAAACACTAGAAGACATCTAGAACCTTAGCCATCTATTTGCCATTAGGCTGCAACGAGAGGCTGCTCATCCACCAACACACCTACAAGAAGTAAAACAGCTTTAGGTACACATATGTTGCAGGAAAGACTTAGACATCTAGTTTTATAGCAGCAAGTTGCAAAGGACCCTCAGAAAAGGGTAAAGAAAAGGTTTAGTAGGTTCAGAAAAGCCATGAACAATTGAAGAATTTGTTGTCTGCGCTGGGGAGGCAGGGAGAAAAAGAGGAGCAAAGTAACACCCCAAGCAGTAAAAGCTTTTAGGAGAGGATGAAGATCATGTACTCTCAGTGACAGAACAAAGGGCATAAAGACATTATGCCTGTCCAGGCTTTGCCTTTTTTCTCAGCACGGATGGGGTGCAGAGAAAAAACATGCACCAAAGATACCAGAACATGCTACAAAAGCTTAGAATTGCCTGCAAGAGGTGACGTCTGAATGAAGTTGGATAGCCATTCCTCAGAAACAATTTTTGTACAACCATTCCTCACACCAGCAAAGGAGTTTCATCTGCGTGCCCTGAAGCACTCAGCAACAAGGAAAAACACACACATCCCAGTAATGTCACAGCCACACCACTGCTCCTCTCAGCCACTCAAGACCAACGCATTCAGGACATTTATCAAACATTAACATTCAAATGTTATGATAACATACCAAGATAAACTGCTAGCCAGCTTTTGTTGTTTGATGCTTTTTAAATAAACAACAAGATGCTGGTGTTTTGTTTTGTGTTTCTTTTTAAAGATCTTGTGATATTTTCTGCATTGTGCAGGATTCTCCCCCCCCAAAACAGCAGTGTTTTATGAAGACGAGACTGAATTTAATGTTGATTTTGTTTGGCAACCTCTGGCTTGTTACTGCTAACATCACAATTTACAGCTAAATATGGTGCTCAGATTATACGTGATTTCATCTCAACTGGCCTGAATTAGTTCACCTCCCCTGGATGAAAGGCATGAAAGGATTTCTCTGAACAAATCTAAAGCCACCTTTAATTTCCTCCCCCCCCCCCCCCCCCTTTTTTTTTTCTTTTCTTTTTTCTTTTCTCATTCCTTCTTTGAAACTTTGGATTGGTTCAGATTCCCCGGGAGGGTAAGAAGCGTTTTGAAACTTTCCGACAGCACACTCTGAACTTACTCATTGTTTTCTCTTGCTTCCACCATTAATTACATTACCTACTTCAAGTAAAAAGCTTTCACATACCAGTGAAGGCAAACCACTGAATTTGGTGGGCATAATCCAGCATGCTCCCACCTCTGCAGAGGCTGGAGACAAGCCCTCTGTGTGCCTTTAAGATCATTTTCCTATGGACATATTTTCAAGGGGGGGTTCCTCAAACTTTTCTTTCTTTTCCCACAGACCACCCATTAAGCACACCACATGCACTGCCCTCCTGGTGCACAAGGCAATAGCTCTCAGACTGTCCTTAATATCCCTGTTGCAAATACTGAAATTAGTTACACGGAACAGCACATTTCATCATCTCCGAGCAGAGTTCAGCAGCTGGGAAGGAGGACAGCCAAGCCCATGAGAGCAGCCAACACGGCATGGACCACCAAGCAGCATGCAGAACGTGTTTAGAGAGCTGCTGAATAACTAAACAAAAAAATTGAGTATCAGCAGAGATTTAGGGAAACGTAGATGAAGCCGCTCAGATATGCATTAGACAAGACCTGCAAGCACTTCAGCTGTTTTATTTAGAGAACACAATTCACTGGAAAAGAAAGCAATTTTCATCTGGTCTGTTTCGTTAAAAAAGAGGAAATTTCTAAACATTATTGCAAAACTCCTGGCTCTCGGCTATCTCTCTGTATGTAATGCACAACTGGTATTCAGCCAAACAGTTGTGAGGACTGCAATCTCATGCAATTCTGTCTAGCTAATGTTAAACAGATAATATCTCTGCAGACTGAACCTCCACCTCTTCCTGACCTCAGGTTTCCCATCTGTGCATTCTACAGAGGTTAAAATAGCCATAGGATTTTTCAGTTTCAACACAGCAAAAAGCAAACAACAAGTTCACAACAGCTTGTTTATTCTCCTGAGGGTTCTGCTGCAACTTGTGATTTTAAGTGTAGCATTTCTGAAGAAGTACAATGTACATGACAGTTTTAAAGCAAATATGGTGTCTATTTGGGATCAGGACAAGTTTCTTCCAAGTGGGAATTAATAGCAAGCTCTGAAAACTACCACTGTGAAAGCACACACTGCTCAAAAGTCAACTGCTGAGTTTGGTACTGGTTAGATTTCAACCTGCATTGAGTTCCAAGGGCGTCTGAACTGAAAACTACCATCAAATTTCAGTGATGAAGGCCAAAGATTCACTGAAAATCCCAGCATAAATACAGGCAGCAAATCCCAGACCTTTCACAACCCAGTGTTGATGAACAAAGGCTTTTTAATGAGAATACATTGGCATCTCTACTGTAGCACCATCTAAAGTACGTGTCAAATGAAAAACTAACGCAACATTAAAGGCTTTCTCCACCTCCTGCAGGAGTAAAGCAAACCTCTCTGTATCACCATAGGTATATTTAAGGCACAAAGCCACCTGTAAAGGTCCTTCTTGCATTTTGAGCAGAGATTAGCTCCCATGTGCATCTGCAGGAAAACCTGCCTATTTTGACAGGAGAAAACACACAGAAGATGGACAACCAAGGGCAAGGCCTCTCCCACCAAGCCATGCGGCTTCTAGCTTCCTCTCCTGCCTATTACAGACCCCAGCATGCCCAGAACTTGTTTCCAAGTCTCAGTGCCACCTTCTCACCTCAGCCATGTTTCTCACATCACCCATGTTTGGGCTTTACCCATGGCAATGTATCACAGGAACAAACAGACACCAACAAATCAATTAATAACCATGAGATCACACTTAGAATTAGTCACCTGCAAAGAGATAAAAAATAAAATAAAATAAAAAATCTTAAATAGCTCCTATTTAACTTTTTTTTTTTTTTTTTTTTTTTTTTAAGGCTCCAAGGCCCCACATTTCTACTTTCTCCCAGATTTTCTTCAGTTTTGAATATCTAGATGTTCAACACCTATTTCAAGAAAACAAGTAAGGTATTCTGGGGCCGAATTCCTGAACACACAACCAACAAAAATAGTTACAAAGAGACTGATAGAATCTGCCTTCTTTTGAATATAACCTACAGGCACTCAAATTTGGAGAGCCAGCTTGATGCTGGAGGTACAGGAATGACAACTGTTTTTCTTGAAACATCCTTAAATGCAACATTTTTGAGACACGTAGCACAGACACTACCTTATGTTTCCTCAGCCAGGCTGGAGAGCGTAGCTTGTAACTTTACTGCTCTCTATTACAGACCCTTTGGCTGCTCATAGAAGGAGAAAGACTGGAAGAGACCTCTAACATCATCTAGTCCAACCACCAACCCGTGACCAAGAATCCCATTACACCACGTTCCTAAGACCCACAACTCTATGGTTCGCAAACACCTCCAGGGACAGTGACTCCACAATCTGTGGAAACAGCTGTATGCAACAGCATTATGGCACCTCTCACAACCAACTGAAACACTCATAGTTCACAAAGTCAGCAACAATTTAAGCCTGAGATTTAATTTAGGGGTTAAAAAAAAAAAAAAAACAAGCATTTTTCAAAATTCTATACAGCAACCATGCACATCATGCATTTTTACAGTCCTTCGACACCTACTGAATTTGGCAATGCAAAGCCTCATGCAACACAATGAGTAGGTTCCCTCCTTTGCCCTCTCCACTGCTTCGTTTGCAAGACAACTTTTAGATCTCTACTACAGATTAACAACCAAATGAAATAAACTTCACAATTGCAAAACTATTCTGTGCGTTCTTTCAATTACAGCAAGATAAATGGGCATGATTCAACACTTTCTCAAAAAGCATAAATTGGAGGTACTAAGAAGAATTGATAATCCCACCTAGACAATGAAAATCTTAAGAACTGATGCCTTTTTTGGCATCTGGAACAGTCTATGAACATCTGGAAGCATACTTCTACTCCATTTACTATGACCATTTTAACACAAAATTAAGTCAGATTTTTAATTTTTTTTCAGACCCTTGGCAAAAAGCTGAAGAAGCATTGGAGAATCTGTGTTCAAAATTTCATTTCCAGCTATTTCTGACCAGATGTTAAAGAAAAGGCTAGGTTTTCAGGAGTGTCATGACTTTGCCTCCACAACACTCAATTACAATCAGACTTATAGAATAATACAGAAGACAGCAGAAAAAAAAAAAAAAAATTCCTTCATGTCGTTCCAGCAGGACAAACACTGGCCTCACAGAGGAAAAGAAAAAGAGCCATAAGGAATGTATTTAGTTAATCAACGTTCTTGGCTGAGGCAGAATCATCTCCAGCAAGGAGTGATTTACAAAGCTCCGTGTAGATTGCAGTATGTGTGCACTACATTAGAGGAAACAAATTAAGTATTATCCATGATATAAATACAAGCACAGTACTGCAGTTTTCATTATCTTAAATAACCCTCTTCACTTCATCTTGCATTCACTCTCCTTCCCAACAAGCAATCACCAAAACAAACAAAAATTGAGTATTTGACTACAAGACAGCCTTCCGATTTGCACAAAAGTCAAAAGTCCTTACCACAACCTGCCACCAAAACCTTCTCCCTATTCGTACCTTCTAAAGCACAGCACCATGTGTCAGGTTTCCCTTAACAAGATGGTTCTACTTGGGAAGGTGTTTTAGCTGTTAAAAGATCGATAAGTCATACTGTAGAACTTACATTTGAGTCTGACATGACTATACTTCTGTTGCAACAAAAAGCATTTGCCACCAGTTCAATCTTGAACATGTTACTTCCAAGCAGTTTTATATTAGATTTTCAAGGACGCATATCATACCTTTAGTGCAGAAAAAGGAAAAAGTCTTTTCCAGCTTTTTATTTTAAGATTTGTGTCCTTTGGAGTTAATGTAACATCTGGAACTCAAGCTAGAAATTGGAAACAATTCCGATCAGAAACAAGCATACCTTTGTCAAGCCTGTATTAGTTGAAGTCCTGGAGAAAATTTGCAAGCCAAATTTTCCAAATGATGTAGAACCACTATTTTATCCATTAAGATTTTGGAACCACCATCGCTGCATAATCTACTATTACTGGCTAGACAGCTGTCTGCCAAACCAAGGAGGAATAAAATAAACTGGAAAAAAAAAACCAACCCAACAACCAAATGACCCAGAAAGAGACCTTGCTCCCTTCACACACATTTGGCATCCAGAATCTAAAAGGGGACACTATGGGTTTTTTCCCCCCGTTCACGACCTGTTACTCAAAACAAAACCAGTTCTGGCATTCAAGGAAGAAACCCCTTCACCTGCATTTTTTTAAACAAGTTTATATATAAGGACAAATCTTCAGTTTTTCCTACAGTTCTAAGATTGCACCAAGCCTGGGAAGGAATAGATGCCCACTACGTTTGAAACAAAACAGCAAAGTTATTGCCATGTACTCTGCATCACAGAATGTGAAACATCCAAGTATGGTTTTCTCCTGCCACATCCCCATCCCTATTTTTAAGCACTGCCCTTGCACTTATCCATTTTGGCAAAGCTCAACTGCAATACCACGTAAGAGACTACTTCAGTGCTGCTTCTGCTTATTCTAAAATCAGAAAATACCAGAAATCTCAATGGACAGACTGTTTCCAGTGTTTGTGGTTACATGTGCAGTGCCATATTAATTCGCACGAAGACAACTGCCTTGAATCAACTGACAGATAGCCCTAGTGTGGCTTGAAAATGGTAAACACTATTACGGAATTGAAAGGAGTGCCCTACTCTATTAGAAAAAATATGTTAGTATGTTATAAATCTCTAAGGTATGGAACGGCTTCTCAGAATCAATGCAAAGTGTGGCAATATTTAAACAGCAGTTGCGCAAGGCTGTCTGGTAGAAAGGAAATTAAATTATAATCTATCAAGTGGTTTACCAGTACCATGACCCCAAGAACATCCATTCCTATTGCAGTCCTCAGGGTCAAACATAATTCTATAAGCAATTCACTCACCATTCACCACTTTGCAAAGACAGAGTAACGGGGTGAACACAAATTCATATAAAGCTGAAGCCATTCGTTTCTTAAGTTTCACATCAGAATAGATCAACGCAAACACAGTCTAAGCAAACAACAAACAAAATTAACATCAGTCTGTTTAATAGGCTCCAGAGAAAAGTTAAGCACTTGTTCTGAAGTATGTGAGCAGCTATGGATAATGCAAATTTGATGTCTGACCACCGATCCAGCCACCCACGTATTCACAAAATCATGATTACAGAACATTTTAATATAGAGCTACAACAAATTACAGTTCATCTTTGATTTTTATTCTGTTCTTTTTAAGTTGTACCTACATACCTGTTGAAATTTTCAACTGAGTCTTAATGACTTACTACTGGCATAAGAAACTAACCATCTTTGTTGCATGGAGAGGAAGAGCTGCCACGAAGTTGTCAAACATTAGAAAGCTTCTGTGAACCTCTACTTCATCATCAGGTTAAAAGGGAGAAAAAAAAATGTTATTTTTCTCTTCCCGGTTCACTCTGAGAAGTGCTCTTCTGCCCAAATGCTTTCCCACCTGTATAAACAGTCAGGCCTAAGTATTGTTTTAACCCAACACATATCTCCCTTTCCCAAGCAAGAAAGGAAACGCACGTCTAAAAAGCTTTCAGTTCCCCATAAAAGAGGTCTAAAACAAAAAGGAATTTCACTAAGTTCCACTGAAAGGAAAAAACGGGGAGGGGAAAAAAAAGAAAAAAAGAAAAAAAGCACAAGCTTTACACAATACCTTACGGTAACAGCTAGAAGTCAGAATGGAGATTCTCACCCTGAATGATATGATGCAGACATACTGTAAAAGACTGCCAACATCAAGAACTTGCTGTTTAGATACACAAGACAAAGAACACAAGGAAGCCCACAGAAGGCTGGAATTAAGGGTCTTGCCTGTGGCTGCCCATTGCAACCCATGGCAGAGCCAAGATGAGAACCCACAAGAGCCAAGTGAAGCACTGAACCATAACCATGGTTTCTGTCTAGCCAGAATAAGCCTTTTATTTTTTATTATCCAACTAAAATTGTCCAAAGTTTAGAATAATGAAAGGCACACATTTCCTACGGCAAATGGATTAGGGAAGATCTTAGTCATCCAACCTCCCAACCCTTAAGCAGCCTGGATAAGGTGTACTGCAAATAGCACATGGATCCTGATGTACAATGCATCAAGAGAAATATGACTAAATGTTTTTTCCACCTTCTCCATTCTCTGGTTTCAGATAATTAAAGTACCAAAAGAAACAACTCCCAGGTTACACTACAGAGCAATTGCTCCAAATGCAGAAGGAAAAAAAAAAAAAAAAAAGGGGGGGGAAAGAAAAAGAAAAACAGAAACAAGTGCCAGTGTCAGATCAAAGTAAAACAAGGATACAAGCTGCCATTTTGGTAATCAAAAGACACCTGGCCCATCTCCAAAATCAGAAGACCACAAGTGTAAGCAGCACACTGCTGGAAGGATAGGCAGGGAAATGGGAACACAGGTGGTTTTGCCACAAATAATTAAAACACAAATTCTGAATCTGCTCAAAGAACACAGGTGACAAAACATCCACCGGTGGGGGTTTTGTTTGTTCTTTTTTATTAGTTCATTAAGTCAGCAAAGTAACCCTTATTTCTGCAGGAGGAAGGGTACAAGCCTATTAGCATTACACAAGGAAGCAGCATCATGGAGGGCTGAGCAAAATGCATTTATTTATACTAAAACAAAGATAACTTAAACAACCTGTGGCTGTCAGGGATCTCATTATGTTTGGCACATGGTAACCCTTTCCTCTATCCTACTTGAATGCATCCACCAAGCTAAAGAGAAAGATGTAATTATTACATTGAGATGTAACCTGCTTTTTCAATGCCAAAATGCCAGAAGAGAAAAGGAAACTCCTACAGTGAGTGAAAAGCCAGTGTCGTTATTTCACTCCTCACCTGTTCAGCTGCATGGAGCTGCACTAACTCTATCAGGATTTTTACAGCAAGACTGCTTTATCAATGTAATAACTACACCTGTTTGAGCAGCGCAGACATAACTGCGGACTGCACGCCTCTCAGAGCAGGAAGCAATCTCCCTTTGTGTCTGGAAAACATCCAGTACTTTCACAAACACCACCAAGCACAACTCAGCAAACACTTCCAACTCCATGCTATTCTTCAGAAATAAAAAAAAAAAAAAAAAAAGGAGGAAAAAATATCCTGCTGTGATTCAGGAGCCAAACAGGGAAACGTAACTTAGGTACAATACAGATAATACACTCACTGCTGCAGTGCACTGCCTTGCATCTAACACAGCATTACTCATGGCCAGAGCATTACTGCCCCAGCCAATGCCCTTTAAGCACAGAAAGCTTACTGCAACCAACTTTCACATGTCTGCTATGTCTAGTTGTTGCAGAGCACACTGAAGTTGCAGTGTTGTGGATTCTGCCCCCCCTCTACATACGTATTTTTTTCCTTAATAAAAAGTGTGCCATTTAATAGAGAAAGCCACAGACCCACAGCCTAAAAGCCATATTTCCAGCCTAGAGAGGTGACAGATATGATACATTCAACATGCCAGACATCCGTGCATGGTGAGAAATTAACAACTTCATTTTAACCTGTACAACCTTCTGCAGTGAGGGGTTGCTGATAAACATGAAATAGATGCAGCAAACAACCGTGTGCCTATCAGTAACTTCCTCCTGGTATGACCCATAATGACTGAACGCAGAAGTTACCTTCTTAAAATACAACAGGGGCTTATATGAACATAGCTTAACCCATACGTTTACAAGTGAAGGGCAAGAGCTGCTCTTTTTATACACTGCAGGCAGGGAAGACTTCCTTCAAAATATATTTTTACCCAAACAAAAGGTTTCTGTGAATTTACAAAGAAAACAACACCATCATCTCAAAATTCATTAATGAATCACAAGAAAACTGAGGATTGTGCCTGCACCCACTCAGCTTTGGTAACACTGTCTAACAGAGAGGGAAGGCTGACCGACCAGAGTACTGAAAACTAAAGGCAAACCTACCTTCACCAAAGACTAGATGTAAACTAGACCGCAAAAGCACTTGCTTTTTATGAAACTCAGCTTTCTCCTGAGAACAAAAACCAAAACAAACAAACAAACCAACCCAGCCCACACAAACAAGCAGGGACTCGAAGCACAGCTGACAGAAGCCCTTCGCTCCCATCCCAAGCTTAGGGCAGCTCAGTCTGACGTACCTGCTCAGCTGGGGCAACCTCTGCTTCCTGCCACAGTGGCATGACACAGAGCAAACACAGTGGAAGTAAGTAATCACAGAATGGCCTGGGTTGAAAAGGACCACAATGATCATCTAGTTCCAACCTCCCTGCTTTGTGCAGGGTCACCAACCACCAGACCAGGCTGCCCAGAGCCACATCCAGCCTAGCCTTCAATGCTTCCAGGGATGGGGCATCCACATCCTCCTTGGGCAACCTGTTCCAGTGTGACACCACCTTCTGTGTGAAAAACTAAATAAATAATATATATTTATATATAAATATATATAAATACATTAAAAAGTGCCTTCTAATTACAGCATTACATTACCTCCCTTATAAAACCTTATAAAACCCTCAAATGCCTTGTATGTTCTTACACATAGACAAACACATACTTGAGTGCATGAGCAGACACATGCTCAATATGCTAATAAGACTTGACATCAGATGACACCTAACATTTCTTAAGGCTACTTAAATTGAAGCCTTCAAACCAAAAGTTTCATCTCATGCAGTAATTGTCCAGACACACCACAGAACAACACAACATCAAAGAGGAAAGCATCTATCTACTCCTGCACAACAGCTAAATCCATACAATTAACCCCCTGTAACATCACTCTGTAAATGCAAACACATGCTCCACTTCTGTGTTCCTCAGAAGATCCTCCAAGATGCCATTCTTGTCTCTAATGAGGTGCAGAACAAACAATTAAAGACTTGCAAAAAATAACACATTGAGTTTAGAATTAAAAAAAAAAAAAAGCCAACAGAACAGAGAACAAACAACACAGGCTGTGTAACATCTGAACTGCATGGAAACATGTGGCATTGCCCTTCCTTCAAAGTTCAGCATGTCACACCCATTAAACTGTTCGCCTTGCACTATCACAATTTTATTGGTCTACAAAAAATTGATTTAAATCATACTTTGCCCCGTATCACAAAGAAGTCTCTCTCTCCTCCCTCTGACCTCTGATTCTCTGAAGGAATTCATTTGCTGACTGCCCTCAGCAGGCAGGTGTCTGGGCACTCCCAGGAAAGCAGGGTTCATCACATGAAATGGCTCCTCAGGAAGACAAATGCCATCACCTTGAACATCCCCCGCTCCTCCTCTGACGTCCACAGCATGGGACATCGTTCAGTCTGGGTCAGCAGTCCAGGCTGTGCTCCCTCCCAGAACATCCTCGGTTCTGTGTAAGCACTGCTCTGCAGCAACTAAAACATCACTGTGTTATCGCCACTATGTTCATCAAAGATCCCAAACCCAGCACCATACCAACTACTAAGAAGAAAATTAACTTCATTCCAGGCAATGCTAGGACAAATACACACAGCTGTCTCTGTGGCTGAATCACTTTTCACCCAGTAGCTCTCTTTCCCCAGCTGTATGTTATGCTGTCATACTTCTGTAAACCAAGACAGGAAAACAATTCGGTTAGGGAAAGACGAAGGAGAGGAAGAAAAATAGGGGGGAAAAAAAAAATAAAGAATCCACAGCGAGGAGAAACCATCCCACAAAACAAAAGGTAATGTCTGTAATGGGAGGAGGTTACTCTCAGCCTAACCAGTCCTCCAAATCTCATTTGCAGTGTGGCCACACATTTTTGTGTTGTCATTGCACAGACCACGATATGGATGCTGGGTACTGCCCAAGCCAGAACCACTGGACAAAACACTCCCTTTGAAACACTTTTTCTAAACTATGCCAGGTTTTGCAACCAAATTCCTTTTTTGTTCAGGCTTAAAGCCACAGTTAGCTAAGAAGAGGTTCCCAACAGGGTACAGGACGCTTCAAGTTAGTCCATCCACTGAGCGGCACGACACTCCTGCAACTTCAACCTATGTGTAAATATTGTTTCAATTATTTTTTATTTTTTTAAAAAAGGTTATGAAAGAAAGAGGGGAAGAAAAAAAAAAAAACAACACCTTTGTATAGCATGTAAGAAGCAACAGGAGAACCACTTGTTGTATGCAATTTAAATCTCAAGTCAGACCCCAGGGAAGAAGAAAAACTTAATTAAAATCTAAACTGTAACTTGCAGATAAACCAAATTCTGGGCTATTTGGGGTTTACATGTAAAGTTCTGTGTGCAATTCAAATGGAGCCTTTTTTGCCGTTGCCAATTTTACAACTGTATGGAAAACTGCCCTTTGAAGTTGCTGGTGGACAAGTTTCAGGGATTCTTGTTTTGAGATCAGTTTTTAACATGCATGTTACCACTGTCAGAACCAGAAAGTTTCAGGCTGTTTTGGACACGGGGAAGCATTTTGAAACATGACTGCCTCAGCAACACACCACTGACACCAGCTCACCGAGGGGAATCAGAGCTGGAAGAGATGCAGCGTCAACTAAAGAGTCTATCACACATTTGATGTATGCTCCACAGGACCTGGGAGAAAAACTGGAGCAGAATACTACCTGCTGCAGACACATCTAGTTGTTAACGTTCCAGCAAAAGAGATCCTTCTAAGAACAGGCGATATTTATTATGAGACTTGGAACTGATCGCTATTCCTCGAGTCAGAGCTTCTTCAAGTGAAGATAATAGAACACTCAATTCTGGCCACATATACACCTGACTCCACACATACTAATAATTAATAAATAAAGAGTACCTATCTTACCAACCTTACAGTTCTAAAGTTCTGTTAAAGCTTTAAATGACAGAAACACATTGCCAAGCACACAAAGCAAACACAACTCACTCAAACACTCACAGTAATTGGTTCCCAGCATCCAGCTGATGTTTAAATAAGAAAATAACCCTGCAAAGTCCACTCCTTTATGTAAACAGCCAACATTAGTTCAGACTTTATAATAACAAACTGGTGCTAAAGCTTCTTTTTACAATCTTAAGTGTGTGCAGGTAATGCTTACCCACCTCCCACTGAGCTTAACTGCTTTATTCTTGCATATCAACATTTCAGTTTAAAAAAAAGTCAAAATTCTCCTTTCTGGATAGCTCCTAGAGACTGTTCCAGAGTTCAATACGTTGCCTCTGCCTCACAAAGAAGTGGCAGACAAGTTATACAGGACAACGCATTGAATACAGCTGTAATGCAGAGCACAGCAGCTGACAAGGTGCATTTTCATCCCTGCAATCTTCTTCGCACACCTGTTGATGCCTGGGACTGCAGAAAACTTGCAAAAGTATTTCATAAGTGCCAGCTGGTACATGGCCTCCAAACTGCCATGAAGCTTTACTGAAGTAGTGATGAGGTCTTGTCAACAAAGTGGTTTGCAATAGCAATGGCAGTCACACAAGAGGAAAGAGAGACATGGAGTCATTTTGGTTTCCAACACAGATCATAAAAAAAGAATTGCAGTTAGTGTCTCCAAGTGAGCACTGGAAAGAAAGTGTAAAGCAGTCTCCTCCCCATTAACAGCTGTGGAACTGCAGTAAAGACAAGCAGCTGAAATTCAAGAACAGCAGCAGAATTTATAAGAACAAATTCCTGCCACTCCTCTGAGTGTACCTGTCCTGCCACATGGACTCCAAAACCAAGCATTACTTTCTCTGTTGTCTATTGAAGTAGTCTTTCCATCTACCCCTGCACTGACAAAGTGTCATACCTCAGAAACATGTGCCCAGAAGGCACTCTTCCCACATGGCCTCAGAGATGTTCTTGTAAGCCCTTAGCTATGTGTTCAGAGAAGAAATACAGGAAAGAAGGCATCCTTCCTCAGAAACCAGCATTAATGGACGAGAATGTCCTAAAAGGCTGTCAACAAGCATGCAAACAAGTGTTGTGTTATAAACAACCATGCTAGTCAAGGAGTTTACATCACGATGGGACCAGAAGATATTCAGATTGAATACACTGAGCCTGTTACACAGTCGCAGCTCCCATACTTGGAAACAAGCTCCAAGCCTAATGCTGGGAAAGAATTACAGTCAAGTATTTCAGAACAGATCTTTGTGTGGAAATCATTCTAAAATAAGAGCGTTCCTGGGAGACTTCTTCTGGAATAGCTGCTCAATTTTGAATTCATATTCCAGTTTGGAAGAAGCAAGTTTTGTTCCCTCATAAAAGCCTTAGAATCCACACAAGAAAGGTGACATAAACAGGTCTCAAGAACATTCCTCGAACACTCTCAAAAGTGCACCTCCTTCAAAAAGGAAACTCTTGCCTTGCATGTCCCTAGGACGTCGATCCCACGGAATCTAACAGCCAGAAAAGCATAAACACACACCAGCACGTCCCAGCTGCCTTCTGGCTGGGGTTGGCAGCCTGTACACATGCTTTTTGCCTGCGTAGGAGCTGCAGTCCCAAGAAGCAAGAGTAGCTTGAGGTACTGGGCTGGCTGCATCAAGAACATAACAATATTCCACGCCCTCCCTCACTGCACAGACTTCCTCAGGAAAATAAAAATAAAAACAACCAGAAAGGACTCAGAATAAGCAGGAGGAGGTGAGAGGCCAATGCTTATGAGGATCCCCTAGCCATTGTTCAGATACAATAAGTCACCAGCATCATTCCCCGCATGCAATAAGCTCTGGCTGGCTGACTCCTGCCTCTGAGGACCAGCACAGATGTGCTCTATCTCCAGATGCCAGCAGTTCCACACCCTGGGGAGCAGCAGCCAGAGTTATTTTCCATGAGCTGTAATTATTGCAGCAGGATGGAGAAGGGCTGCATGTGTTGAGGTGATAATTCCCAAGGTAAATGAATCCTGGATCACTTAAATCTGTTCAGTGACAATTAAGACATTAACACAGACCAGGCAAGTAGAGAGGCGATTTGAAACAAGTCACGAACAAAGCACTTCTCATCTTCTCTCCACTGTGCGAGAGTCTGAGAGCCAAACAGCCCTCAAACATCGACTATGCTGCAGCTCCTCCAATTTCACCAAGTCTATGGGTCAGACACCATTGGCAGAACCACACACTGAAAGGAAAGCAAGCTGGCTCTTCAAGCTGCCAGGAAAAGGAGGGTGGTGGTTTTCTGTCTTGTTTTTTTTTTTCTTCCATTCAGCGATGCTGTCTCATCATCCTGCTCAGAGAAGTAACCCAACAAGTTTCCAAGAGCTCTCTTGACCACTGTTTTTAATTACCCACCTACACACATTACAGCCTTTAGCAATCGTGGTTCTTCAGACAGTGGGAAAATAGCAGAAAGCAAGCAGGTAGAAAGAAAGATAATACACCAGAGCCCTGCCTAGAACAACTTACAGGCTGAGAAGAAACACTACCAACACTAGAGAAAGATGCACCATGCAGGAATTACAAAATAAAAAGTCAGAAGGTGATAGATATGCAAGATCAAAGATTCAGCTGCACAAAACTGATCATGCATGCAATTTTGGTTAATAAAACACTCATCTTCCTGCCTTTTCTGGGATCCTTAACCTACAGTTCTGCTGGTGTGCAGCCTCATTTTCTTGTAACGAAACACCATCAGCGAGAGAGAAATACAATGCAGTCAGATAGAGCGGCTTTACTGCCAGAAGGTTATTTAAAAAGCATAGGTATAGGAAAAGATTACTCTGAGGTGCTTCTTGCGTAAAACACTCCACGATACATTCAGAGAGATCATCTATATATCACTGTCACCTTTCTTCAGATGCAAAGCTGGAGTTCACAGACTGCAGTTGCAACACCAAGAACAAAACCAGGCACGCTGAGTTCCAGCCCAACACTGAGCTACTGCAAAACTTTCCTCCTTAAAATCATATATACAGATATGGAGGCAAAGTCTGTGCAAAAAGCAGGGTTTTTTATTTTTATTTTTATTCCCCCTCCCGCCCCCTAGAAATGGAAGGTTATTCAGTAACACAACCACTGGAATGAAAGAAGAAAACAGAGCAGGAGAAACTGGTTAACCAAGTATTTAAGCACATAAGAACATATATACATATTATATCCACACTCACACATACACACGTACAGACATATATGGCATATATATCCCCTTCCCAAACACCTCACACCCTTCCCCATGCACATACTTCAGCATGAGCCAGCCAAGGCCTTGCAAGAGGTTTCTTCTGCCAGTGTCAGCACTTCTCAGAACTATGAGCAAATCCGTCTCTGCCCTGGGGAATTGAGTTATCTGGTAGCACATTTAAACTCAGAGCAACTACCAGTCACTAAATAAAGCCCTGGCATTTTCCAGGCCTCTGGCTCAGGCAAAATGCGTTCGCTTTCCATAAATGTCTGGAAGGCTGTTTAAAGCAGTGAAATCTGCAAACAGCAGAATGACCTCAGCATTAACAGACACCCAGCACATGGATTTTGTCACAACCGTTCAAGATTCATTCTAGCAGAAGGACTACAGCCTCCCAACCCCAGCAAACACATCGCCTTCTGTTGCCTTTGTAGCATACAGGAAGCTCAAAAGCAGCTAGGCTAACTGGACAGTAAACCCTCTGCCCTTTAAAGTAAAGACTTTCCCAGCCAGGTACCATTTCCAGTCGCAGTCAGACGACAGTAACGATCAATGGAAATGACCAGAGCCAGAAAAACACTTCAGAGAGAAAATTAATCGCAATGTGTATCACATTTTTGGCCACAAACTGGCCAAAATGAGCAGACAGAATTTAATTTCTCTGGAAATGTTAACCATCTGCAGTACTTGTTTGTCAGAGTTTATTGGGTAGCAAAGACCTGGCAGCACACCTCAAACACTCACTAAGTGTCAAGCACACAATTCAAAGTTCAATTGGCACAGAACCACAGAATGGCCCTGGTTAGAAGGGACCTTAAAGATCCTTGAACTCTAACTCCTGCCACAAGCACAGGTTTGATCTGCAGGCACAACAGAGCTCACTTCAGTCATCTGTCTGCAACCCTGACACAACCCCTCCAGAATACTGGATCTACTCCGAAAGAAGAAAATACATCTATCCAGGAATATTCCTGGATCCTTATGGCACGAGGGTTTCTTTTACCAGTTGACACGGGGGGGCTGTTTATCGAGAACACAGATCAGGAGAGATGAAGATCCAGGTCTGTACAGGTTTCAAGGCAGGCCAAAGGCAAAGACGCCTGCATTAGCCACACCCTCCCTGAATCTCACTGCCGAAATGGGTCCAGATGTTTTAACTATTTCTGCATATGCACTTTCCAGCGCTCCAACACCTGCAAACTAAGTTTTAGCACACGGATAAGTCATAGCCTTAACTTAATCCAGATAGAAAAAGCAAGCTGTTAAATCCCAGACAGACAAAAATTCTCCACAGCACAGATTTCTTTAACTCAACTACTGAAGACGTAGAAAACGTACAGACTTCTTTTAATCACCCCCAGCTGTGTGTACCTTCCAAGTGGAGACTGCTACCCACGTGCACTGCATCCTATTGGCTCTCACTTGAGGCTGTGACCACTAACACAGCGCTTCAGTTTGCTTTCATAGCTCTTGCAAAGGTACACCCAGGTAAGCCCTCAACAGTTTTCTGCTGTTCATGCATTTTCCCCTCAAAAAATAAGAAGAATTTAAAAAAATTAAACATATACTTCAAGCACTTGTAGGGGAAACGAAAAAATCAAAAGCAAAATGAGAGCTATCCATAAGAGAAATTACGTCAAAATTCACTCCTACCACCAGGCAACTCTAACCTGAGCTTCTTGGTTGTTTTAGAATTATAACTGAAGTTATGTAAATTGCAGCTGCTTTAAACCCAGGCAAAACGTGCACAACGTACGGTGTGACAGATATGCATTTAACACTGGTAATCTACGGTTCAGTGGTTAAAGGTGACACCATCCGTAAAACAAAAGATTCATTGTGAGATTTAAAATGTGCTGCTATTTCATAGACTTCTTCAAGCATTCTGGCTTTTGTATTAAGCTACAAGCACTAAGAAAGAATATTTGGTATGTTATACAGACATCCCCTGTAATTACACATCAAGCAGCAAAGCTCTTTGCCTTCCATTTGTTCTGAATTCCCCAGAATCTGCTTGAGCCTAGCAAGTTCACTGAAGAAGCACATCTTCTTACAGTAAGGGCAAAACCAGGTCACTTAGAGTCACCTAGAGAAAATGGAATGGCAGAAATGGGGCAGGAAGTGCAGTTCCCAGACACAGAAGTTTGAGGCCAGATTATCCAGTGCTCAGGCTAACTGGAAGCAATACAAGTCTGACAAAGGCATTTTGTCTCAGTTGATCCACATACTGTCACAGTCTCAGTCAAGTATCCCTCTCCATTTATAATGGTACTACAAGAAGAAACTCTTAGCTTCCTCACAGCCACACTTTATAATTTGAAGTTTTGCATAAAAAGTAGCACTTAATTACATTTCTTTTAAATATTTTCCCCACTCTGAAGTCCAGTCGGGACAGTTTTAATTTAGAAAGACAGAACAGAATGTGCTAGTACAAAACGAAGGCCAAGAAAAGTACAAGTACTGGACAAAGCACGCAAAAGCCCAAAACCCAGGTAAACCTGAAACCTGCACAGATGGTATGCTGAGTTACTGACAAGGATTTAGGTGGGTCACTGCTGTTAGACGTAACTCATGCCTAATTGAAATCCTGTAACGTATGATTGACTACAAATTCTCAACTCCAAAATGACCCCTCAAATTACTTAGGTTACAGCAGCACTGTTTTCTTGCATTCTCCATTCCTTTTCCCTTTGGTTGAGTTACAACAGCACAGAACAGTGGAAAAGAAAATGAACTTCTGCAAGACAGCGTTGCAGCAACACAATCCAACTCCCAAACACAAGCCAAGAAATTAACTCAGCAGGTCCACTCAATCAGCAAATTTTCCTCATCAGCTGAAAGGTGTACAAACACCAAGCAGACAAAGCCTGCTTCACACACTACGGCTTCACTAACTCTTCAACACCACAGAAAGAAGCAGCCAAGCTTCTGTCTTCACTTGCAGCCTTCTCCTCCTTTAGATCTGTCCAATTCTTGCAGTCTGAGCATCCAGAGTCCGTCAGTGCTAATTCATCAACTTCGTTATCATGTGTAATAAACCACTTGTAAAAAGGAGGTTTAAATTAATGCAACATTAATGGAGTGCAACATCACTGAGAAATTAAAGTCAACATACACTCATGACAAACTAAAGAAGGGGCAATAGAGAGCCTCCAAAATCTTGATGGTCCTTGTGGGTTCCTTTCAATCCTGGTTAGTCTATGATTCTACAAAACCATCATCACAGATTTCTGGCGACTACTGAGCCAAATGGAGAGACGTTAAGGAGCCCCCCAAGTAACCAAGCATCTGCCACCCCATGCAAACCTCAAACCAATGGCAACAGAAGAAAGAAAACCCCCACATTAGGACAACTTCACTTTCACAGGGCAGTGCCTGTCCTTTAACAGGAACTCCCAAGAAAAATCTGGAAAAAAAAATAAAAGTCAAGCCCTTCATATAACCACACTACTCATTTCTACCATGATAAAGACAGAAATAAACTGTCCACATTTCCACTTTTCACAGTGGAGGGGAGAACTATGAGCTAACACACAGGCAAATTCACCAGAACAGAACAATCCATCATTTTTCAAGATAGCTCACAAGCAGCACACTTCATAGCTTCCTTAAAGAATTGCCTGTTATACTTACGTAGGCTCAGCAGAAAGACAAGAGCTCAAAAACCTTAACTCTGCCCACAAGGACTTCTATTATCGACTAAAGGAAGTCAACTTATGCTGGAGAAGCTCCACTTCCTTATGTATTAAAGATAAATAATGGATGCTAGGTTAGCAGACTATTCAAAACGACCTAAAACACTTCAGAAACCTGAAAGAGTTAAGGAGTATTCAACATCTTTGCTATTAAGCAAGGGTACTTTTAAACACACATACCAATATCCGATGGTCTCAGACCATCAGGAACTTCCTACTGCACATGCTGTCAGCACTGTCCACTGCAATAAACCTTTGTACTCTGAAATGAAGCAATACTGTAGCTGATGCTCTTTGATATATTCCTGTAGGCCTGTCCCCTTGAAGCTAATTTAACGTAACACACTAACATAATGTATTTACTGGCTTACAAGTGGGTTTGATTGCTCTAACTCTTTCATCATCCAGAGCAAACTAACCAATTTAAACCGAGCATGTGTCAATTTACTGGTGTCCTTGCAAAAGTCATCCATGGATGTAACATTAATACAGAACAACCACCTCCCATGTGCCTGCGCTGGCTGGTAAAGCACAAGCCACGAAAGAGCAAAGGAAACAACAGCTAAACTAAAACTCTTGCTTATTACACAGACCCTCCGCACCCAGCACTCATTCCTGGAACTCCCTGGAACTTCTCAGTAGAATCTTGTGGCTTGACAGATATTTCCCGTCTATTCTTTAGAGAACAGAAACCACCGAGATGAAGCACTGGTGAGCTCCTCATTCTGTTTTCCAAGTACAAGAAGGAACCGAAAGAATTGTTGGCGCATAAGCTCCTAACAAAAAACTGTACGGAACAATGCTCTTTCTGGGGCATACTTCCAGTTCTCTCTCCTCCTCTCGCTACAACCGTTTAACCTCTCACAAACTCAAAATCTGCTCTTTGGCTCTATCATGACATTCCCCATGGGCTAACTTGACAAGCGCGGGGCTCCCCAGAAGCATTTCCCAGTTCAGAACTCCCAGCTGGCACACCTCTAACTTCTCTGGAATGTTCCTAATGCCACTGCAGCACGTGGCTTAGGCCAGCCAGCATCCCCAGCCAAAACTGTCACAATTGGTCATAAATTGTCGACGTGTCTTATAATGAGAAGCAACAAACTCACCTACAACATGCAGCTAACACTGGGTTTCAACTCAGTGGCTGTTCCCTACCCCAAGCAGTCAGGCTGCCTTTATACCACATGCTACCCATACCAAAAATACAGACACAATGTGAAAGTAAACTGCTGCCATTAAAGCCATTTCTGATTTATTATTATTATTATTATTTATACTTTCAATTTCACATTACTGGCTAATAGAAACGAATTCACATTGGACTCCCTTGTGAGGCTCTTTTGTAAGCCATGTGAGCGTTCATTCCAGGAGAGGTTTTGTAACATTTATTTGTTGTTACAGACAGACCTTACCATAACAATAAGGCACAACAAGTTCTCAGAAACAATCTGTGTTTGTTACCAGTCACCTTGGCTTGCATTATCCAAGAAAGAAGCAGGATAGAAAAAAAATTCACCGCTGGAGCAACACCAAGGCCTATTTTACTATTACATTATCAGCAAGTAAAAACAATCATAAAATAAAAGTTAAAGCGGCTGAGTTAAAAAAAAAAAAAACTTTTAAAATGGCAAAAGGCAACGATGGAATTCACAGTGGGCTATTGCTGAAATACATTCACGCTCTTCTCAAGTATGACCTTATGCATCCAACTGATGCATTCATTACGTAAACATCTACCCTGAGAGTAAATTTAAAGTGCTCAGGCTCAGCAAATGTGTTCAGACACCATACCTGAATGAGGCTGAAAGCCTTCGTCTGGAGACAGAGCAGCCAGCGCTCTGAAAATATGAACTTAAACTTTGTGGTAAGCCTGAAGCTCCAGTGTTGCCTCTCTCACCCAGAGGACCTGTGCCCATGACTTGCATTGTGCTGGCAGTGATTGCCAGAAAAGATCCCTGAGCCAATGACGGACTGACTGAAGCTGCACTGAAGTCATAGGGACTCCCACACAGCGCATTCCCTCGTCACCAAATTAAGCACGTGTTCCATCTTGCTACATTCCACACTTAGGCACAGTGAGAAGTTTCATCAGTTTTACATTATCTCAAGAAAATCAGTATGAATTAAAAGCCATTGTAAGGGCTCAAGTGCATTTTTTATTTCACAGTGCATCCCGAGCTCCAAGCTTCTGTGATGATCCAGCACACTCCTCTGTTCAGCTGTCACTATTCAGCATGTCGTGGTATTGGGCAAATCATCATTCCATTAAAGAAAATCACTATCTCCCAATGCAGCACGCCACAGGCAGCAGCTAACTGAGCTCCAGTGAATTTAAGAGCAATTCTTGCTGAAGGTAACGTTTTAACGAGAGTTATTTCAAACGCTTCTACTTTTTAAGAGCCAGACATAAAACATCTGCTATACAGCATTAAGCACTTAAATATTTTCAGACAAAAATACATCCTTGCCATATCAGAGGCAGAGAACCCTCCCTCCACAGAAGCACCAAGTGCAGCAATCACTCTGCCTCACCTCCAGGTCAGCACAACACACGTCTTCCAGAGGTTTATCATTACTCCAAGCCACATTAATAAAACCAACTCCTGCCACAACCACGTACAGAGCAAGGACACTGCTCCACAGTAAAGTTATTTCACGGCCAAAGCATTCCAAATCTACTCTACCAAGCTGAACTATGCAGAAGCTTCAACACGAGAGAAGTTCCAGAACATCCCCAATCCTGCCGAGATCTATTTACATACTTGTGAGATAAGCACATCAAAATACTTCTGAGAGGTAAAAGCCCCTTAAACTCAGGCGTCTGCTCACAGGGCCGGGAGCTGGAAGCAGGAGCCTCCTCAGCACGCTCACAGCTGCTCTGCCCCACGTGCACACAGCACGCTCATCCCTGGGGCTCACAGGGGTCACAGCTTCACAAATAGGTCTGGAAGGCAGCGACTGAGTGCCACAATAATGGAAGTGCTGCTTCTACAGTGAGATGAATCAAATTCATCCTCCGAGTTACAACTTAATGTCACTGTGAACTGAATTACGCTATTAACCTAGACTACGAAAAGTTACCTCCTTAATAAGCAGGAATCAGAGAATCGCATGAGTTGGAAAGGACTCTTAAAGGCCATCTGGTCCAACTTTCCTGTAGTGAACAGGGACGCCTACACTAGATCAGGTGCTCAGAGCCCGCCCTCTCTGACCTTGGGTATCTCCTGGCATGGGGCATCTACCACCTCTCTGGGCAACCTGTGCCAGTGCCTCACTGCCCTTATTGTAAAAACTTTCTTTCTTACATCCAGTCAAAGGACACTGAATATTTTAAAGGTGTTCATAAGACCAGCAAGCAAACATGTGGCAGCCCCAAGGAACACCGTGTGCTCCTCACCCTCCACATAAAACAGTGAGTTCACTTCTTTCTTGCTAAAGCTGCATAGCTTAACTCACTCAAGTAGGAACATCACCTCACCAACACAAGTGCTCAGAATGGAGCGAGTCGCATTTTGGGTTTTCTGAAACTACCTGGAAGACCGAGGTTAGGGTTAGAAGAAGGGACATCCTGAGACGGACATCTTTCTTGTATAAACAGGACAGAACGAGCAAAACATAACACGCACCTACATGGAGTTCCAACTAAAAATAGAGAGCGGCGATGCAAGCAGCCAACGGTCATCGCTCCCAATGACAGCATTAATAATCGCAGCCGCTTCAGAAAGGTGGGTGGCCCAATAAAAGAGGCCCCGGGGTGCCGTTCTGCCCTCCTGGCCGCGCCGCCGACTTTCCCCAGCCAGCCGGCAAACCTCCGCAAGCGAGGCGCAGCGCCCAGCCGGAGCCCCGCACGTGCGGCGCGCAGCCCCGCGGAGCCCAGCGCCCGCCCGCCGCCCACGGCCCGCAGACGGAGCCCGGCTGCGCGGGGGGGGGCCTCGCCGTTCCCCCACCCCCCTCCGCAGCCTCGCCGAGCCTCAGATTCCGCCCGTGAGCGACACCCGACACCAGCGCCTCCAAACCCCGCAGAAATCCGGGACCGCGGAAACGCGGCGCGGCGAAGGGGGGGGGGGGACGCGCACACGACTTTTGTCTCTCTTTTGCGACCGGACGCGGCCACCGAGAGCCCCCCTCCGCAGCCCGGTCCCCGGGGGAAGCGGCCCCGCGAGGAGGGAACGGGAGGCCTCTGCGTGCGGCGGGGCCCCCCGCACCCCGGGCCGGGAGGAGCCGGGCTATGGGGGCACGCGACGCGCCGCCTCCCTGCCCTCCCGCAGCCGCCCCCGGGGAGCCCGCTCTGCCCGTCCCGTCCATGTGCGCGTCTCTCCCCGGCGGAGTTCTGGGGAAGTTTCTCCAAACTCCGCCAACAAAAGGGGCAGAAGCTCCCTCTGCCGCCGCTCCCCCCACCCCCCCCTTCCCTTCCCACGGCACTCACCCCCGGCCGAGCCCGGCTCGCAGCGCAGCACCGAGGCGGCCAGGAGCCGCAGCAGCAGCAGGAGCGGCGGCGCCGCCTCCATGTTGTGCCGCAGCAGCAGCTGCCGGAGCGGAGCCCGCCGAGCGTCTCAGGCAGGTTCCATGCTCGGGGCGCTGCGCTCGGCGGGGAGGGAGGCGGGAAGGGGGAGGCGCCGCGCCCGGCCCTCCTCCTCCTCCTTCGCCTGCCCCCCCGCTCCTGCCTCCCTGAAGGGGGCTGGGATTCTCCCGCTCGCGCGGCGGCCCGGGGAGGAGCCGTGCGCCCGCACAGGCCCGCGCCGTGCACCTGGCGGGGAGCGGCGGTTCGGCTCGGGGGCTGCTCGCGCTTTCTGGAGACATTCGTCTGTTGGTTTTGTTTTTGGGTTTGGGTTTTTTTCCTTCGTGAGGGGAACACGAGAAGGGGCAGAGAAAAGAGCTCGCTATGTGTTTACAAAGAAACTACTCGTGCATCTGCATTGAGTGTGTCCATACCTGCTCCTTAGTCCACGAAGAAAAGCAGCTGCTTTCTTCCGAGGTGGGGGTTTTCCTTCACCTTCCTCTTCCCAGCGATACAAGCATTTCCTCACAACACTCCGTGTCTGCATCGCAAAGAAAGTCACTTTTCAGCAGCAGTTCAGTCGCTTTTTCCCCATCAAACACGTTGCCTGTTGATACACATACATTACCAGTGAGAAATGGGCAGAAGCTGTTCTGTGACACGAGGCCTTGGATGCCATGCCAGGAGCTGAGCTGTGCCACCTGCCCCCCACACATCCCACTCCTTCCTCACACCCAGCTACCACAAACACCTCGGCAGCATGGATGGAGTCAAGGATTTCCCTTGGAGCCTCCATTTTCCCTTGTGCCAACACCAAATTTACCTTAGGAAACAAAGTTGCCGCAGTCTATACACAAGTCAATCAACAAGGGATCCCCTTGTAAATCACAGTCAAGCTGTAAATCGCGTGCAAGCACTCAGACAATAGATGTTTAAAAGTTGCTTTTCCTTTCAGAGGTTCCCCAGACAGTGGCCATGTCCTTATGGATCTGCCTCGCTGTAGGTTCTGCAACCATGGTTGAGATTTCTTCTTAGAGCCCTATGGACCCCTGCCCATCTCAAAAAGTGGGACCAAAAGCTCAGGAATTCTTTTGGGACCCGATGGTTAACAGATGCAGGCTTCCTTTAGGTTTCCTCCTTTCCTAAGAAGGGTTTAATGTTGGGATAGTGTTCAGGAGTTACGGAAGGTCTATAGGGCTGACCTTTATGCCAACCTACAATGGAAAATAAAGCTTTCTGCTCTACTTTGCTGCTTGTTAATACATAAAGAATGCTTATTTTAAAGAGGGCTGATTCCAGGTGACATTTCAAATCTGGAGAAATCTCAGTGTTCTTCAAGACAGGAAAGCCAGCAGCTTGTCTTCCTTGATAGAAGTTCTGCAATAAACCAGAGCCCATATCAGAGCCACTGTGAAATACTAATGGCAAAACTTTGTATGAAGAGATTAAGATGATGCTGACTGAGAGATTTCAACAGAGACCAGCATTTTTCAAAGGAAAGTATTGCTGTAAGGAGAGTTATTGAGACTGAGAAGACCCACTGGTGGCTGCTCAGAGCCCCACAACAACCTTTGCTGTGATGGAGGACTATTCACATAGCCCATAGAGCTTCATACCATGTGAAAGTTCATTCTTTGCAGTAGCACAGAGCTCAAATGAAAACTTATTTTCAGTGTGATGTTCTTGCTTGGCAATCCCCTTCCTCCTCCAATTAACAGACTAGGGGGCAGCTCTCTGAAAGCTGAAACAAAGGAAAGGGAGACTAGGCTATGGAGGTAGGCAGCTAGGAAAGACAGACTTACCAGATTTTATATTTATCAGATATTAAGTTTATGCTTCTTTGTGACTTTAATAGCAACACCTTTGCTAAAAGGACATTTTATCACAATCTGGAGTGATGGCAAATCTAGTAGCAGCCAAGAGCTCAGTATTTCACCAATCACAAAGATGCAGCATTAACCCATTCATATGTTGCAGGGGTATTAGGAGAAAATAAAATTTGGGCAGCTGTGAAAAGAAGCCTGACCTCCATGCTGAAGAAGCTGTCTCCCACCTTTGTGCCAGTCCTGCAAGAATTCCTCCAGCAAAGCCAGGGAAAGCAAAGCTGTGACATTCCTGAAATGTCTGACATACGTTTGTTAGAAAGTAAAAAACAGGTTAAAAATAGTCTTAGCAGGCCTCATTTTTGCCCCCTTTTTCTTATTTGAAGAAAGAGGGACTCCTTTCTGAGAAGGTTGTATGCTCCCAGCACAGAGGACTCCAAGCACAGAGCCAGTGCCCCATATCTAACTTTTCTTACGTAGACCTGAGCAAGTCACAGTGTAGCACTTCCTCAGTTTCCCTGACATAAAAGGGGCAGGGAGAATAATTTTCCTTTCATCCTTTCTGCGTAACATAGAGAAAGCTGCAGCAGATTTGGGGCCTGGCTGTGCAAAGAAGGAAGGGGAGAAATGTAGACTGCAAGCCCAGCACTCCCCCCGGAGCTGCAGGCAGGCCAGCTCTTGTTTTCTGCCATTGTTGTCGTCCCTGACAGAGAAAGGAGGGAAGTGCAGAGGCTTAGAAGGGAAAACAAAGAGCCCAGCTGCATCAGAGCTCCCAGGGATGTCCTCCAGGATAACCTTGCCATCCCACCACAGCTGGAAAACTTGGCTCGACTGAAATGCTCTAAATGCTTTCTACATATTTACTCCTTCTGGATTTCTCTCTCCTACTCCAGTTTACAGCGTTCTCCTCTCCCAGCTGCCAGAACTCTGAGCTCCTGTAGAGCTAAACACTTAATGACAACTGCAGAAGCCCCTAAAGTGAATTTACTGCCTTATAAATGACACACAGGTTTATTTTATGGCAAATATCAGTACCTAGTCATGCATCTTTATTCCTCTTGGGCAGCACTGTTTACTGAAGACGAAGTCACTAGATCCAAACAGGCTGAAGAGGTTCTGTGGTGATTTGCAAAGGGGATGCAAAGAGAACTATAAAAAAAAGACAGAAACAAAACAGTTTCCTCCTCTAAGGCCATAGGAGGGTCACTTTCCTATTCCAGCATCTGAGATATAGGTCTTCATACTTCCTCACCCAGCTTTCAGACAGAATGCAGCATCAAGCTAAACATATAGAGGGATTTTTAGTCCTTCTCATCATTTATCACAGGTGAAAATGTGTATAGATAGTCTACAGTAAGTTAGAAATGATTGAGAAAAATACTGTCTGGATGAAGGTTCCCTCATCTCCTCCAAAAAATAGACATGAGGAGGACAACATATACATACAACAGCCATAGTTAAGATCACACCTCCCAGGAAGACACCTAAAGAAACTTTAGCAAGGGGTGGGTGAGGTCATGGACTCATCAGGACATGCTTCAGAAAGCTTGGGCCATCTGCCAGATTCTACAGGCAGCACTCAGTGGCTTCTCCAACACCAGCTGCTCATATTCTGCCTGTTAGTAATGGCAGCATTTCCCTCTTCTTTTATCCATCTTCCTGGTTCGGACTGTTGCTCCCTGTGAAAGCAAGCACAGCACAAGCAAGGCCTGAGGTTATGGGAACTTCTGGCACTGCTTTGGAAAAAGAGGCTTCTTAGGTGTTAAACAACACAATTAGTTCAGAACTAATTAGTGGCAGTGCAGTTATTTAAGCTGTCTGATACAGTGCGGAAATGTTACCATCATCTCCTACCTACTCTGTTGGTCAGAAATGGGTGATGGCTAAATAGCAAGAAAGCTATTCTTTTTGGAGCTTAGTCAGGCAAGCAGAAGAGCACATCTGCATTATAGATATAACTGTAGAGAATCATGCATGTATGATCTGGAGTACTCTCCTTCATAGGCAAGTGCCATGCCTGGAATTACAGCCCTTGCATTTCTAGTGCAGCCATTTCCAGCATCATTACCCCAGTGAGGTTATGGCAGCTACAGACTGGAAAACCTGGAGACACTGTGAATCAGGAGATCAGAGTACTATGGGACAGAGCCTTCCCAGAGAAATGAGCTAAAGGAGAGGTGGCTGACAGGTTTGCAAGAGGAAATCTCATACTTTCTTTTTTTTTTTTTTAATCTTAAAAGTGTCCTAAGGGTATTCTGTGTTAGCGAGATGGTGAGGATAAAGAGCCTGTTCCCAAAGCCTCCTGCAAGCTAGCAGCCTCAGGAACAGAGGAGCTGGCACTGCCTGAGGAGGAGGAACATGTCACCATAAAAAGTCCTGAAAATATAAAAATAGTTCAGTGGGTTTTTTGGTGGTGATTCTTGGACTCCGAATGCTTTTCTGGTCGTAACTACACTTCCTGTTGAAGCTACCAGAACAGCAGTCATCGCATTTCTCTGTGCTGCACGAGCAAGTGTTGCTGTTTAAGCCTCCATTCCAGCTACCTTTTTGGAGCTGCTTATAAAATTAACCATTTCTGGTGTTGGAGCCACACTTTCTGTCTAGTTCTTAGTCTACAAAATTCTGTTCCAAAGAAGGGAAAAATTATCCCCTTGACAGCAAATAAGGGAACTACGAGAGTGACTGTCTGAACACAAAGTGCATCACAGTTCTCTTTGTCCCATGCTCTTTATGAGGAGCCATCTTTTATTACAGGGAACTCCAACATTGCAGTGGAAATTCAAAGTGTCAGCAAAAGTTAAAGGAATCGGCACAGAGACAAGTATTCAGGGAGTACTGTAAAAATCCCCAAGTGAAACACATAAAAAGAAATTCAGATGAAAAGTCAACTATAATATGTTCTGCCTGCTCCAGACTGCGAGGTTAACTCCAGCCTCTGCTGTGTCTGAGCAACCAACCAAGTAGGTCAGTTTGAGCAGCTATGCATCTCCCTTTCTGCAGTGCTTGCAGTGACCTAAAACTTTACATTTGCACACCCACTGCCACAAGGTATCACCTAAGGCCTTACAACAGTAGGCAGTGGCAGGTTTCTTCAGCCTCACTCCAGTGCTATCCATCACATGGGAATCACTTAAGCAGCTTAGCTTTAGTCATGATGTAGGATAAAGCACACCCCGAGATTCCTTCTCCAAATGCAGGATTAATGTAACACAGCTGGTCACATTACGAGGATGCAAGAACAGATGCTGAATGCGTCACAGAGAAGTGCTGTGGTTTAGTCCAGCACCTTTATGTGTCTTTATGCTGCTCCAAGCATCCTTGCACAGCACAGGTGTCTTGTACCAAGTAGAGTGAGAAAAGAGCTTCAGAATCCTTCAAAAGAACCGAGTAACTCTGCCTTATTTTTGGAAGAAAAGCATTATGCACTCAGTGGTATATACAAGTGATCACTCCCTACCTTCCATCTGCCCACCCATGGTAACTGGCTTTTCATCACAGCATTCAATTCACTGCAAACTGATGTTCACATGCTTGCCTTCTTTCCTCTGTGTACCACAGGTTTGATACTGATGGCAAAATTCCAGTCAATGGTTGCAAATAAAATCTCCACACAGTCATACTTGAGCTGCTGAGGAACCCACATTACTGGGAGTGCAGGAGGTAAATCTGGAATCCATCTGTCTTCAGAGACACAGCATTTATTCACATAACAGCCAGGTCCTGCCTCACCTTATCCCCAGTCAATCATGGTTAATACCCAACATCTAAAATAATACTATAAAAATAGTAAAATAGAATAAAAATAATAAAGTAATACTATAAAAATAACCTGCTACAGTCTGTGTGACCATGGAATCTGGGTGGCCATGGAGCCTGCAGCCTTTGTAGTGTGATCACCCTTTCAGAGTAAATTGGGTGTACAGAGGAAACATTGCAAAACATGATGGTCTGTTAACACACGCTTGTTACATTCATTCGTATCTTAATAGATAAAACTCACCTCCACCACTGAAAGCATCATCAAGTCGCATGCTGTAAGACTAGAAGATTTAGGAATCATAGAAATAGTATCAGAATGAATATGGGCTGATGTTTGGACCAGATGATCTTAGTGGGCCTTTCCAACCTTTATGATTCCATGATTCAGAACAAACTGATGGTAAGATGCCGCCCTTAACTATGCTATAGATGAGGTCACAGATAAAGGTTGTTTCTTTGACAAAATGAACAAAATTTCTTTAACTTTTGAAAGGTACTTAAGGTACGGCCTGTTGTAAGCAAACGTGAAGCCACACTCAACTATTTACTGCCTGACTAATTTTGGTGGGCAATTCAGACGCCAGGCAGGACTTGCTCTGTCATGGCAAGATAGAAATCTTTCTTGTATGCAATGGGAAAGGCCCCACGATACTGCTCAGAGCCATGACTATTTAGATATTAAAATGGATGTCGAAACTGATCCTGAAAACAATCTGTTACGTGAACTCTACCTGCTGACAGCACTCGGAGTGGTTCTTGATGGGGTTATGATGAGTGCTCCTGGCAGCTGCCAAGGAAAGTATGTGGAAGGTAAGGGAGAAAAAAAAGGAAGGTGACATATAAGGGAAAATTTGCAGACAGGAGTAAATGGGAAAGGAGTGGTGATAAAGTTTTCTACAAGATTTACACTGGTGTAGATACACACAAGTTCACTGCACTTAGCATTTTCTTGAACATGATCTGCTCAGCACTTTGTAAAATATAAGAACATATAATATGCCTATAGGGAATTTCCTATCTGGCAAGCGAGATGACTGAAAGTGTACCAAAAAAAAGAAGTTATTTCCGCGGCAGTCCAACAGTGTGAGATGTGCCTGAAGGTCCGCAATGGAGAATAATTTCCCGTAGATGGCAGCACTGGTGAGCATCATCAGCTAAACCACAGCTCCGGGTAGTCGAGCTCACACCCGCGGTTTTATAGGAACTTTTTGTAGCATCTTTCACTGATCGTAAGCAAGGTTTTTTCAATCATTAATGGTTCTGGACTCTTTACGGCTCTTCTTCACATATCCCTCTCTGATAGTTCGACTACACTTTAAATATACAACATTTGCATAGTACAAATATGTAATAGACATGCATTCTGACAGTCATACAGCCCATCACTCACAGAGACTCAGGAACGTGGTGCTGAAGCATCACTCAGGAGCTCAGAACCTATGCACAAGAATTTTTGTTACTTAGGAAGTATCAGCGTGATATCGATCAATTAAAATAGAGAGGATACAATATTCTGCTTAGGTAATAGAAGAGTTGAGGCTTTATTACTTCTTGGATTTTTGTATGAAATTGGAACAATTGCTTTAGTCAGTGCATTAGAACACCTTGACATAGGGGAAGACATGACTGAGTTAAAGTCTTGGTCCATGGAAAAACGAAGTCTTCACAAGAAACTTCCGCTAGTTCCCTCAATTTGCTGACTTCATTGCAGAGCTAGACCTTTGATTTACTGATTTTCACCTCTCCTTTCTGGATTTTCCTTACAACAGTACAGTACAGAGATAAAAATCAAGGAGGCCACAGCAAAAGGTAAAATACAGTTGGCATGGTGAAGAATGATGACCAAGCTTGCACTGATACAACAGTAAAAGGAAAACAAGTGAGGAACTGAGTTATTATAAGGCAATGAAAGCTCTTGCTGGTTGTCACAAAACAGGCATAGTTTGTAATGAACTTTTTGCTTCAGTATCTATTAAAACAATCACTATGGATCAAGGCATTCAACAACAGCAACATGGGGAAAAACCTCACACTGGAAAGAATAGAAAAGATGTGGTACACAGAATTAATTTAATCTAACTAAAAACTAGGAAATTTAGGAGAAACTTTAGAGCTATTACTGGTGACCTCTGACAGCTCATGCAGGATTAGAAGTGCTTCTGGGAAGCAGAAGAGCCATAAAGAGAGCGCTCATCTTTGAAAGGGAAAAGGGAGGACTCAGAAACATGATTTGCTTAATTCAATTCCAAGAGAAAACAAAACTAACACACCATTTGGAAGCATCTACCAGGAAAATATGGGTTGGATGAAAATACTACAGAGTAGCTGTGATATTCATCGGAAAACTGCATCAGTAGCTGCAGTAGTCATCAGGATTGGCTGGTCTGTAGGAAAGAGGAAAAGTGAAAACATATTCATTTCTGTAAAGAGAAAAGATCTACCCTCTATGTCCTTGGTTAACAGGTCAGGAAGCTCAAACCACAGCAAGGGAGGTTCGGCTTTGAAGAAAGGAAAAATATAACAGTAATAAGTATAGCTGGAATAGATGTGAGAGTCAGGAACCAGTCCTAGCAGAGATTTCAGCAATCCAGCAAGACAAATACCTCTAAAATTTACTGCACACTGCCCATTCTGTCCTGAAGCTGGGGCACAGGGCATCTGACTCCTGAGGTCCATCTTCTCCCTTACTTACTCTGATTTTAATATTTTCTTACAAAGCCATTATATTAGGTTATTAACGGAATACTCACTAAGAAAAAAAAAAAAAGAGGAAAGAGGTAGATAGGGCTGTAAGAGATGGAAAAAAATCATCAGATGCTGACAATGAATGCCATGAGATCAATCACCTAGACCAGGCAGTACTTCTTGGCATTTTTACAGTCACTGTGCATAAATCCTCTCCACACAGGGGAAGAAGCCACAGGATTTGGAAAGTCTCTGTGGCTCTTCAAAAGTCTGGTGTTATCCTTTGGGTTTGCAGGATGACAAGATGCCCATCCAGCTACTGCACATTCTTTTCCCCATGACCTCAAGTTTCCTGTCTCCAAGCCTTACGGATTGTCAGTAAGGTCTTCTCTCTCTTCCACTCAGCAGGATAGACTCCAATGCTGTCCTGGAATATCACTATTTTCAAGTGCACAAGTAAAGACCACCATATAACACCTACAACCTGGTCCATCAGTTCATTAGTGAGGCAGGCAAAAGCATCCACAGAACAAAAATCACTATTAATCATTCTCTTCCCTTAAGTGCTATAAGATTTCTAAAATGCATTGCCATCTCATGTGAATGGGCCCAGTTCAACAATGGTTGATATTGCTTTGGTCTACACATTCTGTAGAAGCCACACAGACATCTATTATTACTGTGAAGAGACACTATAAACTCTAAAACAACACAAAACCAAATGAAAAATAAAGGGAAAGCACAACAGGAATAAAGGATCCTTAGCAACTGGGCAAGAAAAAGTCATAGTGGAAAGTATAAGATGGCTACTTGATAGATAAAGTGCAAGCTCCTTGTTTTCAAGACTAAAAGATCAACTTCAAGAAGGAAAGCCATGGAAAAAAGAAAAAAAAATGTTTATAAAGGGGCAGCAGCTCTGTGTCTGAGATGATTAGTAGGCGTAGGCTGCAACAGGTTATTAAGCAGCTTGGTTTGAGGAAAACCAAATGTTTTATTTCAAGCCTCCAAAAACAGTAGGCTGAAATATGACCATCAGTCTACTTGGTGTAATATATCAGAACTCATCCTTCTCAAACTAAAACGTCTATTATCTTTGAATAATTTGCAATTCAAACAAGGCTAAATCTAAAGCAGTTCATTTCAGTAGGAAGCCATGGAATGCCCTCAGTGTTTCACATTTTGGTCGAAGGGAACTCAAGTCACTTGCTTGGAGAACTAAGGTGTGGGGAAATCTGCCTGTGCCTTCTCTCTGAAGTGGTTGTATTTGGAACATTAGAGTCTTGTCTTGGAGGACTAGAGACGAAAAGCAGAGAAGCCACATCCTATGGAATTTCAGCTAACTGGGAAGCAGGAGCCAGACCAGCTCTAGTTCTTAAACACTGTAGCCTGTTTGGGGGGCCAAAAAGAACAAAGACCTGGAGAAACAACAGCCAGGCTTTCAGACTATCCTCCTGAAATTCAGCAATGCTGTACTGCTGCTCCTTCGGCAACAAGACTGGCACACCCTCCTTGTACTCTCTCTGCCAGTAGTAAGGACACAGCGCTCCCTGCTTACATTGTGTTCCAGTCCATGGTGTCTGTAGGGAAAACAAGGATTCTTTTTTATACCTTAAGATACCTTTTCTATATCTCCCTTCTATTTTTAAGCCTTCTAAATGATTAATACTGGTTATTTGGGGCCTCAGGGTGGGGAAGGAGTTGGAAGAGGAGAGAAAGGGGAAAAGATCGAAGAAAGTTGCCTGAGCTGCTGACTTTGTTGTTATGACAAAAAGGAAAATGCTCAAGTTCTAAGCACTCAAATTTCTGAGAAATCCATGACGTTGGAGACACAGTGCATGTTCATCAGCCTTCACTTAAATATTTACTTTGTCTCCATGACTGCCTCTGATCCAAGCTCTTGGCGCCATGATGTCACTGGAAGAAGCCAAGACCAGACCCTGGTAGGAGCAGTGGTCATCAGACTGGCTTTCTGGCACTGCCCCGGATTAGTCATCAGCTACCCTGCTCCCCATTATTACACCAACAGGGCAGCAGGCCAGCTTCTGGCTCAAACATTCTTACTTCCCTTCTGTCTGCGGTAGGAACTCTCCTTTATTTGCTTTTTAACTAGAAGAACAAGAAAGTTCTCTGCAGGAATTTACAGGTCGTGGGCAAAATCCAGTCTGGAATAGATATAAACAAAGAGAGTTGAATTCAATGACCAAACACATTGGAATTCTTGTAAGGTGGGACATCATCGGTGCTTACTTAGAAGTAAGTTCACCCCTTCCCTTAAAATAGGAAGGCAATCTGGAAGATAAAGTGAAATATCCTGATACCACTCACATATACAATGCAAAGAACACCATCGCCCCTTCAAATGGCCACAACTGGTCAGAAACAGAACTGTGTTTGATGTGACAATATTCTATGCAGAATCACAGAATGGCGTGGATTGGAAAGAACCTCAAGGATCATCAAATTCCAGCTCCTGTGTGCCTGTCTGCTGGCCAGCTTTTTCTCTCTCTTCCTAAAAGCTTTTAAACCATTTTTGTCCAAACCAACAAACAGCAGAGAGCTCAAAGATACCAAATTTGTAGAAGTATGATTGTAATAGACAAACATCACTGGCAGCATCACCAGCACAACATCAAACTCTCTCAGCAGCCTGGTTGGGGATAAAGGGAGGAAAGAGGATCTCTGTTCTATTTCTATTCCAGACTGCATTTGGTTTACACGGAAACATATTTAAGATTGGATATACATTAAAAAAAGAAGCTGATGCTCTACAGGCAAGTATTACACTGCAGTATCAGTGGATTGCGAGGATGATTTAGCAAGAAAAGAACAGTCCAGCAGGAGGGGCTGATATGTGGCTCCAGTGCTTATCCTTTGCCAGCAGCTTGGTGTGTGGCCCGGGCACATTATTTCACCTTTCTGCCTTCTGTGAATAGCAGCTGATAGTGTGCGTGTATGTGCCAGAACATTTCTGTATAGGAGCTACAGAGCTCCTCTCCATCTCTCCCATCTCCCCTTCTGGCACAAATCTCTGCAGAAACTCAGCTGTAAGTGCTAGCATTTCTGATGCAGTAGAAGTTCTAAGCTGGCTTGAGAGCAGAATTTAAAATATAATTTCAGAATCAAACAACACATTCTTCAACATAGACCATAAAGAGACAAGAGTCCAGCCCCTGACATAGCTGGAAACAGCACTGCAGTTACTGCCAGGTGAGCTCAGCAATTTCTTGTTTCAGTAGAGATGGGAGGAAAGGGCAACCCCTATGCCAAACTCACTCAAGTGCAACCCAGGCTGTTCAAGTGATTCCCCGTATCTTCCTGCCCCAAGCCCCTCTCCCTCCACACACACCACTGCCTGCCTTTTTCACCAGCTCTGCCATAGCATACAGGGATCCTTGTCACCAAGTCCTCCTCTTGCTCTCTCATAATGAAAAACAGCTGTGGTAGGCATGTCCCAAACAAAGCCTTACACATTCCTGGTGGAACTGCCTCCTCACCGCCAAAACCCCCAGACTTTATATTTACTACAGAAAACTCAAAAGACAACCACTTTTCCTCCTCCAAGCTGTAATTTCCTCCCTGACAGGCCTGTCAAATTTAAGATTTCATGTACTATTCTTATCTCGAGTCCCTGATTCCCCCCTGCCCCACTGCTCAGCAAAGCTGACATCCCTCCAGCACCATGAACGTTGCTATAAGTAGCTTCTGCGGAGCAGAGCAGCACATTTTTCCATCTCTAAAAACACCGCAGAGGGCAGTTTGAAACAGAGATAGGAAAATCACTGTGGTGCAACGCGAATCTGACTGAACCATGCTAGAACGCCTTACCAGGTGGAATCCTGCTTGAAACAGGCAGGTGATGAACATCTCTTCTCTCTGTTTATTTTGGTAGATTGCTCTCTGAGGAACCCAGAAAAACAAAAACTGATCTGAATCTCGCTACCAACTGCAGAACGTTACCATCTGTAATCTTAGCTATTCATCAGAGGAAAGAATAAGCATATGCAAGCCATTGACATATCCAAGACACACTGAATGATTTCAGGCACAATCCGTACATTTCTATGCACACTCTTGTCATGCAAAGACTTTTAGAGCTTAGGGGAAAAGGAGTGGTCACAAGTCAGGGAAAAGCACGGACTGTATGCTTTCTTTCCTGACCCTTTTTCTCCACTTGTCTGAGTTCCAGCAACAGGCCAGCAACATAAGTTATTAAAATTTGTTCTAGCATTAAGCAAACAACTGAGAGAGAGTCTGAAAGCAGAGCCAAGCAAAGGAAGGTCAAAAAGCAAGCTTTTTCTCCCACAAGAGCTTTACTGAGGACATTACTCCTCAGTAAGTTATCTTCAGGAACTAATTTCCTTAACACTGGAATTCTTGTTGCTTAGAAATACAAGTCTTCTATCAGCCTGACAGCCAAAGAACAAGTTTTCCTGCATTTTAACCCTTACCTGGTTCTGCTTCTCAGCCTAGCAGCACAGCTACATGGGCAGTATGCTCGATCTAGTGCCTTCCCAGAGTAGATGAATAAGAGAGGCCTGCAGGGTTTCTCCTCCTCTTCCACACAGGTAAACCAATGGTGAAATTTAGCTGTCTTGTGCATCTAACCTGCTGGGCTGAAAGGGCTACAAAAAGGCTGACATTTCCTTTACAATCTACCGTAGGGAAACTGTTTTAGCAGGGAGTTGGACTTGATGATCTCCAGAGGACCATTTCAGCCCCTGCAATTCTGTGATTCCTTCATCTTACTTTAAAAATCACGAGTTTAATGCAAGCAATGGTCTTCACCAAAGAAAAGCTATTTCTACTGTCATCTGTCATCTCACAATGCTCATTCATGCACTCAAGTGACTTAGATGTGAGGAGCTCACTTGGGACAGACAAGTTTGAAGGATTACAAAGGACCTCATTCTCTCAGGTCTGCTTCAAAAACAGCTTCAGTTTTTTTAGATCAAAGGAGTAAAGAATAATCCCCCCCATCACACCACGTCTTAGAGGCTTCGGATAAGCCACTTCATCTTGAAAGATCCATTGGCTCAGTCACATCACCCTTTGTTTCCAATTATATAATAAGGGCAGCTGAACTAGGTTAGGCTGAAAGTTCACCTAACCTTTCTCACTCTGGTTAGGAGCCTATTAGGACTTCTGTGGCTTAAGAGAATCAGCTGAGAAAGCATATGACACAGGTTGTGTATGGAGCAATCCTTCCTCTGCCACACCTTGGTTACTCCTGTTGGTCAGCAAATTGCTTCTATATCCTACAAAGGTCATTCTCACCAAAGCACCTAAAAGACATAGGCAGCAAATACCAGCCCTCGCTGGACATGCTAGAGCTTGTACTTGTAGATATATTTTGAACAGGTAAGGCCATCCCAGCCCCACCTGCAACTGTCCCAAGGTTCGCCTTCCATTGGGGTCTTTCAGGCAATTTAGTGCAGTGCACTCCCAACCAATTTCCACAAACTAATATCAAGACCTGACACTTGTACTCTTTCAGTAGAAGTAGAAATACATGCTGGGTTTTAATACCACAGCACATGGAGCCAGTTCATTTCTTTCCTAAAACAAATCTATTAGTAAGATGGGATCAGGACAAACCATTCTGCCCTGGCAGGGAAATGTCATCTCCTGCTCACTCGACCTCTGGCCAGAGCATTTGCTGCAGCCACAAGCAGTGTGTCTGCCCCAGTGCCCTTGGAGCAACCAGGTGGGTGGCCCCAGAGAACGACTGAGTCAGAGCTAGTTTCTGGCCACCGCTTGGCAATCAAGCCCAATTTTAGCAAAATCTATGTAGGATGCAGTGGTCAACATTTGGCCTGTGATTTCCTGTGTTACACGCAACTGTATTATCCTTAATATGGAGGCAGGGCTGCTGTATGGTTTTTACATCCCCCTGCTTGTATCATCACCCGCACCCAGCTGTGCTCTATGGAAGAATCCCAGCAACTTTCCTGAGGTCAGATATGCAGAACATGCAGTAAGAGGAGAAAAAACAAAGCCCTTTCATTATATTTATAGACATAAATACAGCATTTATTTCAATTAAACCAGACCCACAACATTACCAAAACGGAATGATGAAGGACTGTAAAGAACTCAGAATTAAGGTTTAATACAGCAACACCCTCCAGTAATATGACTGAGGTGGAAGAAGTAAGCCTGCTTATGGACAACACAAGCACAGGGAGATTAGAGAATACAGGTGCAGCCATAATTCCCAGCCCTAGTTTCCCAGTGTTGGGCATATATATGTGCCAAGCAGGTTTCTGCTCTGCACAGTAGGATTTTGCCTTCCCTTTCTCAAATTACACGCTGTCCCCTTCCCACAGGCTATTACTTCAGCAGCTGAAATCTGCGGTTAATTTGTGCAGGAAACTGCAGCATCTCACCCCCTATTTCAGCAGGAGATTTGTGGCATCACAGAAAGGCAGGAGCAGCTGCTGCTGTATTTTGTGAGGAAACTGCAGGATGATTCCCTACAGGAAAGTAGTTACAGAATAGATTGAGGAATAGTCATAGCTTTCATAAATGATAAGGTTTGGTTACTCCGAACTGTATAATCACAGCAGACCTCCTGATTTTCTTATTACCTTCATGAAGCTCACTGCTTTCAGAAGCGTCTGCAGTGAGCAGCCTCCCTTCTAAATTTTGTAAAATCCCACTGAATGTGTTTGTTGTGTCCTTCCAGCAACAGCCTATGGAGTGTCCTACACTGAATGCTGGCACCTCCATCCTCCTGAGCAGCTCATAACGGCTATACCTGCAGGTCACTTCAGTCGAGCTACAGCTCTGCAGAGCTCTACCCACATCTGGGGCAGAGCAGAGATGGTAGTGCTGCAGGTTTTGGAATCGATATATTAAAAACAGGCAAGTAAGAATGAGTGATAGAAGTGGAATAGGAGATCTCATTTACAAAAAGGAAAGAGGAAAAAAAGAGATTGTTTTGCTTCTCTGAATGACTGCTATGATGCTTTGGTCAGCTGCAAGAACATTTTCCTACACGAAAAGTTACTTGATCAACTATCAATTCCAGACTGAATCTGGTCACATTAGAAAGAGAGGTAAGCAATCACAACAGCTCATGCTGTGACACCAAAGATGAGGTTGGCAGCAGAATGCAGGTTATCACCCAACCATCCAAACCTAATAGGCAGCTGGAACCCCAGTGAGCATAGGGGCTGTCCTGGGGATACAGCAGCACCTGGAAAGGTGCTCAGAGGAGTTGGAGCAGGAAAGGAGAGGAGCAGCATCCTGCAAAAGCAGGACCGCTGAGAAATTTACCCTCCGTCTCCCTCTGGTGGCTCAGCGCAGCTCGGTGACACGGAGTGTAAGGCTCGTACAGAATGCAGGTTGTCATCCAACTGTCCAAACCTTACAGGCAGCTGCTGGAACCCAACCGACCTTTTCACTTGCCTTTAGGGATCACAATTCCCAGCACTTCTACTCATCAATAAGCTTTAGGATGAAACTTGGGATCCTTAAGTGATTGCCTAATTAGTTTAGCTGGATGGTTTGTCCAGAGAGGCGGTGGGTGCCCCGTACCTGGTGACACCCAAGGTCAGGCAGGACGGGGCTCCGAGCACCTGACCTAGTGTGGGTGTCCCTGCTCACTGCAGAGGAGATGGACCAGACAGCTTTTAAGGGTCCCCTTCCAACTCAAACGATTCTAGGACTCTATGGAACTCTTAGGGGGAAATACCAAATAGGATGCAAGAACTGACAGGCTAGGGCCCAGCATTTAATTATGACTTTTCCTCATGGAAACAGCCCTCAAAGTGGATGAAAGAGGTTTGCAGTCTACTTGATTAGAGCCCATAATCCTGAATCCTCACAGTTTTGGGTCACAATCAAATCTCCAGGACTTAGACCAAAGCACAAACTAAACAGGAGATGGATTGACATAATTTGTCTAGAAGAGATTAACCTTATTCTAGGACTACAGGAATGATACATACTGGCACTAGAAAAGAAGTATGCCACAGGCCTATGCAAACACAAACAATATGGAGGGTATGGAGAACATTTGCTATTTCTCACGATGGAAGAGCCAATGGGAAAGGAGGTAGCAGGGGTTAAATTGCCAGGCAAACACATCTGAGAGAAGCTGTGGGAAATACGGCTTTTTGTGTGGATAGCACGTACGTTGAGGAACCAATTAGAGCAGTGGGGTCTGCTTTACATGATGATATAGATGCAGCCTCCAGTTCAGGAAGTTTTTAAAGCACTGATTGCTGAAAGCTGTGACAGTCTTATGGAATAAACACATTCATGAATAGCTTTCCCTGTTCATTACTGATCAGCATGAGACACTTGATACTGGGCTGAACTGTTCCATGTGACCTCCTATTAAGGAATTTTTCTACAGTTACAGGTCTCATCATTACCTCAGCAGAATTTTAACCTCTTCCATGTCTCACAGTTACCCAAAATGTAAGCTAGTCAAAGGAAAATGAATAACACTGACAGCCTGGGAATTACAGTGCCAGTCAAGACTGTGCCTAGACTGACCAGTTGCCTAACACAGGCACCAGCCAGATGACCAGAGAATCATACCAAGCTTCTGTTACTCAAGAGGCCAGGTGAGAAGGCTGCAGGAGTCTTTCCTGGCCTCATTATTCCAGTCCATGTGGAACAAAACGCTCACCTCTGAGCTTCTCACAGCTCTCTCTTCCACTTTGCAGTGCTGAACTCCTAACTAATCGCAGAGGACACAGTGTTTGTGGCAGGGCCCACCTTTCATGCATTCAGTACATATGTTTGACCATATTAACGGCACAGATTGACAACAAAAGCAGCACGGGACCTGTTCTGCACAAGGATGTTTTAGGCCATGTTCCACTTACTCTCACTTTCGATCTTACTCCTTCAAAGAGGAACGCACAACACTCACTCAGGCATGCTCCCTCTCCTCCAGCAGCCTCCAGTTCCACAGGATCAGTGATAGATTGTTTGTGGCACAGGTTTCTTCCCCAGGTTGGCAACTGAGGTTCTTGTAGCTAACAATCTATTAGCTGTAATTAAATACCAGATGCTGCCTCAGGAATAGGCCACCATAATCCATTGTAGCAAAATAATGAAACCACGCCACGCTTTGGAGATCTGAGCTAGATAGTGCAGAGTGGGTTACAGATCAAGGGATAAGATTACAGAGCAACCTTCAGTAGATTCAATCGTATAGATGCACTATGTTTTAGGGCTTGATTCAGATTGCAGAAGGCCGAATTAACACTAAATCACTATCAGCAGTACCAGACCAGATCATGGTTGCTCTGCATTAAAATGAGAGCTGGGCACTGCCTGAACCCATGGCAATTTACAGCCCCTGACCTTCGGACATGATAGGCAAAGCACAGCCAAGAACAGACCAGCCCAGGGGAAGACATTGGTGATGCCAGCCTTAGCAACCCTGTCCCGTCACCTTCCTTCTGCTCAGTAAGACCAAGCTCCGTACTGAATCCTCCTCATTCAGAAAGATGGATCTCAAGAACTGCCAGCACATGCCTTTGGCAATAACGCTCTAATCTCTTACACCAGAACAAATTGATGGGCATCTGTAGTCACCAACAGCTGTAAACACAGTCCCTCTCACCACTGCTGCATTCACTTAATTGCATCATGCTGCCCCTCGGAGTGCACACGCTGTCTGCTCATTGAGCACAGGAAGGATGTGGTTCACCAAGAATCTTTTTCCAAATACATCCCAATTGCTCAATTAATTACCCTTCGGCTTTGACATGAGGAACCAGTTTCAACCTTCTGCAGCAAGTCTATTTTTAGTAAAGCATCAATTTTCTCTGTTTTGTTATTCCTTGCTGTGTTAGTCCTGCCCACACAACAAATCTGGCATTGATCGCTTGTGGTAGACAAATATTTTGGCTTAGGCAATGAAAGAGGCAAGAGGAGGAGGGTAGAGAAAAGGAATCCGCATAACCAGAAAGAGCATTGCTGTGAATCAGAGTTCACATAGAGAAAGCAAACCTAATGGAAAAAAAATGGGGTGAAAAAAAATGTACTATTAATATGTAGAAATGAATGTGTTTGAACATACAGCTACACAAGTGGCAATCAGCTCTCAACCTTCTGCCAGTGCAAATTGAGATCAGTAAAGTCCATGGGCATAGAAGGGATACTTCAGTTTTGGGTGGTGTCCACAGTGTGGCAGAGACAGCTCTGTGTGCTAACTCAAATCATCCCTTCCTACCAAACTATGGACCTGGATCAACAGGGGAGGGAACACTGATGGATCGTTCTGTGAGCACTTTGCATCCTCATAACAACTGCAGACTCTGAACAGTTGCCAGAAAAGGGATTGATCTTATCAGAGATCTCACCTCTGTGCTAATTGCTTTCCTGCCTGCCTGAAATGAAAATAAGGCACTGGGGGTACTAATGGCTCCCAGACGTGTTCAGGAAAATACTGCTCTGAATGCTGGTCCTGCTACTTGCACAGCAGAAGGGAGGAATTCAAAATGAGATGCCCTCCATACCAATATCCATCCAGCTTGCAATGACATTAACACCCAAAGTGATTTGAAGTGAACGGCTTTAAGGCACAATCCAGCTCTGCTTGTCACACTCCATGGGTGGCACCAGGTATCACACAGCTCCACCTTTTGCCACCCACCTTGCCATGAGTCTTTCAGGAATTGAGACCCATGTCCTGGCCCTCGCCCCTCTCCTCAGAGCACACCCTCTTTCCTTTAGAGAAGGTCATAACATGAACCCAGAGCTAGACTAACACTTCCTGCTGTTTACTCTGTACCCATTTCCATGGCTGGAAGATGCAAGTGATGAAGCAGTCTGAATCGCTCAGTACCACAGTGACTCTGCTCCATCACCAGTTTCATCTTCACATCCCACCATCCGGGTCAGCTGAGGCTGCCTGAGCTGGGCAAGGCAAAATAAAGCCGTGTGATCTTGGAACTGCATGCCCCACAATGGCAAAGGGCAAATAATCTTGAAAACCATAAAAAGAGCTGGAAAGCGCAAAGCCTTATAAATCAAGGCCAAATTAGCATCCAAGCCCAGCTTCCAGGGCTGCTGTCAGCAGTGGGAGGAACAGCCACAGAAGGGTGTTGTGCTCCACCTCGAAGCCTGCCCCGCAGCCCCAGGCCAAGCTCTGTGCCATCCCCTCCCTAGGTGCGGCCCAACCGCGGTATCACCGACCCTCGCCAGCTCTGGGAAAGGTTGCTGTGCTCTGTGGGAGTCAAATAAATAAACAAAAAAATAAATCCAAGATAACAGCAGCAGATTTTCAGTCTGGATTCTCAAGTTCCCAGGCTAGGAAATATCAGTTTGGCTTTTCTTTTTTTTTTTCTTTCTCCACTTTAAGCAGAGAAAGACTGATCTGTATGGGATTCTGCAAAGAACTCAAGCTCACAGAAGGCAAGAGCAGAACACTGCTCTGAGGAGCTCCACACAGAGGATGAGTAAGTCTTCTCAGGACAGAAGGAGAATTCTTTGTTTAAAGAAGGTTGTTCTGAAGCCTTCAATTGAAGTTTTCAACTATGGCCTCCCTAGGACTGTTGCCAGTTCCTCTTAGGTCCTGCTTTTCCCCACTCAAACACCTCATTCCTCCACACCCCTTTTGCCTGGCCAGACTGTACGCTCCACAGTTTGGATCTAGTAATGGCCTCGGTTAAGACTAGAGGAGGCTATGGGTTCACAGCAGAGCTGAGTTTAACCCAAGATAGCAAGAGAGGCAAAGAGTCCACTTGCAACTTGTTCATATTTGCACTTTGCTTGTTCCCAAAGAATGGCACCTATGCAGAGCTACTGCTGCACTACCAACCGTTCACATGGTGCAATTTTCCCCCTGGATAATGAAGGTAAGGTTCTGGAAATGAGCCCCCCACCCCGCCCTGTGCTAATCAGCCCATCTCAGTGAGGCAGAGGCTCTGGCCTTTGCTTCCTCCACAGGCACCACACCTAGAATATAATTTCTATTTCAGAAGGTGGGGAATTTCTTTTATATTTTTTTTCTTTCTTTTTCCCCATTTTAATCTTTTGCAAGGGTGTGGAAAGAGAATAATTCCAGCTGAGCATTCCTTACCTAACACACTTACAGTTGGCTTCTTAATTAGGAATTTAATAAATGTAACTTAATTATCTCTTAACAAGATTACTTTATTAATGCTCACGGCCATAACCCTTCAGGGCTCTTGATCTTGTCAGATCCCAAAAACCAGGCTGAGTCAACATTTGAATAAGCAGCTGCCAATAACATATCTTGCACTGCCAGAGCTGGCATTTGCATTTGCAGATGATTCCCTTCCCAGGTTGAGCTCTGCATCTTCTAACACTACTCAGCTCTAGGAGGCTTCTTTTCTATGAGAGGTGCAAAGTGAAGAACTAACCAATTTCGACAAAGCTTGTAGCAGACTAGAAGTCTATTGGTCATGCCGTAATCCTGCTGGACTACTTATAGTTCCTTTCACATACTCAAAAGAAACTTCAGTTTTCAGTAAGAACCATCTTTATCCGCTTCTGAAGAGCTGTTGTGTAATGCTGCCATATATTGTTAAGACCTGTCTGCATGAGAGACTCTTGCACTCTTCCTAGGTACCCAAAGTACCTATAAAATGCTTCTTGGCCATCTAGCACCTTTATGCCATTAGTATATATTAGAAGAAAAACATGTATGGACAACTCTTTCTAAGGTCACCTAATCACATCTGTTCTCAAGCAGTTTTTTCCAGGCATGAGCAGCTTCATTAGACTTTAACCTTTTCAGCTGGAATTCTGCCCTTGGGTTGCTGTCTCATATTTTTGAAAGGTTTGGTTCAACTGTTTTTCAGTTTAAGGCAGTAAGTAGGCAGGGAAAAATGCAACTGTTGCCATCATTTAAATGTTAAAATAAATATTCTGTCACCTCATCTTGAGCAATGTTTTACTTCATAGAGAGAACTTCTCATGTTGGCTCAGACAAGCACTTGTTAATTTTCCAGCAAAAACACATCTCAAATTAGCTGAATCACATCAATGCCTACTGAGCTAATCTACCCAGAATCTGCTATTTAAAATCCAGGAACAAATCCAGAGATGAGTCTCTTAGGCAATAACCACTCAATAGAAGCAGTGGTGATAGAGGTCCTGACCCCTTCAATGCTAGGAAAGACTCTGCAGAGCCTGCTCTTCTGAAAAGAGGAAGGCACTTTAAAGGAAAGGTTGCATCCAACATCAGAAGAGAGAATGAGGGTGTCAGAGAACAGTCTGATCCTGGGAGCTCACCCATGGGTGTGGGGAAGCAACACAGAGAAGTTCCCTTCCTTGGTCCCAGGAAGAGATCTGCCTGTAGCAGATGGGCTTCACGTGGACAGAGTAACAGGGATAGGGAGGAGCGGGTTACTGGAAACTGCTGTAGGGAAACTAAGGTGGTTCTTGGATCATCCCAAACCAGGAATAGGAAAAAGCAATGTTAGGATAAAGCAATATTCAGCTTTCTATCCAGATAGCTGATAGGGCAAAAGTACTTCTCAGCAATGGCTGCACCATGAAGGAAAAAAACATTTCCTTTCCCATAGTCTCCTCTTACTGCTAACGATCCCACTGGGGTCAGCTCAGCTGTAACACTTATGTGTGAAATGAACAAATTCCAACTTAAATATTTTGCTGTAGTTGAAAAACTGAAAAGCAAACAAGTTGGGCTATCAACTGAGTACAGAGCACTGCAGCAGAAATAGCTGAATCAGCACAACAGAAAGCTGAATGAAGTGGATGCCCTTGTAATGGAGGACAACAAGAAGGTGGAGTTGCTGAACACTTTCATTGCTTCAGTCTTTACTGCTAAGACCGTCTCTTGGGAATTCCAGAGCCTGGAGATGAGAAATAGTCTGGGGAATGGAATGCTTCTCCTTAATTAAGGAGGATCTGTTCGGAGAGTGTCTGGACAAATCCCCCCCGCACAAATCCATGGGTCCCAATGGGATGCACCCATGTGTGCTGAGGGAGGTGGCAGAAGTGACTGCTCAACTACCCACCGTCATCTTTGAAAGGTCACAAAGAACAGGAGAGGTGCCTGAAGACTGAAGGATAGCCAACATCACTCCAGTCTTTAAAAAGCACAAGGAGGACGAACTGGGTAATCACAGGCCAGTCACCTCGTTCCATCACCTTCCTGGGTGATCACCTATTCTGGATGTCATCTCCAAGCATTTGTAAGAGATGAAGGTTATCAGCAGTAGTCAACACAGATCCACCAAACAGAAATCATGCTTGACCAGTCCAGTAGCCTTCTGTAATGCCATTACCTGCTTGGTAGAGGAGGGGAGAGCATTTGTGTACCTTGACTTCAGCAAGGATATATTCAAAACCCACCTGGACACCTTCTTGTGTAATTTACTGTAGGGAACCTGCTTTAGCAGTAGGGTTTAACAAGATTATCTACAGGGGTCCTTTCCAACCCCTCTGATTCTGTGAAGCCACAGTATCCTCTGGAGAGGCAAAACCAGAAAATTATTTGTATGAAAATCCACATATTCTCAGATCTTCTAGTCAGAATACCATCTATTGACTGTCCCTTCAAGATATGCTGAGCCTCATATCACGTTCTCTCTCCTGTGATTCAAAATACCCAGCATTTCTTACACGCAAAACAACTGGAGCCTTGTACACATTTTCTCCTGGCCTGCCACAAAATGAAGGCGTGTTTCCTGGCAGTGGGTTTGTTGTTCTTCCAAACCGCTCTGCAGGGTCTGTTCAGTGTCACAGCCAACGCAGCCTGCTGCGGAGCAGCAAACTGAGGAAATGTCCTGGAACGGTTTTATTTGGAGCTGACATCTCCAATGGGGAGCTGATGCCTTGTGGAAAGATCCGAAGCAAAACTAATGCTGCCTCCAGAGCACAGCAGCTTCTGTTCTCCCTCTTCCCCATCATGGATCGTTCTTCTTCTACAAAATTAACAGAAACCACATTGCTAGGGGAAGACAGAGGAGAGCAATAGTCTGGAAACCAGAGGCCCAGGCACTTCTCTAGACTTCCCCACGCTTGTCCTCCCCCTAAGTCAATTGCCACTTCATTCTGTGCACCATCTTTCCTTTCTAGCCCCAGTCCACCTACTCTGTACTGGTCACAAGCAAGCCCTTCAAGCAACGTGTATCCTCCCAGTATATGTCAGCTTCCAGCCTGGTGCAATGGGGAGCACAGCTACAATATTTAAATATAACTGAAGATCAGCTAGTGAAAGCCACACTGTGCAGAAGGGGCTTGGTCAGCTTCTTATCTATTTAAAGGTTAAGTACTTCCCAGCACATTCAGTGTCAGCAATATTAAGGAAGTACCTCTTGTTCTTCTGTCCCAAGACCTCAAAAGCATGCATGGTCTGTCAGTGACAGACACAGAAGGATGAAAACGGAACCCCCACTGTTAAGGTGTTCCAGAGCACGGGCAGCACGGCTAGCGCTTGTCACACATCTTCAGCCACCTGCACAGAAGGAAAACAGTGGCCAGTGCTTCATCAGGAAGCAAGTTTCACTGGTGCACTTGACCTCTCTGCATTGCACCTGGGATGAATAAGATGCAGCCCTGCTCCCACCACCCTACAGCACTGCTTTGCCAGCTGCCTAGGCTCCTGCCTCCAAGCAGTCTTACAGGCAGGAGGAGAACCTGGTGCTCACCATCCCCCTGGCCACGTTCCCTGCCTATGCCCTCAGTACTCTTAAAGCTACAACACCATCCACTCACCCTCCCTTCAGCCACATGCTCAGAACAGCCCCAAGGGCAGGCAGCAGTGAAGACCTCACAAGCATCCAGACACTGGTGCACACAGGGAAGAGGAAGCTGTTATCAGACCCCAGTAACACAAAACAGCTGGTGCCGGGCTGGGGCAGCACTGCTCAGCCCTGCTGGAAGCAGAGCAGCAACTGTGGTCACAAAATTTTTAGCTCAGGCCCCCAGTGAATGAGGAGTCATTTCAGAGGAGGTTCAGTACAAGCAGTACTCAAAACCTTCCTTTTCCCAAACTGTTTCAGTAAGTCAGGCCAGACCCTAACCAGACTTCTTCTCAGCACACCCATATCTCTCTAGGTTCTGCTGGCTCAGTTACAGGTGATCCTGTAGCATATCCCCAGCATAATGGCTGCAGCTAAAGCACAATGGTCAGTGTAATGTGATGAAAAATGCAGCAATAATAGAAGAGTAGCAAAGTCCCAGGCTGCAGCAAGTGAGGATAGGCTCAAGTACAGCAGCCATGAGCACAGAAACAAAGGAAAAACATCTATTTACCTGTGGAAGGCCTCGGTAGGTAGGGATCTCCAGCAAGACCCTTCTGCTCACTCAGGTGCCCTGCATACACCTGAGCTCCCCTGGGTTGGCCCTGCCTTACCACCAGGTGCTCAATCACTGCCTCAGGGCATGACTTGCATTTCTGCTATAGTCAGGCAACTTTGGAAACCGTGCAAGACACGTGGCTTCACAGCAGTGGACTTCTAGCTGAGGCACTTCAACTCCCGTTTGTCACATGGGCTGCTCCATGTGTCCCACGCCTGTTCCCAGCTCTACTATCACCAATCCTAGCTGGCATCACATGAAGGTAAGGGTCTCTAGTAAAGCCTGTATAAACACAAGGGAAAGAAAAAAGAGAGTAATCTGCACTGGGAAAGAAAAAAAAAAAAAAAGCCCTCGGCAAGGCTACTGCGTCACTGGGAAGAGTAAAGAAAATGGGAGAGAGCTTGAAAACCACTTGCCCCAGAAGTAGTCCTGCACTTGCTCTTACAAGTGTGTCCCTGTGACCTCCTATCTCCCATGGGTTGTGTGTGGCCCAAGCCAAAGGCTGCTCAGAAATAGTTTTCGTGTCGTCAGAGTCTAAAATTGTCTATGTAAATACTTCAGGGGTAAGTTAACAATGCAGACCCAATCTCCACCCAACCCACACAGTATCTCAAGGCAGGCAGGTCAGTTCCAGCCTAGGTTTCAATTAAAGAGTACTTTGCGGTTAAAACTGTCCCTGCCTGCTTTTCCTTCAGGTTTAAAGTTCTTTTACAATACAGCTGCTTCTAATGTAGGCTTATTATTAGTCTCCATCTACATTACAACCTCCTCAGCTCACTGGAATGACCAGAAAACCCAACGAGAAAACAAACAGCACACGGCAGCCCTGGGAAAGGTAAACGGCCATTTGATAAGCAGAGTTTAGTTTTAATTAGTGGTGCTAAAGGGGTTTGGGAGTGCAATAACAGCTCAGAATATGGAGTAGCCCTCCTGTAGCACCCTAGTAAGAAGAGGTCATCCCACTTGCAGCCACAGTGGGACCAGAGTCAGAATAACCCAGAAAAAGCCTTAAAGCAGAGCTAGGAAAAGGACAACTTGATGAAGTGAGCCTTTACATGGCCCTATGACCACAAACTGGCTCTGTGACACTGCTACATGAACAATCAGAAAACCCCAGTATCTCCAGCTAGCAGCTTAAGTCAGCCAGGTAACCTCTCTCCAGCACTAGCATCGGGTACCTCAAATGCTTCTCTTCTGGATGTTAATCCCCTCTGCTGACACACAGCACAGCTGTGCACAAATGCCTGCAGAGGTGTGTTCTCTTTCATCTGGCCAGCAATCTTGTGCACCCTGAAGCATGAAGACTAATAGCCCTGCACAGTTGAGAAGATACTGTTATTCAAGGAAACAACTGGTCTTTCTTGTCCTTTATCATGCCCACAGTTCTCTTCAGTTGATCTGATCTCATCATTCAATACTTCTTTACAAGAGTTCTCAGGTCATCTTTCCAGCAGCCTTTCAGTACCCAAAGAGGGGCTGTAAAAAGGAAGGGGACAGACTCTTTAGCAGGGGCTGTTTTGACAGGACAAGGGGAAATGGTTTCAAACTAAAAGAGGGAAGATGTTGATTGGATATAAGAAAAAAGTTTTTAAAATAAGGGTGGGAACTGACACAAGTTGCCCATGGAGGCAGTAGGTGCCTCATCCTTGGAGATACTGAAGGTGAGGCTAGACAGGCTCTGAGCATCTGATGTAGTGTAGGTGTCCCTGTTTGTTGCAAGGAAGTTGGACCAGATGGCCCTTAAGGGTCTATTCCAACTCAAACTACTCCACAATCCTATTCATCCTTAGGATTTGTCCTGTGCTACAATAGCCCTTCAAGGCTTTGAACTCCCCTGGGCTGTTGCTCATTCCCTTGGGAGCTCATTACAGCCTGACAGCTCTCACTAACATTTTCCAGAACTCCCTGCTGATTAACAAAACTGCAAACACTCAAAGAAAAGGACACTCTCCTCTGCTCCATGCATGCTGATGGCAGAACTGAGGCTTATGGTGAAACACACAGGTTGTCCCCATGCAAGCCACATACATGTGCTGTCCATGTGGAGCCCTCCATCCCTTCCAGCCACTGCTCCCCTTCCCAATTTGGTTCACATGCGTGTGGTTTTAAAGCAATGAGATCATCTTTTGAAAAAGCTTTCTGCTTGGCTACAAACAAACCCAGGGCTGCGTGTGATCTAGGAGAGGCGCAGAGGCTGTGTTAATGAGGTTTACCATTTCCTCCAAAACGGGATGCTCACTGCATGTCACAAATGGCGGGGGACCAGACTCCTCTCTTACAGAAGAGACCCTCATTTAGAAACATGTCAAATCAACAAGACAACAGCAATATAACTGCCTTCAACCCTTACAACATCCTTGCAATACACTTTGACCCAACAAATAGAACAGCGAGATAGAAGAACTGACTTTTATCCTACAGACTGGACAGCTTTCCCCTCTGGAATCTCTAGACATTGGTTTATAATGCACAGCAGTACTGCTGTCTCTCACTGTTGGGAATATTCACTGAGGGGCACATGGAGAGAACTAGTTCAAAGCCACCTCCTCCCAGGAACACGATAATGGCACTCTGTCCCAGGATTTTCTCATTCCATCTTATCTGCTCTTCTGAGTGAAGCATTCCACCACTGCAGTGGTATTGCACAAGAGGTACTTGAGCATCGGAATCACGAGTGCTTAAATCTTTACTGCTTCTGAAGTTGGAAAAAGGCAAACAAATAAATTAAAATGGCAACATGAGCCTCAGGAGAAAAAAATCAATACAAGACTTGTGCTTTCTTTCAATGGGAAAAATTCACACACAAGTACACGCACTTTTGCTCAAAATCAAAAGGTGGTAATGCTCAGTAAGAAAAGTTTTTAAGGCCCTGTCTGTGTGGGACGCAAACACAGCTTAGCTGCACTGACCGAAGGTGAGGCAAATTTCTCCAGAAGTGCACCTACAGCAAGGGGAGGCACGTGTGAGAAATCACAGCAGAACTTTGGGATTTTAATGCCCCTTGCTAGGTACCTTTGAAAACTCTCACCATGGAACTGTCGGTGTCCTTATTCATAGCAGGGGAGACAGCCTTTAAAGGTCCCTTCCCATTGAGGACATTCTATGATTCTAATCTGAATCTGAGTGAGATCTCCAATGAATTCTATTTTAATATTTGGTTATCTCCTGACCTGTTTTCCTTCCCATCTAGCTATGAATGGTGACCTCTAAATGTGAGCATTTTCAGGCTGACTGAACCTCTCATCCTTTCTTCTCCATCCCTTAATTTCACAGGAGTTATGCTGGAGGATTTAACAGTGTTTACATTTACAAGCTTTGGGAATTTCATCTGCTTCCACTAAAGAACAGGAACCACTTGCCCAGTTTCACGACCCTCAAACCAACATAATTGCTTTCACTTGCCCCAGCTTGAAGGGGTTAAAACATGCGTTGCTTTTCACAAAGATAAGTTGTTTGCTTTTACAAACAGACTGCACATTCTTGTTCAAATAGTTTTAGCCCATTTATTGGGAGCAGCAGGATGTGGGGCAAGTTCTGTGCACCAGCAAAAGATCTCTCCTTCAAATCTAGTTGGTAATCCAAACAGAACTCCAGCCAAGGCACAAGCGAAGCATCTCCCAAGGCTAAGCAGGAAGCCCAAGATTGGGCAGAGCCTCTTTTCCCAGACCCTTTGGGGCTTCCCTGCCAGAGGCGTGCTGAGCAGGCAGGCTGCAGAAGAGCTGCCCCGCAGCACAGCCTGCTGGCACAGCTCAGTCAAAGCAGCGGTGTCTCAGCACTCAATCACGCCCAGGAAGCACAGAAAGACAAGACTGTAAGAAACACAGAGCATAGGATAACGTGCTGCTACACCCTCCTGATCCACAGCTGGGCTGTTTGGACACAGGCTGGACAATTACACTGAACAGCATAAGCGTGTTCACAGGAGATCGGGTTTATCTGGTCCAAAGACATGGGAGCATAAGAATGTTGGCCCAAAATGCTGTACAGCAAAGACCAGCTTCGCCCATGAGAAGCAGCCGTTCAGTAAAACCAACATACCAAAGCAGAGCCCTTGACCTACCTAGATATTCTAGCAGACAGGAGTCATCCTAGCTCTGGGTTATTCCTGCTGTTTTTTTCTAGAAAAGCACAGGCTTACAGGCCCTTATTTTGTGAAGGATGAGAGTATTTCCTTTTGAACACATAGACCAATTTCAGCCAAGTGCAACAAAGGTAATGAAGTTTCATGAGGCTTTGAGGCCATAGAGAAGAAACAACTAGAGCTGCCTTGGCTAGGGGAGGTGCTGTTATTGTGAACTTGTATTTACTACATACCAGAAAACCCACAAAGGAAGAAATCCTTAGAAATGCTTCAGTAGGGCAGGGCTCAGGTTTCCTCCTTTAATGCCAGAAATGAGCAACCATGAGACGAATCCAGAGAAACCAATTGCACACATACCTGTTTCCAAAGCTTCCCATGTGTTTTTTTATTACCTCCATCAGCTGCTTTAAAAGATAACACTCTAGTCCACCTTACACTCCCCTACTCTGGACACCACATGGCATATTATAAACCCACATGTTCAGTCTATAAGTCGTACATTCTGATTTTTCCTTTAAACAGCTTAGTATTAGTTTATTCCTTTCTTCTCTGCCATCTAGAACAGCATACTTCTACAAGCAAATAAATACTAGAGAGGTGGAACTAGAAGTAATGAAATCTAAATTTAATTCCAGGATGTTCCTGTGTTTTATCAAGAAAGAGGCCATGCAGCAGGTTGAAACCCAGTGTGCATCAAATATGCTATGCTTCACAGCAGCAGAGTGTTGTTTTTGGCAGATAGCATGGTAGGACCCTGACTATTGTTACACCAGGAATTCAGCAAGCAAACATTCAAAAGGTGTTGCATTTCCTTGTTTAACATACTTGCTGTTAACTACTGCAGCACTCTACCAAGAAAAAGGGATATGTTCTGGAAGGCAGGCTGTCACCCCAACAGAACAAATGGGTTTGAGGTAGAAACAGTTTGCTGTTGATGGCCTCCAACACATAAAGAGCCAGCAGGGAGGAAGCTCTCATACCTTCTGACCTGTGTATCAAGCCACTGCTAGAGCAGAGCCCTTCAGAGGACCCCATGTGCAACCCAGCTTCTACAGGCCCACTGCCCACCCCCCTCCCATGTCCATTGAGTAGCGGGATGCGAAAGCATTATAAAAGCAGCAAAGCTGCTAAATCTTTACAACTGGTTTCAATGTACAAGCCCCAAAATACACTTTGAGTTTTAGAGGCTATGCTCCAGACAATTATTTTTAATGCATTAACTGGTCTTGTCTCACAAACACTGGGATGCAAAGAACTTACTTGCTGTGTCACCAGCTGGCACTATGCTTTGAGGTCATTATGGTTTGCATGATGATCTCTATCTTGTGTGTAAAATTGCACCAGGCAAGACATGCTCCAGTGCTCTGACTTGAAATAAAAACTTCAGTTTCTGCTGAGACAGTAATCCACAGCTGGAAGTGCCATTACTTCATAAGAACAAAACATGACAAACTGTGCCAGGATGCGAGGAGGAGAGCAAGATGTACACATACTTGGGGCTGTGGGAACTGCAAAAAGCTTCTGATGAGGAGTCACCTTCCTGTAGGAACCTGTCAAGAAGCCACAAGGATTTTTATGATAGTGGTTTCTTTCAGCTGCGATGCAGTTGTAACATCCTCATTCTGTCCATGAGAAACTCCTTCAGACTTGTAAATACAGTTGTAGCCCAAGTCCAACTCTCGTAATTATATCATACATACTTAAACTATCCCTGCAGGGCTTTGTTTGTGTTTTAATAAACAAACCCTAAGAAGTGTCTGTTTTTAGAAAAGAAAACAATCTTAAGCAGGCCCCTTTCTACTCTGAGAAATCAGTACAGGGCTCTAAAATCACTTTAAAGAGAAGAACAAATAATTAATGTAACTTTACAAGCTTCTGCTCCACTCCACAGAATCTGGCATCTGACTTCTGTTCTTCTTCAATGAGCAGATCCACAGAGACCAACAGAAATAAGGCTATAGTTGGCGTGAAGTTCATCCAAAAAATCCTTTTTTCCAAGATCAGCTATTTCAATTCCAGTGATTACAAAGTTTGCCCTTGTGTAATGGCTCAGGTAACTTGAAAAAAAAAAATTACTACATAACAGCTGCAACACCAACTCTTTATGCAGGAAGGCACTTCCTGCAGAGAAGAATTCACTCACACAGCAAGAGATTAAAACAGAGAGCATTATTAACTGGACTCACCCTACCTAAAAGCAAGCATCTATTTGAGATGTCTAAATGAGGAAAAAAAGTAGAGAATTGAATCCAAGGTAACACCCAGGTCCTTACTCAGGAGACAGCAGGGAGCTGAGACAGCTCTTATCTCAGTATCTTGAATACAGTGCAAAGACCACATGCTTAGGTCTGTGGTTAGTGACTCACCTGCTTAAGTCATGCAATTAAGGTGAAACCTGAGATCTCTATGTAAATATAAGTCTCTGGACTTCACAGTTATGGAGCATCTGCCTGACATCTGCTAATAGCTCAGAGCAGTCGTACTGACTCCCAGGCATCTCAACTGGCTTCAATCCCCAAGCTATACTGAGGGACGTTCCCAACACTGCATCGGATGCATCAGTCCAGTTAAAAGAAATACAACGCACACTGATCTCGTGTTTTGCTAGCAGAATACATACCCCACTCAAATAAGAATGAAATTAAACACTGAAGAATGTTTGCTGAAAAATCAAGTGCTTTCTACTCTCTCTCAACTGCAGGTCTGAGATCAGCTGTGTGTACAGGTGCAGTCAGAGTTCCAGATGATTGGTGACTCTAAGCTGGTCCAGAATGCAAGAATGAGAAAGCTTGATGCTCCATTCACAGCAATTAATAAGCACACTAAATGTGTCTGAATACCTGGGAGAATGGCAGCGTAACACCCTGAAAGAACAGAAGCCATACTTGGAAAGACGATCAGCATTTTCCATGACACGGTCACACCTCCAGTGCAGCCTTCTAAGACCTTGTAGTTGGAACATTCAAGCAGAGCTCATCTGCATAAGCCCCAAAAGGCCACTTGTCTGCTGCTAAGCTGGCAAGGACAGGAATGAAAACAGAAATGCAACAAGATATGCCCTTCCAGAACCCCATTTATTGAATGAATACAAAAATAAGATCATGTAAATGTAGAGGCACAGTAATCTGCTCCATGGTGAAAAGATATCTTGGGTTAGCAGTGAACAGTGTTTACAATGCCTTGTAAACAGACCTCTTAATAAGCAAGAAGCGTACCGAAACATGACATTGGATTAGAAGCTCCCTGTTGTGGCAATACTCCACACTTCTCGTCTAGTGATGTCAGAGCATTCTGTAAGAGCTGGGAGCATCCTTCACTTCATTTCCAGAGAGGAGCACACGAAGCCAATGAAACATGATGAACTTGCGCTCTAACAGTGCAAAAAGCACCATGTCATTTTCAGAGGACGTCATCTTACCTCTTGATAGGTTAGCTTTGCAATGAAAAATAATGGCCAAAACTATTGTGCATTATGGAAAAGTTTTAAGAATGGCTATTCTTAAAGCAATCTCTTGCAGTTGAATAAAAAATATATATATATATATTTTTTTTTTCTTACTACAGTACATGGCATTTCTCCTAAATTGCACCAGAAGTAACTTTGGAAGCACTTTCAGTTTGTGTGATAGGCAAATAGGAAAGACAAAGTTGGGTAGGTTTTCAGTCTCCTTTCCGTCTCTCTTACCCATTACTTTATCCCCACCTTTTCACATCTCTGAGTCCACATACATTCCATTGATCAGGTAATCCACTTGCGTATAATCTTTCTTTTTGTAACTTTCATAAGCCTGCATGAGAAAAAGAACTATAACAGTTATTAAAAAAAAAGTACCAAATAAAAGCACTGCAAGAAGCAAACTCTTATCCACTAAGTACTGAGTCAGAGGCTCAGCAGCGATGAGAAGATATTCACTGTTCGTGCCCTGAGTCTCTGCAATGCTCAGTGCTGTTGTACCAGGTGAGTTTGCTGGAGCTGTGGTTGTATGCTTAGTTGAGGGAACGTGAGATGTCGACCTTATTCCATGCTCAGTCATAGCTTCTGATGTAGGGCCAATAGTTAAAACCGTGGCACCTTTGGTAGAACCCCGAAAAGAAGACGATTCACTCAAGAATGTCGAGGCTTTACTTGTTTTTGGCAACGTTACAGCTGTTGGCTTCACAGAATGTGGACTCACAGAGGGGGTGAGTGCAGCAGAGGTCTGGGCATCCTGCTGGGTGGAGGTGTTTAATGGTGGGCTTGGTGTCTTCAGCCCAACTTCAACAGAAGTGAGGTTACTGGAGCGGGATGTGCTCTCTAGGTTAAACTGCTGTGTTTCACTCGTACCTGCTTCAGAAGTGGCAGCAAGGGGAGAAGTAGAAGTGGAAGAAGGAGGCAGTACTGAACCAAAGCTACTATTTCCTAAGTTATCAGTGGTGATCGGAAGCTCGGTGACGTTGCTGGAAGTGGAAGCAGTAACATTAACAGGAGAGGGAGAAAAGACAGTGGATGACATGGCTGTAGTCTGGAGACTTCCAGAGGCATTGGAAGCTTTGGTAGTTGTTTCAGAAGTCGCAGTGAGGACAGTTATACTTGTGCCAGTCGATACGACTGTGGTAGTGCTGGCAGTCACTGTTGTGGTGGCACTGTTGCTTGCAGCTGTTGTTGCTCCTGTATTTGCTGAGTCAGCAACAAGCAAACGCCTCAAGCGTATCCTGTAAGCCTGAGTGGTTGAAAAAAACAGGTTTTCTCTGTTGCGCTGTTCAACCTGTGCATTTACTGACCTCTTTTTTTCCTGTTGATAGCTTTGGTGGTGAAACAGGAGAGCTTCCCCGAAGACAACTTCTTTAAAGAGAAAGAAACAATGAGTTCCCTAAAAATAAAACTCTGAAGCCCAAATCTGACCTTACTCACACATGCTTGAGGTGACTTTTCAACTTTCTGCCTTGAAACTGCAATGTTACTAAGGCTGCACTGATTGTACAAGCAGGCTCTGGCACAAAAATCCTGGCAATTCCAGGGAAAAAAAAGAAAAAAACAATGCCAAAATATTTTCCCTTTCTCTTAAAAAAAAACCAAGGTACATCTGTTATGTCTTTATTTTTCAAAGGACAGACTGTGGAATGCAAATGGACTGAATGAATCATGCCTTTAAAATAGAGAGGCCAATAAAAGTTACCCATCATGCACACATAAGTGCCAGAGCTGTTACCAGACAAGTATAACAATTCTTCCTTTTACAATTTCAGTTCAACAAATTCCAGTTTACAGAATCATTATGCAGGTATTTTCACAACCCATCTCCCTTGCCAGTGATGGTCTTAATTTAAGGCAAAAGGATCAGATCTTGGATTTAGCAAGAGTTTGAACTACAGCATTACCTCCCAGCAGATCTCTGATGTCTTGGTCTCCAGCATCCTGGCACACGCTTAGCCAGTCACACCGCAAGAGGATGCAGTGACTCTGGTAGGACACAGACCAGTTGCACTGATGGTTACCTAAAAACAGCAGGAGACAGGTAATGGTTAATAGTCCTGGTAAAACACACATAGAACCCTCATAATCCTTCAGGCCAGAACAGACTTCACCTAAAGTCAGATTCTTCAAAAGCTTGCCTAGATCCCATTTAAATGCTAGCATCCAACTAGATGTCTTAATGAAGAAAAAAAAAGAAAAAGTGAGTTGCAGCTGAGATGACATCTGTCACCCACAGGAGATGGCTCTCATCTCAGTCCTTGAAGTTGCAAAGAAATTTATTCCTTAGCTGCTGAACCACAATACCACTAGCCAGGGGAGGCATCACAGAAATTGCATTTCAGTCAGTCAAATCCCAACAAGTTAAATAAGCTCACAGAAGGAACTCCCCCTCCTGGCATCCCTTCTAACTCATTAGCTTGTTTCTGTCCTTGTCTGCGTACACACAAACAAGCTTTGAGGAAGAAACGAGCATCCTCCAACCAGCACATCTTGAACACTGTGCTCTGCTTGTGGCTCCTCAACATACAAAAGCAGCATCGACATATTGGAGTGAGTCCAGGGAGGCTACTAGATGGTAGGGAGGCTGCTGTACTTGATTTGAGAGCACTGGATTTGTTCATTCTGAAGAAGAGAAGGCAAAGAGGAAATTCTCATTGCTCTCCTTCTCCACGTACTGGAAGGGAATGCCACTCACAAGCCAAATTCTTCTTGAGGGCACACAGGGAGAGGCAGCAGACAGCGAGTGCCAACACAGCAAACTCCATCTCAACACAAAGGGAAAAATGAGCTTCCACCATAAGGGCAGTCAACTGCTGGGCTGGAAGCCTGGGAGCTTATATACCCTCCATTAGTCCTTGAACAGCCTGATCTACACTGGTTCTGCTTTGACATGGCTTTGGACGACAGATATATTCAACAGATTCCTTGGTGACTTAGCTATGCAGCAATTCTATGTTAATATCACCTACCATGCGGTTCATTTCAGGGACTGGGAAATATCGCCTGTTGTAACAAGCAGCCACAGGAGAAGACAACAGAACACTCAGTTTGTGATGAATCATCACCGACTGACCACCCATCAGCAGATTAAAGAGAACTTAAATGTACAGTAGTAGCAGCAGGTCATTTCTGTGTTCTATTGGAAGTGTAAGAAAGGGCAAAGAACAGGCACATGTGGTACATATGGCATTTAAAGCTCTTATCTACCAGGAGAGTTACCTTCACTGAGAATATTAAGGATATCAGAGGCTTGAAGTTTTCATAATAAAACATTTACACTACCACTGTTACCACAAGAATTTGGAGAAAAATTATGAGCTTGAAGAAATCCCTGTACCTACAGCTGAATGTGCCATTTCCCAATCTCACCTTCTGTTCCTCTCTTGATAAACTATCCTAGAAGAGAATCACAGACCATCTACCATTGTAAGTTGAATCATTTCTTGCTTCTTGGGTGAACAAAAAGCCATCACCATACTTTGCATTAGTATGTATCTAAGTCAGTTTAAATCACAGAATCACAGAATCACAGAATTGTAGGGGTTGGAAGGGACCTCCAGAGATCATCGAGTCCAACCCCCCTGCCAAAGCAGGTTCCCTACACCAGGTCACACAGGAAGGCATCCAGGCAGGTCTTGAACATCTCCAGAGAAGGAGACTCCACCACCTCCCTGGGCAGCCTGTTCCAGTGCTCCGTCACCCTCACTGTAAAGAAGTTCTTGCGCATGTTTGTGCGGAACTTCCTATGCTGCAGTTTCCAGCCGTTTCCCCTTGTCCTGTCTCCACTCACCACTGAAAACAGTCCGGCCTCGCCATTCTGCCCCCCACACCTTAGATATTTATAGACCTGGATCAGGTCCCCTCTCAGTCTTCTCTTCTCAAGGCTGAACAGACCCAGTTCACTCAGCCTTTCCTCATAGGAGAGATGCTCCAGGCCCTTCACCATCTTCGTGGCCCTCCGCTGGACTCTTTCCAAGAGATCCTTGTCTTTTTTGTACTGGGGAGCCCAGAACTGGACGCAGTACTCCAGTTGAGGCCTCACCAGGGCAGAGTAGAGGGGGAGGATCACCTCCCTCGACCTGCTGGACACGCTCTTTTTAATGCACCCCAGTAAGCCATTGGCCCTCTTGGCCACAAGGGCACACTGCTGGCTCATGGCCAACCTGTCATCCACCAGGACACCCAGGTCCCTTTCCGCAGAGCTCCCCTCCAGCAGCTCATCCCCCAACCTGTACTGGTGCATGCAATTATTCCTCCCCAGATGCAAGACTCTACACTTGCTTTTGTTAAACCTCATCCGGTTTTTTTCTGCCCAGCTCTCCAGCCTATCCAGGTCTTGCTGAATGGCAACACAGCCTTCAGGCATGTCAGCCAATCCTCCCAACTTCGTATCATCAGCAAACTTGCTGAGGGTGGCCATTATCCCCTCATCAAGGTCATTGATGAAGATGTTGAACAAGACCGGACCCAGCACTGACCCCTGAGGAACACCGTTAGTTACAAGCCTCCAATAAAATCAATAAAATCCAATAAATCAGTTCAAAATAGTTCAGAAAAGGATGGAGGGGTCAGCACTGTTACAGCACTCTGACTTCTGCTACCATCGGAAATGCATCCAGCTGCCCCAGGACAGCAAAGTACTCCTACAGAAGTGGACTGATGGGTGCTCCCCTCAACGAGAACCTGGAGCTGGAGACTGAGGCTCCAGCTGATGTTTCCAATGCAAGACTCTTGCCCCCCAGTCACTCCTCTTTGCTCACTTCCAATTAGGAGGCCTCAGGTAGAAAAAGCAGCAGAAACCGGAGGGACAACAAAAGCTGTACAGAGCCATTTTGAAAGGAAAGCAAGTAGGCAACAAACATCAAGATCTCGCCATACAAAAGTGGTTTATTTCATTTTTAAATCTGCTATCACTGGAAAGAAATCACAGATCCTCAAAGGCAAGCAGAAACCAAATACTGGTTTCTGTATTAAACCAAGCACTGGAGAAGCAGGGAGCGGGAATATTTGCTCTTGCAGACACGTTGTATTTTCCCTCACCCAGAATGATGACCAGGTGGCACTGCTCCCTGAGCCAGGCTGTTCAGACACTGAGATTCCCAGCCCTGGACCAACCACCATAGATACATCCTGGGAAAGTGCTAGAGTGTGGCCTGTGATGCAAAAGGAATAACAGAAGCTTATTTGCTTTCCAACACGGGTTCATCTTGCTCATCAGGAGTCCAGGAATCCCCAGCTGGCAGATCCTTGCCAAGAGCTCAAAAACTCTAGGTGTTAAAAGAAGGCATCCTTATGATGTTCCTATCAATCTCAGACATTAATTTCCCATCTAATCTCTACCACAGCATCACTGACTCTCTGTAGGTGCTACAAGCTTTCACTGGATGGGACTAGATAAGTTAGGGTCCTTAACAAGGACACCTCTGAAATACTTGTTTAGAAGTTGAAGACTACTTTAGAAGTATAAAGACATCACAGAGGTAAACACCACAAAACTCTTCTCTGGTCTTGTTTAATTCTGTGCTTGATAGCAGGATAATTAACGCCTCATTTCTAAGGGGGGGGAAAAAAACCCAAAACCACGAATACCAGTGAACAAAGACTACTCATTCCAAAGCAGCTGTCTACTCTATAGCTCTGTTCACTTGCACACATCTGGCAGCATGGAATTACCCTCCAAGTCAAGTGACCTAACACCATTTGCACGCTACTAGCGCATACTAAGTGCACATGAATGCTGTTTCTTACAAAAGCTAGAAAGGCCATAGGAAATGACTGTTCTGAATTCAATTTAACCAAAGCTGTCAGAAATTATTTAGCACCAAAGTACTGCACAAAGAAGCCATACTTGTAAATGCCTGTAAACAACTGGAGCTATGAAAAAAAAAAAAAAAAAAAGGTTGTTATCAGGGGAGCAGAAGAAACCTTTAAGGAAGGGAAAAATCAGCTGGAATTCCTGCCCAAGGTCAAGAACCTTACCTGAAGCAGCTGGGCCTTTACAAGCCTGCCTGCATTGCTTTTCAGTTGTCAGCCTGTTTATTTGCACTACATGCACACCTCTGGCTTTCAGGACAGAAAATCTGTTTTCGCATATACAGAAGGAGATCAGTAGGAAGAATACAACAGCAGTCCACATCTTCAGGGTTGGCCTTGCAGGCAGCTCTCTTTTCAGGAGCCTGCAGTCCAGGGAAATGCTTTCTTATATCAGCTTCCAATCAGCTGCAGTATCCCTATAAAAGAAAAAGAAAACAACTGATTTATATGAAAAGGTTGCAAAAAAAAAAAGAAAAAAAAGGTTTTACTAAACACAATCCTGACAGCAGGAATGGAAAGGAGAAAAAAAAAAAAGCACAAAAAGCAAGTTGGTATCATTGCACAACACACAAGCAATGAAGCAGACGCAGAAAGAGAAAAGCCTATTCCCAAATTCAGTGTCTTTCTTTGGAAACACAGCACTTTGCTCTACCTTTCTCAGACTCCAATAGAGAACAACTCAACTCAAAAGCTAAAAGTGTAACTAAAGTTATACTTTATTCCTTTATTTTCCTTAACATTCAAGGGTGAAAAATTTTTAAAGATGTGAAATTTATCTTCCACAGTCAACATCTCCACAAAGAGCAGGAAGAGCTTTGCTACCTATTGTTCTGATTTCAGCTGGCAGAGTTTATCTGTCTGTTGTCAAATACTCAGAACGTACAAAGCCAAACTTAACGCCCATAGCAGCACAGATACGGTGCCTTTGGACTCAGTCTGGAATCCTTCATCTGTCCTCAGACTCAGCAGACATGCTTTCACCAGCCTGGGCATACTGGTAATACAGGGATCTACAGATCCTGCATATACGCAGAACCCAGCCCTGTCTTAGTGCCAAGTCAATCACAATCAAGCATCAGGATTGGTTCATTCCTGCTTTGATTTTCCTGCTGATCGTCAAAATTGTTGATTCAAAACAAGCAAGAGCCAGTAATTCATACTGTAAGACACACCAGCTATTGCTGAAGGAGATTCACACCCATTGCAAGGCTCCTCTTCTCCACACAAAGCAACTAATAGGCAATGCCTCTTCTTCGTTACCAATGCACACAAGAGAGTCCCAGCAGATGGGATCTCATCCTTACAGTCACTGAACAGCTCCCATTGACTTCGGAGCAGATCATCAGCTTCTATCTGGACTCACTGGTTGTTTCCATTTCCCCCCTTGCCCCCCCAAGTTTTATATGAACAGCCTGAACCAGACTAAACGTTGACTTCTACCCTAAGTAGCTTTTAAAGGCAACTCTCTTTCTCACCTAAAGCAAGCTTTAGTCCTCATCCCACAGTTATGATAAGACATATCATGTGCTTCAAGAAGTGTCACGATGCAACTTTGCCTGATGTCTCAGAGGTGTACACGACTACTGCATTTGAAGACACAAACAGATCATAGCACAGAGGATGAGCTGCAGGTGTGAATGTTATAAATAAGCACAGCAGAAAGCATCCAACAATCCAACAAGCCCACAGTCTCGATTCCACCACACATGCAAGGTTTACCTTGAGCTCTGAACTCTAGTCCCAGCCACATTTGGGTGTTTAAGAACTTGCATTAGAGCCCTCCACCCACCAACCACGAAAGCCCATGATAATATTTATGAGTAATTCTAGATCGTGACATTTTGATGCCTTAATGAAATTTCCTGCGTTTTCTCTTTACTCCAGTTTCCAAAGTCCTGACCAGGGTAACAGAAGTTTAAACTCAAAACTACCCTCCCTGCAAAAGGGTGAAACATCAACAGCTGTTCCAGACTATGCTGGGCTGCCAATAAGTCAAAGGTAGGAACAAATCTTGACCGTAAGTTGCAGTGCATCAAATTCAGCATCCCTAGTCACTCTGTAAGTTCTATGAGGAAGTGCCACGTGCTTCCCAATGCACCCTTCCTGCTTACCTCATATTTATCCTAGTTATAAAAAGAGTTTTTTTCCAAGTAGGTTTCTCACTCCAGCCAGAAGTTCATGCTGGGTCGTCCCACCTGGCAGTTGGAAGCATTTCAAGCCCCAGCAGGGAACGGCAGCTCACCAGCCCCATCTAGTCCTGCCAGCCCAGTTCTGCTAAGGGGAGAGTTGTGCATTGCACAACAACAGCCCTGTGCAACAATCAGGTGATCACTGCTTATCAGTTAGTCACCTTACACAGAAACAGTTGCAGGTTTTTCCCCGTTTTTTTTTTTTTTTTTTGCTTGTTTGTTTCACAGGTCACCAGCAGAGATTCAGCAAGCAGTACTTGGCTCACAGAAAAAAGATGTTAAAGAGTAAGCTTTATATTTTAAAGAGAGTCCTGCTCATGTTTGCACTAACCTCTCAAGGTAAGGAGGTGTAAGAAGGCTTACAAAAAATTATATTTTATAGCCTAAAAAGAGTCAACAGGAGTGAACAGGTTCTGCAATAATACATGCATTTACTCCTTTGTCCAGGCCAGAGAATGAAGGGGGCTCAAGGGTGACCTTATTGCTCTCCACAGTGACATAAAAAGAGGTGGAGGTTGGCATCTTCTCCCTGATAACAGTGACAGGACGAGATGGAATGGCCTCAAGTTGCACCGAGAAGTTTCAGGTTGGATATCAGGAAACCTTTCTTCTCAGAAAGAGTGGTGACGCAGTGGCACAGACTGCCCAGAGAGGTGGTACAGTCACCATCCCTGGAGGTTTCCAAGAAACCTTTAGATGTGGTACTAAGAGACACAGTGAGGATGGGTTAGTAGTCAGACTTGGTGATCTTTGTGGTCATTTCCAGCCCTAATGATCCTATGATTCTAAACACGGCTGGCGCCCAGCAGACATTGGACCCAATGACCAAAAGGTTCTGGGAGAGCTCTGATCACAGCACTAATAGGGGATTAAGAATAGATAGTATGAATATACTTACATGGCACAAATGCAGGTGCTCAGGAGGTGGTAAATACGGGTGGTGTGGTGGCAAGACTACACACACATTAATCAAGCCTTCACACAATCCCATACATCCATAGCAAGAGGCAAAATTACTTACAGATCACTCTTCCAACTTAACCACCGCCTGTTATAAGTACAAGCAATAGGCTTTATTTCTTCATTCCCCTCATGCTTCTAACCCATCCCATATGGTTCTATTTGTACTCCAACTCCAAGAAACTCCACTGAGCACTCACCCCACACAGCTATGTCCCAGAAGAGCACTTGCTAAAGCTTCCCCTCCCAGTTCTGTTGCTCCCCAGATTACACCATCCTCTGCTTTAGTCAGAAACAACAAAAATCAACACTAGTACTATCAGAAGCAATTTTGAGAAATCAGGGCACAATTCATTCTTTGAGCACTACCTTCTCCATATGTAAAGCATCCCCCAAGGAAATTAAAAGTCAAAACAAACCACAAAAGACAGCGAAGGAATAAAATCTGGGGGAAAAAAAACTACACTCTGAGAAGTGTAAAATTTACTTTTACCATCTGTGGCTACAAATCAACAGGGAACAAGCACACTGGAAAACCAGAATAACTTTGAGTCAACAACTAAATGACTGATGGCTTTGCAATGTACACAGACATCCAGAGGGCACTGCCTGCTGGGTTTCAGAAGTGTTCCTCCATTCTTGCTGATTTCCCTGAACTCAAGCAAAGGAATTATGATGGGGGAGGAGGGAGGGGAAGATAAATAAAATCAAAGTGTTATTTCAAACAACATCCATTTGAATGGGTTGATGTTGAATATGAACCCTTGGCTCCATGCCCTCTCGGTCAGCCTTTTGCTCTTGGTTAAGCAGCTGCAAGGTACGTGCACCGCCTGAACACAGCATGGCAAAAGGAATGAGGTACAATTAGACCAATATGTGGAAGGAGGGAAGGAGTGTGTTAGAAATCACAGCTGCAAAGTGAGCAAACAAAGCAAGTCATTTAGGGCAGTATGTGCTGTTTTGAGCAGTCAGCACATACTGGTCCAAAACTCATACTAACAAGTGCATGTGCGTGGACTAGACATGAAATAAGGTCAGAGAGCTGCAAATAAATCATCTTCCGTTCCCCTGGAGCACGTCTGCCTGTTTCTGACAGAAGGTGCAAAGAAACTTTGAGGTTTAGCACAGTTTTAGGTAGGAAGGTGCACAGCAGGTGGTGTATAGCACAGAAATGCTCCAAAGGAATCCAAGTAAAAGAACATGGCACACAACTGCAGGGACCACGATCTCTTTCTTCACTGCAAGAAAGCCATTCATGCAGTTCATGCTCCCATGGGCCAGGCCAGAGCAGAATGGAACTCAGCAAGGCTCCTCATGCTGCAGGGAAATAATGTGAGGACATGCTACAGGATCCTGGTGTCCTCAGAACAACAACACAGAGAAAACAAGGGTGGAATGCACTCTATAAACAACGAGGCTATTTCTCGCATTAAGCTGAAAAGACAGAAGGCCTGGCTTCAACTTACTATTGTTGCTAAATATTGTGTGTGTTGTCAGCTATCAGAACAAGTGTATATTTTACCTTTTAGAAAACAATTAAACCAGGCTTTGCTAAGGAAAGACATGCATATATTGTCCTGCAAATCAAGGCCAGAACATAGGAGGCAAAGAATCTGTGCTGCAATCTTGAGAAGCATTTGGCTTTCCAAGCTTGTCCCTGAAGTGGCACACACAGGCAGGTCTGGGAACAGAAGGGGCAGCACCCAAGTAAATGAGGCTGACTTCTGAATCACTGTTGCATCAGTGGGTGAGAGGGAGAGATGAGGATAATGGCAGGGAACTACTTATCCCATCAAGAAAGCTTTACTTTGGTCCTGATTTGTATCTGCAACAGTGTCTGCCACATATATCAGGTTGAGGATGTGCAAGAACACCACTTTGTTACTTTGCCAGAGGAAAAAACAAACAAACAAAAAAAACAGCTGGCCCTTTAGATTGTTTTCAGATGATTTTAACTACATTATGTAAAGAACTTGCCCCAGAGCAAGTAAATACAGTTTGAAAGGCAAGTTCAACACCTCCATTAATATGTCCTCCCCAAGATCTCCCACTGAGCACTACCCATGGCTAGCTGAGCGCAGCCAGAGCAACTTGCATCACTCTCTGAACAGCAGCCTTGGAGTCATTAAGTTCCCTTAGTTCCTGAGGAGGGTTAATGACAAATTACACAGCTGTTTCTACAAAATGTCCCCTGCTATAAACAACAAAGGACAAACTGATCAGATGTGGTGAAGCAGGAGTGCTGTGGATCACAGGGCAGAGAATGTACTGCTGATGACTGGGTAGGAGGTCATAAAATCATAGAAGAGTTTGGGTTGGAAGGGACCTTAAAACCAGTTCCAATCCCCTGCTGTAGGTAGGGCTGCCCCCCACCAGATCAGGCTGCCAAAGGCCCCATCCAGCTCAGCTTTGAATGCCTCCAGGGATGGGCACCCACAACCTCTCTGGGCAACCAGGTCTCAGGTCTGAGCTCAATTCCTTCATTTCCAAGACATTTACGCTGTGTGAAGCAGCCTACTTCCTTAACAAAGCCAGGCTATTGCAGTCAAATGTTCATTTGCTGTTCTAATGAAAGCTCTCCCCATCACTTCCAGTATTAACAAAATGTTCCACTGGGAGAATGCCTAAAGTGAGATGTGCAGAGCTCTTGTACTCCCCAGGAGAATCTTCATGAAAGACACAACTAGAAGTCAGCCATGGATATGCCAGCCAGGCTAGTCTGCTGCCTGGCAAGCTGTATCTGATAACCACTGGGAGATGATGTGACCCAGAGCAGCTCACAAACTTTCTAGTAGCTCACCATAAGGACAGAGATGTATAAAACCCACTCATTTTCTACAAGAATTGCCTAGAATGTTTAACAGCATTGAATCATTACATCCACAGAAGTAACTTCCACAAAAATGTTCTTGGGTGAACATCTCCCTGTTCCTTGTCAGGAGTGAGACCTTTCCACAAAGAGAAGTACCATCTGCTGCTACACCAGGACACAAGTTGCATGTGCTCTGAAATAAGATGCTGGTGTGAGTCAGGAAGAATGTCATTTATATTCCTTCTGCTATCACACAGCTTCTTCAGAGCGTAGCACCACACAGCTGGCCATGTATTACAGAGGAGCTGGCACTCATCTGCATCAGCAGGCACTCCTCACTGCAGCAGGCAGAACAGAACAGAACAGAGCGTTCGATGGATACCAGTGTGGTGCCCTCTGTGGTGCTGCCTCTGCTGGGGTTTCTCCCTGCCTATGTCCACAAGGAAGGAAAAACCAATCCTACAAAGCCAGAGCCCACAAAGACTCCACCACATTTGATTCTTAAGGACAGCCTCCGGTGAGGCTTCTTGAGCTGTTACAAGCTCTGAAGTCTGCTGTGGAAACGGTGATCTACAGAAGAAGTTTGCAGCTGCTGCAGCAAGCATGTGTCCAGCTGCCCCCTATGACTACCTGCAAGAAAATCCATTCTGCTGCTTGTAAATGGCCAAACAGTTAATGCAACCAGACCTTACGAAATACTCTGGTGTAATTGGAACAAACACTTCAAAGGCTCTTCAAAGGGTGGTGGGAGCTCCAAGTTTGGCAGAGAAGCTCTGTGATCACATGGAGACTTGGCTGACACACACACATTCCCCATGTAAAAAGCACTTTAGGCTCCATGCTGACCAACGTATGACACATGAAACAGGGCCAAGGCTACGCTCTGCAAAGCTCTCTGGTAACAGCAACAGGGAGCAGAAGCAGGAGCTTGGAACTAGATGACACCCAGAGGTCCCCTCGAGCTCCCCGCAGTCCAGCAAAAAGAATGGGAATCTATTTCCATGTAACAGATGGACTAATTGCAGGACCTGAATGGCAGACTTCATTCCCCAGATGACGTGTTATACCCTTCAGGCTCCAGCTTATCAGCAACTCACTCAGTCTTCCTTTCCCAACAGAGAACCCAGAGAGCAAAGAGGTTTTAGTGGTTAGAGCCCATGTCTGGCAGCTGACAAAACTAGAGCTCAGGTTCTTTCTCTACCTCCAGCTTCCTGTGAGAGTGATGCAGTGCTACTGACTCAGTCTGTGGCAGATAGAGCAGCAGTGGTTTTTGCGGTTGGCTTTGTTTCAGTTGGTTTTGTTTTGAATGCCTATCAGCTTTATCCACCTCCTATGTCACAGAGCATCTCGGCTCCCACCTACCCTCACCATTTCCATCACTGAGCATAAGGCAGTTTGCACAGTTCTTACTTAACTAATGAGGACAGTGCAATGCACTGAGGCTTCATGCCTATCACACATCAAGCCTTGCCTCCAACAAAAACAAATGTCAAAGTCTAAAACACAAGAAGCCCTCCCAGCACCACCCACTGTCCTTCCTCACCCATGTTCACCCCCATGTTCTGTACTTAACATGGTGAGAACTACTACTCAACCGGGCTTCTCCTGTGAAAAATGACTGGACAGCTGTTTCATTTGTGAAAATGCAGCTTGCTTCAGAATATGTGAAACAATTCCATTTTGCATATGAAGAGAGATGAACTGCCAAAGAGTAACTGTATAAAGCTGGGAACAGACAATAAATCTGTCAACACAAATTCTTCCAAGCAATGAAAATGTGCAGTACAGCAGAAATGCAACCTTGCCTGTTCTGACCCATACCCAAAGAAGATACCAAATGTTCAGGTTCACTGTTGTCTCACAGGAACAGGAGCATTTGACGACACATGCTTCTAATTAAACAGCTTTCAGCAGTTACCCCCAGAGAAACCACCCCAGTAGGCTCCCACTTAAACAGAAAAGCTCTGTCCAAAAACAAGGTTCTGCAGGTTAAGCCTGTGCATGACTTTGAGCAGGGCTATGCAAAGACATGACGGTACCCTACACTACAAAAGCATAAGGCAACACCATGGAGAGCTGAGGAACAGAGAAGAAAGTTCTCCTTTCCCATGCAGTCATTGCATTAGGATCTTTTTGCTCAGCCCTAAAAGATGGGACTAAGGAGAGTGATGCTGGATCTCTCTTTTCTCTAAGGATGGAGGATCTTTGTGCAAATCCCTGAAATGCAGAAAATTGAATCAAAAGCGATCTGCCTCCACTGTAGGTCATCATCAAAAGCAAATCAACCAAAAAAACTCCTATAATCTAGGAGTCTTTTTTATTCTTCCCTGTTTAATCTTGTTAAAAAACAAAGGTTGCTTTATAGAGAAGAACTGCCAGATGAGATGCAGCAAGAAGACATTCCAGCTTATCACAGGCCAATAAACTCCCAAGATATTTTCACCATATGTACGTTTGCACAAATCAAAAGATTATGCCCAAAATCTCCAAGCCAGGGAGACATTTACAGCAATTACAAATGAAGGTTGCTGGCCACACACCTCCATGCTTTGTGATTTTGATAACTTGAAGGACGTGGAAATCACCATGCATGGTGGGGGGGGAAGATTAGCAAAGTCTATTTTTCTAAACAAAAGGAGAATCAAACACAGTAGCAGCTCTCCTAGCCCTTGCTAGCATTTCTATGGTAGGTCCCTCACAGAGAATAAGATTTCTGTAAGCCATATACCAGGCTAAACTTAAACCATTAGAACATACAAGAAAACATCCTTCCCTCTCCTTACTCTCAGTGATTTCTGTGGCTGCCAAGGCAGCACAGCTAACCAGCAGAGGTTAACAACTACTGCAAATATCACTTTGACTTTGTACCAAAGGCATAGAGGTGAAAAGTTGCATTATTCCTATAACTTGTCTTTCACGTTCCATACAGGGTTCAAATACAGAATTTTTTTTACAGCACCCTCAGATGCTTCTATGCTTACCACAGTCTCAATTTTTACCCAGCAGTACAGCAACAGAAAATAAAGGTTTCATTTCTGAAACTTTATCTGCGTTATCTTCCCATCTATATTATTTGATCAAATAAGACACCACCTTCATTTCCAAGTTTTGCCAACATCCCTTTCAGGGTGCATGGGAACTGCTGAATCACGGCCTGAACCTCTGATTGATCACCTGAGGCGAGCACCGAGTCAGCCTCGGGAGCACAGGTGAAGGTAATTCACCTGTGCTGCTGGAAGGGGTGAGCCTGGCTGCACCTCTCCTAGACCCATTTAAGAGCTGACTACCAGCAAGGAAGGATCTCTTCTGGAGATCCCTCTTCTGGAGTTTTGCAGTGACTTCAGGACATGGGTAAGCTTTCTATCTATTCTCTTTTTGTTATTATAATTTGCTTAGCTAAAGTCTCTGATTTATTTCATAATTATAACATCTTTATATTCATTGATTATACACAGGGGTACTCATCCTTTCATGTGTTTGTTTTTCCAAAACTGAAATCTCTGAGTTATAGATCCTCTCTCAACTTATAACACCTGGACTGGAAGCTGCAGTAGGCGCTTAGTCCCACTCTTCCAGATGTTGTGAACTGTGAAAAGCAGCTGACAGACTGAACCCCTTAAAAAGTCTTAGCCATTGATTTTTACGCCAAAGGTATTCTGTAACAAGGGGAACACTGGACTAGAAATACCAAAAGAATAACAAGAACAGCCCTGACTCAGGTCAGCATGCACTAATTATCTGAGCCAAGAGACTGTCAGACATAGGCTGCCTAAGCATGGACAACAGAAACAGAAATAAGGACAAACCTGTGAAAGTCACACTACATGTAGAATCGTCTGATTTGGAAGGGACCTTTAAAGGTCATCTAGCCAGTCTCCCCTGCAATAAACAGAGATACATACTGCTAGATCAAGTAGGATCTCCTGTCACTCTTGTCAATATGCTGAACAGTGTTCAGAAGAACTCGGCTCCAGCCTAATCAAATATGAACCTGTCTAATTCTGTCTGTAATGGCCCAAAGCCATTATAAGCCAAGAATCAACAAGTAGAACAGGCTGCAACTGAATGAAATCAAACATATAGCAAGTGGCATGCCAAGAATTAAATAATTTGCATTTGAATTAACGTGTACCTCCTGCCTTCTAAATGCCGCCTTTGCTCCAAAATCAGTTTGCTGTTGGAGTATCTGCAAACCTGGAATAAGAGGCTATAAATATTGATGAGTGAGGATATAGGCAGTCAACATTGAGGAACAATGCTTCTCCTTCTCAAAGCAAGTGTAAGAGCCTCAGAACTACATATCAGACAAATTCAGCTCATGGGCTGGGAAGTCTCACCAAATGGTTCTCATGACCTCCGCTCACAAATCCACCCCTGCCCTCTTGGCAGCTCTTGCTCCCATTACAGATTGTTCAGCCATGCACAACACAGCAGTGAGTTGCATCAGAGAGCTGCACCAGCTGAGGAACAGATACACAAGGTGAGCTGGCACCAATTCATGTTTCCTTGATTCAGTAAAATGCAGCTAATGGTAAAACTTCTGTAATTCCGAAGTTTGTATTTTTACAAACAAAACTCAGCCCTGAGGCCAGCACGTAGACCTAGGTCAATCTACTCACTGCAGACAGGTAGACTGAATGCTGAAGCACTTCTTTAAAAGATGCACTTTGACCTTTCACAGAAATCTGCCTTTAGATTTACACAGCAGGACCCAACCTACGAAGGATGAAGTCCTACTAAACCTCTCATGGTACCAGAAGAAGGTGCATTTTATTTGAATGTAGAATAGACAGGACACGCTTCACTTTACTGTTCACACTTAGGTTCTAACATCTTTACTCATTCAGCACCTTCATCTTGTTATTAGAGTGGCAATATACGTAAGGAAATACATAAACACAGTAAACAACTTTGTGCATGAATTGTATTTACAAATTCTCTTTTACATCCAGTCATGGAAATCCAGCATCAGCCCTGTGTTCATTGGATATGTTCAGTGGTAGCAACTGTAAACGTGAATGCTTGAGTGTACTGTGGGATATACCTAATGGATCACAACTGTGGAGCAGGTACTTTAAAGCTGGAAGGAACCTTTGATAACAGTACATTTCTGCAAATCAATGGATTTATTCCAAGACATGTAATAAACTAAAAGCTCATTTAACAGAATGGTTTGCAGTTCCCAGTCAACCCCCAGGGGACCATTTGCCCACTCTGCTTTGCATTACATCTGCTTCCAGTTTCAGAGGGGTCAAAGACCAAGTGTAGAACATACAAAGCAGAAGGAACAACATGCTAATAGCACCAAGACCTATAGCAGCAAGGCAGAGAAAGAACAGCCCCCATCCCATTAGCACTTTCTATTTCCATTTTATTCCAAAACTCTCATTCAGAATATCCCTTATGAAGATGGGTAATCAATACAGGAAATACACTTCTGTTACAGCTGAATGTTCACTGAATAGACTCCATTGCTTCCTGCTCAGGAGCAGCTGTAAGCATGCATGCTTTGGGTGCAACATGGTATATATTTAACAAGTATTGTACACAAGGGTCTTCTACCACCACTGACAGTACTTACCATTTTTAAGGGCAGTTTTTCAAAGCAGCAGCCACAGAAACACAAATCCAACTTCCGGATATAACGAGATTTCTGAGTTCAATAAACTCCCTTCACAACAGACAGAAGAACGAGTGGGAATCTACAAATACACCCGATCCAGTCAAAAGCTGCTCTCTAAAATAGAAATTAACTCAGTGCAACCCTACTTCCATCTGGCAGCGAAGCCATCTGTGTTACAGATCCATGCAGGCTATGTGCTTCTTTAAAATTCAAGCAGCAAGTGACCCTAAAGAAAGTTATCGGGTGTTTCCATGCCAGCTACCTGCCTTCAGCACCAGTTCTTCAAACATACAAAGTTAAACAAATAACTTCATGCATGAGAGAGTAAGTCTAGCAGAACCAATGGAACTTGTGACCTACACAAAATGAAGTCACACAACTGCTGGCAGGCTGATGATATTGCACTTCCATATCAATGTTCCTTTAACCAAATCTCAACAAAAAAGTCAACATTTTCTCCTTCATCAGAGATGAAGCTGCTTGCATTTCAACACAGTGGGCACCACCAGTCCACATAGATCCTTGCTGGCCGACAAAGTTGCCCAAGGGTATGGATCAACATGGCACCATCCTAACAACTCAGCATAAACCATTCTAGACAGGTTCTCTTACTGGGTTCACTGTCCAAAATAAGCTCACCTGAGACACATATACACCAGACGTTGACAAAAGCATGATTTCAACCACAGCACATGCCTGCTCCAACAGTCTGGAATCTCAGAGATGGTCACCACAGCCAGAATACAGAGGTCTTGCCATATCTATGCAGCAAATACAAATTGTAGGCGACTCTCTGCAGAGATAAAAATCAACACCCAAAATAATTACATCTGGCTTCAAGGCTTCAGGAAGAGTTAGCACAGCTTTTGTAACAGGAAATTGTCTTTGATATCCGAGAAATCTCCGAAGCTATTCATTACATGGGAACTAAAAAAATTTAAGATGTTCCAAAGGAGAAAGGACAGGAAGGCACACTGCTCCATTATTAAGCTTCTTCAGGTCAAAGAGTGACAGAAACTCAGATAAAGATTCAGAGAAGTTACTGAACAATCCTAGAGACAACATCATTTTTTCCAGATCAGCTGAGACTCTGTTCAGAAACAAAAGGACATGATAACCTAAGACAAAACTGAGGAAAGAAAAGTCCTGAATCAGCACCATTGAGAAAAGCATAAAAATGTTTACAGCAACACTTTCTGTTTATTAAGTTAGCAATTAGGCCAAAAATCAGAAGACAGTCAGTAGATAACTAGGGAAAAAATAGGGATGCTCTTTGCTCTAATGTGGGGAATTTTAACTTATCATTGGACATTTCTCAACCATTAGAAAGCCTCATCCTCTACTTGCTAAGTAAGTCCACCTCCTGTTTGTCATTGGGTGAGAAATTAGAGAGATTTTCCGTGGCATTTTCCAACAGGCTCTCCATTTTGAGTAGATATAGGAACCTAAGTCCAGATACCCCCCCCCCCCCTAGAGAGGGAATGTGTAACTAAGCCAGCAAAAAGAGAAGCAGATAACATAAAAGGTTTCCACACACACAGCACATACATGTACAGAAAGGTCATCTTTGTAATACAGGTCAGCCTACAGCCAACACTGCATCAGTTCAGAAGAGCAGAGCCAGGATGGATTGGTCATCCCTTATCTCATGAGGTGGAGCAGGAGGCACGGGAAGACTGAACAGTCTGCCAATAGCTGCAAGAGGAACTGGCCAGAGTTCCCCATCTAATGGACTTGTTTCACTGTAGAAACCATACTGAGGGTAGAAATCACACAATCATTTGTAACCAGGACTTGCTGTCAAGAGTTCTCAGGCCTTTAAAAGAAGCAAAAGCCAGTAAAAGCCAGCATACAAATGACTACAGCTGAAAGCATGGGAAAAAAAAAAAGTGTAAAATATGATTGTATGCAACCACTCCCCTGAGACTGTCAAAGCATTTTCCCAAAGAGATGGTAGAGCACAGAGGTTTATCCTGAGCACAGAGGTTTATCCTGCTATTTAATACAGAGAAGCCAAACAAAGAAAGATAGAGAAGACGACTGGGCTAAGGAACATGCTTAATCCTATTAAATTTAATGAGATTTCAGCCTGGTCTTCACATACAAGTTGTATTCAGAGTTTAAGTAAGTGGATTTAAAGCCAGATTTATTTAAAGCAGTGCAAAATCCTCCCCATGCCCAAGAAATATAAATCTAACACAAATATACACACAGAATTCAATGAGAACATTCATCTCTTTCACCGAATTTTCTTCTCTAACTTTTATTATTATTATTTCAAGCAAATTTTAAACCCTTCCATCTTCTCTGTCTGAAGTGTACGCTGAAGATCTTCTGCCCAAGCACTTCTCCATGCTGAGCATCATCTCCCTGGCACTTCAGGAAGGCAATCCCAATGCCTTCCTTCTGCAGTTCATCCTCTCCACTGGTACAAGGATGCATCTCCCACATACCAAGCCAGGCAAATGTTCCCTGTCATGCTTTGTACCACACAGCAGTCTGTCTAAAGGACTCAGCAAGGCCTGTCACGCTGATGAGTCACTCCAATGCACATCCACCTAACAGGCATAGGAAGAGGGTTGTCCTTAGAAGAAGCAGTGATGGTTGTGAAGAGGGTTCGGAGAAGAAGAAATATGGCATTTGTACACTGATAACCTCCCCTGTCAAGGTGACCCAACAGTCCCACCCGGTGACATTCAGCAGCAGCTGTGGCAGTGCAACAGCACCTCCACTTCTCAGCACCAAAAGTCAAAATCAGATCACAGAGGCAAAGCCCACAGCAGCAGAGAAAAGGAAAGCCATCAAAGGTAGTAAAAAGGCTGCCAGGACTTCTGGCATCTGCACTGCCTGAATTCAAAATGGACCTGAGGAGGCCTCATTGCAGGCCTACCCAAGGTAATGCCAAACCCAAGGCACGCACCCCTGCAGCATGGACTCCACTGGAAGGAGACAGCACTTGGCCAAGGACACTTTATTGCAGGCACTACCCTATGCCACCTGCGAGGCAGCTTTCTTGGAGTACCAGCAGCCAAGAGCTGGAGGAACTGTGAGTGACATTTGCACAGCACACAGCTAGCTTCTGCCAGTTTCATTTCCACAGCATCCTTACAACTACAGCTGTCAAACTCACAAGCTTCACTAATTCCTCCAAATCTCGTTCACAAAACGAAAATGGTAAATTCAGTCCAAAGCAACATGACAGATAGGAGGAAAAAAAAGCATGAAGTGCTTGTAAATTCCGTGCAGTTCAGAATAGACTCAAGGAATATCGCACAGTTAACCTTGGAAGACTTCTTGCCTTTCCAGCCAACAAACTCAACAGCCCTTTGGGAGCCATCCTCAACATCCTGAACACGCAGGGTATCAGTAGCAGGGTGGCTGTCATGAATCAGAATGAACTGAGACTTCTCCAAGCTAAGAACACACAGTTTGGCTTCCAGCACAGCACAAACCTAAAATTCCATCCAGCAAGCACTGTGCAGAGCGGGGGTTCTCTCACCTGCCAAAGAAATAAACTTTGTGCCAGGTATATGTGTTAATGGGATGAACATCCCCTTCAAAAAGTCACCTGGCATTGATGGAAGCCTTTCAAAGGGCGGGCAGTCAGCTGGCATGGGCTGCCATGGTTCTGCACAGCAGCTGTAGCAACTTGCTGCAGTTGAGGATCTGCACAGAAGCGCTGAAGGAGGAAGCAGTGGGTTCTTCAGCTTTCCCATTGCATAATTGCTCTTAATGTTAGGAGTTTGTACCAAACCTCAAGTAACAGCTCAAGGGGAAGGACGAACTAAAACAGCGCATTGGCTGAACACGGCCATGACAGCAGATTTCCAACCCAGTAACGGGTCAGAGCAGAAGGGCTGCAGCACACCTGTAAAGGGAACACCAAATACTTTAACACCAAGCACAGCACTGCTCCAAGCCCACAACGTGCACATCAACCAGGATGAAGCAGCCTCTGCCACACACTTGCTTCTCTGGTGTATGAACACACAGCTTCAGGTTCATTCCTCCTACTTCCATGCTCATTTCTTACTTTAAACACACTGGCGTGAACTCTAGTTGGGCTTGCTTTATAGTGCTTTCTATTTATGAAACTGGTTCAAGTGTGAATGACAGTACACAGGACATGTGTTTGCTTAATGCTACACACCAGAGCTCAGGAAGATGTCAGCAGGACTGTGTAGTAAAAAAAAAGCTTCCTATGGGCCATCCAGGGACCAAGGGTGGCAAAAACCTACCCCCAAACCAATCCATTCTTCAGAGTTTCATCAGGCAAACTTTTGGACATTCCCTGCACACACCACCTAAACCAAATATTTCCATTCTCTAACATCCCTGCAACATTTTCCTTTAAAAACTTTGTCACCCACTGCTGAAGAAGGCAGCTATTACATTTAAAAGGGCACTTGCCTTATAATCCAGGCTGCCCAGCAAGAGATTTTAAAATACATTATCAGGCCTTCAGCATGGACAGTTTTCATCACTGAAGCTTGAAATTTCAGTTGCAAATTTACTTTTATCACCTTTGAAAAGTCTGTGCCAGGAGACTTCATTTGGAAGGCTGAGGCTGCGGGTTGCACAGAGGTTCCAATTAGAATTTCATTAGCAGATAACCAGATGCAAAGTCTGCTTTCTGGCAGATGATTTCACAAATCCAGCAGGGAATTTACAACTAGAACAAAAAAACAAAGATGCCTGCACCTACAAGTTAAGGGACACGTAGTCCAAACTTTTTCCCCATGAAAATACAAAAAGGATCTGTGCCTGTAAATGTGTATGATGCATTTCAACAGTAACCAAGCAGGATATGCACACAGCAAGTGCACTGATCTACTTTAGACATGAAAGCTAATAAAAATGGAAAGATCCCTTGTAAACCACCCATTACTATGTAATGGACTGCACTAACATACCTATAGCTGATGATTATGGTGAATGAATGGGATTAACAGGGAAGTGCACACTCTCTTGAGAGAGACACCACATCAACACAGACCTCATAGACTCACTGTCAACCAGCCACAAGCCTCTGAGATCTAAAGGGCGCATGGTGCTTGCTATCAGGGAGTTCATCCAGCTCAACAAGGCTGCAGGTTAGCTCAGGCAGGGAGGGTCGATGCTTCCATGGTGTGCCTTCGATAAGCAGCCAAGTAACTCAGCTAGTTGGGAAAGAGTGCTGCTGCATGACCAGGGGGGGTGAGTCAGCCAATGCACAGGCATCTACCCACCCTGTGCAAAAGGACACTGAGACAGGATTTGTCTTCCTACAAGACAAAGTTTGGGAGACTGAAGAGAGGTGCTGGGGGATGCCCTGACCCCAGCCCCCAGGATGCTGCACTGGGAACTCAGAGCCTCCTTCCTGCACCACAGCAATGCCCAGGGGACAGCTAAGCCTGCTGAGAACCTTCCTGTAAGGTATGAAGAGATAAGAGACTCCATTACGACGCCAAAGTGGAACGCGCTTACAAAGGTGATCTCAGTTCCACACAGCCTGCATTATTTATTCAGACAGGAGGTGCCTGGGCACATCTCTTCAACCTCTTGCAAGCATCACTGCCACCTCTAGTCGGGGATGGTCTACGGGACAACCAGAGGAACCGCTGGGTAGGCTTAGGAGTCACACGGGACAAAGAGAGGTTACCAAGAAAGCACCGCCGCTCCCGAGCTCCCCCAGCACACAGTTAGGTCTGAGCGCGATGTCCCGGCGCCCCGACCCGCGGCAGCTGCCCTCTACCCGAGCACTGAGGCCGGTGTCGGTCGTTCCCAGCCATCCACACACGCGGGGCCGCATCTCCCCCGACCACCCCAGTAGCTCCCCGCTCCCCACGCACGTCGCGTCACCTCCAGCCCCGCAGGACGAGCACCCGACACCGGCCCTCCCCAGCGGTCCCACCGCCGCCCGCGGTTCGCTCCGTCAGGCCTAGGAGCCCGGCATCGGACCGGAAGAGACACTCACCCCGGCGAAGACGGCCGCATAGCCGGCGCTAGCACTGCCCCGGGGGAAGGACCGCGACCCCGAGCCGCTGCGCCCCGCCACATGCCTCGGCCGCGCCCCGCCCCACTACCGCATCTGCCCCCGCCCCTCTTCCCTTCCCATTGGCCCGTCGGCATTCGGCCCCGCCTCCTCCGCCATGGCCACGCCCCCTTCCTCTAGCCACGCCCCATCCTGCAGCGGTGGGGAGGAGCCTCCGCTGCGCAGGCTGAGCGGCTCACGCCGGAAACAACGAGCGGCGAGAGCCACGCGTCTGCGGAAGTGACGTATGCGGAGCGTGGCGGGCGGCAGCGGGCTGTCTGCGCCCGGGCTGTGTGCTGGGGTCGGTATAGGCGGTGTCGTGTGAGCAGTGCTGCATAGTTGCAGCCGGCACCGTGACATGGCACGAGCACAGCTTCCTCTAAGCTGTAGGTGCTCGATTTAGAGCTGTCTCCCTCCTGCGTTCAGCGACTTCGGGTTGTTTCCAGATTGTCTTCAAAAAGCGGTGCAGGGGTCAGCTATGTGTACAGAGGCACAGTCGGTATTGCATTGTGCTTTGTTCTGTGCTTGTGCCGTTGATGAGGTGAAGAAGGAGCCCCTGATGCCTCAAATCAATGAAGATTTCAGCTGCTAATTGCCATAAATGACAGTGATGCTGAAACCATTCACGCATTCTGATGTAATTTTAGAACGCAAATTTTCTTTTATAAGTGAGCAATGAGGAGGAGGAGTTGATACCATGATCCATCAGATAATTAAAAACAGATTAAATGCAGAGCTCCACGTTTAGGACTCAATTTAAAACATGTCTGCCTGCATCTATTGTATAGACGGATCATTCCATCTTCCGTGTAAGATACTGACATATACTGAAATATTCCTTCCCCTCTTTCCCAGGGAAGGAGGAAGGAAGGAAGAAACTCAGTTATTCAGGAGAATTAAAAGAGACAGCTGAAACTGGGGGGAAGGACTGTGTGCTGTAGAGCACATTATCTGACAGGACCAAACACAGTGATGGAGGAAAAGCAGGGCAGCACATAGCCTCTAGGGTTGGTGTAGTGGGGAACAAGAGCATTTCTCATAGAAACAGTCTCAGAAAAAAAACAACAACAACAACCACAAAAAAAAAACGTATGAAGAAGGCCAGAAGTGGAATAGGAAAATACAGGTACTGAAGAAAAGCTGTGATCATGCAAACAGACAGAATGTCGTGCCATGATGAGCATGCCCTGCTCATGCACAGGGCACGTCTGCTGCTGCTCAGGCTGTTCTTTTGAGTATCACAGAGGACATCATTTTGAAAGGTGTTTAAAGATCTTTGCAACTTTATGTGCCCCCTGTGAAAGGTTGGGGTGCTGAGACATGCTGGCGATAGCAAATTTTCACAGCATATAAATGAGGGCTAAGCCACTCCTGATTTTCCTGTTGGTTAGTATTTATTATAGATTGTCAGGAGAGCAGAGATTATGGGATGCACTGAAATGCTGTCAGAGGGGATTGGACTGGAGGTGCAGGAAGGAAGGCTTCAGGATCATAGTTTAAACAGACATGGCTCCAATATAGTCAAGTAATGTCCCAGATGTTAACCCATTCAGGGTTTTGCACTGACTGAGAGGGAACAAAGAGCAATTCTGTGTTTAAGAAATAAAAATTTTTTTTTTTTTTTTTTTTTTTTTTTCTTTCAGAACAGATGGTGATTAGGATCAGGAATATTTGCTTTTCTGAATTACTCAAATAAACGCCACGTGAGGCAATGCAAAAAATAGTCATGCATTTCTTATTACATCGAAGAAGAGGTGGAATTACATCCCTTCAAACATGTGGAAGGCTAAACCTGCCTGCTCTACTGCTCTACTAGTAGCTCTACTACTTTTAGTGCAGTGCCAAGGCAGACCTGTGGAGGAGAGCTGTCTCTTAGGGGCATGGAGACCACCAGACACTCTGTGTATTATGTAAAAGCTCCTGTACCAGAGTTTAACCTGCTGTGGGCCATATTGTCTTCTGGTGTAACTCCAGTCAAATTATCCAGAAACTTATTTAGCCTGCTATCATTTTTTATTTTTTCCCTATAACCATGTTTGCACAGAGGACATGCCTCTGCCAACTCTCAAGCAGCAATTAGGGAAAAGACTGGTTAGAACTGTTGACAATATGTTTGCAGAGTCCTAAATACCACTGAATATGATCTATAAATATTTACGCTTGGAGGAAGAGATTTGCTCTTTGCATAGTTTTCATGTTGGCATCTGCTAGGCTGAGTAAATGACTAATGAAAATCACATTATGAGGAGAGGAAAAAAAGCCCATAGTGATGCTTTGGAGTTCCTTCCTAGTCTTGCAACTTGCACTGCCTTGATTTCAGTCCCACCAAATTGTGAGTCTTACCAGATCTTGCAGTTGGGTCTTTTCAGAACCTTCTGGTTTTCTCAATCAAGAGGAATGAGAATTTTGACTGTCATTTCAAAATGGATTTGGTGTTTGCATGGAAATGTGAAAATATGTAACAAGTGTCCCTACAAGTGGAAATGCAGATAAGCAAATTGCAGTTTCAGCGAGCTAACCCCCTCCTATCTGAGCATAGGGGTTTCCATCCACTGCAAGCAGTTACCTAGAAGTCAAATTCTGTAATTAAAATTCCATAATTAAAATTCAAAATACTCTTCATAAACTTATTTTAAAGCCAAGATTCTCATGTAGTACCATGTTTGTAGCAATGTTAACCTAATTAAGGAAGTGGTCACAGTGACAGAGCATCCAAATGATTGCATTTTGAGCTATTATGAAGAATTAAATCTGTGCAAACAGCTAAAAAAGATTGGCTCTGTGCATTCACTTAACTATGGATATAACATTACTCACAACCCATCAGGATGCTCCAGTTATGTTCAAACTCCGTTGTCCCACTGGCATCATGTTACTGCAGCTTCATCATGAAAAATGGATCTCATGCTCCGCCAGCAGTGCTGCCTTTCTGAAGCCATGGCAATCCCTGAAGCACAAGTGAAAGCCTGCATTAACTCCTCACAGCTCAGAAGCAGCACAGAAGATAGTTCTAGCAGTGCATTATCAGAGACACATATTGAACCTGACACATGACACTATTTACTGTAACATCCAGTACCCAACCAGCATTCTCGGCGCTGACTAGCATTGCTTTCACATGCAGTTCCTTGCAAGGCCCATTGCCTTTGACAGAGATAAAGAGAAATGTGGGCCAAGGGTGGAGAAAGCCTGGGCTCAAAACAGTCAGGGATTGCAGGAGGTAGGGCAGAAATGGGGTACCCACCAACTTAAAACGAGGCCCAGAGAGCCCACAATGCCTGGTGTTTTGTTTTTCCAGCACAGCCTTTGGACATAAGAAAGAAGTTTCTAACCATAGTCCTATGACATCACCCTGCTACCACAACCTGGAAAATCTCTTAGCTGAGTACAAATGAATGGCTCACCTGTGGCATGTCAGTCCAAAGCAGACAGGTTTTGCCTTTATTGATGGCAGTGGAAGAGGAGAAGGGACATGTTTTCAATGTGTAAACTGATCAATTCTCCATAAAGGAAAGCAAAACATGACCGATCAATACAACCTGCCTTGTCCACGCTAGGATTTTAAGCACACCTTTCCTTCTGGGATTGCTGTGGCCATACATGGAAGTAGAATGTTTGGGAAAGAAGCAGAACAGAAATGCCATGACAGGAGTATAGCTAAGTTTTCATGAGAACTGCTGTTGACCTGGTTTCTGCACTGCTGTGTTTAGCTCATCCATGAGGACTTCCGAGTCATGCCAGAATGCTATGCACTAGCTATGCACTTTGTTGAAGGAATGTGCAAATGATGCAAAGGGTGTTTTGGGGAAGAAGAGGCAATCCCTTCAGAAAGCAAGGCTGGAAGAGAAATATAAGAAAAAATCCAAACCGTAAGAAAAGTGGTTGCTGAGAAGGATGGCAGAGAACAGGGAGAATCCAGCCAGAAGGAGAAACAAAGTAATGAGAGAAGTCACCAAATCCCATCCTTGCCTATAGCCCTCTTGAGGGGAGTTATGACTTGGAGGGATTGAAGTGCTTAAAAGTAATAACCTGGAATTTAAGCCTAGATTCTTTTTGCTGAAAGGTGGGTTTGTCCTGCTAGAAGAGGAGAGCCGTGAGAAGGAATCAAGCTCCCTCTCCAATCAAATAGCAGGCTTTGCACGTCACCTGATTTGGAGTGTAATGTATTCAAGTGAAAATGTGTTTCTTGCTTCGAACCTCCTCCTCACACCACAGAACAGGATCTTAATTCTATGCTAAGAGCACCTGAGGATTTTGTGCTGTTGAAACTGGGGCTGACTGAATGCTCTGTAAACAGTACTGCAGAGGTTTTGCTTTTTCCAGTCTAACTGTGTGCAGACAATGCATTTGCTGATGAATTTTGAATTGTTTTCTCTCTGCTTTCTGCCTTAACAGTGGCATCCATTGAACCACCAGCATTCTGGCCTTAGACAGGCACAGAATGAACACACTGTAGCTACTTGCGTAACTCAAAGACACAAAGATTATTCCAGCAATGCCTGGCAGTGCTGCTGCCAGCCTCATGTCTAGAGGCATTTTTACAAGACACCATTCTTACCACCATCTTTCCACCTCAGGTTTTATCATTTTTGTATTAAAAAACTCAGTGTGGTACGTGGTGCTAAAAAAAAACAAGTTATTTTAAAACAAACCTTTTGACTGAATTCAGACAAGCTCTAAGGCTGTATTAACAAGCCTGCAGAGGCTGTAGTTGATGTTTTTTTTTTCTTTGTGTTGCTATTTAAAACAAATAAATAAAACAACCCGAACAAATTGCACCCAGTTTGAACAATGGAGGAAGAATGGGGTAGCTGCTCAAATAGCAGCAGCACCAACACCTACTTCTTTATAGATGGGGAACGGTGCAGTGCCACCAGAAGACAAGGAACAGCGCTGTGCAGTGCCTTTATCCTGCTGCTGACATCAGGTACTGCCAGTGCAAGAGAGGGTGGTTAACCAGTAACGTACGTTCTGGCAACTGTTTGGGAAAGTAATCTGTTTAACATTAACGGAGCTGATTGTGGATTTTCCCCTGCCATGTGGGGGATATATCCTAGGCAAGGAGATTCGGGAACCACCCTGGGGCTGGCAAGGGAAAGGGCAGCAGGAGGAAGCAATTATAGAGGCCATGCCAGATGCCCCAACAGACATTTCTCACTGGCCTGCTAGAGCTCTGTTGATTCCTCAGCCTTCATCTAGGGAATCCCAGGGCTGCTAAAAGAGTCAAAGAAGGAGTGGGATGGTAGAAGCTGGTTGCACAAACACCCTTGAGGAGCAGGACTGACTGGAAAGCAGGCAGACAAGGAAGGACACTTACACATCCAAGGGTGGCTCAGAGACCAGCTCCCTTTTCAAGAGCTTGTGAGGAAACAAGAAGGGTTAAAGCTTCTTCCCTTCACTGCTTTTTTTTTTTTCCTCCTTTTTTTTTTTTTCTGCTTAATTAACCTACTGCAGTCATATCAGCCAAAACTAGCATCTTTGATAGAAGCTGGCCCTCACACCACTTTGATAATAGCAGAATAAAACCAAAGGAGGGGCAGAGCTGAACTGGGTCCCTAATGCCCCAACACCAGCACTCACTCGGATCGCTTCAGGCTTTCTTCCATGTTCTCTTCCACACTCAGAAGCAGAACAACAACGTTCAAACCACGCATATGCCTCATCACATCTACAGCTGAGGGGCACTGGCCCTCCTGCTAGCGTCAGCCGGTAGGGAACGTGCCCCACATCGTACAGTGCTTCACACTGAGGCTGAGCCTCCCTCAACGGGAGGAGATTGGTCACACCCGGTGGCCTCTTGGCAGTCTCACCGGTAGATGGCAATACGGAGACAGAGAAACACGCCCGTAACCCAGAGAGGCAGGAAGAGGCGCTGGGCGTAGAGAGTCAAGGAGCGAAGGCAACGCTAGGCAAATTTGCGGGGCTTCCAGCTCTCCTGCCCCTCCAGAATGAGTCCTGTTCTTCTCCTACCCTGAAATCACACGTCTAGACAGCTCTAGCAAGAAGAAAAAAAGAAAACACAAAAGAAAACAAGACTATCTCTCAAAAAAATAAGATGTCCACGTCCCTGAATTATCAGCAGGCAAATATTTGCCCTTTGTTTCAAGTGCTTTATTTTCTTTAAGATGACAGGCTGAAAGTGAATGCTGAAGCCCTGCCTAACACAACAGCACGCTACAAAGTTTGCAAGTGTCTACGTTAATAGAACAAAATATCTCTTGTTTTTTATATGCTGCCTACGTTTTGCTTCCTTAATGATAGTAAAATGTATGTTCTTATATTGGAAGACAGTCCATCCAAGACACATTCACTAAAACAGAAATCACCATCTGTCAGCCTCTGTGCTGAGGACATCACAGACTCCCTTCAAAACAGAAAACAACAACTGCTTGGCAAACACTGAATCACGTCAACCCTACTTGTTCTGCTTGTCCAGCCCTCTAATGCAGTTTGCATTTATGCAGAGACCAGCCCATCAGAGCTCTTTACATGGCCACTTCTTTATTCATGTGGGGCACTCCTGTCTCTGTGCTGTTCTGTTTATATCTAGGTTTAAATTGGACTTGAAATTGCTGGCCCTATTGGCTCCTTGCCTGAACAGTTTTAGCTCTACCATTCCAGCCCAAAACCCCTGCCAGCCTGGAAGGGGAGGTCTGCTGTGGCAATGTAGCGTGGTAATGTCATAGCTAAACTTTTTGATTGAATGCTGCCATCAGAAAAAAAAAATTGAGCATGCATTCCGCCCCAAAATATGTATATTTATCTGTTTATACATTCTATACGTGTACACCCGATGTTCTAATATTTTCTTCCTGCATCCCAATGGATCATCTTGTGCACCTCCTGGGATATCTGCACCATACTTTGGAGACCACTGATTTCTACAACAGCTCTTCCTGCCTGGTGCTCTGGGCTGAGCCTTTTTGTAATCCCTCAGTTCTAAATTAGAAGAGTGGAAACTCTTCTGTACAGGTTCGCTCTTCAGCAGTGCTGTTGGCTTGCTCAAAGGGTATTTGCTAGAGGTGAGAGGGGAACTGCTAAAGAGGGAAGTAAGAGTCCTCAGGTATGGGGAGGAGAGAGGAAAGGAGAGTTTAAGCAGAAGCTGTTGAATGGTTCCATAAGAATTATTCTTACTGCCGCTCCAAGTCTCACAGGAACACTGTGGTACTCAGACGAATTCTGTTTTAAGGAAGATAAAAGATGACAAAGAGGGAAAAAAGGGATGTAAATAATAATAATCATGTTCTACATCCAACAGCTGTGCCCAGGAGCAGTGCCATACTCCCAGGTGAGGTCCTGCAAAATATCTTACTGAATACAGGGGAGTATCTGCCATCACTCTGGCATGGCAGGATCTGGGTTACTTAGCCATAAGCCCACTTAATCAAAGTGCTTTCTAATACAACCATGTGGAAGGACAAACACCATGAAATAAAAAGTTTTGGTCCAAGCTTACAAGAGGTTTGAAGTAGAGAAAGGCACAGGATGTGTCTCAGACAGGGATATGGTAAACGTGATAAAATAAAAGCTGAATACAAACACAGAGAGCCTTCCAAAAGTCTTAGCAAAAACAGCCAATACAACTTTGGGGTGCGTTTAGAGGGGAAGAGTGAGGATTGATGTGATTTTATCTTCTACATACAGCACTGCCAAGGTCCACATTAAAATGCTATGGCATCTTCTATTCCTGTTTTTATGAAGAATGTTGACTAACTGTAGTCAGCTGTATTTTCTGTTGGCACAGAAGAAAAACTTTTTTTATCAGGTGCTAAGAACAAGCTTTGGGCTGGCAGAAGCTGTATGGATTGATTACTCTAAAGGGATGAAGGAATGGGACACAAAACCGACAATTCAAACAGAGCTTCTTTTACTTCCTTTTACCCTCATGACTTTTCCCTATTTAAAGGAAAAAAAAACCCAAACCACCAAGTAAGTGACTAGTCTCTCTATTTCCCTAGCTCCTTTTCTTGCAAATAATAATCCAGTTCAGCAGCTGTTGGGTTCTTGGGGCCAGTAACCTTAGCCAGGCATTTCATGCCAAGAGACAAAAAGCAGCAGGTGAGGCAGTAGCAGGTGGTGCTACTGGCTTGGGAGCTCATATCAAAGGTCTGTACACCCTAGAGTTGTCTATAGGGAAAGCACAGGAAGAGAAATCTGGGAATTATTCATGGCTGGTAACCAGCAATTATATTCATAGTCCAGAGATATATCTGTACATTTGTCTCCACTTAGGTACCTTCCAAGTATTCCATCAATAGTGAGAAATACAAGAGGATTTGACATCTCTGGTATTGCAAAAGCCCAGAAAAAAAAAAAAAAGGAAAGCATAATCACATCAGGAAAGAAAAACCCTTAAGCAAACAAATATACTTGCAGGCTTCTTTTCTCTGTCAGTATGAAGCAACATGGACAAATGCCACTTCTCTGATCCTTTGGCCATCAGAAAGAACTCAAGCATCAGAAGTTTCATCACTAATTCTATCCATACAACATGTTCACAGCTGTTGGCATAGAGAACAATGTGAACAAACCACTGACACTGCACGAGGTCCTTAGTTCCACTCCATCTGAGGCTTTCAGCATGCTGTTTGAATAAAGGCGGCACTGGGTGCAGACCTTATAAAACTGGAGTGGTTGCATAACGCCCCGAGTAACAACATAACATACTGAAAATACCTATCTATGTTAATGTTAATATGCTGGCAGCATATTAACAGAATGAGTGAGATATATGGCCCTCCATTCATTAATGACTAAGCGCAGCAATTGTTTTTTGCTACATCGCTCGAGCTACGTCAGATCTGAAGCAGACCAAACAAGTTAGAAAATACTTTACACAGCCTACACAATTACCAAAACTACTAGAGAAAACTCCCTGGATTTTTAACAGATTACAAACCATTTTTAGTAGTTTTGAAACTTACCTGTAGTAGAATATGTTCTCTGGTAATTTTAATAGACTGGAGTGCAGAAAGTGAAATGAAAGGTCCTGTGATAGAGGGCTAGCACCCTTCAAAGTCCCTATCACAGATCATGTTCATGCGTCACTACCATGGGTCACAGCTTTCCCTTTGAAAGGGCTAGAAGCTTTGCAAGAGGCAGGGAAAACACTGTGCTCACTGGGTATCTTCCACAAAGAAAGGCATTGCTCAGATCCTGTGCTTACTCCAATGATATCCATTCCTTTACAAGGCTGCAGGAGCAGCAGGTGTGCTTCAGGAGTGATCTCAATTATAAAACCTCAACTGCTATAGACTTATCTTTTGAAAGCAGCATAATAGGGCAGTTCTGGGCATAAATCCAATATGATGTAGTTCTGACTCTGGAGGTTTCTACTTTTTTCTCTTATGGAGGCTACCTTCACCTTGAGAGCACTGAGAAGGGCAGAGTGATGGAAACACGGTGGTGAGATTCCCATGACCTCCACTCTAGCCTGGCCACTGTTTTCCTTTGGGTACCTTTACCATGCCATGCTTCTTGCAGTCCCAGCAGTGTTGAAATAGTGCAATGCTGAATTTGCATGTAATTTTATATGATGAGAGAAGAGGATACAGTAGATACCAATACCTATCACATGACACCCTGAGCGATGCACAGGACTTGGACTAGGAATCAAATTCAGTCAGGTAGCTCTGCTCTGTGGTATGTGTGAAGATAACTGCCTACATATAAGGTTTTCTGAATTGTTTGTGGCCCCCTCAGGCCTGTGGATGACTTTGTTAATACAGCTGCTACAGTAAATACTGTAATATTTTCAGATATTAGCAAAACAGTTTAATTTGTACCCACTACACCAATTCAAAACTCAGTGGATCTGAGTTTAGCTCCCAACACTGCTGCAGACCTCTTCTGTAATCTTCCACTTACCTTTCATGCCAAGCATTTTGAAGGGATCAGAGAGAGACTCCAGCTGCCAGTTAAAGGTATCTCCAACATGCCTGGTTCTCAGAGAATGGGCACTCAATACAAACACAGCAAAGTGTATTGGGGCCATCTCACTGTGCCCCAGCTCTCTGTGCTTTCCCCACCTGCTCACCATCTCACTTCTTTATACTGTAAGATTTCCAAGGCAAAGAATTTTCAGAGCAAGATCCTCCTTCAGCTTGGAGCCTTGGACTCCAGCTGATTAGCACATTTATTAACAAAGGTGAGAGTTTTAAAAGGGCAGTAGAATCTATTAGCCAACACAAACAGTCTGTCACTGTGGATGGCCAGATAAACCTAAACTAACTGATTGCTAAATAATTCTCTGTTCAGCTGACTGTACAGTTCTCTCTACCCTGGGATCTCAGTCACACTGCATAACTGGGCAGCACTCCCTGCTGCCAAGACCAGCTCCATGGTTGCCCACCTACTGAGCACCAGAAAGGGTGAGTTATGATTTTAACTTGTATTGGAAGTACTTTCAGGCTGCAGAATTATCACCTGCTGACGTCACTGCAGAGCGTGGCATTATTCAGCCTCCTCTCTGACTTCTGCTAGCTTGACATCGACAGCTTGCTAGCTGCCAGCAGACATTGCTCATCACGTAAGAATTAAAATTGTTATTGGCCATATTTTTCCAGCTGGGCTTTCAGACTGGTTTCAGTTTGCCAACGGTTTGCAGAAGAAAGCAGCATTAGGCAAGTGAGCATACATGAAAGGGAAGTGGAAAGGCACAGAGGCCCTTCCACAGGGCTGAACAAAAAGCAGCAACTTCAGCATAGAATGGGCTCCCCTGTACCTCCAGACTGCAACCAGATGCTGCTCCCACACCTCAGCAGCCCCATTGGGAAGCAATCCCTGGTATGAATGCCTTTGTACTCCCTAACCTTCTGCAGACATCTAAGGCTTGAAGTCACTTAATGAAATCTCCAGCCAGGCTTTCACCTGGCTCCTTCCAACCAGGTTTTCCCATCTCCACTCCATAAGGCTCCAGTCCTTCACAATCAAGGCACAGCTGAACTAAGCCTTTTATTGCTCTCTCTGCATCCAACAAATTGTGTAGGTAGAGCAGAGCAGTGATTTGATCCCTAATTAATGCTCTCTTGGTTAGAAAATATTAGTACACAAATTACAGTTGGTATCTAACCCACACTTTGACAACTGCACTCACTGTCATAGGAGGGCTAAAAGCTCCAAAGCCAACAGTGACAGAAAAGTCTTGTGCACTCAGAAATAATTCCTCCCCCCAATTGCAGCTCACGTCCTGATGTCTTTATTGGTCCATGGAGTCACTTCATATTCTATCCAAACCCAGTGCTGTTTTTGCAGCTGTTTCTGCCTGACTCTGACAATATTCATGCATGGCCATGCATTTCAGATGCATGACGCAGCATGCCTGTATGCACTACAGGTTGCTGATTCCTGCCAATGCCAACCCATATGGGATTATTCAAGGGTAAAATAGCTGAAAGTTTGACCTCTAACCTACGAACATTCCAATTTCCAAGTGAACCTTTCAAAGTGTTTCTTCTGATTTCACAGAATCACAGAATCACAGAATCACAGAATTGTAGGGGTTGGAAGAGACTTCCAGAGATCATCGAGTCCAACCCCCCTGCCAAAGCAGGTTCCCTACAGCAGGTCGCACAGGTAGGCATCCAGGCAGGTCTTGAACATCTCCAGAGAAGGAGACTCCACCACCTCCCTGGGCAGCCTGTTCCAGTGCTCCGTCACCCTCACTGTAAAGAAGTTCTTGCGCATGTTTGTGCGGAACTTCCTATGCTGCAGTTTCCAGCCGTTTCCCCTTGTCCTGTCTCCACTCACCACTGAAAACAGTCCGGCCTCGCCATTCTGCCCCCCACACCTTAGATATTTATAGACCTGGATCAGGTCCCCTCTCAGTCTTCTCTTCTCAAGGCTGAACAGACCCAGTTCACTCAGCCTTTCCTCATAGGAGAGATGCTCCAGGCCCTTCACCACCTTCGTGGCCTCCGCTGGACTCTTTCCAAGAGATCCCTGTCCTTTTTGTACTGGGGAGCCCAGAACTGGACGCAGTACTCCAGATGAGGCCTCACCAGGGCAGAGTAGAGGGGGAGGATCACCTCCCTCGACCTGCTGGACACGCTCTTTTTAATGCACCCCAGTAAGCCATTGGCCCTCTTGGCCACAAGGGCACACTGCTGGCTCATGGCCAACCTGTCATCCACCAGGACACCCAGGTCCCTTTCCGCAGAGCTCCCCTCCAGCAGCTCATCCCCCAACCTGTACTGGTGCATGCAATTATTCCTCCCCAGATGCAAGACTCTACACTTGCTTTTGTTAAACCTCATCCGGTTTTTTTCTGCCCAGCTCTCCAGCCTATCCAGGTCTTGCTGAATGGCAACACAGCCTTCAGGCGTGTCAGCCAATCCTCCCAACTTCGTATCATCAGCAAACTTGCTGAGGGTGGCCATTATCCCCTCATCAAGGTCATTGATGAAGATGTTGAACAAGACCGGACCCAGCACTGACCCCTGAGGAACACCGCTGGTTACAGGCCTCCAACCGGACTCTGCACCACCAACAACGACCCTCTGTGCTCTGCCAGTCAGCCAGTTCTCAACCCACCTCACTGTCCACTCATCTATCCCACACTTCCTCAGCTTTGTTATAAGGATGTCGTGGGGGACAGTATCAAATGCCTTGCTGAAATCAAGGTAGACTACATCCACTGCTCTCCCCCTGTCCACCCAGCCAGAGACAACATCATAGAAGGCTACCAGGTTGGTCAAGCACGACCTCCCCCTTGTGAACCCGTGCTGACTATTCCTGATAACCTCCTCTTCTTCCAGTTGTCTGGAGATGACATCCAGTACAAGCTGTTCCATCCATTTGGAGGTGACAAATGGTCTGCTCCCATCCTCTGCCTCCCCAGACATCGAAGGAAACATTAATGGATAGGTCAAGTTCAGAATTCACCTTGCAGGTGAGCTGAGTCAGCAGCAATGTGAAAAAACCCATGTTCCAGCTCAGCTAGCAAGGTCTCCTCCTCAGGTCTGGAACCGCAGTGGCTGTCAGAGAAGAACAGAATGGCTTGAAGGGCTGCAGCAATACTATCAAACTCACTCTTTGCCAGCCGCCTCTTCCTTCTTTGCCATTCACTAGTGTGGATTTAGCATCAGTTGACAGTGAAATGAGCAAAATGTGCAAGGTCAGAGATTCCCGGATTTCCCATGATCTCAAGCCTGCGAGGTTTTCGTGGCTGTAATCTCAGGTGTAATCAGTTGCTCCTGGAACCATTCTTCTTAGTGCTGTGTTACAGGTAATCACTGCCCCTCTTAAGGCAGGGAGCTTTCACCAATGGAAACAGCCACAGCAACAGACAACCTTCCACACAGCTCGGATTGCAGTGTTGGTTGCTGGATTAGGAAGGACAACTGACTGCTGGAAATCTCTGCATAAACAGAGGCTCCTCATGGATGAATAATGTATAGAGGAGCATGTGGGCTCTTTCATTGCAGACTGGGCTGTGTTTACACATGAGATTTAGGAGGCAAGATAGCTCCCTGCCTAGAAAACAGTCCACGCCTCCAAACCTAGATCTTGCTCTCATTTTGTAACTACTACAATAAATGGCAAAATGTCTTCTTTCCCTTTAAAAGTTACCATGGGAAATAATAACTAACTCTTTGTATACATACATAAAATACCTGGACCTAACAAGTTCACATCTTACACTTGAGTTTACAGTCCATCCCTGTCAGCTGGAACTGATTCATCACTGCAGGACTCCACCGATTGAATTAAAGGCCCTATCACTGAATGATACATGAATGAATCACAGCTCTCGTACCACATCAGTGTGGTTTTGCAAATACGGCCTTGGTTATGCTGCAGACAGAAAATGTCCACTTGGCACCATTAGGAGTGCCAGTGCAGGACAGGTGAATGCAAGGTCTGCTCAGACCTCAGACAAACACAGGGAAGCATCTGCCAAGGACACGCAAGAGAGAAAACAAATGAGTCTGCAAGATTTTAGAGAGTGTGAGAAGGAAATGGGAGGCAGAAGGGGAAGAATGCCAAACCTTATGTAAGTGTGGTGGCTCACAAACTGCTGTGAGAGAAATTTTCTCCTGGAGGATGCCCCAGGTTTTGTTTTTCTGAGGGGAGTGGGGGTGAGACATGGTATTTATGGACAAAAAAATCCCACACCATGTAAAGGCAGCAGATACTTGGCTTCAAAGCAAAAAGAAGGATTGGGCAGGAAAAGGCATCACTGGTTTGCTGACATTTCCCACCTCATTTGTCATCCTTTGCTGATTCCTGCTGACATAAGTCTAGTCCAAAGATGATTAAACAGTTCCCAAGAGGTGCAGTGTTCCCGATAAAAGACGGCAGAATGAGAGATGCTGAAACCTTCCTTTGGGAACGGACAGGCCTCTCTCTTCCTCTGCCTTTATTGTGGTATTACCACAGGGCAACATTTCTCCTCCAGAACTTTGCTTTCTTCCCCCTCCTCAACATACCAACAGCAGGTGTCCGCCGTGCATCTCTCTCTCCCCACAGCTTCCTGCTCTGATTGTGACAGCTCAACTCAGAGCTCCCTCATGCTGATGCTGCTCAGCAGCGCTGCAAGCAGGGGAGGAGCAGCACAGGCTGCTGAGGTACCTGCAGCACATCCTCTTCTATCCTGGATGTGGCTGTGCCCAGAAGAGAAGGCTGCACTCTGCAGAGGGACAAGAAGTGGAGGCTCTACAGAGTGGTAGACAGCCCTCTTTTGCAAATATTTCCTTGCTTTGTTACACTGAAGTGTTCTGCTCCATTCACATATTGGTGTTCAGGTGTAAATGGGAGTATTGCAGAGCAAGAGCTAGAGTGATCCAGAAGGGGAGGACACTACAAGCAGTTCCTGAGTCTGCTTGCAAACCAGCAGAAAGCATTTTGGAGAGCCTGCACTCGCATTCCTGCAAACTGAGGAATCAAGGACCCAGGGACCATCTTTAAAGGACAAGCATGTGCCACAGCAGCATGGGCATCCCTCAGCCTATGGGGCTCCTGCTACAGCTCCTCTCTGCTATTTCCCTTAGATCATTAATTCCAGATGCTTCAAGCTTTCAGTGCTGCATTCTGCCTTGCTGTTTGCTACCACCTTTCATTGTATGTGCCACAGTCTTGTCACTGCTCATCTCTTTTCCTCCTGCCAACTCTACTGCTACAGAAATGATGACATTCATGTAGCACCTGGGTTTGTCCCAAGCTGCACACACACACACACACTGGCCAGAAGAAGAGCAGAGCAGGAGGTGCAGCAGTGCAGGGGTTAAGCTGTTCTATGTACTGAGGCTGAGCAGGCAGGCACAGTGCATCGCTCCCCTTCCACCTTCTCCAGTGAAATAATCAGTGCATTTTAGCCCCATGGGCACGTGGAGGGGGTCCAGCAGGCAGTATCCTCAAAGCTGCTGGGGACTGGCTGTCTGAAGGAATTATCTCCAGGGCCCCATCAAGAGTTGAAGAATAAAATTTAAAGCACAAAAAGGCAGAGAGAATGCAGAGAGGTGCAGCTTGCTCCTGCGTCATTTAAAATGGAGACCACAATCTTGCTGTTTGTATCTCCATAAGCTCTCAAGCAGCATTTTGTAGAGGGCAGGAGTTGTTTTCCAAAAGCTCTGACTTCAATAAATAAATAAAATATTAACAAATACTAATCTCTGTGGAGAAGAGTAGAGCACAGCTGAATATCCCCCTGCTTCAAACTGCATTCTCAAAGGGCGGTTCAGAAGATAGGTAGCAGGTAAAGACATGGACAGAAAAACTGCATTTTTCAGCATCAGGTCACTGCAAGCAGTGAGATGTGATTGGATTTGATTTGCCTCACTGGCTTGGCAACCAGCCAGCTTAGGATAAGGCAAGAGATGTTGTGGTTTTACAGTGCTAGTAGCTTCCTTTTCTCTGAAAGTCCAACAGTTGCAAGACTAGAGAGAAGTATCTGCCTGAGTACCTCCATCTCTTTTTCTTTACACCATGAAATTCCAAAATCCGCTGTTTCAAAGGAAGAGAGAAGATACAGAGTCTTCTACCAAAGCACTCCATGTTGACTGACTGCAGTGATCAGTCTGCCACCTTTCACCATCCTATGCCTGTTGGGATGATTTCAGTGGTTTGAGATGGTACGGGAAATACAGAGATAAATAACCACTGCCTCCACTGATACAAAAGAATGAATGGTTTAGTGCTGTTTAGTACTGAGCCAAGTGTAGCATCTGCGTCCTGGTGGATTTGTCTTTCTTGAGCCTATGTAGTCTTTCCTGTCCAGCATCCACCACATCCTGATGTGGGCAGTTCTGCAGCTTCATTGCCCATCCTGACTGTGTTGAATCTGCCATCTGTTATCTTCATTTGAGCCCGCTGAACTTTTGTATCAATAATAACTGTATCGCTGCTGGGACTCACTGCTGTTACCATTGCTGCACTGCTCACCCAGCTCAGGAACTTTGGGATTGTGCCTGCTAATGAAAGTGCTATGGCCCTACATACACTTGAGACTTAGAACCAACTGTAATGGGAGTGTATATACCAAGAGACTAGATTCTTTCCTTTCTTAGCTCTGCTGGAGCCAGATGCTGCTGGCTCACAGCAAAGCTGTGTTATTTCTTGGAGTGGGCACAAGGAAAAGCAACCAGTGGCTGCCAGCCTTAAAGCAGAGGATGTTGAGAAAAGCCAGAGTGGTTTCTGAGGGCAACAGGCCTCTGAAGGGGATTAGAGCCCTGGAGCTGAATCTACAGCAAAGTTTGGTCTTTCAGTCTGACATGAGAAAAGGATTTGGGGGTGCTGTTCAATGCTCGCTGATCATGAGCTAGCAGTGTGTCGAGGTGGCCAAGAAGGCCATCAGCATCCTGGCTTGTATCAGCAATAGCGCAGCCAGCAAGAGCAGGGTGGTGATTCTCTCCCTATACTCAGCTGTGGTGGGGCTGCACCTCGAGTGCTATGTTCAGTTTGGGCCCCTCACTACAAGAAAGACAGTGAGGCCCTGCAGAGGGGCCAGTCTTCCAGAAAAGGGCAATGGAGCTGTTCCAAAGTGCAAGTTTTTTTGGGAAATGCCTGGGGGAACTGGGATTGTTCCGTTTGGAGAAGACTGGGGAGGCTTGGGGGAGACCTTATCTCTCTCTACAATGACTTATAAGGAGGTTGTAATGAGGTGGGGGTTGGCCTCCTCTCCTGGGTAACAGTGAAAGAACAAAAGCGAATGGCATCAAGTTGCACCAGGGGAAGTGCAGGATGGATATTAGGAAACATTTATTCTTAGAAATTGGTGGGGTGTTGGAACAGGCTGCCCTGGGAGGTAGTGCAGTCACCATCCCTGCAGGTGTTTCAGGAAAGGGTAGATGCAGTTCTGAGGGACATGGTTTAGTGAGCAATATTGCTGGTAGCTGCACAGGTGGACTAGATAATCTTAGGCATCTTTTCCAACCTTAATGGTTCTATGATTCTGTGAGATGCCCCACAGGAAGACTGGGCACTAGACCTACACTAGTTCTGCATTGGTTTGGGACACTTCACCAATGCTGGATTGCTTTAATTAGACCATTCAGCCAGGCAAGATGATAAAGGTGCATTTCTCACATAGGGATAGTGTTTACCAGAGGCAGCAGTTTGTCTTTTGTTTTGATTTCAGACATCAACAGCACCCACAGATGCTCCTTTATCATTAACAGGTCCCTGTATGTTGTGGATAGGTCTTGGAGCCTGTAATCTTGTCAGGACTTCCTGCTGTGCACAGCACAGCTGCTGGAACAGATCATCTTGTGGCTGTTTCGCCTAATGCATTTAGCTTCACTAGTGCTTCCCTGAGACTGGCAGTCTTGCTTTTTTTCTTTTTTTCTTTTTTAAAGTCTGCTGACGACTGACATGTCAGCTGAAGTTTTGGAAAGCTGAACACATTTTTTTCCCCTCCTGAATGGGGTCAGGAGCACTTGGAAAAGTCAAGGCCTTTAACCTGAAGGTCATCAACAGGCATCACACAACTGGGTGTTAGGTACTAGAGGAAGTCTTGAGTTAATCAGAGTAGAAACGGCCCTCTAGACTGAAAGAAAGGATGGATATAGAGTGGGATGGCACTTTTCAGGGATATGCTCTGTGCCTACAGAAGCAAAGGTTTAATTCCCAGGGCAAGATCCTCAGCCCTTCCCTTGTGCCCTACCTGACAGGGAGTGCCTGTCCTGTTTTTGTCTCCACAGGGAGCCCAGTGCTTGATGATCCAGCACTGCACGCTGCTGTTTGCACCCAGTGGGATCCCACAAGCCCACAGAGATAGGATGCAGTATTGCCCAGAGCTCAAAGCACCAGTTTCCAAAATATCAAGGAAAGGAGGATCAGACCCGGATCCTTTGGCACATACCAGTTGTTCCTCAGCGGCACGTGGCCACACGTTGAGACTGCAGCAATGTAACTGAGTCTAAGCACTCTGCAGTGCTTAGGCTTTGTCTTTTACGCTGTGTTCTGTGCTGCACAACTCACCTTGGGGAAAACATTTAGAGAAAAGAGCCAGCCATGCTTAATTCTTTCTACATAAACAGTGATCACCTGCTAGTGTACAAAGGTATGTGTACAGAGAGAAGCTGAACTGCAGCCTAGGGAAAATGGATTAGGGCTGTTTAGATTTCCTTTCTGCTCCTTGTACTCACAGACTGACAGCAGAAGACAGACACAATTGATAACAGTCCACACATGCCTGGGCTCAGCCCTGTAACAGGCCAGGATGGATACTGCACCATTTGCACTGCAGCAAACAGACGCATTTCCCTTGTGGTTCCTTTCCAGGCTTCAGCTCAACAGAGCTGCCTCAGCTTCTCTTTAAAACAGAATAATGATATGCAAATTGCAACACCACCACACTGTACTTTCTAGCAGTTGGCACAGCAAACGGAAGCAGAGAAAGAGCTGAGGGGAGGGAATTGCTCGGCAAAGCATTGCTTGGTCAGAAAACGTCAGCTCATCAGAGGTTCCTGTGCTCTCACTGCAGATGATTCACTATTTGTCATCTCAAACTTTAGTCCTTGATCAGAGTCTGGGAAGGCAGGGAATAGTGAGGGAAACTCCTGCGCCAGAGGAGAAAACCATTTCCCTGTCCCTTCTTCCAAGGGCTGATGGGCTCTGGCTGGCATCACCGTTAATTCAACCACTACCTAAGATAAGGAAAGGGAATTAAAGGAAAGAGTCACCTTCCTGCCAGCATCACGGGAAATGTGGCAGAGCCCACTCTGCACGTGAGGGAAGCCAGGAAGTTTTTCAGACGTACCCTTCCATGGGTGTCCTCACCTCTCAACAAAAACAATACCAGGAATAGAAAATGCCCTTACAATATTAAAATGCCAAAAAAAGACAAGTGAAGTAATTAAGAAATAAATCTTAATAATCACGAATGTGGTGTCTTGGCAACATTCCTTTGATATTTGCTCAGTAAGAGCATTAACAAAGTTATGAGGTAAAGAAAGAAGAACCATCTTTAAAGATTCAGTTTTACAAAAAATGAGCCAGGAAGCTGCCCACACAGCAGGTAAATCTTCTCACGGTCTAAGTAAGCTACTTCATCTAGGCTGAAGCTGCAACATGGAACCAGGCTCAGAACGATACTTCATGGCAAGTGATGCTCACAGTAATCTCTGAGTAAGTGCTTCTGTTCTTCACATGGTATTTAAGAGGAAGATTGGGTTGTCAGGACACGCAGCTCTGGAAAGAGATGTAAATCCATTCACGGATGAAGGCTGCCTGCACAATGTGGTGCACATATTCCAGAGATCAGGCTATGCTCCCAGATAAGAATCACAGGTCCTAAGGATCATAGCTTAGACATTTGTTTTGCTGCTTTTCAAAGGAAAAAGGAGTTGTTGCGTGTGAGACTGGAATTTTATTGTTTTGTTGGAACAAGGAGGAGCAGTAAAGGCCAGTCCTGATTGTACATGACTGTAGTTATTACTGCTGCTGGCAAGACATAATGCATGTTCACTGGGTGTTTCTGCCAAGGAAGCACAGAGAGGAGGCACACAGCCAAAGCTATGGCAGGGGCCCACTGCTTGGAGAGTCCTAGATCCTGAGGGCAGAGACTTCCTTCCTCCAGAGAGCTGTCTGTGTCTCTGGTGAGTCCTGATGACCTCACATCAAAGAGACAACATGCAGCTTCAGTTAAGCAAGAAAAAGTCAGTAAGAGCACTGCGGTTAAACTATATCAACCCTGTAGTTAGGCAAACATCTTGACAAAAAAAGGCCAGACAAGTATGCCTACTCCCAGGAGTTCACTCTGCTGATAAAGCAGTTTGCAGGTTCTACAATATAAAAACCAAGGTGGTGAAACCAATTGCTGGCCTTCAGTCCAGGAAAAGGTCCAGCAGGTCTGGGCACGAAGTGGTTGTGAAAGGCTTGAGCCTGTGAGGGGAGCTGATCAGTGATCTGCATCTTTGCACAGTGATAAATTCCCAGCCTTAATGGCTTTAGGTTTGCTGACTGTTGTTAGATCACTGGTAATCTAAGAGGTGGTGACAGGCAATTTATTATGTTTGCAGCATGCCTTGCATTGTCATTGTAATAAAAGTGAATATTAGTAATAAGATCAAGCCTTCCCTCAGGTCCTCAGTACAGCAGGGTGGCGGATTTGTGTGATGTTCTTTTCTCACCTCTCACTTTCTTCTTTCTCCTTCTATCACTGCTTGAGCAAAAGAAGAATCTCCCTTAGCAGTTTGCAGTATGGAACATGTGACAAAGACGAGCAGCCTGGCCTCTCTGAGAAGCCGTGATCCAGCGGTAAGCACACACATACATAGGTGCAAAGCTTTCTGCAGCTATTAAGCTACAAGCAGCACCTCACATCATCTTATCGGAGTTCCCTTAGAAAGTTAAATGGTGCACACTTTATTTGTAATTGGATGCAAATTAAAATATCACTCACGAGAAGGCTGAAATCCTGACAGGGTAGACTGCATACATTAAACCTCAGGATCTGAATAATGTCAGAGGATATGTTGTTGCTTTATTAGCGTTTGCTTCTGTCCTCTGCCACCCCAGTGATATGAATAAATCAATCTCTTCCTCCATCCCGGAAAGTGAAAGGGGGAGAGTCAACATCTGCTGATGAGAGCATTTGAGTCATTCACAATCTGCTCAGTCCAAAGTCTGAAAGGTAGGACAGCAGCAGATCTACCAGCCTGGGAGCGTGGACAGCACAGGGCATACAGCGACCAGTCTGCTCTGGCCTGCCACATCCTAAGTGGGTAGGGAAAAACAGTAGATTTGCCCTGGAATTCAGCTGCAAAGAGGTAGGCAGTGCAGGGAAAAAAGCTACTTTCCTTGTGCTTGAAGTGAGGCAGAGATGGGCAGTGCTAAGATGCAGGCGTCACTCAGAGCTTCTAGATAGTCTTTTTGGCCAATAAGCATTCTCCTTCTGCCTCTGTCACACGTGCACCAAAGGTGCTCCAAATCCACAGACATCACATCCTCCTGCCTCAATCCTCTGGCTGGACTTGTCAGCTAAGACCTGCGTCCAGCCCAGTGCAATCAGTCACCTGCTGACAGAGGCTGTACTCTTCCATACTAAGTGGACTACATCATGGAGGGTGGGATACCACTGCTGTGTTTTAATTCTCTTGGGAAGAGATTAGCAGGAAATGAGAAAAACATAGATGAGGAAGGAGAGAAAGACAATGTAATACAGGTTAACTGTCCTTCACTGGAAGCTGCGACAGAAGGGCAAGGCCCTTTACAAATATAAATTTAGCCCCAGAAGTGATCCAGGCAGCAGCAGTGCCACGACTTCCCCATCCCATCCTACTGCTCAGCCAGCCTTGGTTTTCCTACTGCTTTGCTCAGGAAGGTATTGGAAGCTGATGCTGCAGAGGCAGCTTCTAGAGCCTTAGCCCTTCTGTGCTCCATCAACATTAAATCAGCACTGTGTTGGCTCCTGCCAATGTGCTGCTGTTGTTTTTCCCAGCTCAAGCACAGCACAGAGGCACCATTACAACAAGACGTGTGTGTTAGTGAATGGGAGCTAGCAGGGAGGAGATGGGAATGCAGGATCGATATCACACAAGTGTCAGGTGTACAGATGGAGCTGTTTAGTTTGTTTTCCCTCTTGATGCACAATGCAGACAGACAGAGAGATGCCTGTTGCACTGCTTCTGCAGAACAACTATCAGCTAAGTCCTGAGCTTTTTCTAAAGAAAAATTAGTAAAATGGTGTTTGTGTCCTTCATTATACAAGCATTTAGGCAAAAGCTGAGAAGAGGACGTAGCACCAGTAACAGCAAGTGGCTCATACTCATAAATGTCAGAGGCAAACAACAGATTTGCTCTACCCGCCACCTTCGCCCAGTCAGCTTCATATAACAAGTACAGTGCCACCAGCTTTGTTCTTTTACCTGTATTATCTTTGCAGAATTGCCTTTGCAGTGCCAGCAAAGCAACACGCAGCCCTTCTCTCTGAGCAGGATATGTTCTCAGAGGCAGTGTCAGTTTCCATATTTGTGTCCTCCATTCTTTTCTGTCCAGAATTCCAAAGACTTAGGACTGAAACTGCTTTGAGCTCTTATCTAGTACAACCAACAAATCCTATGGCTGTAATCAGTTTTGATAACTGAATAAACATTGCTAGCTGAGTAAATTAACTAAATTTCAGAATCCCAACTGGATACTGGAACATCTGAGGACAGAGGTGTTCTCACTATCTGCAAGGACATGAATAACACCTGAAAAACAAAGACCTAAGTTAGATCTGAAGTGCTACTATAAATCACAGGTAACAACTTTCCAGCAGTCTATCAGAAAACCATCAGACAGATGCAGGCCGTGCCACAGTCCCATGTTACACCTTATGGCATGATAGGAAGAGATTGTTCACCAGGTAGCACTGAAAGAACCAACTGTAGTTGGTTCTTATCCTAGAGAAATTGTTGGGAAGTTTAGCCATTTAGAATCTTAACATTTTTATCCAGGATTTTAAATAAGCAGATAATTTTTCCAATTTTTTTTTATTTTTTTATTTTTTTGGCATGGTATGTGAACCAGAACATGAGTTAATGCTCTGAAGATAATGTCTAGCCCTGGGCTAATTGTTAATGCTGTTACAAAGAAAACTAAAGCAGAAAATGCCACTGCAGAAGAGCTGCAAAAATCACACTGCAATCCACAAACTAGGAGATGAATTTGCATAGCCCTGGGTTACTTTCACAGCTTTTACTTTTCCCTATGGCTTCACAGAGATGCCAAACATTATTATTTCATTCAAAGTTTTCAACTGGAAGAGTAAAATGTAGAGGGGTTGCTAGATACCAGTCTGCAAATAGTTCATAGGTATAAATAGGCTGGTCACAAAAAGAAAAAATACTTTCTAATATTTTTGCTAGCACTGAAAAACCATTTCTAGAGAGGCAGACAGAAGGTTCCTTGGGCACTTATTTGTCTGATCTTAATAATAGTGTTGCACATGAAGAAGATCTGGACATTCTGAGAACAAGACGTGTGGGGTTTTCTGCTGGTTGCTTGAGAGCTGACAGATGTTTTCCTTCCTAAAGTTCCTCTGGAGTTACCTGGCTGCCTTCCCCAAGGAGGCACTGGTTATCTGAGCTGGTCTCCTTTGTGTTAGGAACTTTTCTGAAACATTATACATGATACTGTATTTTGTGAGCTGTACAAAGAGCTGGATCCCCTCAGAGCTATTCTAGGCTCTCAAGAGTGGCAGCGCCAAATTCTATTACGGGGTTTGGGGTAAAACTCTACTCTGATTTTATTTCTTCTGCTCTAAAGAGAGATGCCCTAGTGCACTGAGTTCTGGTAGTTGAGCAATCACACAGCTTCAGAAGGAGGTACATGGTTTTCATGGGCAAAGACAGTTCCAGTTAATCAATGTTTTCATTATCCAGAAGAGTTTAGAATGTCCTAACTCTTACTCCAGTCTAAAAGCTTTCATGGTTCCAGCATTATCTACTTGAAGATCTCAAAACAGTTTATTGTATTACCTGCTGTCTTGGAGATTATCTTTTTCCCCATTGTGAGAACAAAGCCAGATTTCCCATAGGAATCCATCATTTTGGGGTTCTGACGTTTTGTCTACCTTTCGGCAAATGTTTTGGTTTCCAGAGGTACAGAATCTTCTCACAAATTAAAAGGACTGCAGAGGTCTAGTAGTTATAAAAATCAAAATCCATATACTCTAAGTTTGCCATTAGGAGGAGCTAAAGATGATATAAAACTGGCTTGAAAAAATTCAGAAAATGTCCAGGATTAGAAATAAAGCATGGCACCAGATCTGAGTGCCATAGTCTGAGGTTAGGCTTACACAGAACCCAGTGAAAACTCTGTGTCCAGTCATCAACTAACAACTCCCTTTGGAGTCCATGGAGGTTTGCTTTGGAAAAACTTTTCAGGGATATCTTTAGAAATAGACTGAAGGCTCCATTGGAAGTGATATCAGCATCCTGGCAGCATATTCCAGATGCACAAGATTGGAGTTTGAGGGTATATTTTCTCCAAGCTTCAGTCCCAGAGTGCTGTGGTTCTTCTACCCTGACTAGGAAGAATATGAATACATGTTCCATCCATCATTTCCCTGGGGTGATTGCACAACAGACTGCAGTGACTCAGGATCAGCTGGAGAAAACATGTATTCAGGACCAAAATGCTCCTGGCCTCCACTCTGGGGCATGATTTTAAATAGGAATGCAACTGATACTCAGATCCTGTCCCTTAAGCTCTGCCATCCAATCCTTTAATTTCTTGGGCCTCCATTTTCACCTGTCTACTCCTTTTGCATGGAGTTATGTGTTCAAGATAGGATGGAGGAATAATCAGTTTGGGATATGTGGTCCCAGATTAGCAGCTGAGGGATTCGCTCACGCTCACCAGTTCATTAACGTGCAGCATTAAGTCTGGTGCTAATGGGCCTTTCCCCTCCACAGAGCTTGGAATGGATTTTTTCAAATGGATCTGTGTTCAAAACACCAATCAGAAGGAACATGTGTGTGAATTCTCAGATCTCAGAAACACAGATTTTCTCAACAGATCTAAACAAGTTATTCGGATAAAAAATGGAAGACGGCTCATTTCACAACTAGAATGTAGAAGCCTTACACAGTCTCTTGGCATAACAATCAATTTGCCATGAAATTTAAAAACTAGCTTGCAGAGTTTATGCTTCCCTATAATAAATATCTGTGTTAGGATTTTCATCCTGGAACACTGGGCAGTATTTATTTGAAATTTTAACTTGCTTGATTCGTCCTAAGACAATCCTCACGATCAACAAACTGGCAGAAAAACTCTTCAAAAGATAGAACTTAGTACAAAATAGTGGTGACTCTGAAGCAAACTGCATTAAGTCTGAAACCAGGAGTTGGAACTGTAACACCTGCATGTTGCAAGCTGTAGATGCAGTGATCATTATATTACAGGAGGAGCTGTGGTGGTTCTGGTTTTAAATGTGCTCGTTTTTTAATGATTAGCTGAATAATCACCAGGTTCGTGGTCATCATCTTGGATTAATGATCACATTGAGGTGAACACAGGCTGCTGCAGAAATGGCCCCATGTGCTGCTCGAGCCACCAGCCAGCTCAGTATGCTGAGTGCCCCCCTTGCATAAGACAGCAAGAAGAAGGGAGGCTCTTCCCATCCTGAGGCCAGTACAGAATTGTCCTGCAGAGATAATTCTGGAAAAAGGGAGAAGACCACAGCCTCAGCCTTTGAAAAATGTCAATTGGTGGTTTTCCTTTTGCTCTGCCAATGATCGCCACTCTATGCTGAATTCCACTAGATTATAGTCCACAGCACATCAGGAGGATAGCACAACAGCCATCTTCTCCAATGCAATAAAAAACACAACAGAGGACATACAGTGCTTCTGTGCTGGGGACACTGAGCATCTGTCACATCCCCTCTGCCCGCACCCAGTCCCTGCTGCACAGGGCTGCATTTCAGCAAGGCGGCCCCTGCAGGTGCCTCTGCCTCCTCAGCACAGCACCAGGGGATGCAGGGCAGCCTACCCTGCCTTTCCTTCCACCCTATCTCAAATCTGCACATTGGCCTGGCATGCTTCTTTTTAGTTCCCTCAGTGTTGCTGCTCTTTACAACCTTGGGGAGAAGCCAGCCTGCAAACCAGTTTATAGATGAGTAAGAGTCCTGCCTGTGTCTTCCCATGTAGTAAATACAGATAAAGGCTTTGTGTGATCTTGTTTTCTCTGCAGGGTCACAGAGTAACTCATTTTTCTCTCTCAGCTCTGTTTTACATGTACATACTTGTAAAAAAAAAAAAAAAAAAAAAAAAAAAAAGAAGCCAGGGAAACCACATGGCATTTTCAGTTGTCATTGCGCCAGCAATATATCTGTAATTAAAGAGGAGGTAAACTCATTTCTTTGTTGATTCAGGTCAGGCAGGGAGGAGCAGGCTGACTCTCTATTGCCCAGATTAGAATTGGGTAAATCTCATCCACTGATATCATCACTTAAGAGTAAGTGAATTTTCCATGAATAAAAGCTTCTCCTGTTTGAGTCTGCCCTCTCCCTGGTCTCCCAGCACTCCCAGGGCTCCTCCTGCAGCCCTCTGCCCTGGCTCTCATTTGACAGACAGGCTGGGGAACTCACTGCAGTCCCAATCTGCCTGCTGCCCTCTTAATTCCCTCCCAGCCCCAGAGCTCCTCAACTCAACACCTCCCAGCATCCTCCAGCCTGCAGCACACCTTGCTCTTGAGACAGCAGCAAGAAGCCTGAAAGGATCATTCCAACAAAGCAGCCAGCATTTAGGAGAGCTCTGAGTAGATAAATTCTACTTTTTGGCAACATGAAGTTACAATATGTTGTTTCTTCAAGCCTCAGCAGGGGGGGAACTCTGTCCTACAAATCAAACTTGTTCCAAATTACAGGCTTAATCCTTAATGCCACAGGGCAGTCTGAATCACGTGAGTCTTTTGGTCCAAAGAATATGCAGGGCTGCAGATAAAGATGGACAGATCCTATTACAAGTGAAATCCTCCACTGCTCATTGCTGTCTTCTAGGTTGGAGGATATGCACAAGGGCAGCTCCGCAGAAGGATGAAGCAAGGGAGGAATCTGTGGTTTTGAGGGTCTAGTTAAGGTACAGTTAGCAAGTAACCTCCATAACTTAACAGCTCATTTGTTTGCTCGACTCCCTTACAACTGTCAGCATAATACACGAACCCGTGATCCTTCACATATGGGTTGCAAGTTCCTGGGATCATGCTTGTAAGAGGTCCTGAAAAGCAGCACAGAAAACCACTCCTACTGTCAGGAGCCTCAATTCACATCTCTGCAATCCACCCATCCCCTGGGAAAATATCCCCAAGTGGAAAGGCCAGGAAATGGCTGACATTAACTCATTATACTAGTTCTGGCTTACAAAAATATATATATATATGTTTGTATCTAACACGGTACTGCTCTGTCTCTTCCTTTCTTATTACTGCTTCCCTTTGCTCTGAGAGAAGAGTAGCCTTCTCCTCAACTGCACACACATATCCCTGAAAAGAAACACATGCAGCATTACCCAGCTAAGGATGAGACAACAGGTGGGTAGGACAGATGGGGGACAGCAAGGTAACAGCGAGGTAATGAGGATTAGAACCATGAACAGCGGTCAGCAAACATTACGAGACATTTGCATGAAAATTGGATCTTTGCTTATGCTTCGCTGCTCCCTGCTGTTCTCACAAAAAAAAAACATGTTACTTTGACATCACAGTTGGTTGCTATGGGGATGCTGATGCTACCAAAGATAGGACTGAGCTGAAGGGCTATAAAAAGTCCTGGGGTTCCAGCTGAGTCCATACGCATTTGGGAAGGGCCACCGCAGCATTTATTTTTGGCAGTAGCACAGCCGCCCGTGAGTGTGACAGAATGTGGCACCAAATTCAGATAAAAGGGACGTCACAACACAACAGAGAGCCGTGCTGCCACGGGAGGGGTGGTTTGGGACAGGGAGGGAGGAAGTCGGCACCACCCTGGCAATAAAGAACAAAGCTCCCAAAAAAGGAAGCAAGTTTTAGAAAGAGGAAATGCCAAAAATAGATCTTCTCTGTTCCCCGAAAGATGTCATGGGCTTTAACAGCCTTGTGAGATATGGCCACTAACTAATTTTAAGTCTCAGTAAACATGACCTTGCTAACAAACGCTATCATGGTTATTTACAGCTGAGCTGTCAGTAAGTCCTCATCTTGTACTACTTCTAGACCTGGTTTAAAAAAAAGCATCCTTCCATTTTCAACTTTCCTTTTTCTTTTTTGACTGAATACATAAAAACAACCTCAACATTCCTGCCTCCTCACTGCTGAAAAATGAGCAGCAGTATTCCGAGTAAAATTTATCAAGCACCACTGTTAGGTATCTGAAGGAGATCAATACAAAATCATTGCCTCCATGAGATGACTTCACTAGGGGGACAGGATGATTCCTAGTGTTTTTGAAATCTGTAACATGAATGTGGTTTTCAGAGTAAAAATGTTGTCAGAGGACCCTCCTTGGTTAAGTGTGCCTTGATTTGTGTGTGGCTGAAACCGAGCAGAAGATTTGCCTTCAGTAAGCCCAGTGCCAGTACTAGCTTCATCTCCCACTAAAATGCTCCTCAAGCCAGCAGCACGGATGCCATCTTCTCTCCAGTATTACACATCTTCAGTAGACACAAAGACTCATTAATGTTCTACACCCCATCCAAAAAGCAGGGCAGAGTTTTCTTCAGATATTGGTTTGCTCAGTACTGAACATGAAGGAATATAAGAACAGAAGGCTCTGCTTGGGTTTATGAGCACCATTCCAGGTTTTTAAAGGCAAATCCATCCTATTCTCCATACACCAGGTAGGCATCATTTAGGCTAGACAAAGCAGAGGGATGTGCTATGCTCGGGGAGGGTGTTTCTGTAGTTAATAAAACGTACTTTGCCTGTGATGCCTTTGGCTGAGCAAATATGATACGGATGATGCATAAAAGTTCATCCTGTCTCCTCTTCCATTTTGTTTCATGCCACAGCAGCTTTGCTAGCACAGAAACAACTCTGCCTGTCATAATGCATATAAACAGGGAGTCTAGGACAAAACAAGATGAGAAAAAGTAGAACAAAAACCAGTTTCTTCATTTTAGAACTGCTTGCAAGCTTCAGCGCCGGATGAAATCATGAAAGAACACAAACTACTCCATGCGTCTGCTGGAAATATTTTGGGACATGTGCTCTCCCTCCTCAGAGGGGGAAACAAATAATGCCTTTATTGTAGGTCTTGGAAGGAAACAGCAAGGGCTTTTATTCTAAAACCCATTGCCCAGCAGCTGAGGAATCCCTGGAACAGCCAACAGCCTTCTAACTTCTTGTTCAGGTCTATACATACCCTTTCTATATCCCAGTTAAACTTGTTGGGTTTTGTGCCAACATCAGTCATTAGTTTAACTTTCTCTTCTTTCTGCCTGTGTTTACACAGGTGTTGCATTTAAAGGCAGGAATCATCTCTCCTTCTCCATTCCAGACTACCTGGCTGAGCAGCCACAGCCCTCCTGATTTTTTCCACTTAAAATAAGATCCTCATCCCTCAATTGTCTTTGCAACATTTTCTTGTACGCATCCATTCCAGCATGAATTACTCTTTTTTGGCAGTGGGCCCTCCAAACAAAACACAGTACTGCTGGTGCAACTGCAGCAGTGTTTGGATAGTTTAATGGCATTAATTCTGCCTTCACCTGCCACCCATGGCACCGTAACAACATGGTGTCTCAAACCACATCAACCCATAATCAATCACACATTCATCACACCCATTTTCCATGGTAGGCCTCTCTGCTTTGGACAAGGGCAAATTTCACTGACATACGCACAGAGGGGATGCACGAGGGGATTTCATCTCAATATTAACCCAGCCTTTGCTGCTATTAAAGTGGGAACTTTCCCCAAGTGCACCCCTGCTCAATGCTCTCACCTCTGCAGTGAGAGAATGGCTTGACTTGCCCACACTGTGTGCTATGCAACACGTCAGGGAAGAGTCAAATCAATGCTTTCAGCACAGTTACCCACTTCACAGGCCGAATGTCCCTGCAAGAAAAGTTGAGAACAATAATTGACAACTTAATGCTTATGTCACATTCCTCCCTTTCCCTAGAAGCAAGTCTTCAGGGAGAAGGGAGTAATGCCTCACTGTGCCACAGTTTTCTTGAATATAAAGCTGCATATAGCACTTTGCTTCCTGCATCCTTAGAACTAAGTGCCCAGGAATCATCAATCTTTCTTCTCACCTTATGGTAGAGGATGTTCCCACCTGAAAAGAAATTGCATCACACCATTTCCTACAGAGGCAATTACTTTACCCTTAGTCCTGAAAAAGGCAAATGCCAATTATTAGCCATATATGAGCTGTCATAATGATTTGGGCGGCAGAGAATGGCAAAAGTGTAGGAGAACCTGGCTGGATAAGACGACAGACAGATCTTTTATTATTTCCACCTCAAAATTGCAGTGATTCATTCAGAATGAAAAATGGAGTTGCCTGATTTAAACAGGAACCTGTCCGACTGCAGTGGAGAGAGAAATGAGTCTGAAACGAAGCTGAAGTTGTTGTTTCTTTCTCCTCCTCCTTTCCTCCCCTCCCTGTCCTGTTGACCTATGAAGTCACACAGTGCAAGTTCATTTACTGCTTGGTCTCATTTGCTGTCAAGTCTGCCTGACTTTTAGGCGATGTGTGAGATAGATAACAGCAGAGCTATTTCCAGAGCATGGCAGTTTAAACAGGAGCAGTAGAACCGTCAGCCACTCCCTACCCTTGATGCATCTGGCCTCAAGTCTGCCTACTAGCACAGGCAGCCCCAGCTGCTCCTGCAAGGTGCAGGGAGCCCTGACCTCAGTTAGATGGTGATTCATCTTCCTCACACAGCACACGGCAACCCTGTCTGCTCTGACAGAAGAGAACCATGAATTCAGGTTTGCAAAGCTTGCAGAGTAAGGCCCCTAAGCACCCATCCAAGCTAAACATGGGAGTCAACTTTTCAGGGAACTCCCTGCAGGGCACCTTGCAGATGAATGCTCTCCTTCCCTTCTCCTTCCCTGGCACCAGGGGAAGTAGAAGGGTTGTGCTGGCATGGAACAAGATGCCAGTTCCTGTCCAGGAAGGACATGCAACTCCACCCATGCATTGCTTGGGCCAGTTTTTATTAAATAGAAAAATACCAAACAAAATTTCCTTGTGTCCATTGTGGATTCCTGTTCCCTAAATCTTTCTCAACTTCCCATTGATGCTTCTTCAGCCCTTATACAGAGAAATGAGCTACTTCTGGACCTGCTAGTTGAACAGAACAGACTGGCTCCAAGCTCTGGCTAAAAACGATGCAGATTTTGTCCTAGAGGCATACAGAGATGTACAGAACCAACTGAGGCAGACTTGGTGGAGTTGACTTATGGCTCTCTTTGATCCAACCTGAGACAGGGTGGAAGGATCCTTCTTTAGGAACCTGCAACAACTCTGCAGAAGTATAAAATGCTTATTGTGCTTTAAGTAATGGTCACGTTGCCATTGTTTCTGCAATTCTTTTTAGACAGAGATCTAAGCAAGCTTTACCAGTAACAGTGAATTGAATCCCATCCCCCTAATTTATCTGAGAACCAGAAAGTGTGTTAACTTTATACTGCAGTTACTCTAATTCACAAGCTATCAAGATATAGCCCCCCAAAAAAATTACTCAGCAGCTGAGAATTACAAGATTGAGGATCACTGAGAAGAATTTACTTTCTATAGCTTGCTCTGTTGTTGCCATAATATTGGGCAAGTATATGGAGAATACAAGTTTACAAAGGTAAATTTCTAGAGAGGAAATCTGACATCACACAAATACTCACTGGGACAACCTACCAGGCAGAGCACAAAACAATGCAGACAATTTGAGAACAGAGAGCCAAATGTGTTCTGCCCAGCTCCTTAGAGTCATTACTGCTGCATTTCATAGTGCTCAGCCCTCAACTGTGTGATTCTGAAGCCAAACGGTATCTGCTTGAACAGCAAGGCTGATCTCCGGAAGAAACTTTAATTAGAAATTGGAATTATGTGCAAAATAAACTAATAAAACTTCCTTCTCTATAGTATGCAAAACCTGGAACCTCTCCAATCTTCTCTTGTCAGAAGCCAGGATTTCCAATCCCACAGCATCCTATCAGCCTGAGAAATTTCCCCCCAGGAATCAGATTCCCCATCCGCCTTTCATACGTATGACATGGTACTTAAGGTAGCTGGGACAAGCACTTACTGCTGTGTTCCTGTGTCATTGTCTTTTGTCACTGTGTCAAAGTCATATCAAAACAAATTAGATTTAAGTACAGTGAGTGTGAGTGCTACAAAAATGGTTGTACGGCCTATTTTAGGTGCAACACTTTCTTCTGAAATAAACACGCCCTTGGGATATATTGTAAGATGCTACTAAATTTTAGGTCATTTTCCCAACTTGAATGTGTGGGAATACATACACATAGGTTTTAAAGAAAAAAAATGGAAAATACTTTGCAGCCCACTTCCTGATGTCTCATAGAGCACAGAATAAGAGATGCCGTTCTCTATCAAACTATACTGTTTTTTAGATCCCATTTCAAGTTTCCCCTTTCACTTGAAAGCCTGTAAAGATATCAAACTGCAACAGATAAAACACCAGAAGCCTTCAGGTTGCTCGAAGATAATGGCAAGCATGTTATAATCCTTCACCCAGGGATTTTCAGCCAATTTTACCAATCTGCTTATCCCACAATTTTTTCTAGATGAGCCCATGGAACAGGTTGTCAGTCTTGCATGCACATAATGCTACAACAGCTGAGACAAGATGAGCAAACAAATTGAAAAAGAGACACAAATTCTGACATACGGATGCGTAACTCCTCTGGATTTTCAAAACAGAGACTATGAAAGTGCAAAGCACAACAAAACAGTGGGCTGCAGGACATTGAGGAGGACTTGGAGAGGTATGGTCAGAAATAGAGCAGTTCACCCAAAACCAATAAATGCTTTGCAATCCCTGAGTTGCAACACAGGTCCTGCCTAGTAATGATAAATACGTATGGCAGCATACACTCCATATGTTGATGCACAGTCTGTTCCATGACTAACAGTTTTTTTCAGATTGTATGTTCAATATGGCCCAAGCCTTTACATTCTCTAGCATTTTTCTTTCAAGAACAGTCTCATCATCCTAGATAAGAGATTTTCTTCTTTGGAATTGGTATTCAACCTTGTTTGGTTCAAGTTTATTAAGCTCTCACAATTTCCAGTCCGATCCCTCTACTTTTCTTTGACACCACAGGCCCCTGTTAACTAGTTTGTTAAGCTACCAGTGTAGGTTTTCTTCTCTTCTAGACATAGCACCTGGGCTCATTATTCTGTTGCCAGAGGAACTGTACTGAATATACTCAAAAAGCCCATTTAAGAATGCAATATCTGCCAAACAGTGCTGTTGAAGTATGGATCTTGGAGCACATTGTGTTCAAGATGATCTGTTAAAATCCCGCCACTGCATTCAATTGATTTGATAATTTGGCTCATGTCACCTCGGAATCAATTTCATTTTTATGGAAAACTAAAACCAACCCTTTCCATTTGTTCTGAGTGTTGGTTTTTGGTGTTTTGGGTTTGTTGTTCTTTTTTTGGAGTTCTTATGGAGTCCTACATCTGTACTTTCCGCAATCCCTACAGAATATACATGATCTAATGGTTATTTTACTCTTCACCACACTGCACAACTTTTCTTCTAGCCTCCTTTCTAAAACTTGCACCAACTGACATGCAGCACACCTTCTGTCCTTCTGAAGCCCAGTAGCAGGTAGCTTCTTCATCAGACTGAGGGACCTATGTGCTTAGCTCCATGCTAGACGACTTGTATCTTGATCCCTGTGCATTTTCCCTTTCTATTTGAATGGCAGCACGCAGTATCCCAGCTCTGGCACTGTTCTTCTAAATAAAAGTTGTCCGCAGATAATTGAACTGTTCCATTTGGACATATTTTTCTAGTACTGCCTGTGCCATTGCCAGTATTGGGTGGTTTCCAACTGTTGATTGGAAAATCCTTTTCGTTTTGCTAAATTATGTTTCAGTCTTCAAAAAAAATCTCATGACATGAGGAATCCCTTTCCTCCCTTGCTGTGCACATTTTTCTGCACATTGTCAATGTTTCAAAACAACGGTTTGGTTCTTTTACAACTTCCACATACTTCCTCCATCATTTGTGCTGATTGCTACCTCACTGCTATTGCCTTTTTCTGCTTTCCACCAATTTCCATTCTGTTCACCATTTCCTAACCGATACAGCTACATGCACTCAGGGACCCTTTCAGCATCCTTACCTTGGACTTCTATTTGCAATCGATCTTTTGACTTAGTGTATTCACACTGTCCTTTTCCAGTGCCAAACTCAGAGTAGCTGTTTATGAATTTTGTTACTGCTGTGCTGTGTGACCATCTGGTCAGCAGGCTTTTTATATCCCTTACTGGTAGAAACACCCTCCCAGTCCCTTGCAAATCCCTGTACTATTTTCCCTTTGCTCTGTGCAGTCACCTTGAGCCCTTCCATAGCAAATATTTTTTTTTTTTTTTACAAGGATACACAATTTTCTGATACTTCCAACACTTCCAAGACATGCTCTGCCTTACCTCCTGCCATCTTTACTGAGTTCAATGTCCTTATCTCACACTTCTGGGTTTGTACTGTTGCAGTCTTTTCTGTGTCTCCAGTTTAACTGTACCAGTAGCTTTTTAATTTCCATCTCATGCTTTTCCTTCAGTGCATTCCCTAGTTTTCAGGGCTGCACAGACTCAGCATCAACTTCAATATTAACATTCTTTCCAGGTCTTTCACGCTCTGTGCTGTTGTTTTCCTGATGAGTAGGACATCTTAGGATAAATCCCTCATTACAAGAGAAAACTATGCATGCATAAGATTTTTAAGAATTCTCTTCTTCCCTAGATATAGGCTGTCACCATACACTGTTCCTGCGCTCTTTGGTTTGACCTTTTCCAGCTTGGTGTGCTGTGAGACACACTGCACTGACTGCTTCTAAAATTCAAGCCTGCCCACATGCCCAGCTGCATCTCTGCAGAGTATTTACATCAACCATCTGCATTTCATTAAGTTTCAGATTTTGGCACAAAACCACAGCTTTACTAGCTTCTCTGGAACCTGCTAACTTTCAGAAGCTTTTGGAAGAGACCTGCCCGTGGTGATTTCAGGTGGAAGCCATGAAAAATTTGGAAGTTTTGCTTGGATTCACCCACAATGTGACCCCAAAAGCTCAATTATAAGATGAATCTGAAAGGCTTTGAGACTTTTTTTTAGCTATCTTCTCAATGAATTATTTAAAGTACAGTAATCCAAATTAATGTGACATTCAGATTTGCAGTAATGGAATATCATTTGAAAGTTTGTAAAGTTTATGTCACCTTAATTCTGCTCTCCCCATGTGGATCCAGATTACTGCATAACCAAATATATAACCTTATGTATCTTTCAACAATTTTTGATAACTAGGTTCTAAGCTGACATGTTCACAGTGCAAGGAACTGCTATTATTAAATGATTTCCATCCTACCTTTTCAGACTACTACCTGAGCTGGTTCAACTGACTCGTCTTATTGAAAAAAATACAGATTCACAGACATTCACAGATTGTAGGACTCCTTATAGGCAAGAAAGAGGGAAAAATGGGTTCAGTTTTGGTCCTTTTCTTTACTTCTGTTGTATCAAATGGGTTTGTGCAGATCTCATGAACAGAACCTTCATCCAGAGCCATCCGGGCCTCTGCTTCAAGTCTTTATCCGCACACTTGTGGCTAAGGGCTTCTGAAAGAATTGCTGCCATTCTGAACACAGTTCACAACATCAAAAGATTTCCACATGGATGAAAATTTTCACTGCTCCAGGAATTTCACTGTAACATAAGCAGGGTTCTGCCAAACCAGCTCTGCCTCTCCTTCAGCATACTGGCATCCAAACACCAAGCATGGAAAAATACACGCCAGTGTCAGCAAAACTCAGACTTGAAGAACTAGCCTTTCTTCCCTCATTCCTGGCCTGCAGCCATACTATTGCTGGCTGTGATCTTGTCATACAGTATTCTGTAACCTCCGGAGGGTCAGCTTTGATGATAACTTATAGGAAGCTTGACTGCTGAGGGATATTGTGGCAATTGGTTGTTTCCTGTGCTCAGCTTGTTTCCATTCCCTCTGCAATTCACTTCTGTGGTGTGGCTTCATATCACCAAGATACTGAAGGCAGCCTCTTAGCTGAGCAGAGCAGGGCAATGTGGTACCTGGAGATCCCACATCACTCTTCCCAGCGGAGAAGGCTGGTTCAGGACTGTGATGGGTCCAGCTCCAGACAATGGCATCTGCTTCCTGCTAGCTCACCTACTCTGGCAGTTTCAGTTCTGTGTTTTCAAACACTGAGAGTGCAAAGAATGCTGGTGCACAGGCACATGTAAATATCCATGTAGAGAGATGGAGCATTTCCAGTTTGCAAAGAACTTCTAGATCAGTCTGTGGCAAATGAGATGTGAATGTAAACAGTGCATAAGTACATATATAAGTGCACACACAAATACAAATGCAAAGCTGAACCATACTTCATTTATATAGTTACTTTGATCTTCAGACTGTCACACAATAATGACTTCCTTCTGAGATAAGATAAAGGAGCATTTTCCCCTTCTAAAATGCAGCAGAAAAATCAAAAAGTGAGCTGCCTCTAAAAGAAATACTCTCTTCCAGCATGATTCGTACATGATTGAAACCACTGCAGCACTTTTATAGAGGTAAATTTGCAGACTCAGATGGGCAAACTTCACAAATACTTCCTGGGGCACCTTAATACATCACTGTCTGTAGATTTTTGTCAGCCTTGCTGCAGAAGTAGCGTGCTTTGCAGCATGCTTGGCAGAAAGGGAGAAGTTACTGGATGCTCCAATTCCCAGACTAACATTTTACTTCAAACCCCCATTCTCTGGCAACTGAAGCCAAAACATTGAACTTTGAATGACAGGCAGGTTTATGCTCCCTTGTTTGCAGTTAGGGTTAAGGATGCTTCAAGGCTCTGCAAGCAAACAAGTCAGAAGTTGACACAGGACATTCATGATGGGCTCAGATGGAGCTACTCTGATATCAAGGTGTTTCTGAGCACCAGATCACACTGCTGTGACTCTGTCTGAATGAAGACACTGACACATGCAGCAGAGCAGGCACTGTGTCTTTGACTTCTCCCTTTCCTCCATGCAATTGTGCTCAGTGGGAAAATTTAGAGTCTTAATATCTGGAACTGTCCCAAATGCTTTTCCCTCAGATAACACATGCAAATTGAATCAGGTCTTAGTTTAAAGTTTAAATGTTGTTAAGAAATTGAACAGCTCTGCAGAAACAAATGCACGTCAGCTAGGCCCTAGTTTCTTTTCCCTAGCCAGCAAGACAATCACAAAAGTGGAATGAGGCTGCCATAGAACAAAAGATGCTGAGTCCTTCTAGAAACGACTTGGTTTTAGAAACAAATAAATAAATAAAAAGTAAATCTTCTTTAACCAAAGCAAACACAAACACCAACAACAGCAAAACTTCAGGAGGGAGGGGACAAGATACACATGACTAATGATAAGACTTGTACTACTGGCAGAGGTTACTGATGTAAAATAGAGCCCAAAGCATATCCTAATTTTCCTGCTAATGTCACACTCTCCTCTTTTTTCACCTTGTCTTCCCACTTGCCTGGTGGAAATTCATATTCTGTGGCCAACAAATGTTATGATTCAGGTTATCCCCTGCTCCCTGAGAGACTGTTTTGGCAGCCTTCTGGACCAGGTGAAGTGACTTTGTGACTCATTCCTCTTTCTGTTAACAACAAAGAGAGACAGATTTAATCCATGGCTTCAAGTCCAAACTTTAAGGCTATGAAAAGGGGCTGAGTGGAAAATCGAGCATGCCTTAGACAGCCACACAAAACCAGTGACCTGCCAGCTCAGCAAGGATCACTGCTTCTGTGATTTTGCAATTCTATTCTCAGTGCCCCACAGATGTGGCAGGAGCCATTTATCAAGTTGTGAAGTTTCATGTTCCTCTCTACTTGCTATCAGTGAGGGTAGCTATAAGCATCTGCTGTGATGTAGGTACAGCCAGCAATAGGCAGATGACTTTCCAAAGGCCACTCAGTCATCCAGGACTTCTTAGCTCTGCAGGGATGGGCTGCATGTCAATGAGTCCCAAAGACAGCACACATCTCTTAACCCAAAGTACTCTGAATTCAATGAGCTTTGAGTCCATTTCAGTGAGCTTTATTACAAACCTCAGCCTACCCATGAGTAATGATGTGTAAGAGGAATTTACATTTTTAATCACTTCTTAATACAGTGTCACTGTCTCCTTAATAAGGCATATGTCCTCACAAAGGGCACTATAATGTAATCTGAGTATTTTATGATTGAGGGCCCTCAGAAACAGAATGCTTTGGAAGATGATATGACACTGAGAAGTAACAAAGAAATATTGTTCTTTTCCTTTTGAAAGGAAAATGTTTGCTTTATTTTTTCTTCCGTAAAGGAGGCTGAAGCTTTGGATCACGCTGAGCCAAGGTCCTAGAAAAGAGCAAGGGGCCAGCATGGCTAGTTTTCACAGAGCAGGGTTAAATAGTGTTACAACAGACACATTTTTTTTTGCTAGTCAGGAGAATTGATGTTATGAAAAGCTTTGGTTTTCTCATTAAATAGACTGTTTTCCTGAAAAGATTTTCCAGATTAAATTGATTCTGTAACTGAAAATTATGATATTGAATTATGCAGACAAAAAACAAGCTTTCTGCAAGGTTCTAGTAACTTCACCATCCTCTCTGACAGTCAGCATCTCCTTGGCTGCACAGCTCAGAATTAGGATCCTCTGGGCAGGGTTTGCTCCCTCTAGGAATCTTCAAGGAGCACAGCTATGCGATTGCATTTCTGATCCTAAGTATGGCAAGCAGAAGGATGGTTTATGACTCTGGGCCAAATTCCATTCAGTTATTTGACCTGCAGACAGGTGAAAGATAATTCACATCATACATACCCTTGTACCTGAGAAGAATCTTACCTTGCACACATCTCAGAATTAGACTGAAAAATCCTACTTTGCTATCAAGTTATATGACAAAAGAAAGCCTGAATACAGGTTGGAATTGTTAATGTTCAGAGCACGCCTTGAGATTCTTGAAAGAATAATGCTTTTCCAGTTGGAATCAAAATAAAATCTCAGACCTCATCAACAGCACAAGGTCAAGTGGTGAGGAGGAACTGTTGTTATGTGATGAGCATAGTGCAGTTGGTACTGTCACTGTGGAGCCTGTGGAGTTCCACACAGAAGGACAGAAAAGTCCTCCTTGCATCTTTGAAGAGAGTGAAGGGTTACTGCTTAGACCAATGTAGTGGATGTGTCTGCACAAAATACGGTTAGAAAATGTGTGCACTGGTACAATGGACACTTGCAATATCCAAATTTCTGTACTAGCATCTTACTTTGTACCATTTCCACTCCTTGTCAGGAAACAGCTAATGTCAGCACCCAAAAGTATTAGGGTCAATACCCCACCTACAATTTTGCAATCAAAATGTTAAGTCATTTGTAGTTTTTGTCTGCCCTTAAAGCGTTAAGTATTTTAGCACTTAGAAAAATATAATTCCAGGATAAACAAACTGCTGATCTGATCCAGAACTTGTTCTGATGTGCTCCCTTGGTATGTGGAAATTGGTATCCAAGCAATTCTCCAGTTAAGCCACAAGTTACGAGACACAACTCTAGGCTTAAAGAAAGAAGTTTTGTGCCCTTTGTCAAATGAGAAGGATGAGGTTAGGAGACAATAATGATCCCTTCTGATTTTACATTTCTGATTCTGCCTTTCTCCATTAACCCCATGGTTAACCCAATGATCTCTTGAAAGCCAAAGAGCCTATTATTAAAGTGGTGGAAGGCAGGATGACAGTCGTAGTTGTTGCTCAGGAATGCAGAGAAAAGCAAAATCATGCAGTGTTGAGGGGAAATACTTTTGAGAAAGACACAGCTGGGGTTTTACCACATAGAGCAAGACCCGAATACCAAAGAAAAGAAAAAGCAAACCATTAGCAATGCAGAGGATGATTGCATTATCAAGCAAAGCTCACAGAACTAAAGGACTGAAAACCAAACAAACAAGTGTTGCAAGATGGACAGACAATTCACTGTGATGGATGAAGTCAGAGAAGCGGTTGTTGCCATATCAAGCTGATAATTCAGAAGCAGGTCAGGTACCAGCTCCTGAAGCTCTGATATATTACAGAACCACTCTGCTCCAGGCCACTGCTGCACAAAGTGAAAAATAATGGATCAAGAGGGAAACAAGTAAGCACACAAAATAGAAAGGAGGACATTTTTGAAGAGAAGGAGCCTAAGCAACTATCCCACAGGTTGTTTCTCCATTACTCAAGAACTGATCCACCGGTAGAGCATTACAGATCCAACAAAACTTCTGACTGCAGAACTAGCAGCAGACCATCAGAAAAATGAAGAAAATTCATAATTAACCTTCTCCTCAATATGTGCAGTGTTACTACAGGAAATAACACAAAATTAGTGCTCACAGACTATGGAATTCAGAGGATGCTTACAGTTCACATGCTTTCCTTGAGCACTGATGACAGGAAGTAGGAGGAAATATGATTTATAATCAAAGAAACTGGTAGGACAGTGGTTACTGGATGGAGTACGGGGTCTAAGATGCTTTTCTCCCTTTCCCAGTTCTAGGAGGTGCATTCATAGACACCTTATAATGACAGAGTATACACCAAGCACAAGATTTTGCTGACATTTTCTGTATGTCTATGTTGCTTAGGAGAGAATGCTGCTTTCGGTTCTTTAGTATCTATGTTGGGATAGTGCTTGCTAATATACACAGAATGCCAAATCTTATGACACGTGTCTAGTACAAGGCAAAGGATATAGCTGCCACTGACCAGTTTTTGGATCATCTAAAAATAGCACTGATCACAGTTCAGTAATAAGGAAGGAATAGCTTACCCCTTCCTGAGTATAAGGGCTCACTGGAAACTCCCAAATGAGGTGACCCCCAAAAAGAGAAAAAACATACCTATAATCACATATATAGCTGCTGATGAAAACAAATTATAACCATTTGATGGAAGAAATCCACAAAAGAGAATGCAAACTGTAAACCTTCATTAAGATCCAATCTGTTTTACAGAACCTTCTGACCTAACTCCATGCCCACCTGCAGGAGGCCAAGAACATTGACACCTACTGTAGCTCCTCCTGAAGCTCTCCATGAGCAACTCCAGCAGATTTTTCCAGGCACACAGGCTGGCAAAGCAGTGAAAGGGAGTGCTTGACATATGTAGGAGAAATAGACTCCTATAGGCAATAGTGCATAGAGTCCATGGCTGAAAAACTCACTGATACAGTTTAAGTGATGACAGAGAAACACTACAGATCTTCCTGCAGCCTTATACATAGCTTGGCTTCTATATTACCATCAAGTCACAACACATGAGAGATGTTCCTTACACATCACCCTGGACCTGTGTACAGCAAAGGAAGGCAATGACAGTACCTTCTACTAAGACATAAAGTGCTACCAAAGTAATAGAAGGTAACAAACAAACAATTAGCTCACTCCTTCCAAGGAGTGGTGACAACTGGAGAGGAACACAATCTATCCAGAGAGATGCTGCACCTTTGGCTGTTAACCCTCAAATGAGGGTGAGGAGGAGTGAATCCAGGCTCCACTCCTTCTGTTCACTCAGGTATATTGCTTGCACATGAGCTCCCTTGGTTAGCCATGCCTTCTCACCTTCTACTCCCAGAATGGGAGATACTCAGCACCCAGTTTCAACCACAGTTGGGTTATGGGGATCATCTGTTCCCCAAACCCATGTACCATTGCCTTAGTGCCTCGAAATTTATTTGGGTCATCATATATTAATGATGTTTCTGCTCCAATATCCACTAGTGCCATAACTCACTGAATATTCTTTCAGGACCAATGAACTGTTATTTCAAAACAAGGCCTCCATTCCCCTCCAGATGCTCCAGTCCCAGGGGATTTTCGCTTCCCCATCACACCATTATGTTGGCAGTCCCCACGTTTTTTCCTTCAATGGCTTGGCCACAGCTGCCAGCAAAGGCTTATGCTTTTTTGATGGGACTACGAGATCCTTTAGATTCCATATTTCTCATGGAATCCTATGATTCTATTCCTTCCCTTTTAGGGGAGGACTGGAATCTTTGTTTGTTCAGCTGTCTCCATAATTGTTGTAGGACGTGATTAGGCTGTCTGTCAATCTTTTTAAATTGAACTCCTGCCCTAATCAGGTTATTGAACATCTGTTTTCTTGAGACCCTAATGGGCCCAGATTGGATTTCCTTAGGGCTGGTCTCCTAGGCTGTGGTCACAGACAGACTTCTGACCTCTCCACCACCATTCGGACATCATACCTGGCTAGTAGTGCTCTGTTTCCCATCAGAGCTACCACCAATTGGGCAGCCTGCTGTATTATGGCTTCCAAGGCCACAAGGGAGTTCAGTATGGATACCAAATACTGGCGTGGTGGAGCTTGTTGCAGGATGAAATCTCATTCCCACTGAAAATTTAATCAGACCCAGACTTCAAAAGGCATCATCATACATCACCTCTTTCATACCTAATTCTTTAGTTTTGTAAGACTTCTATAGATGACCATAAGCCTGTGTTTAAAGGTATTACATTTTTATTAAACCACTGTACTAGGTCCGTAAGTTTGGCTGCCATGCATAAGTGTGCTGTTACATGTAATGTGGTCTGGGTGGGGCCACCTCCACCAGTCTATCTTGCATTTTTGTGTGGTTTTTTTGTTCTGTTTTGTTTTTGAGTTACAGTCAGTCAAATTTCAAATGGATCCAGCTGAAGGGGAACCTTGAGATCCAACCTTTCAGTTCTTCCATTTACAGAGTCTAATTTTTTATGTCTCCCTTAATCAAGCCTTCTGGTAGTTTCCAAAAAGATGTTTTAGACCGTTTGCAGGGGAATGATCAGATTTGCCTTTTTCTCTATTAATACTGTGATCTGTCATTCAAATTTTTCAACTTGGTCGTGTAGTAGTTGATTTTCATTGGCCAAAGCATCTTCAGACACATTTAATTAATGTGAAGTTATGAACAGTGGCCATACCACAGTAGATACAGCCAACTGTTGCTCTCTAGCAATCAGTACATCTTCACTAAAGCCATGAAAATACTCAGCCACTTGGGCTAGGGAGTTACAGATATTTCCTCCACGCCAAAAGGGGCCCCATTTTTCAATTGTGGAAGCAATCCTGTGTTACGGGGATCCTAAGAATCCCAGGACGTGTCCTGGCAAGATGTCATTTAAAGACGTGGTCTTTCTCCATCCAAACCAGACCACTGGTTCCTTAGAAACACCACATTAGTATTTCAGGAGACTTGTGAAGTATGGTTTCAGACCATTTGTAGGAGTACCTTTAAAGGGTTAGACTCCTAGCTGGCTCACCAATAACATACAGCAGAGGAAAACAATAGCAGTGACTCCTACTGTGATATGAGCACACTAGAGAGTAATAAAAAGTAACAAAAAAGAAAAAAAATAGTTCACCCCTTCCAATGACCAGTAACAGCTCAAGAGGAGTGCAACCTCAATCCAGAAAGATACTGGACAACTGGAGAGGAACACAATCCCTATCCAGAAAGATACTGCACCCTCAGCTGCTAACTCTTAAACGAGGGTGAGGAGGTGTGGATCTAGACTCCACCCCTTCTGGTCACTCAGGTGCATTGCTTGCACCTGAGCTCCCTGTGTTAGCCAGAACCTTCTCACCTGGCGCTCAACCATTTATTCAGGTCATGACCTAATACTAATTCCATAAAAATGGAATCTTGTGCTCTGAAGAAGAAATAAGATAAGCAAGTCAAAGCACAATTAGGAAACATCAGACCTTTTCTAGAAATCTTCATGCCAGAGCTCTAAAATCAAATTTGTGCCGTTCAAATCTGGACAATTGTATTTTCAGATTCTACCTGCAGAAAGATGTTCAGGGCTTGGTGGGATATGGGAATATCATCTGCTGAGAGCAGAGTATTTACACAGCAATAGAGCACAGCCACTAAGAAATTCTACTGCACATGCAGGAATAGTAGCTTTCATAGTCTTATAACTCAGCCAAATTGAGAAGCGTTTTTGCAGGAATGGCAAAAAACACTTCTTTAATTCCACGAATATTTCCTTGCCAAACCTCTAATGTACTGATACTTCCTTTTTTCCTTTTTTCTCTCCTCTCCTCTGCTTTCTTTGTTTTCCTTCTTTCCTTTCATGAGTGTTAGGAATGTCGAAACTACCTACATTTTCCCAGTCAAAATGGTTCTCTAAGTCAGCTGCATTGGCTGAAAGTGTACAAAGAAGCTAGTTTGAACCTAAGCATACTTCATCTCAAGAAGAGGGGCTCTCTTCATTTAGCAAATGAAGAGAGGGCTGCCATAAGAAGAAGGTAGGCATCTTAAATGTAACTCCTAGACCACACTCATCCCAAAAATGAAAACTCAAAAGATGCTGCAACAGATATGTGAAAAACTCAAATTTTTAAAATCATTTGTACTTGAAGTCTCCCTGGAAGGATTGAGCCTGCTGAAAGCTGGAACTGAATCTCTTTGAACTTGTTTTTTGGAAGCTGGACAGGGTTGTCTACTTACTCCCTTGTTTCGCAAGGTCATCTCTTGGTCAAGATGGCATTCAGTGGGCACTGAATTCACTGGCACTATTAAAACTTTTGTTCCATCCTTACCTTTGTTTCATTTATGACTGCGTCTCTTGCAAATAGAGAAAAGAGGGATGAAATCTAGGAGGAGGAGGGGTCTGATGATGGCTTTGGAGTTCCCTCCTCAATAAGGTCAAGCAAAAAGAACTGTTATCACTAAATAGAAGCACTAAGACATCCTGAGCATGCATGTCAAATAGACCTTTTTTTGAATTTGCTTTTTTAAGTGTTTTGTGTCTGAGTTTTGGAGAAGCCATTGTTTGCGTCTCTCGATACATGCAATAAGGAAGCTGCTCCATCGACAGCTCAGATCGAGTACTGCAGTAAAGAAACAACACGGGAGTGGAAGAGAAAATAGTGGGGAGGAGGCAGTCTGAATTCACAGCCATTAACTCTTTCCATCCATTTCACAGCTCTCTGCTAAATGCTTCCCAACGGGAACAGAGAGGTGTTAGTCAATATCCCTCACCCTCCTGCAGCTGTCCAGGAGCAGGTTACCCTGTGACTGAGCGTGGATGCACTGAAGTGCGATCTACTTGTTCTGCCATCACCTCTCCCCCTGCTCTGGCATCCTTTGAAGAAGTGGAGGGGACTGCACTGCTCAGAAACACCATCCAGGTTTTCCTTTCAGCTCTCATCAAATGCTGCTGGTTCCCTTCGTTCTCTGGGTTAGTTCCAATGTTCATTATCTCTGTCTTTGTCTTGCTGATGCTGGCTGTATTACACACAAGCTCGTCAGTTCTGCTGAATATGGGCTGCCAGCTTGTGGCCATCCCCAGCCACCATAGTTTTAAACTTGTTTCCTTCCATGGGGACAGGAAATCCTTCCTTATTGTAAGATATAGCTTGGGATGTGAAAAGTGAATCAGGAGACTCTGCTGTTTAACTCTTTTCGAAGTGTTCAAAAAAATGTCAGTGTACATTAGAAACCACTGCTCACTACCCCTCCCTGCCAGAGCTTGTACCTCACAGTTGCACTTTCTAAGCACTCACTCTATAGGCAGGATGCTCAGGGAATGGCTGTTTTTCATACCAATAGCTGCATACTAATGGAAACAGTGCATAAACAAAGGAACTGTCTCTTCTTCCTTTACTACAGCCTTCCCAGATTAAAGAAGCTACAGCCATCCAAGCTACACAGAACAGGAACAGAACTCCAGTTGGTAGACAACAAATTTTCACTACTCAGTTTATTTATTTGCAAGCAAATCATAGACTGAAACTGTCAGCAAGGTTTCTGTTTGGTTGGTTGGTTTTGTTCAGTGTTTTTGTGTGTGTGTATGTTGTTTTTTTTTTAAACTTATTTGCTTTTTGGCTAGGATGGGACAATTGAAAGGTTTGTCCCCACTCTTTGTTGAAGATCCCAATGCTGGGAGAGGACGGAGGGAATTTCCTCTACTGCTGGGTCACCTGGGTCACATCATCACCATCCCTAAACATTCCCCTTATCCATCTCTTAGGCTATAACTGGCAGTTAGTTCAAACCAACAAGCCCTGACACACCTGTGAGATGGCCCATTGTGATGTGTTGGTATACAGTGGCCCCCCAGTGCAGTGAGGTGAGGCCTGGGATTAGCAGCTGGACTCTGGGTCTGCCTCTGTTGGTAGCTGTCTGGGCCATTAAGACAAGTAAATTTATGGTCTCACTTTCTTGTCATTTTCTGTGTGTTGCATCTTCCTAGAGAAACCTGCAAGTGGCGAGCAGTACAGAGAAGTGCACAATGTCTACACATAGAGCCTACTGCTATGGAACCCTAACCCAAAGCTTTTCTCCAAGCTGCACTGTGATAATACTAATGTACGAAAATTGTCCCAGTCGTGATACCTACAACAATTTGAACACGCTAAGACAACTTTAAAGAGATTGATGTAAAAGGAAAGTAAAAATTGAATTACACTTAACACTTGAAATACACTTAACAAAGTGTAGCAACAACAGCAAGCAGGCGATTAAATAGCCGATCTGTTGTCTCACTCAATAAGCAGTATGAATATGTATGAATTGGCAAGCTCAGAACAAAATTCCTTGAGTTAGGGCAGCAGGGGTCCAAAAGAGAAGAAGGCTAGCATGTAAGATTTCTCCAGTTACTTCAGTTAGTGTTGCAATTCTTTTCCTCATGCAGGTCAGATTTAGAGCACAGAGAGAACCTGGCTTTATGTGAGGCTTACAAACCAAGCACTCCTGCCAGTGTTTTGATAGGGTTGCCGCTGCCAACTCTCAGTCTCCACGGATTGCCTCTGTTTGCCATTTCATGCATCAGATCATTGTATATAATCTGACTGTATGAGGCACAGTTAAAGTATGGTATGAATTTTCGGTGCTGGACATCCAATTTTGAATTTCATCTTGTGCACAGGTGCATATGTACACTGATTTTTTAAATAAGTGGAAAACAAGAAAGTACAGGTATTTAACCTCTATTTTCCTGCCAATCCTGACTCTCTGTTCATAAGAAAAGTGATACAGAACAAGGGTTATAGAGGCTTTCATTTTTACCATATTAAAATATCAGAGGTCTCAGTATAAGAGAAAGCAGAGAAAGCCAGGGGAAAATAAGTAAAATTAACCAGTGGATATTGTGAGAAAGAAGAGACCTTTTCTACTCTGCTTCTGTAATCTAGCTGGAGTATCTGCTATCCAAGTTGACATCATCAGCCTGGCTGAAAAGAAATGCTTCCTGGCCCTTACAGCTTCTGATGTGTTCCATCAAATGCTGTCAGTTCAAATGAAGAAATGCTGTTTTCATGCTGCATCCTGCATGCTGCCTGACTCATTGCACTGCTACATGCAACTGCACTGTACCCTGGCAGAGGCTGGCACTGCTCTGTTCCCTAGTAGCCTGAGGAAGTTGCATGGCCTAATCTCTATTGGTGTAAGCATCAGAGTTGCCCAGCCGTGCAGCTCTCTGGAAATAGTCCCTCCACTCTCCGTTTCTCTCCAACATTTTGTTTAGACAGAAAGACTGTTAGACATTCAGAACAGAGCCTGGTGCTTGGGCTGCCCACAGCAAGCAGACTTGCAAGTTCAGTCAAATGCATGGTGTCAGATGAATAGCAGCAGCACTGAAAACAAGTGGAGAGTGACCATCTTAATCTAAATTGTATACTGAATATTGCTTGATGTCAGATGCCTCCATTTTCTCAGCGATTTTTCACTCATTTGAAACAACAGGAAAGACAAAATTTAAAAAGGTACTAACAGATCCTGTATTCTACTGTAACAAATATTTTTGTAGAGGATTAAAAAGGCATAATCTGACAAGGTTTATAATTGATTTTGTCCTTTTGTAAGAGACAAAACCCATATACAATATCCTCTAGCCCCTAGGGTTGCCTCCTAATTCTTTTGGCCAATATCTTCTTAGTTTTAAATATCAAACATCCTTTATTCTCTCCCAACTGAAATCACTGAACAGATATTGGATCATCGCAAATTCAAATTTTCCTTCATGACACTTTGAGCATCATCTTTTACAGCGTGTTAGACTCATAAGGGCTACCAAATTAGTGTTCTGTTCTGTCTCCTTGAAATAGCAGGAACTGAATTTCCAGTGCTTTTAAAGCCTATGTGTATAAGGTTTCAAACCAGCTTCTCTGGGCAGACAAGTGTGTCAGAAAAAAAAAAACTTATATCTCAGCTTATTCTAGAATAGAAAAGTTCAGTTGAATGGACCTCCAAAGCTCAGCAACTTCAACCACCTGATCACATCATGGCTAAGCATATTAATGGGGACTTTCTCCAAACGCCTCTTCAACAATGATGGGCATGGGGCATCACCACCTCAGTAGGAAGCCTGTCCCAGTGCTTCCTCATGGTGAAGAAATGTTTCCTGATGTTCAGCCTGACTCTCCCCTGTGTACTTCGGACCAATTCCATTCTGCCATTGGTTGCTAGGAGCAGAGCCGGGCATTTCTCTCTGCATCCCCTCCTCAGGAGTTGTTCAAAGCAGTGAGGTCACCTCTTCTCCAGACAAGACAACCCAGGTGCCCTCAGCCCCTCCTGACAGGAGTGCCTCCAGCCTTGTCACAGCTTTGGTGCCCTCCTCTGGATGCTTTCAAGGATCTTAACATCCTTGTTATATTGCGGAGCCCAGAACAGCGCACCATATTCAAGGTGAGGCCCCACCAATGCTAAACCTAGTGGGAGAAACACCTATTTTCACCAGCTGGGCATGCTGTGTTTCAGATAGGGCACTGCCATACTCCTGAACACTTCAAAAGGGTGCCCAGTCAAACAAAGAAGTGCAATTTGCACTTGCTGGGACATGCACATATAACCACACCCTTTCAAACTACTTGGAAGGAGCGTCTCAGAGCAGGTTTCCCCACTGAGAGATGTGATCTTCCACCTGTTGACCTCTGGCATGGAAATTGAGAAGGAATTTGTCTGGGTAGATCGTGCAAGAGTTGTGAGAAACCTCATTCCTTCTACTGCTGAGAAAATGCTCTCCTCCTCCACCTTTCTTTCAACCCTGTTCTGAGTTTGAAGAAATGCATCTTGTTTTGCATACAAGCACTGCAGTATAAGAAAGGCATGCAGCGAGATGCTTTTGCTGTGTCTTTTCCAGAACTTCCTAATGAGTGCTACTAAAACCAGTAACACACCTTCTCCAGGAAACATTGAAAAGCTGGGAACAATCCAGCTGAAACTGGCCGTGCCATAGGAAAAATACCTTCACTTAGAGCAAAGGGAGGCTGAAAACTTGCAGGCTTCAGATGTCGCCACAGAATGGCATGTTACACTAACTAGCTCAGATTCTGAAAGCCACCTAGCTCAAGCAGGCTATTTTACACCTTCTGGTTTGTAGCTAGTTCAAGTATCTCCATGCAGTGTTCATAAATACAAACCCTAAGAGGAGGAATGCAAAAAGCTTGCCAAATTAGTAATGTCTACAGACATTCAACAAAGATCTTGCTGTGACGGTTATTCTAGGATAAACCTGATTGGAAAGAGCAGGAAGGAAGTATTTGTTAGGGCAAAGGAGGTTTGGATTTTAATCTTCCTTCTAATTTTTGCACTGTTCTGGCACTTACATTTAACAACCATGTTCTAGATCCTCTCTCTGAATAAGGAGCTAGGTGTTACAGTAAGCTTATGTCAGTAAAGCTAACTCAACAGTTGGAATCCTAAGAACAGATGGAGAAATGCAGCTAAGTGGCATCCTATGCATTTTACTTGTTTCTCCTTTCCTCTTTATTCTTAGTCATCACTATCAGAACTTAAAATTACCAAATCCACTTCATCCTTTCCCACTTAGAGCCAATACGCAATTTCTTCTGTAAAAATTTTCTAGGGCTTTACCAGTCTGGTCTTATATGACTCAGAAAGCTTTCATCACGTTCTTTGTGATAACAGTCTCCTAGACAACATGACAGCAGTACATAGGTCCTAAAATTAAGCAAAGAAGCTGTATTCTGAATTCTTCTGTAAAGACAACCTGTGAACAAACCTGGCTCCACAACTTTTCCCTTTGCATTTTTCAACTACCACCAGAGTTATCAAGCCTCTAAACTATAGCCAAGTTCCTCTAAATCTAGTCCTTTATTCTCATAGTCTTGTTTGAATGCAAATGTGTCTCTTGGTATCATTTGAATCTTGTTCTTTGTTCCACAGGTACTGAAGTGACCAAACATTCCAGTTTAATCTAGATACTGTCAGTTCTTTGCTGAAAGCTGTTAAAGCAGATTTCATTTTCTAACCACACGTATTTTTTCTTTCTCGGTCAATAAGGACCTTCCTCAGGCAAAGTGATGCTTGTTGGATCAGGTATCCATTTCTTTTAGGATGACTATAATGCATTAGATCAGAAATCTGACACATCCAGATAGAGAATTCCTAGCTGTGTAATAAATGGACTTCATTTAAGACAAGATTGTGTGTATGAGTAAAGGGTTCTACAGAGCTGAGGTACAATGTTGTTTAGTTTACCAGAAAGCATGCATTCTCTGAATATCTTCTTCTGTGGCAGGTACACCTTTGCCTAAATCCTAAAAGGTCCAAGCAACTATGTGGAAATTAAAAATCTGGTTACTCAAGGATTTGTGATGAAGTAATTTATTCATATTGATGACCAGGCTGTATGTTTAGCATCTCGCGAAATTCAGCCATGCTCAGGAGCTTCAGGTCAAAATCTCTCAGTTAGAGACCACTTGGAGTCTGGTGTGCCCATACAGGAAAAATGAAAAGTGGAGCCATCCTTGCCAAGATTTGAGCTGCAACTCTTAAGTACATCCTATTTGAAGCTTAGAGTTCTTTGGTAACTAGTTTCGATAGGTAAACATTAAGTGCACTTCATGCTAATGTTTTACAGTAAGGGGATTCAGGTCAATGTAACAGGGATAAGGTAGCAAATGGAAAGAAAAATAAGCAGAGAATTATGACAGGATAGCATTTCTCTCATATTTTACTTATTGCTATAAAACAGTTGTCCCAGATGGACAAATATGAAGGTAGATGTATGCCATTTGAGATCTGGAAAAATTTAGGTTCAGCTCTATAATGTGAGTCTGTAATATGAAATGTTGATAATATAGAATGTATGTATGAAGTATTTTTATATATTCCCCTGCTCCCCAGCTATTTTTCTTCTTTTTTTAAAGGGACATTGCAGGGAATTGCATAGAGATGAACTACAAATGCACAAAGCAAAAAATGGGGTAATGCAACCATGCATTTGGCCCTTCCTTAAAACATACTAACTATTAAAGATAGAAACACAACCACCTCTTTTGATCAGATCAGATGTGCCCAGATCATGCAGAGATTGGGTAACTAGCTCATCTACCAGACAAAAGAACAAAATGCTGCAAATAAGGAAAGAAAAGGGGAGGGGAATAGATATGAAACATAATATCCCTTAGGCAATTATATTACCCAATTGAGTTTTCATTAACATTCAATATTTCTTTGTTTAACTTGCAACTTGTATGCCCTGTATTTTAAGGCATCAAATTATACTGCCATATTGAGGATTATTTAAGCAATCCCGGTAAGTAGGTCAGCCAGTAATTTACTCTTGGTTTATTAGAGTGTGCTAAAAGAAAAGAGTAACACTGCTATTTGTTAAATGAGCAGCTGGACCCAAACTGTTGGGGGAAAAAAGCCATCAGTTGAGAAAGTGTTTTGTTAAGATTTCTAGCATAAAGAAAAGTATAGCAAAATCAGTTTGCCAGACAAATTTGTGTAGCAAGCAAACACGATTAAAGCAGCTTCTCTTCCATAGCAGGTTAGATTAAGCACCAGGAGGAACAATGCAGTGAAGAGCTCTGTATGACCCAGGGGACTAAGATGGAGGATGCATTTGGTCTTATGTGGCCTGATTAGACAAGCATTTTCCCTAAATGTGTTAACAGCCCAGAAATTGCCACTGAAAGAAAGAACATAATACCAGTCACATTTTTTTGAATCACCAGGAAAACTATTCTCATTCAGTTATCATATATAAAAGCAAAAATAATGAAGTTGTTCTTTTTAAACTAGGGTATCTTTCTGAGGCTGAACCTCAGATATTTACTCATGAACTAATCTCTAATTTCCCAGTGTTGCCATTGGAAATTCTCGCCAGTACAGTAATGCAACAAATAAATTTTAAAGAGAAGGTATTGATTTTGAATTGTAGCTTCAGGTATACATGTAAGACTAAGATAAAGCTTTTAAAATACACTAAGTGAATGGCATTTATGGGGAGAAAAGGCCAAAGATCTGGTTTTAAATTCTGAGATTGAAGTGCTAACATTTATTCTTCTTTCTGAAGGCAACACCAGCAGCTCCTCCAAGTGAATAATCTCTAGTAAGGGTTTTCCATGGGTTTAAATAAAGGTAAGAGCAATGTCCCGTAGGGCATCATCTCCCCCAAAAACTGGCTATTGTGTGTGTGTTCTTACCTAGCATTCATAAAGGAGGTAAACTGTACTCTTTTTCTGCCTCAGTTATTTTACAGCAGTTCTGCTCTGCCTGGGCTGCGGTAGTGAACCAAAAGCTTTGCTGATGTTGGCCTCAAGAGCTTCCTTGAATGGTAGCTCTCAATTACAGTTTGCCTTTTCCTTTACTTAGAAACTTTGTTTTTAAAGTTTTATTCATGAGCTGGCCTTCCTCATTGCAGGAGATTGATTTGAAAAGTTCAATTTCCCTTCCCCTTCTCCCTCCCTCCCAAAGAAATTTTTCTTTCATAAGCTCAGAAGCAAAAACATCGTTAAATTTTCTGTTAAATGACTGCTCGAGGGCTTTACGGAACCTTAACTTTCCAAAGGAGTCTGCAAGAAATCAGGAAGAGCATTTTACTAAGAGCTTATTAAAAATATCCTGATAAATGTCTGTATTTCTAAAAATTCAAAATGCAAGTGAGATGCTATGTTGCTCTGCTAGAGAAAAAAAGAGAATTTAGGACAATGAGCTAGAAGAACAGAGTATTCAGAAGGTAAAATATTTGATAGTCCCTGGTTTGTATTTATTTCTCAGTTTTCTAGGTCTGTATATTGCAGTGGATTAGAGGATGTTTCTATTAAACAAAAGTGAGTATTAAGCAGTTACAGAATATGTTTTTGATTGTATTAAAGGACCAGTTTTCCACAGCAGTCGGTTTTTAACAAGTCTCTACTGTTCATTTGGGCAAATGCATGCACACAGGTATCATCACTTTTAAGGGTCTGGGAAAACAAGTATAGTATCAAGATACAAACTGGAAGTCAATAAATTTGGGTAGTGCCAACACAATGGGGAACAAACATTTCATCAGCAACTCCAAGAGAATTCCAGGATCCTTCTGTGGCACTCCTCTTGTGACTGATGAGTCCATTAGCCCTGATATCTCATCAGTCTCAGCAGAAATATCAGTCTCTCCAGGAATCAACCTGTTTAGGACACCATGCAGCACATTTCATCTGGCAAGTGGAGATTGTTCAGCACAAAACGTTGTTTCCATTATGTATTAAATGGGCAACCACATCAGCTATAGTTCATGGCTAGTCTTAAAGAATAACCATATGAAGAATGCACAGCTGATGTGACATTCTTTAGGCTGAGTAAGTACAGACTGCTGAAAGAAGATATACATTCATCTCTCTCCGTTGTTTTCTCCAAATTTTTGAAATAACTTCATTGTTGACAGCCATGACCACTTCATCTGCATCTAAGAGTCAGGGGGTGTTAGGTATTATCAGCAATGAATCACCCAACTTCATAGTTTTCTCCTAAAAGAGGAAGATTAGTAGTGGAATCATAAATAAGATTGTAAACAGCAAGAGAGCAAAGATCCCTCAATCCCATGTTTGGAAACAAGCTTGACATTGTGCTGCCCAAAAGAAAATAAAAGGGCACTGTCACTGTTATGTGTACCTACTGTCTCACCACAAGTCCATTAATAGATCACTGGTCAAAATTCCCTCCACAAAATTCCACTTCAGAAAACTTTTTGCTTCCAAAGGGACCGAAGGCTCAGATACAGACCAAATCATCTTACGAAACAAGATAAAATTTTCACATTGAGGGATAGACAGGTGTACAATCAGCCACAGGCAGCAAGGATTTTGCAAAATGCCTACTATTCATCATCTGATGTCGTTAATGACCAAATTACTGGCTGAAGACCTGTGGAATTTCCATTTCCTGACGTAGCAGAGTGGACTACAGGCTAGAATGTGCTGTAACAGAATAACTCAAGAGAACAGTGCTTGGTCACTAACTACAAAATGCTGCTGAAAAATATACCAAAAGCTGAGCCGCCTCTCCTAGTCCTGCTGATACCACTTACTTACTTGTGCTTCAATCAAACATATTTCTCTGCCTTCAGTAAATAAATGTACGAGTAAAGAACATGCAGCTAAGAGAAGTTACTCCATTTCCCCACCCCACCCCTTTGGGATCAGTGTATGTAATAAACTGTAATACACTGTAATAAACGTATTACTTCTTGGCCAAGTATCTCCCAGTCTGAAGGAGTCATTTGACTTTTAAAAGCATACAAGTACTGTCACCAGCCCACTGCTAATTTCTTGTCAATTATGCTTGCTGCCTAAAGTTTTAACTGCAACATTAAGTAACTGGAAGAAGAATGAAAACAAGAAGTATCTCAATTTATAGGAGAATGCAGAAGGTATCACCTGAAATCCACACACAAAGCTTTGGTTCAGCCTTAACAGTAAAGTCCAACCTGATGAGCATGAGACGCCCTGAATGGCTCTGGCAAGATGATGAAGGCATTGGCATGAAGTGAGTTCTTTGGGGTAAGGCTGAGTGCAACTGGCCAACCCTGTCCTACTGGTCCTGCCTGCTACTCCTAATGGACACTGGATGAAGAAAATCATAGAGAACAGGCTAGCTGTTATTATGGGATGCAAAAGGCCTGGGAGACCAGGAACTATGTACCAGAGGAGCTGATGCAGGAGACAATCTTGTGAAATATAATTTTGACATCTAGCATTTAGCTGTGCTTGCTGCCCAAATATCATTTTAAGCAGGTTTTAACACATCTATATTATAAGTGAAACTACTGATCTCTTACAAATATCTGGAGTATCTATATTTTCTGGACAAAAAAGGAAGGCAGAAGTCAAGAGCAAATACATGTCAGAAATTACATGTTTCTATGAAGAAAATTAAAGCAAAGGACTGTTCATGATATTCCTCCACAAAGGAAAGAAGGCTCGGGCTTATCAGGAGGCAGCTATAACAAAGAACAAGTTCAGATTTCAGTCATGCAGTTCTTTAAAGGAGTTGCTGTTAAATACTAGCTATTTCTGCTCTCCTGTGAAGAAGAACACACTACCAAGAGTAAAGCTAACAGGAAAAACCACAATTATTCTTCTGTGCTTCCCAATGTCAACACAAAAGCTGTTTGAAAGCGAAGCAAAAACTCGCTCAATTACTTGCAGAGACAGCTGTAAACTAGAAAACCTTCAGAAATTGCTGTCAAGGTACACTAATCCCTTTGCACTTAGCACAACGCTGCAGATACATTAACATCTTTAGCAGCTGGGATTTGCACACAGCTCCTTTTATGCACAGGACCACAGGGCCTGGAATTCCGTTGTGGATACACAAGATCTGATATAGTCTGTTAGCCTCAGCTTGGCTGCCAGGCATTTAACAAGGCACTGCTCTTACCCTCGGGGTCTTCAGTGAAATGAAGGCCTTCCCACTGCCTTCAGCTTTCCCTAATTATTCACAAACTGTGTGTCCTACTACTACCTAGAAGGTAGTAGTCTGTGAAATAGTGTCTGTAGTTCCCTTCCCTGCCAGCTCCCCTGCCATATCACCTCTCCTCAGAATTTGAGCCTGAGAGCCTTTTCTCAAGAGTAAGCATCTATTGTGGTAGCCAGGAGGTAGCTTTTCACATATTAATGATGATGCAAAGAAAGCTACATAGGTAAAATGTAAGGTAAATGGTAAAACAGGCTCTGACTCCCTGTGCAAGTGGCAAATCAGGCCGGTACGACCTTTTGTGTTGGCAGACAGATGTTGGAGGAGCAGCTTTCTAACAGGATGGTAAAATGTGCTTCTGAAAGCAGAACCGTAACGTTCCTCTTCATGTGTTAAATCACAGACCAAAAAACCCCAGAATCTCCTTAAAAGGAATGGACTGCCGATCAGTACTCAGACATCTCAAGGAAAGTTTCTGCTACTCATAGAATTGTTTGAGACGGAAAAGATCCTTAAAGGCCATCTACTCCAACTCCCCTGCAGCGAACAGGGACATCTACCTATGCTAGATCAGGTTCTCAGAGCCCCATCCAGCCTGACCTTGAATGTCTCCAGGGATGGGGAATCCACTGCCTCTCAGGGCAACCTGTGCCAGTGTCTCACTGTAAAAAAACACTTTCATTATATCTATATTCAATGTTTTTCACTCTTTTAGTTTGAAACCATTTCCCCTTGTCCTATCCTACCCTGCTAAAGAGCCTGTCCCTCACCTTACCAGCCCCTGTTAAGATACTGAAAGATCACTGTCAGGTCTCCCTGGAGCCTTCTCCAAATTGAACAGCCTCAGTTTGTTATCACAGGGGAGGTGTTCTATTCCTCTGTGGCCCTCCTCTGCTCATGCTCCAACATGTTCACATCCCTCCTGTACTGAGGACTCCATATCTGGACACAGTACTTCCTCCTGAGGAAGTTTCCCTGTTTCACTCCACCTCACCTCAGAGGCAACTTGGAGTTTTTGGCATTTAAGTGGCAGGCCTTCAGCTAAAGACTCAGACTCCTGGAGACAGGACAAGGGGAAATGGCCAGAAACTGGAGCATAGGAAGTTCCGCACAAACATGCGCAAGAACTTCTTGACAGTGAGGTGACGGAGCACTGGAACAGGCTGCCCAGGGAGGTGGTGGAGTCTCCTTCTCTGGAGATGTTCAAGACCTGCCTGGATGCCTACCTGTGCGACCTGCTGTAGGGAACCTGCTTTGGCAGGGGGGTTGGACTCGATGATCTCAGGAGGTCCCTTCCAACCCCTACAGTTCTGCGATTCTGTTATAAATATCTGTGAATCAGACAAGCCAGATCTGCACTCAGACATTGAGCATAGGCAGTTTCTTTATCAACACTTTGTTAGAGCAGCATCTGTACACAGGGGCAACTTTCATGTGACAGAGGCCATTATTTCATGGATAGATGTTAAGAGAGAGAGAGAGAGAGAAAGAAAAAGAAAAAGGGAGAGAGAGAGAGAGAGAACGAAATAAGAGTAAGAGATGGCACCACAGTGGTCAGATGGTCAGTGAAATGGTTCATATAAATTAGATGATTAATTAGAAAATTAGAACTGTATGGAGGAATTTGTCATTCTGGTCCTTTCCCTAACCTCTTGAGGTCGCATTTTCAACAGAAAGATTTTGTGCTTTCCTGATACCTCCTCTGGAAGTTGTTAGGAAACGGTTGCAGCTGAGTAGAAAAGCAAGCAGACAGCTTTTGAGCATGACCAAGAGGACTCCACAGAGTCAGAATGGAGAGGTACTCCTCGAACACATTGAAATCCATCTTTCTGAGACTCTCTGATCCCATCCTTTTGTCATTAACAGCATCAGCCATGCTCACAGGGGCTCAATTTGTAATCACCCCTCTTATATCTGCCACTTTGCACTTTTCACAGAAAGGACCAAGTCATCAGGACAAAGCCCATAAAGGAGTGAAAAAAAACTAATTTCCAGGAACACTACCAAAGAAGATTTGGGGTTGCATTGTGCTATACCTGTAAAAAGTTCCTCAGAGAGCAAGCAGGAAGACAGAATACATTTCAGTGTGTTTTACAGTTACAAGGAAGCAGGTCAATTACAGCAGTTCCTGAAGTAGTAATAACTGAGGCAAATTTAATGCACTGCTCTTTGGAGTCCAGTGAGACTTTCTATCATACTTAAGGACAGAACATTATCAAAGCTGTAATTTCATTCCATTCCATTGAGATAAGACTTTCTTATCACAGGCACATGAAGTGACTGTAAAACTGAAAACCATACATGAGCAAATGATCTGGTGGCAGAAGTAGTGAACTGGACATACTCAAGGTCAGGCAGGACGGCGCTCTGAGCACCTGATCTAGCTGTAGGTGTCCCTGTTCGTTGCAGGGGAATTGGACCAGATGGCCTTTAAAGCTCCCTTCCAAACGATTCTATCAGTCTATGTTTCTGGGATCTACTTTTCTTTCAAAGTGAAGTAAGCAACACCTGAGTTACCTATTCCAGAGACTCTACCAGATATTAGACAAACAAAATAGCCAACTGAAATAAAGATCAAAATTTTCCATAGCATCTAGAGCAGCTACTGCCTCCTTTGTGATAATTTATAATGATCTATACTTGCAGAAAGAGTAGATCAACAGCCTGTCTCAGTCAGCCTAAGCTTGGTGATCAGGAAAATAAATGGGAGAGTTACAGAAAATTCCATCTCTACAGACTGAATTTGCCTTGGGCCTTCCAGAACCTCCTGAAACTTAGAAAGTGCTCTAAAACAGCAATCCTTTTCCTGTAGAATAGTGTGACATTTTCATCTACAGAACTGTAGGGGTGATACAGCAAAGAACCCGGAGAACTGCCTCAGCAGAGAAGCACCATGGTTTGTGTGTATCTTACAGCTTTAGTGAAAAAAAAAAAGCGAAGTGATTTTGACTACATAACTGATAAGCTGATACTGTATATAAACCCAACAAAAACTGCCTGGCTTTTAAAGGACATTTTGTCTGTCTTCCTTCCAATGTGCTTCTAAAGCTACCTCTGGAAGGTACTAGCTTCCATCTTAACATAGATGCAAGGGAAAAAAAGGGTTTCCTTAGCTGTGTATATTCAATTCAAGCTGTTTTCCTCTCTTGTACTTGTTGATATATCTTGTCCGAACTTGCTTTAGCTCATACTTTTTATTCTTCCCAATAACAAATGAGTGAAGCAGCCAAAGACAGAATTTAACTCCTCATACTTCCCCTACCTTCAAATTAACCTCTTTTACACTTCTGAAATGTGTAGTCTTGTACTGGAAAGCCTTCTTTCTTTCTGAGCAAGTCATGAACACAAAAAATTCTGCTTGACAGGAATGCTGCAGCATTTCATGTGACTTTTTTTTTAATCTCTTAACAGCTTAACAGAAATGTCCTTTTTTTTTTTTTTTTTTTTTTTTCCCTAATTTTTAATATTTTTACAGGGAGAGGAAAAATTCTTATGCTCACCCTGTGAGTGAAGTTAAAATTACATACCCACAATTTTTTCTCCTCACTGCACCATTCCTGGGTAAAGCAACCTCTCTGGAAACAATAGTTGAGCTTTAGATATCCACTGGGAAAAGAGCATCATGCTTGATTTAACATCCTTCTTATGGGATTCATTCTTGCTAAAGTGCCTGCGTGGTTTATGCCAGACTGGAAACACAATTCACATGTGAATCCAGCACTTACTGGGAAGTAAGTCTTTAATACTGATAGAACTTAACAGGAGTGAGCATCCCATGGATTACAAAAGTGCACCCGAGAAATATCCCCCATCAGGAGAAAACCAAAGGCTCACCTGACTGGTGTGAGAAGGAGAAAGCTGAATATCAGCATCTGTCTCCAATACAACCAAAAGCTGTGTCCAGAAAATAATTACCATTAGATTATATGGTCAGATAATGAGCAGAACACTGTCAGTGCCTCAGAATTCACAAACAAAAATGTGAAATAAGCAGGAGCATTTTAAAAACACTCTTCAGGTGTGAGATGGACCTTTCAAGCAATATACACAGACAAATAACACCTCAATCAAAATGCTCTATTGCATTCTGAGCAGTACCCACCAGAAATTTTCCAGGATCCTATACTTGATGTACATATACATATAAAAGAAACAAACAAACAAAAAACCATCTTTACCAGTAACAAAGCTTGCGAGGTAAAAGAGTGTTTGTTCACATTCACCCACTTGACCCTAAGCATGCCTTTGCTGTTCACACACCTGGAGACTGTTCAGTGACAGAACTGCAGATAGCATAATTTTTGGATTTCTAATTCTGTAATGCATACCTGAAACTCCACCCCCACCCCCACGTCTTACTACATGTGCAGTCTGCTTGATTCAAAGAGACTGCATAGCCAAACCTGCTCCACTGCTATTTACCACAATTCTGTAAGTAGTAAACAGCACATTGTTTCTCTTGGTAGCCATTCATGTGACAACTACCTTCATTTTGTCATTTATAGGAATTGAGGGACTGAGAGCATTAGGCTTCTTACTGCTGTTTGTGGAACAAATTGTCTCAGAACTTACAGAAATAAGGCAGAGACAGGGAGAAATAATGTACATCATTACCTGGGACTCCTCAGTCTTTGAATCACAAAGTCATTTGCCCTTCTGGACGAGGAGGAAAAGTCCAACTATAAAAGGGAGACTACAGAAAGGTGTTGAGTTCTGCAACAATACCGAACTAATAGCTTTCCTTGTCCATATGATGAAAGAAAATGAAAATCCCTGACAATATAATGAATCCCTGAATGACAATGGAGCTACAAGGAGACAATAAAACTTGTCACCATAAAGCATGAAGATGACAGATCAGTGCAACTTAAGTTTGTTACTTGACAAAGCTCATAGATTTTTGCACCACATTCTTCACGTAAACTGAGTCCAAAGTAAACAAGCAGATATGCAGAACAAGTAAAAGAAAACAAACAAACAAAAACCAACAAATCAACAAACAAACCTCAGTTTGAAGAGGAAAAGGAAAGAAACTGATTCAGATTCAATTTGAAAGGAAGTGGAGGAGCCTGTTTCAGAAATTACCTGGAAGTTGCAAATCACGGACAGGCTATGGTCCAGTTGGTCATCTGCCCCTTATGTAGTTCCTAAACACTTAAAAACTAAGAAAGAAAAGTCAAGCTTTTGGATATACAATGTTTGACTACTACGAATCTGTAGGCAATTTCAAAAGAATCAGGAGGGCAGCATTCCACTCCAGAAAGCAGAAAAAAGACATTTTTCCTGTTTCTTGATACCATTCTGTACATTCATGCAATATCTGACATAGTGGGATCTCGAAGTGACTGGGCTTTGTCCATGGTGCTATAATAGCAATAATAGGCTTGCTGAAATTAGTGAATTCATAATGACTTCAAAGGACTCTGCCTCAAGGCACTGAACAATTTCTAGAGCCTGTTTTTATTCAAATTGTTTTCTGTGGGAAAAAAAATCATCATTTGTACCTCTTAGAGACAGGTCACTCATATAGATGGAGGATGGTGAAGGAAAGCAGAAGTAAAAAAGCAGTTGTTTGGTAGCAAAGCAGTATTTCTTGCTGACAACAATAAATGCAGCCTTCTCCTAATGACCAGCAAGATCTAACCATAGGCAAACAAAACTGAGAGAAGAGACAAAGCTGGAAATATTCCCATTGGAATCTAACTAGCATCTAAACACTCACTGTTAAATTCTGTTGAGAAATTTTACATCTTCAGCAAAAAAAATAAGAGTATTTGCAGATGAATTCTGACTGTTCCTTCCTGCCATGCAACTCTTCATCATTTATTCTCATTTCCCCTTCACTCTTCCTTTAGGACTTACATTACTTGTTGGAAACACATCCCTTGTTTGAGATACAGGATTTTGTAACACCTACTCCCACTTTTTGGGAGAATGGGAAGGCTATAGAAATGAATATTATTTAATTTGCTTTCATATGTTCACATTTTAGAAGAATGAGATAAATCTGGGAAGTATGGATCATTGCAGAGAGAATTTCAGTCTGGGAAGAATGAGTCTGAGATGTTAAGGTGGGCTGATGTGAAAGATAAATATATTTGAAGGCCTGCCACAGAGAAAACATTCTCTTTTACTGAGCAGGAATTTCATGGAAGAAAGGTAAGGTTTTCTCCCTACATAGAGGTAGTATTAGAAGATGGGACAATCTCTTCTTTGTATGTGAGAGATTTTGGTTTCCAGACACCCTTGCTAGCCTTCTGGATCTGTTGCCTTCTTCCTACACATCCAGATATTAATAGAGATTGCACTTACTCCTCTCTAACATCAACATCTCAACTATTTTTTTGTTTTGGACATAGCTCAATGTGAAGAGGGGCAGTGACTACAAACACTGAGTGAACAAGGGGTTCCTGGGAAAGAAGGACATTATTTGTATTTGACATCAGGGGGGGAAAAAACCCACAAAGCAGGACTTAAATGAACACATCTGTCGATGTTGATTAGCTTCTTCTAAAAATAAAGGGTTGATGCTGATAAGTGTTAGTAGAGAAAACCTGACTGCCTTTGCTGCAGACAGGGAGCTGAACTTCCACACTAGTCAGTCCTGCACCATGCCCATACATTACAATCATACAAAAGATTCCCATAATACAGAAGAAACACAAACCTCCATATCTTATAAATAACAATCTGCAGACCCTAAGTGAATACAAGGATGTAATTCACTCTAGGATTTCTGCAGCTGTTAATAAATCACTCAAGCTGCACTCTGGCAGCTTATGACATCAGCAGCAGCCCTCAAGTGAATTACAGCCATTAATTTACACAGAGGAGGCCATCTATCATCTATTATTGACCATCTGTTACTGAGAAAATGTATATTTTTTAATAAATTATGAAGATTTTGATAGAAAATGGTCTTTAATTTTATTCATTTTCACATGCATTTGTGATGTTTAACTTCAAGTTTGTAACCACCGGTATAAACTGATCTGTGACACCAGTTGAAAGCAATCCCACGTTGTTGGCAGTGGCACAAGTACCTCATGGCTCCTCCGGGAGGCAGAGCATCGGGTGCTTAAGGCTCCTGCATGGATATAAGTGGAAGGGATTGATCCTCTCAAAGGCATTGCAAGAAGACATGTACTTACTCGGCAGACAAAAGAAACAAACTCCTAGTGTGTCCAGTGCAATATAAAGTGCTTATCCACTGCTCGCTATGCCCTTTGCAATGTGAAACCTGTTAACACTTTGTACAACATCATTTCTTCCAAATAGTAAAAATAACAGCTATCAAAAATCTGCTTACTGTCAACAGAAGGTAAAACATTATCTCAAAGGAAGAATCAAGCTTATTACACCTGCTGATTTACTGCAGCCTCTTCCTTGTACTTCTATTTCCTCCTGTTTCTACTTCACGAGGTGGCATCGCTGTGCCCTTACCATCAGCAGGATCGATTGTATGGGTTTGGGTATAGTATATATGCAATTTAAAACTGCAACAGGAGTCATAGCAGCTACAAGACATAGTGTTATTTTTAAAAGAGGTTATTGTTAATGCTTTGACAAACTTGGAGATTTTAGGAGATTTTAACATAGGGCTTGTACAATAAATAGGAGTGCTTTGGGGCAGTGAAATTGGGCAGTGCTTGAGTGCTTCTCAGCAATGGAGAATGGGGGGGAGGGGTCAAACTATGCATGGGAATCAGCTTGGAGCGTGTCTGAGTAACAAACAGCTCAGGGCTGGCTCAGAGCAGTACCACCCTGAGTTATTCAGTGTGCTCTGTTCCCAGATACTCCTCTCAGTGCTATAAAACTTTCCCTGCATGAGGTGCCCCCAGCCAGGTAGGTCTGTGGGAGAGCCAAAACATGTATGACAACTCAGCTTTGTTAGTGGCGCGCACACACACCCAGATGCCTGTTTCAAAAAATGCTTACACTGGGGCTATGCAAAAGTCCTCCATAACTAAAGTAGGCAAAAAAAAAAAATCCCAAATGCCTACGTGGCTGAGTTAAACTGTCAAGTGGCCAATGGACTTTTCAGTTACATGTTTGTACTCCTCAAAATTGCTCGTAACTACAGTCTTCGAGTCAGATCTGCAAATAAAAGAAGAATAAACAACAGCATTCCTGTCACACAGGGACAAGACACCATTAGTTCAGCAAAAGCCACTTCTTTTCCTGGAAACTCACTTTGGCTTTTGTACCACTGGACAGTATTTGATGCAGTTGTTCTTTGTGGAGGTGAAAGGACTGAGGGTCCAGTTCTGAAGACGTTGGACCTGTGTGATGCCCTACATGAGCGCAATGCAGCAGTCTCCACACCTAACTCAAATCCAAAGTTCAAGTTTCCTGTCTTAAAAGATGTGGATTTACAAAACCACTCATCACATAAAGATTTTAATAACTCGATTTTTAAGTGAAAACTGGATGCTTTCAAAACGTTTGCAATATTATGATTACAAGGTCACAGCCTATGTAAGATGTTGAAAATGCAAATCTCCTCAAGGTGGAAAGAGCTACAGACTCAGCAAAGAGTAAATGTAGTTATTTATAAATTGTGCAACTATCTACAATTTAGGAACACTACTTCAGGAATTAAAAACTACTGATTCCTGCCAATGCACACTGAAATAAACTCATCTGGCATACATTCTACATCTTTCAGCCCTGTATCATCAGAAAAAATTATCCAGAGGAAGTCACAAAATCATCATGTGACTGAAATCCTGGGTAATGTGACTGAAATAAACTTTTACTCCTGTAAGAAATAATGCCATCATGCCTGTTCTTTGATAATTAACCAAGAAGCAATAAAAGTTTCAGATCTGAGACCCTTTGCATTCCTGTGAGGACTAAGCCTAAATGATAGCACGAATTTAGGAAGTGAAAGTTATGTTGAAATTCTCTATGGGGTTTTTACAGTACGAAATACAACAACTTTCTGATGACATCTAGTTGGAGCCAGTCACCATGTGTCTGCTGGTTTTCAGAACAAAATATGGGCAGGCAAAATAGTTAAACACAGTAGACTTATTTTTGAAGCATGCTATCACGATTTGACCACCTGACTTTCTGATTTTCAAAGACAACATTTTGCGTTATTGAATGAAAGAGCTACAGTAGGAAGCTGCTACAAGGTAGGAAAAATAACAAAACTGACTGCAACCAAACTGAAAAGCCACCAGAATAGCAGCAGAAATAAGTTTTAGATAAAGATATTCTCAAAGAAAGTCCTTTCAGTCTGCTCCGCTTTGCTTTCAGATCACAAGTTGGATGCTGCAGGAGGGTGTAAATGAAGTTTGCTGCCCTTCCTTCAGCTCCATTCAAACTCACCATGCATGGCCGAACTGCAGTGATCCCTCCATGCCACTGGGACCAGAGATGGCATCGCCTGATCCCACACTGTGCAGCACCCGCCCACTCCATGCAGGCACTGAACAGGCTGAGGCACCTATAAAACAATATACAAACGCTGTCACTAATATTGCCAGTGTCACTGCCTGGTGACCTATTAATAACGAATTATGGTCAAAGTAAAGCTTTCTGGGGTTTGTAAATTAAATGTAAAAACTGTGCAAATCTGGTTTAACAACGTGGCATGGCAAGGCTGAGCTTCAGGAGGAATGCCTTGTTACACTAACATCCATTTGCTCAAAATTTGCGTTGTTGGAATCCATGCCTTCTCTAGGAACTGCAACACTTGGGTAATTAAAGTAAAATTAAACCCAGTTCCATCTGAAAAGTGTGTTTTATTAACAACCTTAAACATAGTTTCCTACTAAGTACCACCAGAAGGCTTCCAGTACGCGAAGGGAGCTGATAAACAAGAGGAGGACTGACTTTACACAGTGTAATGCTGAAGGGGGAACGGCTTTAAGCTAAAAGAAGAGATTCAGGTTAGACGTTAGGAGGAAATCCTTTACTCAGAGGGCAGTGAGGCTCTGGCAACAGCTGCCCAGAGGGCTGTGGATGTGCCATCCCTGCAGGAGCTCAGGGCAGAGCTGGATGGGCAGCCCGAGCTGGTGAGGATGAGCCCTGTCCACATCACGGAGCAGGACCTGGGTGGGTTGTAAGGTCCCCTCCAACCAAACCGTTCTGTGATCCTCTGATGATCACAGAGGAACCCACAATGCTGGCAAGCGGCTCTCAGAACTTTCTCTGCAGCCAATACTTCCCACAAACGTTCACGGTGACTGATAGCGAATGCAAATACTCTAAAAGCTTCTGCTAAACTTATAAAAATAAAATTTACGCCTGAGAACAAACCGTACCGCTGCGTCAAGAGACACAAAGGGCAACTTAAAAATATCGGGCGTGCAGTAAAACTCGTGAACTTTGAGCAGAACGCGGCCGTGCGGGTGACCCAGCAACCGCACCGAGGCGCTGCCCCAGGAACACACCCCGTCAGCGCCCGCAGGAGCACCGCCCGGCGGGGAGAGCAGCCCCTGCTGCCCCGCCGTCCGCAGGCGGTACCGCGGCGCTCTCGGCGCATCTCCCTGAGGAGAGCGGTTGGGCGCCATTTTTAAAGAGCCCTGTCAGGGCGCAAGGGGAAGCAGGTGCCTGCTGCTCGCTGAAGTGGCGGCCCTGCCGGGCGGACTACGACCGCACACGCGGTTTGGGGCTGGGGAAGAGACACCTGCATACCGTAGAGGGGCGGCCACGAGACCACTCGCCCTCAAAGCGCCGGAACGAGCAGCGCCTGCAACGGGATGCCTCACATTTAAAGGGCAGCCCTGGGCGGAGGGATCCCGGCAGCACGCAGCCGGCCGGCGCTTCTTACTCCCCGTGCACCGCCGAGTGGCGGGGCGGCCCGGACCTCGTTTTCTCCACGGAATCCCTGCGCCGCGCAGAGCGGTCATGGGCGCTGCGGTCCCAGCCGTCCGTCCGCCGCGGGCGAGGCGCGGAAGCTCGCTCAGTCGCGGCCTGCCCCTGCGCCGGCCCGCGTGAGGGGGAGGTGGGGAGCGGCGCGGCTTGAGGAAGGAGGAGGAGGAGGGCTCGGTTTTCTTTCGAGCGGTGTATCCTTCCGCGCAACGGGCACAAGAGGCTGGAGCCGCGGTGTCCCTCCGCCGCCGGCAGCGCAGGGGCAGGCGGCGCCTCTCCGGAGGGGGCGAGGAGGTCGCGGATTCGCGGGAGAGAGAGGAAGAAACTTAGAAGCGCGGTGGCTGGAGCGACGGATCTCCCGGCTCGGCTGCCCGGCGGAAAGAGGCCTTCAACACAGAAAGAGAAACACGAGAAGGAGGAGAAAGCGGCGGCGGCCACCGCCGGCCCTCACCGCCGCCCCGCGGGGTCCCTGCGAGGGAGCCTGGGGGACTCTTTTTCGCGGGGTCCGGCGGAGGGATCTCTCGGCGGCTCGCTCCATCGCCTCCCCCCTGCACCGCTCGCCCCTCGGCGCCGCCATCTTGGATTTTAATCCGCCATTTTTTTCCTCCCCCCACTCGGAATTATTTTCCACCACTACCTCCGTGTTTTTTTTTTTTTTTTTTCTTCCCCCTTCCTCACATTTTTTTCCCCCTCCTCGGCTTTCTCTTTTCTCTCCTCGCCATCTTTTTTTTTTTTTCTTTTCTTTTTTTTTTTTTAAATTTCCCTTCTCGCTCCTTTGCCTTGGATGAGCCATTTCTCGCACCCGGCGGACGCTGGGGCAGCACCGGCGGCGGCGCGGAGGCGGCCTAAGGTGAGCGCGGGGGGCACAAAATGGCGGCGGGGCAGAGCCCTCCCCGTCGGGGCCTCCCTCACCGAGGGGCGTCCGTCCCCCTCCCAGCCCCGCGGTGGGGAAGGCCCGGACAGAACGGTAGGCCCTAGGGGGCAGCAGGGAGCCGGGTGGGAGGGAAGGAAGGGAGCGCCCGTAGCCGTCTATAGGCCTGGGGCAGTGTGGCTGTGAGCTGTGCGGAAGGAAAGGATTTGGGAGTGTTGGTCAGTGCTCGGCTGAACGTGAGCCAGCAGTGTGCCCAGGTGGCCAAGAAGGCCAGCAGCATCCTGGTTTGTATCAGCAATAGCGCAGCCAGCAGGAGCAGGGAGCTGATCCTCCCCCTGTACTCAGCTCTGGTGGGGCTGCACCTCCAGTGCTGTGTTCAGTGTTGAGCCCTTCACTACAAGAGGGACATTGAAGGCACAGAGCGTGTCCAGAGAAGGACAGCGAATTTGTGAGGGGTCTGGAACACAGCTCTGATGGGGCATGGCTGAGGGAGCTGTGGTGGTTCAGTCTGGAGAAGAGGAGGCTCAGGGGAGATTTTATTGCTCTCTACCTCGACCTGAAGAGAGGTAGTGGGGAGGTGGGAGTCAGCCTGTTCTAGTTGGTGACAGTGATAGAATGAGAGGGGATGGCCTCAAGTTGCACCAGGGGAAGTTCGGATTGGATGTCAGGAAGCATCTCTGAAACAGTGGTGATGCAGCAGCACAGGCTGCCCAGGAAGGTGGTGCAGTCACCATCCCTGGAGGTGTACAAGGAAAGGGTAGATGTGGCACTGAGAGATGAGGTCGGTGGGTACGGCAGGGATGGGCAGTGGTTGGACTTGGTTATCTTAGAGGTCTTTTCCAACCTCAGTGATGATGGCCCATTGAGCCAGGTGTGTTGTTGCGTTCCTGTCACGTGATCCAGAAGCTGCCTGGGTCTTCCAGGGTCATCACCGAGGGATTTTTAAATATAGCTGCGTACTGTTTCTAAATGAAGATTTAACCTTTTTCCCCCATCCCCATTCAAAAAAATGCTGTTGGTTTTGTGTGGGTTTGGGTGGTTTCTTGATTGTTTGTTTTTTAAATACTTCCTTACTTTTTGGAGGGTGTTTGTGTAACGTCAGTTTTTGCTGTAGAGTTCAAAGCAGGTTGCATGCTACACTTATTAGGAAATACAACCTTAATTGGGTGTATGTGTGAAAATGCTCAGTTTCCTGGAGTCACATATCTACATATATTGATGTATATGCTTGAAGGGAGTTATAGGCAGGAAAGGAAACAACTTTTTATGTGGTCTAGGAGTGGGTAGGACAGGGAGGAATAGCTTTAAACTAAAAGAGAAGAAATTAAATTAGATGTTAGGGCAAAAATTCTTTGCTCAGAGGGTGGTGATGCGCTGGCACAGGCTGAGGATGCCCCGTCTCTGGAGGCACTCAAGGCCAGGTTGGATTGGACTCTAGGCAGCCTGATCTCATGGGGGGGGCAGCCCTGCCCATGACAAGGGGCTGGAGCTAATTGATCTTTAGAGATTTCTTCTAACCTAAGCCGTTCTATGATTCTGTGTGTATGTGTGTGTAACTGCGTAATTAGATAGGCCTGCGTTTATGTAGACGTTGTCTTTAACCATCTATCAGCTTTAGAATTCTGTCTTTGCTTCAGGATGTGTCAGCGAGTTGCAGGGCTACAGTTCACCTATGAGTGTCTGTTTGCAACAGCTCCTTGTACCAGTGCTAGTGAACTACTTCTCTTTTTTCTTAATGCAAATGCAGATCATCTTTTTACCTTTCTTTTTAAAATGTGAATGTGTGTTAAAGCTTTGTCTTGGAAACAGATTTCCTTGTAACTTCTAATGATGTGTATGTTTTGTTTCCAGTAGGTATTGGAGCTGAAATTATTCATCCACTTCTCTGAGCCTTTTGAAAAGTGACTAAATGCAACTGGGTCAGGTTGTCTGTGGGCATGAAGTGGTTGGGAGAATCCAAGAACATGGTGGTGAATGGCAGGAGGAGTGGAAGCAGGGCGTCTAACGACCACGTGCAAAATCAAACCAAATTGCAGCACACAGGAAAGGAGAATCCCAGGTCTGGCAAAAATGGAGTTGAGAGAAGATCAAGCAGATGTACGTACATGTTTGTGCAGTTTGGTGTTTGTGCTTCGTCTATCAGTTTGTGTGCCAGGCTCCTGCTGTGTCTTAATTCACGAAGGAGGTGTGCATGTAGCTCTTATCAAAAGTACTGGTCATGTTTGTATTTGTTGGATGTTGTAACTCATTTGGGGAATATGGCTCTCTTCAGTTTAGAAGTTAAGTGATAGTGGTAGAACATACATTAATCTGAAGCTGGTTGTGTGCAAAATACATGATTGGCACTTACTGAGAACTAGTGCAATCGGAGCTAGGTAACAGATATGACTCAAGTTACTAGCCCAAATCTTAGTGAATGTGTGTTTGTGTAGAAATAAACCCCATTTTCAGTGAAGTCACATGTATCAGTAGTAGTTTGAAGGCTGTTCTAAGGAACATGGGTGTTTATTTTTGCTATTGACTTGAAGCGACGAATGAAATAGAAATTTGGAAGAAACTTTTGTTTCAAATTTTAGGACAGTCAGACTTAAATTTTTATGGCTTTGTCACACTCATAGGCCTTAAAGTTTAGAGGCAAGTACAACTGGGTTGTGTTGGAATATGCTTGTATGTGGGGAGGTGGAGAGAGAAGGAAGCCAAAATACAATATGATAAAAATACATTCTGAAATGCTGTTGTCAGCTACAATAACCAACAAAAGCAAGCTAAAAATGATCTGCGCTTCTGCTTCTTCCTTTGTCATTTATTTATTTATTTATTTATGGCTATCCAAACTTCAGTTGCAGCCTCCCCTCCCCCCTGGTGTAGGTGGGTTTCAGAACGTTCCGTAAATGATACCTGGTTTATGCTTTCTTATTTGCAGGTAGTGGTGCTTCGGGATTTGAGGGTCAGAGTCGTTATGTGCCTTCCTCTGGAATGTCTGCCAAGGAACTGTGTGAGAACGATGACCTAGCAACTAGTTTGGTTCTTGATCCTTACTTAGGTTTTCAGACACACAAAATGAATACTAGGTAACTTGTCTTTACTTTTCTAGAAAAGAATTGGTCTTCTGATTGCATCAATTAAGATGATAACTGTGGAATTTCCTGCATGTTTACAGAAGTCTGAAACAGTGACGGTGGGATTCTGCCTTTGGAATGGTGCTGCATTTGAGGCAGGAACTTAAAGCTCTGTAGCTGTTTGCTTTTGTGACTCTATCACAGGTCTTCCCATTACCCTTAGCTGTGTGTTTATAGATGCTTTTCTAGCTTAAACAGTTAACTCATCATCAGTTTTAAACTGTTAGCCATTTGAAATAATGTTTCAAAGAGTTGGTGTCTGGGGAGCGTGGTGTATTTCCTATTTATTTTGTTGGCCGGGGATTTTTTTTCTTCTCAACTTGTACGACATCTGGAGACTTCCTCCCTGAGTTCCAATGTTAGTGCCACCTGATACCAGGCTCTTGCAGATCTGTGCTGAAGAAACACTACTCAGATATGTCTGTGTACACATCAGATAAATTCACGTGCACATTTGGAACCTTCCTACCAGATTTGCACGTACTGTTATGCACCTGCCTGAATACTTGGCTTAAATTCAGGGTGGGCTTTTGGTTTAGTTGTTGCATGCCCCTTCCTGTTTGCCAGTTATACCACCATGTCTAAGTGTATTCTGTAAAGGATACGCACTGCTGGCTTACTGGGGAAGCTGTGCATGAATGGTACGTTTCTGAAGACAAGGAACTGTGTGTGTGTTGTTGTATGAACAAATGGGGGATCTTGGTCTGAGCTGGGGTTTCTAGGCCAGGTCAAGAGAAAGCAGGCTTCCCAACCCTTGCAACTTAGTGCTGTGGATACTTCAAAAGAAGAACAGTTTACCTGTATGGCATGGGCAAATAAGCAGAGTATCGGTTCAGTATTTTGTCTTTGTGTGTCTGTGTGACAAGCTGATGACTGGTATAGCCTTATGGTGTGAGTTGCACCTGAAGTTGTAGCAGTGTGTTCCTAATAACTGTAAAGACTTATTCCAGGGAGATCTCTCTTTTCTACAGAGAGTGCAGTGTCCATCTTTAAGAGAAACCCCAGTATTCTTCCTGTTCTCTCCGTGCTGTTGATTACAGTAGCATGTTATGCCCAAAACAGTGTCTAGGTGGATATTCAATTGTATCTGCATTTCCAGAAGTCAACTGAGATGAATATATATGTGCTCAAAAGCCCTTGTTGTTGTTTAATGACTGGTGGTGTATGGCTGTTTGGAAACAGCTAATTCTTTTGCATTTGCTAAGGAAATTACGTATCTATCAGTAGCTGGAGAATTTGCTTTCGTAATTGATGTGTTTTCAACGTGTGAAATACTTGAATTACTGATTTGCAACAAAAGACTACACAGAGGCTATCATCATGTGTTTCTTCCTTTCTCAGGCTCGGAGTACAGTTACAGGCAGCCTTCAAGGACAGTAGTTAATAATCTTGGAGCGCTATGGGAAATACTTAGGTGAGGCTTACAACTTCTGCCAGAAGCTTGTCGTCTTGACTCTTTCTTAATGTCTTACTGAGAGTTTCTACCATTACAATGAATCAAAATTAAGCTCTCAGCATAGTTCTTGGTTGTCTATCAGTGTAGTGATGACTTCTGCTTATTACTGTAGTTACTTGGCTGGGACCACCTTCCTTCCATCTAGTGAGATGTAGTGCTTCTAGAACTTTGTAGAGCTGTTGCCCTCATGTAATTCTGAGGGAAAGTTGGGGGGGGAAGGATAGAAGTGGATGTTTGTAGACCCAATTCAAAACAAATATAATCAGGTGCCAAATATATACTTGTAGTAACAAAAAAAGGTTAAAACTTATGTTGAGTATCTTGTGTTTCGGTGTACTGTAGCCATATAAATCTTAGCAACATCATTAGTGTGATGAGGTGAGATTAAAATAAAATGCCTGCTTATGAAGGCATGGAAGTATTTCCTCATCCCATGTTCCAGTTTGTTTGAAGACATACATGGAAGTGACTGTGGTGGTTTTGCTTGGCTGTTGGTAGTGCACAGAAAGTGTTCTAGCAACCAGCAGCCCAGTGTGAGTTTATGATTGCTTGATGAAATTGTATTTTATCTTGCTTCTAGGAGCCAAATCTGCATTTTTGTTTGCAGAAGTGTCTTCTATATATGCACTCTTTGTACTTCATGCCTTTAGTTGAAGAGTTTGTAAACATTGTTTTTTTTCCCATAGCGTATTGATTAGAGATGAAACTTATAATGTTGTAGTTAAACATCTAGATAATTTCTGGAACTTCTGTCTTTATATCATCCTTATACTGGAGTGGTGACAAGAACCTGGGTGTGCTTTTTGTGTGGGTGGTTGTTTTTTGTGGAGGCAGTGGGAGGAAGGTGCCACAATTCCTCAGTGTCCATTGTCTTGGGAATTGGGCTGGTAGCTTTGTGAGCTGTCATGTCAGTAACATCTCAAAGAGCTGAAAGCTTGGTATCAAAAGACTTCAGTCAGATCCCCTAGTGATTTTTTCCACTGTTTCTGTGAAATGTCTTCTTGTTGCCAGGGATTTGATAGCCTGCCTAAAATGTAGCTCTAGAAGTTCTTTAATGGCTTTACTTAAAAGTAACTTTTATTTGTTTCATCATCCTGGTTTTCCAAGAGAAAGCAAATTGTTTCCAAAGGTTGTGCCCTTCTGTAACAGGCTTTTGGTCATTTTCCCCAGTTTGGTAGCTCATGTGCCTGCAAAATAGAATGTTAGTAGTTAGTCAGAAAAAAACAAAACCACCACCCATGTTTAAGGAAGTACCATCTCACCCAGTGTAGATACTCTCAGAGGTTTTTCCACTTCTTATATGAATCCTTTTTTGTGATAAAGGCTAAAGGTTGTGATAAAGGCTGTAAGATTAATGTAGTCTTGTATGCTGTCTATAGAAAGAAAGCCCACTATTTTGAAAACCAGTTTTTCCAGGTTTGAAAGTTGTCAAACACTGGAGTTTAAAGCTGAGGTTTGTAAAAAGCCAAGGGGATTCTTGCTCATCTGACTATCTCTTGTTTTTGGATACTTCTCCCTAGGCTGAGGGCTGAGTCCTGAAGTTGTCTCAATGACTAATCCACCTTTGACTGTATTGCATACAAATGTGTTAGTATTTAAATTTGAGCCACTCTCCTGATCATGTGGTTGCTGTTACTGATTGCTCTTGGTTCCTGGTTCCCTACAGCTCAAGCATCATGCTTGGGAATGCCAAGAGCACTTCCAAGTGTCATTTAAGTTTCCTGGTAGTACAGGAAGTCAAATTGTAGTCTGTTTTAGGAGAGTTTAGGTGTGTTTCTGAACTCGCATTGCTGCTTTCTGTGAAGCTGCAAGTTGGCACATGGGATGGCTGGTTTTGCCTGAAAGCGAAGCAAGCTTTAAGAATGACAGTTTTCCAGAGCAAACATGAAGTTTTTGGGGATGATACGTTGGAAGCATTTGCTGGCCTGAGGGAAACAGGCAGTCGTTCCTGAACTAGACGGGGTGTCAGCCCTGGTCCCTTAGCAGCAGTGAAGAAAGAAGGGCAAAGCAGTCCCACTCACTTGCACTTGGAGGTCTGTGCTGAATCTCTTCTCTGCTCCCCTGCTTGTTTAAATATAGTTATTAAAGGGGTCGTCCTGACTGAGTGGAGTTTGAATGTGGAAAAAAGCACTTGACACCTACTGCAGGAAGGTGCGTGACGTGTGGTTCAACTTCAGTGCTGTGCTGCACAGATGTTGTGTTACAGGTAGCAATACACTTCTTCATTCTGAAGCTCTTACATTCTTCAGTCACCATTGTGTACTTGCTGCCAAAAGTCATTTTGACTTTTGTTTAAAATATGTGTTCCCTTTTTTTAAAAAGAAACAGGCAAACAAAACCATCCGATGAATTTAGTGAGGTTATTGAGCTTGCTCCTGCTTCTCCTCTTCTCTTCCCATTCCCAAAGACTGTGTTGGAATTAGCTGTTGTGCTGCTGAATGTTTAGGATTTAAAAACCACCCAAACAAGAAAACCCTGCTCTTACACAGGTTTTCCAGTTACACTTCTAGCAGTAAAGAAGTGTTATATGTTTGAAGGATAGAGTGGCTTATGCACAGTAGTCGTGCTGACTGTTAAGTTGAATTTTGCCCTGATGCTCCACACAGTAGGATGAAAGAATGTGCATTCTCCCAGCTGCCTCTGTCCTCAGTACTTTAAAAATGCATTTATTTTTCAGCTGTAGTGAGGATGAGTTTCTGTGGCTGCTAGAATTTTCATTACTTCTATCTAGGTTAGATTTGAGCTTTGCCTGCAGTGGTATGTGTACATCTTTCAGTTCAGGAAACTTAAGTAAAGTGAACTACTTTATCATGTAAAAAAATGCAGTCTTGAGCTTTGGCCTTCAAGGAATATGGGATTTTTGCTGATAATGGCACTGGAAATTAAAGACAAAAACTGATTATTAGGGAACTAGTTTTTACTTAAGGTACTCCTACTACAGGTTGGAAAAAATGTTAACTGAATATTACTTTTCAACTCTTGCTGTGTGGTCTTGAAATGCTTAAGAGCCTTGCAGTGCTAGCGTTTGTGCTGAATTCCTGGAGTTGGAGTAATTTCTCTCTTTCCACAACTAGTAAAGAAAAATAACAAGCACTTTGTCTGGAATTTAAGAGGCCAATGGGATGCTGTGTTTTGACAAAGTCACTCTTTCTGGTTTTTCCCAGTCAGGACGTAAGAATTCAATTTAGTGGTGAAGTCCTTTGGTGCTGTCAGGTGCATGCATTACATGGGCTTTCATACTGAAACTCTTTCAGGATCCATTTCTGTTCAAACTCGCTGCTCTCAGTGGCTGAGCGAGGTACTGTGCTTCCAAACTTACCAGAACCTCTCCTTTAACTTCCTTTATAGGCAAGCATCTCACTGACCTTTGGCTTTATACCTTGGAGTTTCAAGATTCTTTAAGTATTCCTGAGGTAAGAGGAAACAAGAGGGAGAAAGACCTGTGCTTCATCAAGCAGTGTTTTCTTACATCCTGCTTGTTGAGACAGCTTCAATTTGGCCCTTAATTGGGAGAAGATCATCTTCTGCTGGGAAATTTAAGAAGTTTCCATTCTGCAGCTTGTCAGGAAGAAGGGTGACTAGTCTTTCTCTAAAGATACTGTGATAGCTGAATTTTGCATTAACTTACTTGGAACAGCCAGACTGTTCTGCAGCAAACCCTGTGCTCTGTGAGACGTTCTTCCCTGAAGCTGCTTGTAGGATGGCTCAAGGATTCTGTGCCTGTGCTCAGATTCAGATGTGAGAGCATCTTGTTCTTGTGATAGAATCCTACAAAGGTACAATTCGTGCGAGTGAACCAGGAGTTTGGGCAGACACGAATCTGACTTGAGTTTGCTCTTGAGTTTTGGGACCGGCGTGGCTGGTTTGTTCATTCTGTTTTTCTTCTGCTCTTTCCATCTCTTCATTTTTCCTCTTTGAAGTAAGAATTTTACGGAAATTTAAGAGCCTTGGTTGTTTGGTTTTGCTCAGTGTCTTTTCAGGCTCTCTTCATGCTCTTGGAAAACTATCATGTCGATACTTTGAGCACATCAGTAGACTTTTCATGTCGTGTGAACGAGGAAGTTCTGTACTGCTAAAATCATAGATAGTACTGATGATAGCTTCTCATATCTACGTGGTTTTGTGGTAGAGAGTGCTGGGAAAGTCGAATAAGTTTCTATTTCATAACCCTCTGGGAGAAGTGAAGCATCTATATTAAACGCAGCAGAGTTTCACATTCTCAAGGAAGATGCAGCTTTCAGGCTTTCTTGGCCTGCTGGCATCCTCTGTCTCAAGTCAGCAGGTACCCGTTGCAGTGCATGTGGTGATGTCCCTGTGAAACATGACAAATCTGGTTGTGGTATTCTGGCTTATCTCAGACTTCATACAGTTTATATACTGCAGTTCATGCCTGCAGTTGAGCTGTGGAAAAACTCACTTGCTCAGGTACAAAGCATCCTTTTGTTTCATTGAGTTGGGAACCCATGAAGTGTGTGGTGCTGCTGGTTTCCAGTCTGTTTCCACATACGTGTGGATGCTTCCATTGCTTGCTTGGATTCCTTTGCTCCTTTGCCATGTGAATCATCTCAATAAAACATGTGATAAAGGTGCTGCAGGAGATCCTTGATAGTATTTTTGAACCCTTGGCTTCTAAGTCATGTACTTTGAATTACCTTGTTCCAGATTTCAAATGATTGGTGTACAGCATGACATTTATCTGATCTGTTAGTGTTTCAAGATGTTTTTTGATTGGTTTTGTTTTTTACCATACTCCAACCATTCTGCAGCCTTCTTTTTGGTCTTTTCAAGACTGGTGTATGTAGTATTTCTATTTGTCTGGAGCGATGTTACATGAGTTGCTGCTAGACTTTTGAAAGGATTCTGGTAGCAGTATAGAATGCCTGAAAAAAGAACCTGGAAAAACCCCTGCTGATGTAAGCTATGGAGGTAAGCAGGGTTGGTGCCTGTTCCTGAGCTGCCTAAGGTAACTCATCAAGTCTGGTCACTTGTAGAGAATGGTGCATTGTGGAAGAAGTGAAATAGGAGAGCCACTTAGAGGCTATAAGATGTTCTTCTAATTACTAAAAAGAAACATAGTGCATTAATTCTTTTTCTTTTTTGGCTTTTCCATCTACCATGCTTCCTTTTTTTTGCTTCTTCCAGGGAGTTAGGATACTGTTGTCTGTGGTTAGCGTAAACTGAACTGCTTCCTGATGTATGACAGTGCCTGTCAGCACATGCATCTCTCCAGTGCTAACACAGTATTGAATGTGATGGTTTTTCCATCTATCTTTGTTCCTGCAGATTATTTAGATTAAAAAAAAAAAAATTAAGCACAATAAAGGAAAAGGAGAGATTAGTCATTCACTTAGCCCTGAAAGAACTGTAATTGCCAAAGCCCAAACATTAGCAGTAAATGCGACGTCTCTTCCTCTTGTGCAGTTTGTAGTTATAGATGTAAGTAAAGTGCTGTCCAGTCACATTTGTGCCTGCTGGTGTGTATTGTGCTTGTGATGATAGGAGTACAATTGGGTCCCTGTTGCAAAAGGTGTTTCTGATTGCCATTACAAGAAACTAGTCAAATGTAGTTTATCTCATTCTGAATTCCCTTGGTATCTGAGAAAGCTCTGTGAGGTTTTGGCAGTCAAATCTGGGGAAGGTTTCCTTCTTCTTTTCAGAATAAGCAGATTTTTCCTGATTGTATGTCTGACTGATAGGTGAACAAGACTTGGTGTAACAGAACAAAATGACAGTCGCCTCATCTGTAGCCTGAAGGGATTTTTCTTCTGCAACAAGGCTTGCTGGGCATTTTGCTTTGGGGGGAAAAAGGGATAAGTATGTTTGTTGTTAAAGAAGGTAATTGGAAAATTCCTGGCACAGCATTTATTGCAGTTTGAAGTGGGTAAGTTTTAGAAATGCATCATCTACTTCTTGTTAGAAGTACTGTAGTCTTGTTAGATATTATCCCAGCAGGTAGAATACTTACCTCATACCTTCTCTGTATTACCTACTGTATTTTCTGTTCTGAAAGCTCACAAGGTTACACTGATCGTTTTTGCAGTATTCAAAAAGATGTGAAGAACTGTAGAGTTACTCTATTGCAGAGACCTTTTTTCAAATGGAAAATTCAGAGAAGATGCTTATGTGAAAGCATGGAAAGCTGATAACCTGCACTGCCCCTGGAGCCAATATTCCTTTTCAAGGGTCTTTATTTATTGTATTAGGAGCAAAAATACAGCATTCTTCTTCCTTGTGAATGAAGTGGTATTCCCTTCACTGTCAGCTATTTGTGATTAAACAAAAATTGAGACGTGAACACTTAACATTAATCTGTTAAGGAGCTGATGAGGTTTCCTTCTGCCAGCTTAATTAAGTAATTTATTTCCTATTTTTTGTTTCTGTCATCAAATACAGGCTTTGTTTGGTAAGTAAGATCAGTACAGTAACTCTCTGGTAGAGATCCTGAAACTGGTATACATTTAAGAAGGTCCTAATCTCATGGATTTAGTAAAAAAACTGTTAATTTCTTCAGCTACAGAAGCCACAACTGTGTATAGATCACTTGGTACTAGAGTTGCTATAAAACTTAAAGCATCCAATTTATTCATTCATTTATTTATTTATTTATTTATTTATTTTGGGTGCACATAGCAATCATAAATTGATAAAGTTAGGACAGTGATACTTGCATCATACTAGTTCTTTGGATGCTGTCTTCCAAATGAAAGGTGTTGAAAATAGTGAAACGTTATTCTGTACTGGTTGATGTTATCAGCAGTGCATTTTATACATAAATTGCCTCATCAGTATGGAAGGTTTTAAAATTACAAGCAGTAAGGTTGAAGCCCTTCATCATTACCTCTGAAAGTGAGGGTCTGTGGTTTACTTGTGTTAACAGTCGGTTTCTTTATGCGAGGAGTAAAGTATTTATCTGGCCAACAAAAAATCTTGTGTGCTGTGAGTTACTGTGAGGAAGAACTGCAAACGAATAACAGTGGACTGGAATAGCTTTATTCTTTGTTTCAGATTTCGACCTATAAAAGGAAGGCAAGAAGAACTAAAAGAGGTGATTGAACGTTTTAAGAAAGATGAGCACTTAGAAAAAGCCTTCAAGTCCTTGACGTCAGGTGACTGGGCCCGGCACTATTTTCTTAACAAGAACAAAATGCAGGAAAGGTTGTTCAAAGAACATGTAGGTGTACTTGTAATTAATGTGCTTTTTCAGATGGTTGAAAGGCTAAGAAAATGTAAAAGTTTCATAAGAATGTAGCAGTAGCAAAGTGAAGAAATCCTCTGCAGTTACGTATTGCTTGTTTGAATGCTTTTTTTTTTTTTTTTTTTTTTTAAGGCGAACTTCTTGTGTTTGTTAAAACCCAAATAACTTGAAGGAATGTTGGGGAAAAGTGAATTTCCATTGCTATTTATTTCGGAGGCATATAGAAGGAAAAAGACATTTGCCTCTTCTGTTGTTGGCTTAAGTTCTAGACAGAAGAGAGAAGCCCTGCTGCTGAGAGACAGAAATTTTGAGGACTTATTTTTATATTGTGTTTTTTATTGTTGTTTTTTTTTCCTGTTTGTTTTTATAACTTACAGCTACTGTAAATCAAAGTGTGGATCAAAGAAAAGGAAAAGGGAGAAGCCTTGGTACCTCAAAGCTGAATTGGCTCAATTGTTAATGTGTATAGGAGCTTTATGTGAGAATATTCTTGCTCTTCCTCTACTTTAAGCACCCCAAGATCGTTTTGTAAAGGTTGTTGACTTTGCAAAGAAATTGTAGTACTGTTTAACTTCAAAAAAAAAAACCAACCAACCAAACAAAAAACCTCTTTCTGGAATTCAGAATGTTGCTTGCATATACAACCAAAAGGAATTTGGCCTTTTCCTATTCTAAAATAGATTTAATCTAGTCGTGTAGAAGAAAGTAGGCAGCAAATCCTGCTTTCCCAAAGCATTTTTAACTAAAGCTGCCAAAAGGAACTGGTTGAAACTGTGATCTGCTCCAGCAATCTCTGAACTCAGCAGCTGGATTTCTCATGGAAATAATATCTCGTTCAGAGCTGGGAAGAATAAAATCTCATTTAAAAAGGTTGTTAGGTCTCCGTGGTTCTTCGAGACCCAAGACAACTTCTTGAAATTGTTTTCCTCACTGCTGTTGTTTTGCTTTTAACGGAATGCTGTTATTTTCTTTCATTGCAGGTATTTATTTATTTACGAATGTTTGCAACTGACAGTGGGTTTGAGATACTGCCTTGTAACCGGTATTCTTCTGAGCAGAACGGAGCCAAAATAGTTGCAACGAAAGAGTGGTAAGTAATGCAGCTTACTGTTAGGTTGTTTCTACCAATTATTTTGATTGAGTTAATAAAGAAAAGTGTAGCGTGATTTAGAATTAAAATTGTAATGAGGGAATTGGAATGGAAGCTTTGCATTTAAGTGCGTTGAAAAGTTTTGTGTTGAAACTTCTAATGCTGAAAGTCTTGAAGGACCTTCTGGAAGAAGAAGGCGCGCTTCAAAACCCTGTCAATAGCTAGGAAATTACTCAAACACAACATTGATAAGAGTGCTGTGCAGTTTCTGTAAAAGAATTTTGCACTTGAAAGGTTTGGCTCAAGGGAATAAGCAAGAACGAATAAGCAAGAGCGTCGTTTTAACGGCTGTAGAAGCTGAAGTAATCAAAACTCTTGTGGCTACTTGCTTGCATCCTCAGGAGACTGCAGAAACAGTGATGGTAATGCCTGTCAGACTTCATGTAATTGATTCTGTGTAGTGGCATAATAACATTTAGTTCGTGTAAGAGGAAAGGTCTACCTAGCCTAATTGTTGTCATCTTGTGCTTTTGTGAAAAAATGCCATGCTGTTACACTTTATGGGCTTTTTTTAAATGTGCATATACTTATTTTTACTGTTCTTTACACTAAAGGAAACGGAATGATAAAATAGAACTACTTGTTGGCTGTATTGCTGAACTGTCAGAAATGGAAGAAAACATGCTGCTGAGACATGGGGAAAATGATTTCAGTGTAATGTATTCCACAAGGAAAAACTGTGCACAGCTGTGGCTTGGTCCTGCTGCGTTTATCAATCATGGTGAGTAATAAGTATTGAATCTGTTAAATGGCAGAAGCAGTTCTGTTCAGAAACAACATAAGTGAGCTAGATCACAACAGGGCATCAGAGAAACCAGAATCGAGCATACTGGTTACTAGTGTAACACAGAACTCTACTTGGGAGCTTCCCAGACCAGAGCTGACTGGCTGTGAACTGAGAAAACTCAGAAGAGGCTCTGGAAAGTGATGCCACCTTCTTTCACAGAGACCTTGAAGCTGGCAGCTGAGTTAGTGGAGCATGTTGTCCTATTCTGAATTGTTAATGTAGCAAAGTTTCTGAATGTGGTCAGCAATAATGTATTAGCTGAACTCCTTGTGCTGCTTTTAAATGCTTGCACAGAAGCTTCACTGCTTCTGTTGCATTTGTACTCTGAAGGAAGAGCAGGTAGGATTTAAGATAAATCCTGTTACCTTGAAGAAGAGGGAATTTGAAAAGTTGTGGTAGAGTAAGGAAGAGTTCAGAAACCAAACTGTATCAAAGTGGTTATCTCCTGATATACAGCTTTATGCAGTAGTGCTACGACTCCCAGGATTTAGTTGAGATGCTAGTGTTATTGAAGTCAGAGTGAATCCTTACTTTAGACATCTACAACTATTCATGTTTCAGGTCTTATCAACAGTTAATTGACTTTATCTTTTGGACCTTTTTCAGATTGCAGACCTAACTGTAAGGTAAGCATGAAATTAAAAATAAAGCCCCCTGCTTTTTTTTTTTTTTTTCTTTGTCCCTGCACCTTTTCCTACCCAGCTGTTTTGCTTCTTGTTTTCTTATTTACTGTTCAACCTTAATGACTTGCCTTTCTTTCCCTCCCCCTGCACTTCCTGTCCTTTTCTCAAGTTTGTGTCAACTGGCAGAGATACAGCATGTGTGAAAGCTCTGAGAGATATTGAGCCTGGAGAAGAAATCTCTTGTTATTATGGAGATGGCTTTTTTGGAGAAAATAACGAATACTGCGAATGTTACACCTGTGAAAGGTATGCATCGATGTAAATAAGTCTTTCCCATGAAATTGGGCATATTCATAACGTATTCTGTGAAACTAGTGACACTTGGTTATGAGTACACAATTCTTCAACTCATTATTATTGCTTCTTAATTCATCATAATGATTTTTTTTCAAAAATCATTTCATGATTTTTTTAGTTTTTCAACTAAATAGTCACATTTGCTAAGAACTCCTGTTTTCTGTTCTGTTTTTTTTTCTTTTTTTTTCCAGAAATAGCCAAAACAACAAAAAACAATCTAAAATCTTTGAAATAACCTTTTCTGAATAAGGTAGAATTGGAAAGAAAAGTAGTTGCAGATCTTATGAGCCCATTAGCAACCGATCCTGACTGCAGCTCTTAGAGCAAAGCAGGTTTCGTTAGTCTTTTCTTTGTTGATCTAAATGAAGTTCTGATGAAAACAATCTAAGTAGTTTTCACGTTATCTCATCAGAACCTGTAGGGTTTAAGTACTAAATGTCTGCTGGTTAGGACAGTGTTTTCTTGTATCTATTTGTTGCACCATAGCAGCAAGCTTACTTGTTTTCCATCTCGTCTGAACCTAACTGAACAAAATCATTCAAAAGAATTTCACAGTTGTTTCTTCTGATTTCTGCTTGCTGTGAGTGTGAAGGTTTGATGCACACTTACGTAAATAGTTTCATAACCTAACCTTCATTTTTACTGTCTAGTTTGGTTACTAACAGTTCTTGCGCTTCAAGGGGAAAACCTGCTGGTGTGGGCCTCAAAGATCATTTGATGTTGGTAGGTCATTCCAAGCAAGGGGTGCAGCCTCAGACATTTGTCTGTAGACCTTCTAGGTAAAGTGTACTTCAGCCCTGGGAGCTGCTAAGTATTGAATAGATGAACATCACTATCACTTTTTCCTTCCAACGTTGAGGGCCATTTCTTTTTGCTCAAGTTTTTCAATGTAATATCAATATATACGTTGGGTTTCAAGACAGACCAACTTCATATATCAGAATACTTTCAGAAACATGTCGTCTTTGGATTTAAAGCACATAAAAATTGCGTATTTTAAAACTAACACTTGTGTAATTCTTGCTTTGGGAGTCTATTTCTCAGTCACAAGGTTATGTTACAAAAATTAGAGGAGAAATTTGAATTTAGGGGAACTGAGAAAGGGAAAATGAGTCCTTAAATATGCTTAGAAGCCAACCTGATAAGTACCTGTTATGAAAAAGGAGATGCGTAGAAAAATCAGCTGTGTCTGTATGCCACAAGAAATAATTCTTAAGAGATCCAATTTCAACTATTCCGTAAAGGTTGTAATTTTGTAATGTTAAAATGCTACACTTCTGGGAGTCTGAGGGATATGTTTTGGAGCTGAGGGAAGGTTAGCACTGAAAAATACTTTCAAATCTCCAAGAAAATCAGCATGAAGAAAACGTGCATACATGCATTTATGCCGTTAGGTAAGCGCGCAGTTCATGTCTGACTGAAATAACCAAGCACCAAAGGCATGGCAGAAGGCTGTTGTCGTTATTTATGGCACTGTTGTTCTGATCTCAAGCAACTGCCACTTGTGCTGATTTCAGCCTGGTATCTTATTTTAACTGCCTGTAATTTGCAGAGTTCAAAATAATGCCAAGAGTGTTCAGTATAGTATTATATCTGCATAATAATAATAGTTAATTTTGTGGAGATTGAGATCCTCTCCAATCTTTGATGTGCTTTTGGTTACATTTTGTGGATTTTCTTCCAGTGCAATGTGCTGGAAACCAAACTGAAGTTGTCTCCAATATTTCTGCAGAATGCAAGCCTGCAGGATGATTAGGAATACTGATGGATGTGGGTAGTAGAGGTTCAAGTGCAGGTGTAGAAATTCTTAATTTCTTTTTTTCTGTGATGAAATTTTCAAGTTTTCTTATTTATCATGAAAATTGGACAGCTATGTAGTTCATCTTTCATCTCTAAAGGAAAACAAATACGTGGTCATTGTAGTCCATTTTATGTACTCTTAAAACACTTTCTAACGCAGTAACTGGGGCTCACTTCTTTTTAATTAAGCTGCTGTGAATAGGGAAAATATGTACTGTTACTTTGATTTCAAGTAGTATATTTCAAGTAGTTTGTATAACTTCATTATGAAAAGAGAATAAAGCAGATGTAAAGCAAGAGGAAAACCTACTTATGTATTTTTTTCTTCTCGCAAGAAATTAGTGGAAGATGTTTAAAAAAAAGAAAAGCCATCTTAGTGCAATTATGCCTGTGTTATCTGATTAAAACAGCCTGTGATTGCTAATAAATTCAAAGGTTGTTGGTACTATTTATCTATGTGTTGCTGTGATTCAGACTAATATGCATGTAAAAACTTAGGACTTTGTTTCATATTTGTCATATTTGCCTTTGTAGGCGCGGAACTGGTGCTTTTAAATCAAGAGTGGGATTGCCAGCCCCTACTCCTGTGATTAATAGTAAATATGGACTGAGAGAAACAGATAAACGATTGAACAGGCTCAAAAAGCTGGGTGACAGCAGCAAAAACTCAGACAGCCAGTCCGTCAGCTCTAACACTGATGCAGATACCACTCAGGAAAAAGCTAATGCAAGTAAGCAAGTGTGGGACTTACCGTTTTATAAAAGATGAACTTTCACTGTGATGGAATTGCTTCTTGTATTTGAGAAGCATCTCAAATGCTGGTCTTTAGGACTGTAATTGATTAAGGAAACTGAAGATAATTTATATAGCAAACTGTTTTCTTTAAGCCTTTCTATAAGAAGTAGTATATTCTTGTTTTGTTTGTATGTTCTTGGTTTCTTTCCTTCTCTTGTGTATACTTACAGCTAATAATTGGTGTCGTATTTCTAAATTTGTCAGTTAAAGAGCTTGTTGATTAGGTACATATCTGAAAAATATGGTAAATAATCACATGCAGTAGTATGGCTTATGAAAGAAAACTCAGTTCGAGGAGTCTCCATTCTGGGGGAAAACAGTTCTTACAGAAATACTTCTAGAGATTATTGAACGAATAGTCACCACCTTTAGAGATGCTTTAAACTGGGCAGCTATTCCCCCTCAGCATCCAGGACTGATAGTTCAGATACCTATTCTGAAATGAACATGCACAGTTAACAATTTCAGAAGAGATTGGAAGGGATTTTTGTTTGTCGTGCTCTTGAGAGGCTTCTCTTCATGGAGTAGTGAGTACTGTTTTTCTTCTTTTCTCCCCTCACATATATATTTATAGGCAAGATACAAATATTTTCAAGTTTGACTTAACTGAGTCACTTTGAGTATTTTGGCTCCATCTGTCTCTTATTTGATGTTGCAAATTAAAAAACGAACTAGTAACAAACACTTTTATTTTTTTTTTTTTTTTTTAGTTGTATGAACTCTGATTACAAACCTTTGTAGTTGCAGCTTTGCTTGGGCAGGCAGAACTCTGCTGTCACCTTAAATGACAGTGGACAGGCAACTGGAAAATTGAAAATGAAACCATTACTGTAGTTAAGGGTTTTTTGTTTCTTTTTTCTTTTTTTTTTTGTGGCCCTTGGTAGAAATAAATCTTGGTTAAAACGAGAGCTTGCTGATCCTCAGTATTTTGCTGGAATAATTCTCAGTATCTACTGAGGATAACGTGGGATCAATCTGAAAAATTCAATGGGAGAAGTAGCTTTGGGGGGCGCAGACACCAAACTTGATATAGTGGAGATGATGAGGGAATTTAGATAAACTGGGGTATTTCTGACAATCCTTTCACATCTGAATAGGAAATAAACCAGCCAGTTTCCTTATTGCATAATGTCTAGCTTGTCTAGGTTTTAATTAAAAGTATAAAATGAAACAACTACAGAATTTGGGGAGTGGAAACCTCAGGTAATGTCAGCATCATGAGTACTTTTTTTTTCTTTTGCAGCTAACAGAAAATCTTCAATTGGTGTGAAAAAGAATGGCAAAAATAGAACATTAACAAGACAGTCTATATCAAGAATTCCAGCATCATCAAACTCTACCTCATCTAAACTAACTCATATAAATAATTCCAGGGTACCAAAGAGACTGAAAAAGCCTGCAAAGCCTTTACTTTCAAAGATGAAGCAGAGAAATCAGTGCAAAAGGCCAGAGCAAAAGAATGCTTCTAAAAAGCTCGAAATGGGAAATTTAGTTCTCAAAGAGCCTAAAGTAGTTTTGTACAAAAGCTTGCCCATCAAAAAGGATAAAGAATTAGAGGGACCAGTCAAAGTTGCAGTCTCTAGTGGATGCTTAACCAGGCACGCGGCAAGAGAGTATAAACTGAATTCTGTGAAAGGTGCTCACGAGCATGGTGACATACCACCGTGCACATACATAACACGGAGGTCAGTGAGAACACGGATGAGTTTGAAGGAGACCTCTGACATAAAGCTTGAACCAAATACTTTGGATAGCTATAAGAATAACTTGGCGAGAACACGATCGGACGTTTTAGAGCAGCAGTCTCATGCAACGGATGAAAGCAACCTGGCTCATGGGACGTCACACAAAGGGGAGGCCAGGTGTCAGAAAAATGACGCGGGCACGTCAAAAAAGAAGTCTCGACAAGGAAAACTAGTGAAACCACCTGCAAAATTAGATGAAACGGATAATACGCACAATACACCTGTAAAAGATGAAGTACCAGACTTGATCAGCTCTCACTCAGAGAACGGAGAGAGGAATAACGTGGTAGATATACCTGTTAGCTATCAAGACTGTATCTCTGGATCTGGTAGCTGTTCTGTTGTAACGTCTGACAGTTTCAAAGCAAAGGACGGCTTCAGAACTGCAAAAACTAAAAAGAAAAGACGAATCACGAGGTATGATGCACAATTAATCCTTGAAAATAGCTCTGGGATCCCTAAACTGACTCTTCGTAGGCGGCATGATAGCAGTAGCAAGGCAAATGACCAAGAATCTGATGGAATGAATTCTTCAAAAATAAGCATCAAATTAAGTAAAGACCATGAAAAGGATAATAATTTATATGTAGCAAAGCTAAATAATGGGTTTAACTCAGGATCAGGCAATAGTTCAACAAAACTAAAAATACAGTTAAAACGAGAGGAAGAGAATAGAGGGACGTACCCTGAGGACCTTCATGAAAATGGTGTGTGTTGTAGTGAAACTCTCTCCCTTTTGGAGTCAAGAATGGAAGTAGATGATTATGCTCAGTATGAGGAGGAAACGGCAGATGAATCTTCATCAGAAGAGGATGATGAAGAGGAAGATGACTATGATGATGAATTTGATGACTTTATTCCTCTTCCTCCAGCAAAGAGATTAAGGCTCATTGTTGGCAAGGATTCAATAGATATTGATATTTCTTCCAGGAGGAGGGAAGATCAGTCTTTAAGGCTCAATGCATAAGCTTATAGGTCTTAAACTGACCTGGATGTCATTTTTTAAAAAACAAACATTAAAAAAAAAAATTAAAAAAAAACAAAAACAAAAAAAAAAACAAAAAAAACAAAACAGCAACAACAAATTCCATTTGATTATTCCTCAGCTGAAGAACTTTCTGAAAAACTTAGTGGCAGCACTTCTCTATTGTTTGTTCACCTATCAACATAATATTGTAGAAAGTGTACAGCATACTGACTCTTCTTAAGTCTGATTTGTGCAGATTTTTATTGTACTTTTTAATAGCCTTCTTATGTGCAATTCTGAGGTAGAGGTAATGCTCTGTTGTAAAATAAAGGCTCAAGCAAAGTTATGAAGTTGCATCAAATCTTTCCATGCAGGACAATGAGAATACAGTGTGGCTACACAATTATTTTTGATCTGTAAGAGTGCTAGTTTGCTCTTACAGTATTTGACTAAACAATTAAATAAAAATTAAAAAAAAAATCATAGTAGCAGCATATTTAAGGTTTTCTAGTCTATGTTAATATCACCAGCAATGAACTACAGCTTTTCGATTTATTTGCTAGATGTTTTTTTTTTTCCCTTGGAGTTCGTCAGTTTTAACACTGTATGCTGTCCCAGATGTACTGTTTGTGGCCTTTGTTATAGTAGCAAACCGTTGGTTGGAAGTCAAATTGATTTCTTTAAAAAAAAAAAAAAAATGAAAAAAATGAAAAAAAATTAAAAGGTGTTGACAATTTGCTGACTTTTTAGTACATTATATGTACAAGGGTAGCAGTATGCAGAATAAAAGTTTGGATATGGTGTATTTATTGCTTGTTATGTAAATTAAACACCTTGTATTTAACACTTTTCAATACTTTTAGATAAAATTGTTCTTTGCAAGAATGATTGGTGCTTATTTTTTCAAGAATTTGCTGTGAAATAATGTGACTACAACGGGCAACATTTATCCAATGAACTGCAGCTATCCTGAATTGGTTCTTCATATTTTTCTGTTGCACTTGTAAAATGCTACAAGGAATTTAAAGAAAATCTATTCACTTTAACTTATGATAGTTTTATGAAATTAAAAACAACTAAGTCACAGCTTTTGTTCTGTGGTAACCTATAAAATGTTTGTCTTTTAAGAACCGGTTGTAAAAGACTGAAAAAAAAAAAAAAAATGTATATGTTGTAAATATTTGTGTGTTGTGCGAAATTTTGTCATAAGAAATTGAGATAACTTGCCAGAAGGGTTTTTAAGTTTAGAAATACATCCATGCCAATAAAATAGGAAATTGTAAACCTAGTTTTAAACTCTGCATTAGTTGGAGTTCTTTGCTCATATGTAGTTCACTTGATACTTCAGAATCTACTTTGTAACAATGAACAGCATCAGGGCAGCGTTTGACTTTTTTTAATTCCAAGAACATTAGGAAAACCTACTGCTTCTGGGCACAATTAATGTGTTTGTATGTATAAAGCAGCTAATTTATATGGCACTTCTTTGAAACAGGGCTAAAATTTTCACCTTTTGTAGTTGTCATAACTGTACAGCAGTTTGGTCTGTGTGGTCTTTGTTTCTATTCAGCCATGGTTTTAATACTCAGAATTCTTGTATCGAAGGATGTAGAAACAGGCGTCTCACCAAAAAGCACGTTGTTGTGTCAGCTCAATCTGCTGTAGTTTGCATACTGTTGTCATGTTAGGTCCAGTGCTCTGTGCCCAGAAGAGGAAGGACTTGAGTTTCTTGACGGTTCTCTTATCCAGGTTTGAAAGCATTGAACGTCGGTGGTAACATGTGGGTAGTTTGCATGAGTTGATCCTAATGATCTGGCCAACTCTGATTTCTGTGGAAAAGAATTATTTTTCTTTTCTTGCAAGTGAATCCTTCCAAATGCATTTTGCTAATTTGTCAGGCTGCAAATCATATGGTAGAACCGTTTCATCTTGTTTACTTTATGTATTTTTAGCATAGAATTAAGTGTAGAATTAAACACAATACTTGTAACTTCATTTTTAAAATGTCCGTTCTTTGTTAAAGGCAGTCTGTCTCTCATGTATAGAGTACATTTTAAAAAAAAAAGCCTATGTGTAATGCACAGTCTTTTTTGGCAAACATGGGTTTTTAGGTCACAGAACACCTGAATGCAAAAAGACTTCGGTAAGTATGCTGATATTTTTGAGCACTGAGCCAGGTCTTAATGGAACTTGTAGGTTTTTTTGTAGGTGGCTTTTTAGGTATCAGGAAATTTGGATTGATCTTGTTCATGAACAGACTTCTTGTACTGGAGAATTTAGAACTACGTTTAGTCGCTTGCAGGTAGACAAGTCTGTAAACGGATCGAGCTGAGGATTCTTGGTGTTAGAAACATCTTGAAAATAAGAAGGTGCATTCCCCCAAGATAGGGTTGGTGGGGCTTGTATAACCACAGTCCTTTCTGTGCTTCTCTTGCCATGAAAACAGACTTGTTTTTCATCATGCGTATACGAATTGGCATACAGTGGTTTTTCCCTACCACTAAGATTAGGGAAATGGTGAATGCTTGTGTCACGTGTATGAAAAGTTAGCAAGGTGAGCATGTTTCTTCCCTTCCTATTCAGGTCTCAAGGCACTGTAAAGTTAGTGATATAACTTCTGGGAACCCTGTTCTAGCTTCTTTAATTTCCCAGGAGGGTGGTAAGGAAACATGCATCAGCTGGATAGGTTTACAGTGACCACCATAACTTTGGGTGGCCAGGGCAAAGTTTTAACAGGATGAAGAATTGGAGAAGGCATGTTAGAAATGGGCTGTGTCAGCTAGCTGTGTTTCTGATGCATGGAATAGCTGGGGAGGCTAAAGAAGAAACATTACAGCCACTGCTGAAACAGCAGGGTGGCTGCTGATGATGCAGGTGCTGCACACCAAGGCCCATATAGCTGGGAAGAGGTTTAGCAAGAGCTTAGACTACTCGTAGTAACAAGTGTAACTACTAGCTGGCTCACATCTTATAACCCTGGGGAGTCAACAGGGTAGAAGATAAAGATAAGATGAAAGCGAATGATGTTCTTCATGTAACAGGTTTAGGGAGCTACAGTGTTCTTAAAGGTTTTTGTTTGTTTTAATGTGAAAGTTAAAAATGCAATGGCTTATTGCACAGTACAATCATTGCAAAATATAATGCAGGCAGTTTGATCCTATTGAGTAGTGTTCATGTCAGTCCTAAGGAGACAGAACAGATGATTACTCTGCCTTGCATAGGGCAAGCTAACTTTCCCTGAGGGGTGGTATTTCTGTACCTACTTCAAACTCTCAAGTATTAGTTTGCACAAAGATTACCATCATGCAGTATTACTCTGCTTTTCACAGTGCACTGGCTTTCTTCAGTAATACTGCCTGATGCGATGTGTTAAATACACCTGCAGAGCTACCCAGAGTGTGTATGCAGATTTGCTTTTAGCTGCTGCTGCTTCTTGTTGTCAGTTTGCCTCTGTTCCCCACATTTTATCATCTATTGCTCCTTTTAAAATGAGAAGGTGAAGGCTTGGGAACTCTGGAATAAGACTTGCTGAAAACGAAAAGTCAAATTACTTATATGTGCACTGTATCCACTACTGTTATGTGTTTTCTTAAGTCCTTTTTCCAGGAAACACTCCTGTTTGAGCTGAGTCATAAAAAAAACTGGTAGCCTTGCATGCTCTGTTGCACCCTACCAACCTTTTGTTTTCACAAGTTAACAAGGTTATGTTGTCTATCTCCAGTACTGTTCCATAGCAGTAACATTAGGTATGGAATTGCTCTGTATTGCCTATTGCAGCTGCTGCTTGTTCTCCACAATGTCACATCAGTTCTAGCTTTAATACCTTGTTTACAATAATCCCATTAATGTTCTTACTGTTGCAGGGCATGGGTGATTGTTTCAATGCTATTCCTTCTCTCCACAGGCAAAGGAAGTCCACAGCTTCTCCCCTGGACTAGGCAGCTACATGTGATTTAACTTGTGTAATCTGGGACTCATCCGTATGGGAAATTTCCTGTCACAGAAACAGTGGTGATGCTGGAGAACTGCTTGTAGGTACAGGTATGTCAGCTCTGGAGCAGAATGGGGCCAACTAGACAGTGTTGCTCTGGAAACTGTTTTGACAGAAGAGGCAAAAGACTCATGGTTTTGGTAGCGAGTTCCAGCCAAATATGGAGCTACCAGTGGGTCCAACAAAACATAGATTTTTCCACTGATGCTTTATGATGCATATCAGAAGTCAATTCTCTTCCGTAATTAGATTTATAGTTATTCTGCTCCAATTATTGTGTTGGCTGCAACATTTTGCAACAGACTTTTGCTCTCTACCGGTTTACAACCTATAATTGTGTTGTGTAGAATACGATTTTATTTGTAATTTTAGAAATCTTGCATACACAGCATTAGTACAGGACTGCTCATTGTTATCGCAGTCTCTTGGATAATATTGGATGCTGAGGCAGAAAGATGTCTTTCCAGCTGCAGAGGCTGAGTCCTTTCCTGTGCAAGAATTCAAGTGCAAAGGCTGCCCAAAACGTTGTAGCCCCAAAGATGAGTCACAGCCTATCCAGTCAGCATCTAGGAGGTGCCAAATTGCTCATGTTTAAGTAGTGAACAGCAATTGCCAACTTTGGAATTGGCATCAAGCCTTGAGATCCAGCTTGAGGGTTTTGATCTCATAGAACACATCCTTAGAGGGGGACGTACTATGACTTCAGTCTTAATGGTAAGATGGGGTTTACAATTAATTTTAGAAATCAGACTTAGCCTTTTAATTACTTAAGTGTTTCAGAAAGTTTTCTTGCAAAATGGCATAGTAAAATACTGTAGAGTGTAGCTACTTCAGATCTGCAATGAAATCCAGAAGCCAAGCAACTCATACTCCATTTAATTATGAGACTGACTATAGTTTCTGAGGTCGTGTTAATTGTTCCTGAAAAATCAGGGTCTTTTTAATTTTTTTTCAGTGTTAAGTACTTGTTGATACTTGAATATCAGAAGATTATTTTTTTTTAAATGTTGGAGTTAACAATTTGTAGGAGGTTTTTCTGCATGCTTTCGTTTAAAGGCATTTTGAGGTGAAAAACTATTTTTGTATTTTTCTGTTGAGGATGGGATATGGATGGGAGCAGAGCACTTTTTTTCCCCTTTCCTCTCTTGGCTTCCTTTTATCTTCATCAAGACTGAGTGTTGTAAAATCAAATGGAAAGATAGTCTCAACCCTCCCCAGATTTATGCTGTTCTTATTGCCTGTGCATGTGACACAAGTCTTAGCATATGGACCTCTCCTATAGGATATAACTGAATTCTGAGATTATTGCCTATAGTGACTAATGGGGAATAGTTCTAGGTTGGGGATCATGCTGTGTAATAGGATCAAAATCTTTTCAGACTGATTAGATTTCTAGCAAAAAGCCTCAAACTCTTGGTAAATCTACATTCGGTTTAGAGTGCGGTATGATGAACATCATTTTTGGTGACACTAACAATACTTGTGTTTCAGCATAAGAAGAGCAGGCAATAGGTGGAAGAAGAATAAAGGAAAGGCTAAGGAGGTGAGCTGTTAAAGTGTTCTGAATACCTTAAAGCATTTAATCTTTCCTTTTATTAAAAAAGGCAGAAAAATCTTAGTTATTCCTTTTAGGAAAAAAGCCAACATACACATCTAGGAAATATTGTAGCTTTTGGGTTTTTGTTTTTGTTTTTTAACTTAAAGCTATAATTGAACTTGTGAAACCCTGACTTAAAGGGTCTACTGAATGAAAACACAACATATTTAGATGTAAACTTACTCCCTGTTAAGAGCTTCAGTCAGTTGGAAGGACACAGTCGTAGTGCTTCTCTTAAAAGCTGTAGCAAAGTTTAACTTGTTTGCAAGTCAATCTCGCATTATTGGTCGCTGTCAGAGATTGCATACTGGGATAGTTGGACCTTTTTTGGTCTGAGCCAAGAGTGCTTTCTGTCTACAAAACGTGTCATGAATAACAGGACTTTTGGAAGCCTGCAGAGGGCAGATAATCGGTAATAGTTTGTATTTATATACCACTTTTCACATCTCTGTCAGACAGAGCGTGTGGATACCACATCCATGCCAGCAAACATCCAGTTAAAAGGGATACTGCTTTTGCTAAGGAACATTTTGATCACACAGTCCTCCTTGCTTATTGTTTCTATTCAGGAGTTTGTGCTGATTTACTCCATCTTCAGCTCTTTTCTTTAAGGGATTCCATCCTGTGCAGCCGATAGGCATGTGTGATATAGCTGCTATCCTAGAAATGGTACATCTACAGAGAGAGTTATTTATTTCAGTCTCTGGACACCAAACAGCTTGGATCTGGGACTCCAGAGCTAACAGTCAGAAAGAATCCTGAAGGGTGCTCTCAGTAAGTGCTCATTTTTGTCCCGCTGATGTGAGCAGTTAAGCATCACCTTAAGGGCTGCTGCCACAGTCAAACTTGGATCTTCAGTCCTGTGCATCCCTGAGACTTCATTTCACTGGTGAGACCTTGCACAACGTTGGCACCTCTTTGCCACCTTGGCTGCTGATTTGAGATTGATCTGTCCTGATATGTCAGAGCTTGTGCACTGCAAATATCAAGAAAGGAAGTAAGGAATCTGAGAGGGAAGTGGAAGGTGAAATTCAATTCTGATGATGTTCTCTTTGCCTTCAGCATGCTGAAGGTAGAGTCAGTGGGCCTTCCTCTCAGCTTTCCACTTCAGAATGTGGTGTTACGTTCTGGCAAAACGCCTTGATGTACTCCCACTGCTCTCACACTGTGATGGTGGTTAGTTAGTAATAGGACAAGTGATCCATCTATCCAGTTCTTGGTTTGACTCAGTTTTGTGAGTGTGTGCATAAAGGGTAACCTTTTTATGCATCCCTGGGCTTTCTGGAGACAGGACTGCTTACGCACATAGCTTTGGAATTCAGTTTTTTAAGACCCTTCATGATGACAGCAATATACTTCAATTTCATTTCTGTGAAACATCCACATTTCTTTTAAATATAACTGAATTCTGAATTTCCTGGTTTTTTTCCTGGTTTTGTCACTTTTGCTCTAAGAGAAAACAGTATTGTTCACGTGGTGGGTTACTTCTTAGAGCATCTAGCTGTAGCAAAATTCAGATTACTGCATTCTGTTTGTGTGAAGTTTACTTGAATAGTATACTCATACTCTGTTCCTTTCCAAGGTGTTTGCAGAAAAATTCCTGTATTCCTAATATGTTGGACAAGTTGCTTTTCTTCCTGTTCAAGATTATGAAGAAGCCCCAAAGTGAATAAAACTCAAAGCAGTACTGTTTTTTCAGAATCTTTAAGGAACTTGTCTTTTCACACAGTAGCAACCTTTCATTTTTAAACAAAATGAACATTTTCACAAAGCTGACTGTGCTAAAGCTTCCCTTAAAGCATCCAGTATGGAATTCCAGGCATTTTCAGAAGTTTGTTTGAGGTATCTCATGTAGTTTGACCAGATAAAATTTAACCCAGATCTAGAGTAGAATTCTCAAAGTTAATTTTAAGATAGCTATTTTGCTGTTTCTTATTAATTGACTTCTCTCACCTGCAGATTGGTTCAGAATAACCACCATAGCAATATTTGACATTTGAAAGTTGCTCTGTAAAATCCTTGTGGCATTTCACTATTGAGTTTTTCACATCCGTTGCTAGCTAGTCTCCAGCATGGAAGTCAGTATCACTCAGCAGAATTTTACTGTGTTATGTGACACCTTGTTTCTCCCTTGTCTCCACTGCAGACAAGGCATCCGCAGTTGTTCATGCACAGTTACATCTGAGGTATGTCTTCTTTGGGTAAGGCTATGTGCTGCAGCTTGGGTCAGAACCTGTAAGGATGAGCTGCTCACTCTAGCTTGCCTGTCCCTTCAAAAAGCAGAATCTCCTTACAGCAGGGACTGTATCGGATTGAGAATGATGCTGGTGGGTACCAAAAGCCAAAACTCCTAACAGAGCTTTGTTCCAAAGATGGCTTCTGGTCCCATGCTATCATTTGGTTTTGCAGACAGATTGGATTTTATCCATCGGACTGCTTCCATTCCCAACACAAGGTGGCACTCGCCTGCTAAGAGAAGGATTTCTCAGCCCTGCAGCCTGGCTCTCTTTAAAAGTTAGTGTGTATTTGTTACAAGCTGCATGGTCCTTTATTGCTTTTTGCTGTGTGATGTCCCAAGAGTGCATCTGAATGACACATGGAGAAGAAAGCAAGCAGACCAACTATGAGCTGGAGGCAGGATATGATCCAAGTTACAGAGCAATGCTAGCCAATAGGGATCAGGGAATAACTTGATGCTGAACACAGCTGTGCTCTTGCTAGCTTTAATCCTTTGCATTCCACAATGAGGAGATACCTCCGTCAGCACTTTCTAGCCTTATCCATGCCTGCTTCTTTGAGTTTCTGCTGTTTCCATTAGCAGAGTAGCTGGGAGGAGCAAGCAGGCTACGCAGATGGCATGTGCTGCTGCACCTCACATTCAGCTGGTAGCTGCTGAGAAGGTTCTTGGTCAAGGGGAGGTACTGGGGAATGGAAGTGGGGGGGAAGCAGGAGAAAGAAGCAAGCAATATAACATCCTCCTGTTGTTTGCTGAGTGTGTAAGAATCCTTTCTTGGTAAAGATCCAGCATTAACACTTGCCTAAGGAATGCTGCATGGATTCTTGGGGGGGAGAGGCTGTTGGCGGGTCTTGCAGCTCCCAGAATCAAGTGAGAACAAGTTGGCTGCTGCTATCCTGCTGCTGTGTGATACTTTTAAGTCATTATTTGCTCAGACTTTGCAATTCCTTTCTATGTGTTATCAGTATGGAGATACTGGCTATCTAGTCAACATCTCTGTCTAAGACTGATCTCTCATGCTTGGTTTACTTGATATTCTTTCCCCGCTTTGCAAGGTATTTATCATCTGAACCAATCTAAAAGATTTGTTTTAATGAAATCTTAGTGGGAACTTTGGAGGAATACAAATTGTGAAGATGTAGTTAAATACTGTGTGGCCTTCTGCAGCCTTGGATCTCAAGGCTTGTTACTGCCACAGAAACTGTGAAGTCTCAAGATCAAGAATTGCCAACAACGTGCCAGTAACCTCCCATATTTCACACTGATCTTTCAAGGAGATCTGAGCTGCTGTGCCAGGCTTATAGATAGAGACACTGGGGCACAGAGGAACTAGCTTTGTTAACGGCACATTGCAGGGAAGTGTCAGATGCTGATCTCATAAATATTGCTCTTACTGCAGAAAAAAGTCCTGATACTCACATGTCGCACTCTGTATGGTTCAAGTGTTGCCTGACTGAAGAGGCAAGAGACTGTGTCAAACCTAAAGGTATGTGGCTGGGTTTAGCTGATAAGGAAATAATCATAGATACTGGAAGGGGCACGGACCTTGTAAGCAGAGCTCTTCCACAGCTGACTGTGAGAAGTGCCTCTGCCAAGGGAGACAGGAGGCAATGTGAGCCCTAACATCAGGTGCCCAGTTTCCAGAATTAACTTTGGTAGAGGTGGGTTTGTGACAAAGACAGGGGCGATACTCTGTGGAGTCCAAGGCACTGGCTGGCATCCTGCTCTGCAGCCCCAGCAGCAAAGTTGGCAGTCTCTGGAGAGAAGGATCAGTTTGGTCTCAGCCAGATGTAGTGACTTGTTTCTGTGCCTGGGAATCAGGTCGCTTGCTTGCCTGGCCAGGAAAGGCTGCAATAAACTTTTTTTTTTTTTTTTTTTTTATAGTCTTGAACTTTCCTACCTTGTATTTATTGCTTCTGCTCCTGCGTGTCCTTCATGAGATTTGCCTTACACATCACCAAAGAATTTGAAGTTTGGCTCCTGAGCTGTGTTCTGTAGCTTGTCACCAATCTAATAAAACTCTTCAAGACAAGGCCTTGTTCTTATTATGCAAAGATTTGTATTAATATGAGTCTTAAATTAGGTAGGTATAACTCCTATCATTAGAACAGTAAAATAGTTGAGCAATGCTTCTGTCCTACTGCTTGTAGATGCCATAGACATTTTCTTTTTTATCTTATGTAAAAGCTTTTCATCCTTCTCCCCCACATTTGAGACTAATATATTTTCTAAAAAGTGAGTCTTCCACCCTTTTATGTTGACATGCAGTTGCTTTCACTAAGAATGTTTCTAGGCAGATTGGATTTTCCAAAAGAAATGGAGTGCCCCTCACAGAGCCTGGCTCCTTAGCAGCTGGCAGGCATGGGTGCTGCAGCACTTGAAATGCAAGATCTTGTAAGGAGTCCTGGCACTGCAAAGCAGCTTTAAGCAAACGGAATGGTTGCAGCATTTATGACCTTTGCTGATTGAATTGTTGCATGGTGTGGTGTTACTTAATGATTCCCTTAGGCTGTTAAGAATCAGGCAAGGCTTTTTTTTCCCCTCCTTCCATCACTAAGAAGAAGGCTTCCACAAAGTGGGCACAGACTGTACAGCTGGACAAGGTGAGTAACGGGTCATACTCCATGAATGTGGAAAGGTTTTGGTTTTTTTTCCCCAGTTCTGCCATTGATTCTTGCTTGCAGGCAAGCCTTGTTCCCCCATCTCTGCTCTGTGCATTGTTCTTTTCATTTTTAATTGTGTATTCTTAAATTATAAGTTTGCTGTAGAAAAGTTCTTCATGGATTTAGAAGGAAGAGTTTAAAGAGGCATCAGTGCCACCCGGTATGATATGTGCTCATGCATTGTTAAGCTCAGCAGAACCTTTCTCCTCCCGGTCAGACTAGTGCTGCATTACATGGGTATTTATTGGCTGCTGTAACACACCATTTTTGAACAGATGGATCTAGTCTTATTGCAAGATCTTCAAGAGCTAGATTCATTGCGAAGATTTTAACTGATCTTACGTATCCTGAAAGAGCAAAGGGTAGGAAGTGATGAATATTTCTCAGTACAAGAGTATACTTTAATATTTTTTTCCTTCTCCTCACTCACATTCACTGAAATTTATTTCTGTGACTAAAAACGTCAAGCCTTTGTAGCACTCATGACCAACTGATGATCTCTGTCCTCTTCCCAGAAGAGAACCATTTTTACCCCCAGCATTTACTCTGACAAGCACTTGCGAGCGCTGTAGTTCTTGGATGCCGGCCTATTGCGCAAATATATGGCCAATCCCACTGGCTGAGATCAGAAGATGCTCTGGGAGGTGCTTGGCAGCAGCACCATTGCAGGGAGAATAGAGCACTGCTGTTGTCTGTGCATGCATATGCTGGAGTCCAGAGGGTACAGATTCTCTGGCCAGGACAGCCATGCTCAGAGGAGCAGCACAGGGACATTGAACACTCTCTGATCAGAATAACCTGGCAAATGCAGGCGCTGTCTGCCCTGAGCTCTATGGGTCTCTAGTTTCCTGGAGCAGTTTGGGTTGTGGTTTTTTTTTTTTTTTTTTTTTGTGTGTGCCAGTTTTCCCCAGGAGAGGGAGCAGGCCACGCAAATGATGTCAGGGGGGAATGAATCAGCTTGCTGCAGCTTTAGCTAAAAGCTTTAGCATTTGTTACGTTGCCGTGAATTCCTTCTTTCTTTACTTTCCTCATCTTCAGCTGCTCTTTCACTTTGACTTGTACTATAGCACTCCTGTACTAGCTAACCCTTGGATGCTGGTACTCTCTGAAGCATGTGCACAAGCTGCATTCACCTCTTTCCTTTTTAAACTGTTTCTCTAATCACAGCATGGTCCAAGGGTGCTTCTGACCCACAACCCATTTCTGTCTCACTGGGCCCTAAGTTCAAGCCCACTTTTCTCTCTGCTCCACTGGTCCCTAAGTTCAAGCTGTTTCCTTCCTGGTGCTGCTTTCCTGTTCCTCTCTGATCTGTGAGTTGCAGAGAGGCAGCCAGAGGCAACTCCTGCAGTCACTATGGTGATAGTGATCAGACAAAGCAGGATATCAGTTAACTCAGGAATTTGGGTTGCTTTGGTGAAAATCTCCTTTTGATACAAGCAGTTAGTAGCTTCCAGAGGCTTGCTGCTTCTTAAATACGTATGTGGAGGACGGCTGTCTGCCTAATGGTCAATTATATTTCCAGTAATACACATATAGAAAACCAGAAGGAAAATTACAAGTTGTGGAGTTCAGAACCACTGCGGCCCAAGTTTCTGTCTTTATGGTGTGTGGGTTTTTTTTGCTTTATCAGGAAAAGTTCCAAAAAATGGTTGTCTGGTTACTGCTGAAAGAAGGGTTACTTGCTGACTCTTAATTTTGTTCTTTCATTCTTTCTTCAAGTAATAACCAACAGAGGCTATAACAGAGCAAACCTTGTGATAATTAAGCATCTGCTGCATTATATCTCAGTACATCTGATACAAAAAGATCTACTGACACATGCTGAGATTCTTAGTGCTGCTGTAAGCTGAACTGTTCTGGGAAGTTTTCCAGGGAACAATGGGCAGAATTGTCAAGGACAAGACAAGGAGGATGGTGTGAGGTATCTGCTCTAAAAGCAGACCTGGGAAGCTGCTGGGGCAGGGAGGCTGTCTGTGCACTGGCTGGCCTTCACAATCTTGTTAATTTTTATCCTAATGTGCCAGCACAAAGATTTATGAGTTGAGTGTATGGGTGTGGATGGCTGACCCTGAAAATGGGGGAAAAACCTGGGCAATGGATTTTGCAGCAAAGACATAAAGTTATGCAGCTATGAGGGGAGCAAGATCTGCAGTTGTGTGCTTGGAGCTGGTCAGCTCAGGTAAGAGCATACCCTGGGATATAAGCTGTTGTTTAAGAGCGTAGCTGTGGCAATTACATCTCTGCTGTGTTACATCTCTGAATGTTTGATACGAGGACATCTACAGACATATGCTGTGATTTTTAATGCAAATGTCAGCTGAACCACTGTGGGAAATTTTCCAGGAGTGGAAATTTTCCACTCAGGGAAGACTTCCAGTGAGCCAAACTGTGAAGGGTGGTATAAGGAGGACAGTGCAAGTTATCAGGGCTAACAGCAGTGCCAGAGGATTACTCTGCTAAAAGCGGAGGTTAAACATGAGTGTGTAGTTTCTTTCAGGTCAGTACGAGTAGGCATGACCCAGTGCTTGCAAACACTGTGTTCTCAGCAGTACTGTGTACAGTAAGTACTCCAGTTTAAAACTCTCTAGGCCCATGCTTAAGTCCCTTTTTCTGTAGAAGACTGAAGCAGGATGTCAGTTACAAAGTTATGTATGCCTGTTCCTAGGGTGAAGTCGTGTATTGCCCTGAGCAGTGTTGCAGTTCACGAGGCAGTAGTTAGAGTATGATGGTTTACTTCTCCAGTGTTGCTCTATCTTGTCAGTGAATGTTATCTGGGCCTGTTGTGTCATCTAGTTCATATTGATTTTGGAGCTTGATGGGTGATGCTACCCTGTGGTCGGGGTAAACAGCTCACACTGCTGCCAAAGTTCATGATAGCAGGTCTGAGTTGTCATCTCTGCTTCCAGTTTGCGTTGACAAAATGGTATAGAAAAGGGAGGTGAGTGAAGCAGTGCAACTCCTGTTGATGTGTCCATTCAAAGGGCAACAAGAGAGTCAGCTGAGTGTGAGTAAATTCTCATTTATGAGGGCCTGACCTTAGACTCTGGACTTCCTCAGCCTTGAAAAATCCCTGCAGGGCTATGGAATTACATGGTCACTGAAACAATGGCTTGAACTTTGCTATAAGCACCTTGTCTGCCTCAGCTGCAGCACAGTGAAGTGCTCTGAGATAACTGCACGTGCCACCTCAGTTTAGAGGAATCCAATTTGCCATCTCGTCATCAACCTGTTGGCAAGTACCATCCCAGGGTCAGTGCTCTCACAGAACTTATCTGCAGGACTTTCTGTTCAGATGACATCTCTGGGCAAGGAATTCCTGCTTCCTGTTACTGCTGGGTGTGCAGCAGGTTTTGTTTGTTGACACTGGCAATCTTTCAGGCTTCATCTTAGTGCCTTGCTAGCTCTATTACGTGGATGTTTCATTTAGTAGTTTGTGCTTTATGTCTCAAATTCTTTTCAGACGGCCTTCCCACCAGCAGACACCGCACTGCCTGAAGATTAAAGTACTGTGGCACTTTGTGATAGTTGTGCTCAGTAGGTTTTTCAGGATTTCAATTTCATTGCTTTTAACAAGAGCCTGTTGGGGGTTTATTTTTACAAAGGAAAGAAAGTTACCAAGCAGGATAAGATGTCGAAGTTTTGGATGAGGCCTCAGATGGGGTCTGGCAGCAGTGGACTCTTAGTTCTGCTTGGAAACAAATCTCGTACAGAAAATGTTCCTATTCAAAGTGCTGTAATCTTCTTCCTTTGTAAAGGAGCCTGATTTAAAGCATCACAAAAGCGCTGTTAGGAGCGAAGGGATGTTTGGTTAGGTAGTTCTTCTCTACTATCAGTTCTGCAGGGCTGTAGTTGACAAGTTTTTAGTTCCACTGTGGGACAAAGCAACCCTCTTCCATAGAGCCCATGGGTGGCATTTTTCAGTAATGCCAGCTGATATAAATGCTGCCACACAAACCAATGGCTGATTTGTCCCTGACCTCCAAAGCAGCAGCTCTAGGCCAACACGCTCCATCAAACCGTTCCCTCAGGCTCTGTAGGTCCTGTGTTGCTGTCCTCCTTTTGAGGCACCAAGAGAAAACACTCTGACACCCCTGCTCTGAGAGCAGAACGTGCACCCGGAGTGGCATGGGATGGTGCTCTAAGCTGCTAAACATACTGTGCAGGAATAAAGCTAAACATCTCCTTGAGAATTCCAATGACTGTTAAAATTCACTGCTGGTGAATGAGCATCACTTGTCCTCTTTGATACTTGCAGAAGTCCCCATTGCTACTCTCAGAGTTGTGAGTAATTGAGGTTTTGTGACTTGTTGATCAGAGACAGAAACGTGGCAGCTGACACTGTGAGCTTGAATTGTTTCTGGTTGCAAGTAGTGTGTGTCCTGGTTGAATGTAGCCTCTCGCTGAACCCTTTCTGCTCTGTTTCTCATTTGCTGCTATGATCAGCATGCACAAACCTTTTCGCTATGAGCTGAGGAAATACATAAGAGCCACAGTCCTTCACCCAGAGCAGGAGTGCAACTTCTTTTGAGACAGAGCAAACACATTGGTCCTAGAGCCAGGTTTGAAAGCTTTGTTGTCTTCTAGCAATTTCTTTCAGAGGCTTCAAAAATAGATTGACTGGATGAATCAGCAAGTGAAACAACAAAAAGGCTGTGCAAGCACTCCCATGAAAGATGGGAAACAAGAGGAGTGGGAGATGCAAAGAAAGGCACAAGAACAAAGCAGCGTGACCTTAGCAGGAGAGGAGAGATAGGCCCTGATGGCCTGGGAGGTGGAGATGCAGTAGATCCTGGCAATGGAGAAGGGAGACCTTGAAAAGATTAAAAGATTGAACCGTACTGAGGAGGAAGGTGACTTCTGGGATTTCCAGGCAACTGTGCAGCCATATTTTTGTGCAGCGAGTCAGAGAAACGCATGCACTGTGTGGTGGAAAGCAGAAATCCAAGAATTTTTTGTTTCCTCTCCCTGTTTTATGAAAGGTTTGCCCTATCTCTGAAGTTGACTTCTCTAAAACTAGTTCTTAAGGAGTGGTCAGTTTTGTAGTTCCTTGGAGTGTGGACTTCAATGAAGCATGTCAATATAATGCCTTTGTTTGGAGAAGTGTTGTGCAAAAATAGACATCTGAGTTCTTTCAGCTGCTTAAAGGACATTCCCCTCTACAAGCCAAGGCATGCCAGATTTACCCCTCCTGTGCAGCTTTGTGTCATTATCCAAGCAAGTGATATTTCTCATCTATTGAAGTTCTAGGCAGTGGTGGACCGGACCTGCCACTGAGTGAAATCAGTTCTTCCACTCACTTAACAGAGTCGCAGAAGTGCAGAAGTCTGTAGGTTAGATGTCCCCATGCTCTTGAGTTGGTAAAGCCTTGAAGCTGCCCTAATTTGTGTTGGTTTTGTTCTGCTTTAGGCCTAGAGGTGACATGCAATAGTTCAGGGGAGTCTATTGGCTGGTGTGTTTCCAGAGTTTTACACTGCCAAATGGGCAACTGGCTCTGTGTCTGCCTCCTCCTCAAATTGACACATCTGCACTTCATGTCAGATTTAATGCCAGCGATGGTAATTCACCACTTTCACTTGTAGAAGTGAAGTTTCTCATCCAATTATAAATGGGCAGAAGACTTTTCTTGCCAGTTGTGTTACCTGCCCAGAAGTGATAAGAATTAATTGGATGGGTGGAGATGTTTCATCCTCGGAGGACTTAGGGAATCTTGCGAGGGAGTATTTTCTGATAAAATGTGCATCTTGAGGATGTGGCAGAAAAAAGGGCTCTATTCCATATCTCCCTGTTTCCAAGCAACTTTTTTTTTTTTTTTCCTGGCTGTTAGAAGTGGTTAAACAGATGGACTGCAGGACTCAGTGCTGTGGAAGAGAGACCATCCTTTAAAAGCAGCTTACCTCCCAAAGCCATATCAGGACCCGGATCTGGTTTGGAATAGCACCAGTATGTTGCTGATGTGTGGGATTTCCATTTCCTGTGACAGTTTTTCCTCAGAAGGGAAAGCTGAGGTTAAGACTGGAGTGGAAGAGACTTTGCTTTGTGTGGAACATCTGCAGAACAGGGGGGGCCACTGTTGCTGTCTCAGGGAGGCAGTGGGCAGGGAAACTATTGATATGAGAACACAGATGTTTCCTAGAGAGGGATCTCTTGAGTACCTGCTGGCTGAAACATTCCAGGCATTCCTGCACCGTGTTGCTAAGCTCACTGTGTGAGCAGTGGCTCTTGTTCAGTCATGTACATGTTCTTAATTCTGGCCAGTTCACCGATCCGTTGCTCTGATTAGCAAATTTATTACATGGGCTAGCACTGCAAGCCATGTATTTGAAGGTGTGATGGCAAGAGGAGTTGGATGTGATTTCAGTTTGTTGCTGTCATGAATAAATCTGCCAGAGGCAGGGTTTGCAGTGGGCTACACACTGCAGTGTTTTGGTCTCAGGTTTCCTGGGTTCTTTGTGCATGCTCCAAAAACTGTAGCTCCCCATGGCCCTCCCCCCTTCTCCTAGCTGCTGTGTCAAGCTGCATTTGTTTTTACTGTAAGAGGCAAAGATTCACACCACCTTGGGGCTGACAATCTTGCAAATCATCTACTTAATAGTCCTGAGTAAGGTAACATTAAATACTAAAAGCACTAAGAAATCCTTCCCCCTTCTCTCACCCTCCCCACCAAGTACTGAATCTTGTCCAAAGCTGCACAAACAGGATTCTGAGATAAAGACCTTGGGTAAGAATTACTAAAACAAACAGAGCATGGAGTGGTTTCTTGAGGGACTGGCCTTCTCAAGGCCAAAGGGTGGGTGTGGAAGAACACACCTTACTGAAAAGAAAGCTGACTACATGAAAAAATACAATACAGGATAAATAGAGCCTTGCCCAAGAAGCCTGTAATGTTTTAATTAATTTGATGTAACACAGGAGGATAATCATACAAGTATACCTCTGTGGAAAGTGTCTTCAGTAGGTTTTCAATAATTAGTAGCACAAAAACCTCTCGATACAGAGGGATTCTGCTCTGCTTAGCATGATGCAGTGCAACTGAGTTACTCAGAGTTAAGCAGCTCTGATACTGAAACCACATGTTCCAAACAACATTTCTCTCTTCCTTTAAAAGTGCTTTAAGACAATTTATGATTCATCTGCAAACTGCCTGGCATTAAATCCAGAGAGAAGAGCAGAAATCCCCCGAGGTACCTCTTCCCTTCTGTAGCCCTTTTCTAGCTGTACATTCCCAGGGGCACATTAGTTCAGTCACCCTGTGGTGCTTGTCTATTGATGACTGGCTCTGTGTCAAGTTTTTTGGTTACTGTTCTGTAGTTGGTTTGTTTACTATTTTTGTCACATGGCTGAAATCCACGTTAGGACATTATCTGCTATCAATGTTGGCTACATTCTGATTTAAAGGAAATCTCTGATTTTGATAGCCTGTGAATAAAACCTAAGGGAAATGTGTGTATGGAACATGTTGGGTTATGTGGCTGTAGTCCAATAACACCTCAAAAATTCTTCCTTTTGCAGATTTTTCTCCTGGAAGTGCATGTAGTCTCTGGAGTCAGTCAGCGATGAGGGGTGATGGTTGCATCCCCTTGACTTAAAGCTTGTTTAACTTTCCTGCTGTGGAGCTGATGTTAGTCTGCAGATAATGTAAGTATTATTGTTTTAACGCAGTCTAAAAGAAAAAGGAGAGAGCTGTCAGATTCTCTGCTGTGTTACTCTGCCTGGTGGCAGGGTTGTCCTTCACAGTGATCCCTTGAATGTGGTAATAATAATAGTAGAGCTTTATTTTGTTTCAGCGAAGAGCAACAGTCAAGCTAAAAGAGAAAATATCACCCATTCTGCTTTTGCACACATGTGCTCAATCTTTGTGTTGGTACACCGATACTTCTCATGTTCTTTCTTCAGACAGCGAGGGAACCTTTGTCCTTCCCCATACAACCAAGCCATCATCTTCATTTTAGGTATCTACAAAATCAATGTGTGTATCAAAGTTGCCTCATCCAGCTTCCTTTATAACCAAACAAAAGAAATCGGCGCTTGTTTGAAGAATTTTCAGAGATCAGTGAACCTTGCCCTTAATACTGTTGACTACACAGTCTGAGCTCAGCTGAGATATGGATGTCTGTGGTGAAATCCCACCCCGGGTGTAATTAAGTCTCCTCAGGTTTGTGTGAAATCTTGGGACTGAAGTTGTTTTTCCACTATGAGAGGGTGATAAGGAGCATAGGAAGACTGTAAATGAGCAGTCTATTGTGAACAAGAAAGTCCTGTTAAGGTTACAACTCTACAGAGGTTACACTGAGATGGATGACTTTTGAATGGAGGAAAATGTGTTAGAAACCCCTGCTGATTTCAGGGGGAGGGGGAGGGGAAAAGGAGAACACTGCTTGCATTGTCACTCATTTCTAAGGATAGCTTCCTGGAGAGTGTAGCCTTAGGACACTGGTGGACAGACCCTTGCCAGTAGGTGAAAATGATGAAAATGGGTTTTTCCAGGAGGGCAGGTGATAGCTGAATAGCACTTCTATTTCTGTTTTTGAGATCATTCTTTTTGTTTTGAAGTCATTCTGGGAGGGAGCTGGGGTTCTTTTTGAGGCTGCCAGCTGGGTTTGAACTTTAACTGAGTGGTGTCTTTCGGGTGCATCAGGCCATGCAGCCCAAGGAATGCTTCTGTGCAGCAGTGAGGGCAGCGTCACTCAGGCCGTGCCGACAGGGCACTTGTACTAGCTCCAGGATGGCCTGACCCAGGCTGGGGCTTTCACTATTGGACCTTTGCCTCTGATTTCCTTACCAGGATGACTGGGGCTCTGCCAGGCAGTGATAGCTGCCAGGCAGGTGTGGGAACACTAGTATCCTGTGAGGACAAATAAAGACTCAAGCCAAGTGGGCTAATAGCAGGAAGGAGATGGTCTGACTCAGTGTTCTGTCAGTGTGGTGCATTGCACTCTGTTAGTCCATGATCCCACATACTCCATCAGTTTAGTAAGCACATTTCTTGTCCTTGTAGCAAAACTTTTTTAGCCATGATCTTGGCAGACTCAAATAGAGGAAGCCTCTTGTGAGGGCTGAAGTGGGTCTGTTTCATCTGTGTCCCAGAAGATGCCCCAGAAGTATCCAGTAGCTGCTGGCTTGGAGAAACACTGGTCTTAAAAACCCTTCCAAAACAGCATGGAGAAAAAAATCTGTCATTATTGCTTGAAGAGTGGTTTTTTGTTTGTTTGTTTGTTTTTGTTTTTTTTTGAGATCTCTATGACAACCCCCTGAAGACCTCAAAGTAACACTGCTCTAATGGATCTTATGTTTTGAGTCAAAATGAAGATGATTTTTTCTCTGTTAGTGTGAAGGTCTGTAATTACAGTTTTTTGATTACATGGTTGATGAGCTAGAACTATTTCTCTCAGCAGAGCCACTTGTCCATCTCAAACATGCCTAGAATGTACAGGTATTAATTGCACATGTCCTTGCACAGAAGCTCTGTTCTTCAGGGAGAAAATATTATAACTATTGTGACAGCAGTACAGAATTTCTCCCTTTCCCTGAACTCAGCACAAGAGAGGTGCTGAGAGGGAATTGCACAATGGCTGCCCAGCCCTCGCTTACAGTACTTTCCCTGCTTCAGCACTGCGCTGAGAAATGCAAAGTGGCTGAGGAGATTATTTTCAGAGCAGGAAATGTGCACGCTTGGTACAGAGTGGTGCTTCTTGAGTTTAGTTCCTAAATTGGTCATTTGAGCATGTATTGGATGCAGCTGTCATGTTGCTGGGTAGCGTGTAGAACTGAGATCACTGACATCCCACAGGATGAGAGGTCCTGTAGGCTGATGGAAGCTTGATGCTCTTTCTGTTGGGTAGGCTGACCAGGCCTATGCCTAAGCCTGCAAAGAAGCTGGGGCAAATCTGTGTCTAGCCAAATCCTACCCCAAAAAGGAGGCTCATTTTGAAGAGAGCTGGCAAACTGAATTCCTGTAGCAGATAAGGCAGCTTCTACAGGCCAAAACAGAATAGGGCTAGGGAGCAACTGGAAGCCAAGAGATATATTTGTTTCTGCCACTAGCAGAAACAATCTAGCAGCTAGATTGCAGTGGCAGAAAGCTCCATAACACTAACTAGCCTGTCAAGCAGCAGAGAGAAGGATTTCTTGCACAATTCAGAGCAATACGCTAGCTGACTACAGATGCAAGGAAAGGGTTTAAAATTGCACAATGTGCTGAAGAATGATATAAGTGGGGATTTTTTCTGACAGTTATTGGCAATTACGAAGAACTGAGAGATAACTGTATTCCCTCTGTCCTTCATTCATCAGGTGTAGAGAGAATTTATGTAAGAAACAGCCTCAACCACAGCCAGTACAGCAGGCCAAAATGATTCCGTTGTCACATGTTGGTTGTGTGCGTGGCAGGCAGAGTCTGCATGGAGACTCTTCAAAGAACAGCGGCTTTCTGCATTGTGAAATGCTTTTCAGAGTAAAAGTGTCACCTGAACGATACTGTCTAGGGCTAATTACTCTGAATTCAATGGCCAGTTGGTATTGTGTAACAGCAACAATTAAGGCCAACAAGCCTGAGCAAGTGGTCTCCTTGGGGGGGGTATTTATTTCCAATTTTTTATGACTTAGCTAGTGTCTAAGGTGGTGATCCACTTACTTGTACTGGTTGGAATGGAGCATACACTGCTGACTTTGGGCTCACTGAGTTGTAAGAGTCCAGGAGATCTGCGAAATCCACTCTGATTTAGGTATATAACTGAAATGCATCCAGAAGGGTGTCTGTGTTCCCCCTGTTCCAAAGCACAATTGGGATTTAGGGCTAAGTGAAGGAGATGCGTGTACTGCAACAGAAGAGCAGGTTGCCAGTGAGATGTGGCTCACAGTACTTCGTGTTAGTGTAAAAACAAGTGAGATGGGGCACTCCTTTTTCCTTGTGCCTTACTCTCTCTGATGGGAAGTTCCTTCTATTTCCCAAAGTGTACAAGAAAGTTTTTAATTCTATCGTAAATTTCTTTCACCTCAAATTCCTTCCTCTTTTGGTTAGCAGTTTTTACAGCATCTGTGTGGCAGAAAAGGCTGCATGTTCCCTCTGCCTCTGCTTTCTACGCACCATAGAAAAAACTCATCTGTCACTCCCCTATTCCTAGAAGTTGCACTGCGTGTCTGCAGTGTAAATTACGAAATAACTTTGCATGATACCTTTTGATTTTTAGAGCATCAAAAACAGTCTCAAAAATGAAGGAAAAATACTCTGTTCCCCTGGATTCAAACTGATGTGAGCACTTGGATGTGGATCTCACATGGGCACGGAGGGAGTGGTTCTCTCTGAAGTAGTTCAGTCTGCACCTGTAACCTCTTAAACTGCAGTCATATCTCGCCTGTGAACCAATATTTGCTTAAGACTCAGGCATGATTTATATGGGAGTCTTGGTGTTGCAACAACTGCTCTGTTACTCAATAGGATTCCCAGACAACTGGTTAATGCATAACAAGGCAGCTCCGTAAATTCAGTTGGTACAAATTCTCATCAGAGTGGAAAGGAGAAATTCTTGACATCGTATCATACTTAACTCATAAAACTATCAAATACCTGTAATGGAGTACAACACACCCCAGTTAAACTGGCAGAGGGTTTGTTCTGGTTTTTTTTGCGGGGGGGAAGGTGTTAATTTGTGTTAATTATTTAATGACAGTTTCCTAATTGTCATGTGTAATTGTGTTATTGTCTTGGGTCAAAATGTAAACAGAGTAGGATTAAATGAGTTAATTATAAAATGCCACAGCTAAAGGCTCTGTAGCATGTGATTCCAGTAACAATTAGCAGTGTGGTCAGTTCTGAGTCCAGGTGTAGGTGTCTCCTGCTTTGCTGTGGTGATGCATGCAGTTACCCCTGCCTACCTAATGTTCTCAGGGGTGGGTTCTGAATGAAGTCCATTTGTCTGGTGTGCAGTTTCACATAAAAGTCTGCTCCCCTTATTGTATGTCAATATGTCAGTAAAAAAGATTGAAAAATCTTAAGACTGTACAATAAGCAGATGTTGATAGTCAAAGACTCTAGGACAGAGAACTGACTTTACAAATGCCATTTGATCTTGGAGGTATAGAGGGATGTATTTGCTCTATAAGTGGAAAAGATGAGATAAAACTCTTCAGACAGCCTAGAAAATCCTCAGCATCTGTGTAAAACACAGACCTACTGTTCTGTAGGTTTGAGGCTAGAACACCTGCAAGCCAGTCAGCTGCTGTGACTGAGAACACAGCCCAAAATATTTTAATGCCTCTGCACTTCTACTCCAGTATTTACTCTGCTCTTCAGCACGTGTGTGCTGAAGTCCGGTGATCACTTGGTTGGCAGGCAGCTCCCTCAATAATCATGCTGTTGCATGTTTGGAAACATTTTCTGACTTAATGACCTTTCGTTAACCTCAGGCTGCTCGTTGTTATCACCAGGGAGGAATAAATGTGTCTGTGTGACAGGGATTGCTAAAGCTATATTGCCTGGATTGTATGTCTTGCCTGTGGCTTTCCCAGGGGAGACCCTTACTGCTGGGTTGGTTCCCAGGAGATGCAGACACCTTGCTCTCCTGCCATCTTACCCAGCCGTGGCCGCTGGATAAAAGAGCTCTGACAGCCCTCTGGAAATAGCCAGCTCAAAACCATGGTTTGGTTTAAGTGATAAACTGTGCAAGGGTGCTGTAAAAACTATGCCATTACATCTACTTAAACAGCGCCCAAGTCAAAACTGTAGTGTCCAGGATCCATATCTGGAACCCACCCATATAAAACCTAACACCGGAAAAAACTGCAGCATGCTTGAATAACCAGCGGTACTGGAACTGCAAGTTCTGTCACAAATCAGTTATCCCAGCTTGGTGTTAGTCCATTGCTATGCATACCTAGCATAGCAATTTCTTGCATAATGAGCAAAAGAGAAGGAAAAAATGATCATTTTGAAGTCTAAGTCATTTTTGGATTAGTTTGTGACCTACCTCGTGGTTTGGACCAAAAATAGACTTTGAAATTTCATAGGAACACATGCTTGCTTTTATTTTCCTGCTGGCTGCTATTCATGAATACAGCACTGTGCTGGTGTGTGTTCTTGGATCTTTTTGTATGGCATCTAAATATAGTGCATTTACTATCATGTTAATGGCAGTGACAGGAACATGAGAAGGAAGTTCTTTAACTGGCTTTGCACCTGCTCTGTCTGTGGATGTGATCAGGGAATGCTCAGGTTCCTTGTGGCCTGAGCAGCTACCACATGCAGTGACAGTGCCCAGTGCACTGCTGCGGTGCATTGCTGTCTTTGTCCTTTGTTATGCTCTATGGTCTTTTGCCAGAGACCACTATTTCATGCGCACTGCTTAATTCTATGTTGTTTTTCTTTTCTCCCCAGCTACCACATCCTATCTGCCTCATGCTGATCCACTTGCTGTCAGGTGAACAAGTCCTATCTTGGTCAGCCCTTGTGCAGGACATGTGCCTATGTTGGGCAGTCCCCCTGTGCCTCTGCACGCTGCACTCTCCTCCTGCAGCCTATGGGAGATTGAGAGAGAGCTAATTCCATGCAGGTAGGAACCAGCTGCTGCAGCGTTTTCTTTTTTTAAGCATAGGCCTGAAGCTGTGGCTTATGTAGTGCCTTGCACAATCAGAAGATTTAAAGCTGCTTTTTGTTCTTTGATTTTAAAGAAATAAGAAAACACTTGGTTAATTCCTACTGTATTCTCAATACCTTTGGGGTCCTGAGAAACTTGCTCAGGTAAGTTTCTTCAATGAGATGAAATTGGTGTGGAGTAAGTAATTAAGTAACCTCTATTATGGTAAAGGTTCGGTCAGTGTGACTCCAGGAAAAGTCATTTTCTGGAACCTGAGCCAGGTAATGTTATCTTTTCACACTGCCTGGAGTACCTGGCACTGTAGAAGCTCTAGGTCTTTGTGGTTATCTTAGACCAACACAGCAAATGAATGAACATATTATCTTCTTGGGAAGGCTGCTTTCTGGTGTAACACTTCCCTTACGTTAGTGAGATATGTATATGCTGAGACAATTCCTAGAGTAAATCTTACTCTTTAGCCCTTTGGGTGCTCCCTCAGATGTACTTCAGGTACAAAGTTGTACCTCAGGTTTGGCTTGCATTTTGAGCTGGAAATTAAGCAAATACAGAAGGAAAATGAAGCAACCTCTCCATGGATCACCTCAAATTTAGTCCCAAAATTCTCTCTCAGAGTCAAAGCATAGACGTTATACCAAATTCTTTGGGTGAAATACTCTGCTCTGCCTGGGCTACTCAGCCTGCTTTGACATGTAGTATCATTGCTGATGACATGAACCTGAAGGAATGCTTTGCTGCAGGAGCCCCTTACTGTCACTCAGAAGAGGAAGATGGAACAGCAGTGTAGCCTCTTCTGCAGTTGCATCTTGCCTAGGTGACTTAAACATCTTCAGACCCTCACAAACTCTGGCTCTCAGAGTACTGCTTTTGGCTGCTGATGCAAGGAGTAAGAAACAGCAGCCTTACTATTTGTTTAAAATTCAGCAAGGGGCTTACCAGACATAGAAGCAAGGAATTGAAAAGTGAAAGCAGGCTCTGTGCCAAGTGCAGCTTGGACACAGAACTAGACTGAGAGCGTTTTGCTAAGTCAAAAGAGAGCTACTGTGTGGAGGTGAGCCGAGAGGCTGAGGGACACAGAGACAGCCCTGAACTCTCACCCACTCTTGCAATGACTGCACAGCTCCTGTCCCAAAGCCTCCAGCCTCAGCCCAGTTTCAGAAATGGAATTCACAATCTCAACAGCAACCTGTTCCTGGTACGTAAAGAATGCTTATCAACAACTGCTAAGACGTCTGCAAGCTTTTCAGCTGATATAAGTATCTGCATCCCTCTGCACAAGTGTCTGTCATTCTCTTTGTGTCGTGTGGCAGATCTGGGCTTAGCTGGCATTTGATCTTGCCAGTAAAAGCTCATGCTTCTTGGTATAATAATGAGAAAGACTTGGGAAAGAAAATTAAGTGTTCATGAGTCAGAATTCTAGACTTAGCTCTTTTGTGAGCAATAAGCAATTTCTGCCGCACTAATGCAATTGGAGTGAATAAAATCATGCGTCAGTCCAACTGCAGTTCTCTTTGCTGCAGATCTACAAGTATTAAAGAAAAGTAAGGGGGAAAAACCAGCAACTCTACAAAGCTTTAGTAAATCATACAAATTAATAAAAACAAATGTTTTGTCTTATACCATCAAAGAAAGAAAAAAGACTTCTGCCCTCTCCTGATTGAGTATTTGCTTGACTGCATCCATAACCAGTGAAGAGTAGATATTTCAATCCAGACTTGTTGAAGAAGTGCTTCTGTTGCTGCAAAGGACATAGAGGATGCACTGATCACTGCGGGGAATAACCTGTGTGGTCACAGTATGAGAACTGAGGGAAAAGTAAATTACAGAGGAAGGTGTGACACTTCTGTGATGGGTAACTCTCTATCTCCTTGCTGATAGCCAAGGTCATGCAAACTCTTAAGCCTCTGCTCACCCCAGGGAATCTTAGTTCAGAACGTTCCTTATTTACAGCATAATTAGTCACTTGGTGTTTTGTCTGTGCCCTCACTCTTCTTATCTCACCATTACTTCCTCTGCTTTAAAGCTCATGTATCCAGGGGATGCGGGCAGCTGAAGAAATATTCTTTTAATGAGTCTCATTTATTAGGTGCTACTGTTGATGAAACTATTAGATGGAATCAAAAATAGAACACAGATACGGAACCTATGTTTGCTGTCTACAAAAAAAATGTGTGCTAATGCAGCTGCGTTGCTATGGTACAAAAGCTGACATCAGGAACATGAAGATGCATTTGCCTTTTCCCAATGCTTAAGATGGCAGGCTGATTGACTAATCCAGTGGGTAGGACATTGCACTGTTACTTAACAAGGTGCTTCTGGTGCACAAGAAATGGAAACGGGGATCAGTTGCTGCTGAGAATGTAATCAAGTTTCTCAAGTCTGATTCCAGTGTTCATAACTGTCCAGTTTGGGAGTGTTTGTACTTAATTCCTTTTCTTGAATATTTGTCTTCTGATGCCATTTTCAGTATATTCTGATCTTAACAGAAGCTTCAGTTTTGTTCAGCTTGACTACATGCATTATTTAAGCGTAGTAAACTCTTAGGAGCAGAAGAAAAAACACATATACAAGTAGCAGGAAGAGGTTTATTTTATTTTGTTTCATCTGAATGTGGATGTAAAACTTGTGAAAATTACTACCTTAGTAGCTCTAGAATGGGAACCTTCCTCTGTTTATCCACTGAAAATCCACAGTGTGGAGAGCAGCAGTATCAGTTTATCATACATTGATTTTTCCTATGTGCTTTAAGCCAAACCAGGAGATCTTGGCTAGGAGCAGAAAGCTATTTATTTTGAGAGGGAAAGATTTCACATTTAGTGAAACCAGTGCCAGTACTGGTTTCTGTGTACTACACCCAGTTTTGCACCATGCCTTCAGACCATTCATCTTTGGCATTGATGCTTAGGTTTTAAATAACACCAAGCTGACGCCACTGCTGTCACAAGGCTTCCTGCTCATTCAAACCAGGCACTCTGGCAATATGAAAGAATCTTCACCCACAACTTAAGCTTGAAAATCATCTTGCCGATAATGAATTCCTTCCTTAACCAACACTTACTTTCTGGGAGTAGTGACTTTAGATGAACAAGGTCTGCAAGCCCTCAGTATGACTCACCTTCATTTCTATCACGTGTTCCTCTGCTGCTTTGTCCTCTGCCTTTATCACATTGTACACACTTGTGGCTCCCCAGAAGATAGATGGTGTTTGTTGTAAAACATTTTGAACGTTTTTCAAGTGAGTTACGCCCTTTCTGTAAACTCAACAATAAATTACAATGAGTTACTAATTACTAATAGTGTTAAAATACTAAATGACGTAACGAGCAAACTGCCTTAGCCATTTCCTGTAGGAAATAAACATACAGAGTTAATTTGCATCCAGATACTTATCAAAACAGAAGTCGTTACAGGACGGGAGCTTAAGTTAGACCAACATTAAGAAAAGGTGAGCGTGTTGGAAGCAAAAAGATACAAAACAAACATTTTTCTATCTGCTTCCAAGTTCTCTGAGGCTTTGTAATAAACTGTGTAAATTAAAGCAGACTCGTGTCTTGGTAAGAAGTGTCAGTGAGGTGGCCAGTATCAACAAGCTAGAGGGGACAGGGTTCTCTATCCAAGCGTCTGACTTTTCTGCCATTCACACCAGGAGCAAATCTAGAAGATTACAAATGACTTCTATGGGTTAGGGAGCTTTGTTTTCTAATTAATGTCCCGTTACTCATGCTGTGAGTATGTCGCGTGAAGGTCAAGCACTTGGAAATAGAAAGACCGGCCACTGTGGGAGGTAAAATTAGTTCTGGTGTTTTCACTGCTACTGCCCGCGTGCAGAGACCGCACCACTGAGCTGCAGATGGAACCTCAGCAATGGTATCGGCTGCTCCAGCAGGGATCTGCGAAGGGAAGGTTTGTCCGCAGCTCTGGCCGGCCGCTTCCAGCATCCCAATCCGCGCTCTGACCCGCGGATTTTACGTTCTAAACGAAAAGCTGAGGCGCAGAGGGGAGAAGAAGGCATCTGCCTGTCTTCCGTTCCGCCGCGGCGTTCCTAACCCACGCTCGGGTTCTGCCGCCGCTCAGCCGCGGTCGCTTTGGCGGTGCTGAGGCTGCCGTGCGAGCACGAAGTTCCGAAGCCAATCCTGCAGCTTCTCGGTAACCCCCCGGGCTCTTCGGGGGCTTTCCAGCGCGGTTACCCACCGGCCCTTTCCCGCCGCTCCGCCCCAGCAGCTGGCGGGGCAGCGGCGCGGGGGCGGACGCGCTGCCTTCCTGCCGTTCGCCTTCGCTCCCGGCGCGGTGCGCTTTCTCCCGAGCCGAGCCGAGCTTACACGCGGCCGTGAATCAGCTCCGGCACGCGGCAGCTGACTCAGCCGGCCGGCAGCTCGCTGTAAAAAGCAGACCGTTGAACAAACGCTCTCGGTGACCGCAATCGTACGGCGCAGACGGAAAGTCACGGCACGCACCGGGCCCCTCGGTCCGCCGGTAGCGCTCACCTCCTCGGACCTCCTCGGACCTCTGCAGCCCCCCGCTTACGCCCCGTTACGAAGTGCCTCGGGAGGCACCGGGCCGCTACCGCCGAGGGTCCGCAAGGGAAGAGGGGAGGTGGGCGGGGTCACCTTGCGCTGACCCCCCACCCTGAGCTGCGCGCGCCGGTTACCAGGGCGACAGAGGAGCGGCCAATCAGCGCGCCCCGCGCCCGCCCCTTCTTTCTCCTGGGTGAGCGAGCACCAATCGGCGGGCGTTCCGGAAGCCGGCAGAAGGCGCTCTCCCGTTCCGCGGCCCTGCCCCTCGGCCTCGCTCTGGGCAGGAGCTGAGACCCGAGAGCCAATCGGAGCGGGGGGAAAAGGCGTGAGGTGAGCGGACCCGCGTGCCGCTCTGCCTATAAAATGGGGGCCGGGCGGGGGCGCGCGGCTCATTCGCAGTTGGCGGCCGCGGCGGAAGGGCGCTGCGAAGAGAGATAGAGGGCAGTGTGAAAGCCGCCTCGCGCGTCCGCCCCGACGTCCCTTCCCCGCCGCCGCCCCCTCTCGCCATGAAGACCAAGTTCTGTAACGGCGAGGCCGACCCCTCTCCTCTCGGGCTCCTCCTGGGCTGCGGTCCCGGCTCCGGTGGGGGCGGCGTCGTCCTCCCTGCCGCTGGGCAGCCCCCCTCGCCGCTCTCCCACGGCGGCCCTGAGGGGAAGGACCCCGCGGCGGCGGGCAAAGGCGGCGGTGCCGTGAGCCCGGCCTCCCCCGTGCCGCCGCCGCCCGAGGAGGAGCCGCCGCTCGACCCCCGCACGCGGCGCAGGGCCTATCTGTGGTGCAAGGAGTTCCTGCCGGGGGCCTGGCGGGGGCTGCGGGAGGAGCAGCTCCGCATCAGCCCCATCAGGTCAGTGCGGGCGGAGGGGCGGGGCCGCCTCCCGGGGGACCGCGCGCTGCCGCTTCTCCTCGCCGCTTCTTTCCTCCTCCTCCTCCTCGTTTTTTTTCTTTTTCTTTACCTTCCTTCCGAAACCCGCTGGGAGGGGGCGGGCGGAGGGGACTCGGGCTCGTGCCCGTATCCGCGCGGGGGGGCGGTGGGACGCGTCCTGCGGGAGGTGGGGCGGCGCGGCTCCTTCCAGCCCCGCTGCGGTGCTGCGATGGGCGCTCGTGACTCAGCGCGATGACAGCTGAGGGAGGTTCGGGCGGCTGGGGTGGAAACGGAGGGGTCCTCCGAGCGGCGTGGCAGATCCTTGCGAATTAAGTAGTCTGTGTATGTGTGTGACGCCTCGGTCGGTGTTCCGGTGCTCCGTCGTTCTGCCTGACCCGAGGTGGTCGCTCTTGTCTTCTCAGAAGGCAGCACTGCTTGTAATTCCCTTCGAGTCCTCCTGGTTTTGCCTCCTTAATGCTTATGGGGCTGGTTTTTTGTTTTTACACAGAAAAATGCGCGTAAATACCCTTAGTTAGCAATAACAAAGTGTGGATGGCTGACAAACATCAGCTGACCACCTAAAGAACCTGAAGGTGGGACCCAGTGGGATCTATGCACCAGTTCTGAGGGAACTGGTGGATGAAGTTGCCAAGCTGCTATCTGTCCTATTGAAAGGTCGCGATAGTCTCTGCTATATCATAGTGAGTGTGATTGGCTTATCCCATTAAATGTATTGAAAATCAAGTAATTGATTGAAATCCAGCACAGAAGGCCTGGGTGTTTTTAGTTCTCGCTTGGCAGCGGTTGTAATGAGTTAACATAGGGAGAGAATCTAAGAAAACTGATACTGTTCCTTAACGTTAGACTGGACTGGTGTCTCTGTAATCCCCATTGCTTGATTCTGCTTTCATCCTTGTCGGTCTGCACTGCTGGCTGTAAGCACTTAATTTCTAAAGCCTGAGGGTTTAGCACAGTTATTCTGGTATTTCTTGGAATCCTCCTCTCTGAGATGCACTTGAAAAGTCGCTTGGTGTCTTTTGGCTGGGAGGAACTGAGGATGGGCTGACATTTCAGAATGGGTTAAACTGTGGGAATTGGTGGTGTTTTGGCCCATGCTTTCTTGGAGAGCAAAGAGAGCAAACAGTCAATCAGAACGCAGGTATGAGCACACCTAAGTGCTGTGGCTGTGATTCTGGGAAGTTATGGATGGCTTTGCAAATAGGTGATTGGAAGGGCTTACCCTTTGGCAATTTGAAGTAGGCTCTCTTTTATTACCCTCATTTTAATTTCCTTGATTAGCGGTAACTTTTAAGTTCTGGAGTGTGTAAAACTAGTGAGACTTCTGTTGAATGGAGTTCAGCCTGAGTAGTTTGTTGCTGTTGTTTGTCTGGAGGGGGTCCAAGAGAGAGATTTCTGGACTTCAGTGCACTATATATTCGGGGGTTGGACTCGATCTCTGGAGGTCCCTTCCAACCCCTACAATTCTGTGATTCTGTGATATGCAGGCAGAGTATGTGACAAGAGTGATGAGACAGGATTTGTTTAGTTCTTCTCCGGTAGATTTTATGAACTGAGTTTCTGTGTGTTTATTTCTCCTATTTAAATGCCAATATTTTCATTCAGGGTCTAGAAAATATTTCAGAAAAATGTCTAGCACAGTTTCATTGAAGCCAGAACTGTAGTTGGTATAACTAACCAACATTATGATTGCATCTGAGTGGTTGGGTTCTGATCTTCATTTGCTACCCTTTCCATCTGTCTGGTTTTCCTACCTGTTCACCCCCATGGCTCACTTCATATGATTTCCCTAAGCATCCCTTTTTGAATGCCTGCCAAGCCACCTGGTTCTCTTCTGTCTGCTTTCTTGAGCGCATTGTACAGCTGCTGATTTACCCTATTTACTCAGGTTTTGTCTTCTCAATCATTGGCTCTCAGTCTGTAGTCCAGCCCCTCTTCTGTCAGTCACCTCCCAGTAGATACATACCAAGTCATCCACTTTCTTGGTGGCTCTCGGAAAAGTCTTTCTGATTTCTCAGAGGGATTGTAAGAGAACCCAAATAGTTATTTAAAAAAGCATTAAAGTGAGTATCAGACTGAGACTGTGAACTGTAAGTTATCCACTGCATTTTGGATCTAAATTTAGATACTAGAGTTACTTCAGTAAGGTGAAGAAGTAGCATGCTGCAGGTAAAAATTACCAAGCTTTTGCGTCTGTGCTTCCTCATCCCTTGTCTATTAGCTACTATTTTTGGATTGTATCTGTTTTTGGAAGGTGTTGTTAACGATGAGATATACGAGGCTTTTTTTTTTTTGTAGATGTGATTTGCATTTCTATTCTGGCAGTAAACCAGAAGTTTCAGTGCTTTTTTGTCTGCTGCAAGAGGAAGTAGTAATGTGGGTCCTTTCCAACTCAAAATATACTGTGATGTTGCAGAAATTTTTTGTTAATGAACATACTGAGGGCAATGGAATTAATGCAAAAAGACGATTTGGTAAGGCGAATGCAGATTTAGTAAGCTGCTCTTGAAGTTTGACTACCAGAAACTAGGAAGTACTGCTTTCATCTGGTATCTGGCCTGTAAAGCTGTAAAACACGGGTGCTGTCACTTTTCCTGATTTCATGAAAAGTCAGCATACTTGTATGTAACCCCTGAGTGGCTGAAGTGCAGATCTCCCCACTTTGTGTGATAAGATTGCGATCAGTACATCAGTTGTCTGTAGTAAAAGGTGTATTAGTGTGATTCCAGTTCATAGCAAGGGAATGCTCGTCTAAATTAGCCAATAATCCATACCCTTCTCTTGGCAGAGGTGGCCTCAGCAACATGCTGTTTCAGTGCTCCCTACCCGATTCCATTGAGACAGTGGCAGATGAACCACGGAAAGTTCTGCTGCGCTTATACGGTGCAATCCTGCAGATGGTGAGTACACAGAGTGCTTTGGGAGAGGGGGGGCTTCTGTAGCTTGATTGAGATGTGTTTGGAGGTCTTCATTGTGACACACTGCTGTGTTATCTGCTTGGGAATGTGTTTTAGTGGCTGTGGGGTAGATGGCTAGCTTAAGGCAGTGCTCTTTATAGTTTGTTCTTGTCTAGAACTTACACTCCTTTCTACGCAGATCCTGGCTGGCGTCTATCAGCTGAAGACTCATTTGCTATCTGTTTGATCAGTAATGCTTTGTATATGGTGTTAAGTTTGGACTGTGGTATTCTAGAAATGTTATTAAAATCTGCTTCTGTACAGTGATGTAGGACTGGCATAACTAGCAGGACTGCAGAGGACTAAGCCATTTAATTTCTACCTCAGTAGGGCTTACAACTGAGATTAAAGTTTTTTGTCAGACTTAACTGATACAGTGCTCAAGCATTTTGTTAGAGACCTTGTGCTATGGGAAGACTTGATCTATGGTGTTGTAATAAAAACGATGCACGAACATCAATGCCATATAGCCATCTCATTCCAAAATACATTTTCCCAAGTGTTTGATGTGCCCCATAGCTGGCGTGAAACGAGATGTTCATCAAACTCTTGTGCTGTTCCTTTGTTGTTTTTTTTTTGTCAGTAAAAACAGTACAATGCAAACAGCATTTAAATTTGTCAAACCTTAAGAGAAGCAGTTGGCAAATCTGTTTGAAACTGTAGAAAAATCTTGCAGAGATGATCTCTTCTAAAGCTTACAGGCTATTACTGTAGGACTGTATGGCAGATCTTGTCTTATCCATCTCTGCTGGACGTTTGATTACCCTGCAGTAAATCACCGTAAGTGTTCAGCCTTATGAAAAATGGCAGCTTCATAAAATTACATTTTGTTGACATTAGTTTCTATTTGACATAGAGGGTCTGTCTGGCTTCATTATCTGTTAATTTGTGATATTTTCTGATAGTTGTTTGCTTTGAAAAACTGATCCAGTATCTGCAGGAGATTGACTGTTGTGGAAATTTTGGTCCATTCTTCCTGCATCCTCTGCTTTGACCAAGCTGACTCAAAAATCTCATTAGATACAATCACTTAAGTGGCTTTCAAATGGTTTTTATGTAACGTGAGATGCAGACTTTACCAGAAATAATGTAAAAGATTGCAGTGATTTGAAATAGCACGGAGCATTTGGCTACACCACCGTATGTGTGTTGGGAAAGTTAAACAAGAAGTATGTAAAAGTGAATTAATTCCAGTTTAAATCTGTACTTTGGCTTAAGAGAAACCAAAAATAAAGTGGGGTGGGGGGGATGGGGGGGAACCCAAAATCTTGGAGAAACTGTTTCTGAAGTGACTAGGATTGGTGATACCATTTTTTTTTCATAACTGTTAATGGCTTTAATGCAGTACTGACTTGATATGTAGATGTCTTCAGTAGGAACATGGGCTATAAAGCTTAGTGTAGTGATAGAACTTCTGTTGCCCAAGAGCTGTGAAGAAATGTAGTGCTCCCCCCATCACCCTTTTTTTTTTTAATAAAGGTACAGCAGACTCTAGTGTTGGTTGCCCTTCTCTTCCCTCAGAGTTTTTCTTGTCTTTTCTGTGCCCCTATTTGCTGAAGGAATCAACAAAAATTGGGGGCTCTAAAATCAGGGAACTAATTTGGTTTGAAAATTGAAAGTGTGTTCATAACTTTCTAACCTTTCTGCTCTTGGTTAAAGGATCTTTTGAGATGTCTAACTTCCTTTATTTCCGTAGTGGCAGTGAAATGACTGCTCTTGTTGGTGCAGTTCACTAAAGGTTAAGTAAGCAGAAAAAGTCCCAAGGTAAAACTTTCAGATTGCATTGAGGTTCACAATTTTTTGTCAACAAACATTTGTCTCTTCCAGCCCCTGTACCTTAAATGCAAGTTAAAATATAAGCAAACTGTTTTATTGGGGTATTTTGAAAACCTGACTTAAGATTCTTATGGATTGCAGCGTGGCTTAAGCAGAATCTTATGACAAGCCTCTTGTTATGAGAGAGTGATCCTTAACTTTTTTAATGACATCACTTGAATTTAAAGCCCTGTAGAAATCAAGGGACACCGCTTAAGTTGAGTTTTGAGACCTTAATGCTAAAATCAAGACTTAATTCTCCCTGGCTTGTCTTTAACTGACACTGGGTATTAGTAGCTACCACTTACGTTTTGAGTCATTGTAGTGTGTTTTAACACCTGCCCATCTTGTTTTCTGTTACAGTTGGAGCACAAAACAATGATATCAGCTCCTCTTATTGTCCCTGTGAGTACTGCAGATCTGTAGCAATCTGCACCAAATTGATACAGATACAGCTGATGAATTGAAGTAAAAGTTTTGAACAGGGTAGAAGCGAAAAGTAGGAGCCCCTCACTAACTTGGGCAAATAATACTGACACCATCATTTTCTTTGAGCCACCTTTTAAAGGAACCTTTTTAGCAGTTTGAAAATAGCCCCAGTTTGCTTATTATGAATCTTGGAAGACACAAATGTCAGTACATGAAACTCATCCAATAGAAGCCATGCCAGTTGGCTAAAGCTGCCACGCAGGGAAGGCGCTGTGCCTTCCTCTGTCATAACTGATATGTTAAAGCCAGTTTTCTTTGTGTGCATGAATGTTTTGGGGGGGAGTTGGGTGGAGATGAATGGAGCTAGCTTGGCCATTGTTACCAATGGTCGCACTGGCATGGATGTTTAAAAATCAAGGACTTCTCTTGAGTATATCCTTGAGCAGAACTTTTTTTAAGACAAGAATTTGTGCTTGTGACAGGTTAAAGTACTAACCACATTAAAACTCAAGTGTTTGAGGCACAATGCAGATATGTCACCCATTGGAAAAAGGGAAATGTCTTACCCTGCTTTTATTCTTGCTCCGGCTGAGTAGCTAAATTTAAAGAGGAGCAGTGAAAATACAACTTCCTCATTGCAAAATGACTTGAACTGTTGGCTAAATTCAGCTGCAACGACTAAAGCAAAAAGTTCTCCACAATGCCATTTCAGACCTCAAGATTGGATTTCATATACAGTGATCTGTAGTAGTTCTACTTAAATTCAGGAAAAAGAAAAAAGGAAAAATTCCCACCTCCTAGAAATACCAAGAGTCTCAATATATGTTAAGCATCAACAAAAGAAAAGCCCAAATTAAGGTGAATTTCTTTGAAGTTCACCTATCAAAAAGTAAAATGCTGATTGATCCCCATTCTTTTACACGTGTCAAAAGAACCTTGAACTCTGTTTCACTGGGACTGTTACTTTGCAATAGCTAAAAGAAAATCTTATGTAGAAATGAGGAAAAACAAACCAATATACCTAACATTCATCTTTGGTCTCAATTTCTTTGTGAGCAGATGCAGAATAAGCATAAGCGGTTGCCACTGTTCTGTGGCAAATCCTTTTCCATACCTGCCTTGCTGCCTTTTATTTTTTTTTTTAACTAAATAAAATGCAGACTGCTGTGTAACTGTAATTATCAACGTCTTCTGTGGTTGTTGGTGTCCATGTCTGTTTGTAGCATGGAGTAACTACGAATCCCTGGCGCTGGCAGACGGCTTGAAAGAAACGAAACGCCTCTTACGGGGATATATTTGTGTTGGGTGGAGTTAAGGGTGTTCTGGGGGTAATGTACCACTTTAGTTGTATATGCATGTGTTCTCTGCTGCAGGCTTGCCCATGCGATCGTGCCTAGAGCACTCTGGTTTCCAGGTGACAGACACGATTCACGGTATAGTATGAGATCTCTGAAGTTGGAGCGTTCTCTACAGCTTTCATTTTCTTTAGTACTGGATGTCAATGTTTAAAAATAAGGCTTAAGTAGCACCAGCTACTGTCTGTGCATCTGAATGTTTAGAGCAATAACAAAATCTCAAAATACTGCCCCTTCCTTTCCTCTGCTCCCTCAGAAGGGAATGGTAACTTGAAATGAAGAGGATTAGAGAAGTCTTTGTGGCTTTTGAGCAAGAATTCCTAGTTCAAGTCCTACATGTGTTAAATACTAGGACTTTCTAATTAATGTGTTTCTCCGGGCTTAGCAGGGATCAGTGATGAAAGGCAGGTAGGTTCTCAGGAGCAGAAATAAGTCACTGCTCTATCTAAAACTGTTTGTGTTCCCACCCTGTTCAAATAAATGTCTTTTGCCAGCTTCTAGAATGAGAGAAAGCTTCCCCTGTTGCTGTAACTTCTCAGTCAGTGCATTGTAGTGTTGTAATTTCTTGGGATTTGGAGATACTGCAGTACTATGACTTATGCCTACGTGGAAACAACTAAAGCAGAGTGTATGCAGAAAAGTGGAGTTAATTTGAAAGTGTTACATTTGCAGGCAGAGCTTGCAGTTGCTTGGGAAAAAAGGTACAAATTGTTCCCCCTCGACAGAGTTCTTCTGTCAAGCATCTTTTAAAATAGAATTTGTCTTCTAATTACAAAAGAAATAAATGTGGGGAGTTAGGGAGAAAATGCTGGCAGAACTCCGTTCTCTGTATCAAACTGCCAGGTGTGTAAACACAATCTGGTTGTCTTCTGATCACAGATAATGCAGAGTGTCTCCCCTTCTAGGACTTTGATCTCGTACCTGAAATGTACTGCATTTAATTAATTTCCATGATCACTGAACCTCAAATTAGAGTATATACAACTTTTTATTGTCTCTGTGCATTTAGCTATCCTCTCTAGCAAAAAGTGTAGCGAGATTTCTGAATTTGCTTTGAGCATAAACCTTCTCACAGTAAAAACCATTGAACAGATACTTCAGTTTGTTCTCAGGGATGCAGAGCTCATGCCTGTTCTTAGTTGATATTTCTGTTCAGGACTGATTAAAAACCTCTAGCAATTATTTAATCCTTCTCCTATTTGAGTGAATAAAATCTCCTCATTGCTATAAAAGTAAATAGCTCCCAGAATAAGTTGGGCAAAAGTTGGAGTGTGGTAGAAGAGTTGAAAAAAAAAAAAAAAAAAAAAAAAGAAGAAGAAAGAAAGATAGAAGCAACACCTGAAATTTTGGCTATTTGAGCCAAGAGGGTGAGCTGGTTATGTAGATGATTATCTATGCGATGGTATCTCATCACCTGAGATGTTTGGCTTTGAGCCTCTTCTCATAGATGATTGTGCAGACAGAAAATCAAGTCCTAGTGCTCGAACATCCGTTGAACTCTTTAAAGAGTTTAACTCTTAAATTTCTGTTACATGAAATCGCATCCCGCTTTACTTCGTTCACATTGACAGCATGTACTGGAGACTGTGCTAATCCTAGGCTGAGCACATGGCCACTTGTGAAGTCTGATCCTCTCCAAGCTCCCATTCCTGTCTACAAGTTATTTGCGAATTGCTTTGCATTCATCCTCCCCTGGATGCTAATGCTGTATGCTGAGGGAACAGAAAAGAGGAAGGGGTGCTGCAGAAGTCTCCTTTTCTGATGACTCTGCAGTAACATCCCTAACTGCCTCCTTCTAATGGCACAGTGGATGCCATTAGGATATCTCTGATGCTAATTTGAGGTGGAGTCCTTAGAACTGGCTAGCTCTTTACACATGCCTTCTGTAAAGCGTGTGCCAGTTCAGGTTCTAGGGGAAAGTCTAATCTGCTTACCTTCTGATGAACTGAGCCATTCTGAGAGCACCATTAATCAGGAAAGACTCCTGGATGGTGAGTAACTTTCTGACTGTTCAAGAAAAATCTGTAAGATGCAATAGTGGTATTGATGTAGGACATGCTTGTTCAGAGAAGCTCTCTGTACATTACTTAAATGCTATCGTGTAGTTACACATTTAGCTTCTAGTGAATGCGTTTTGACTTTATTAATTTCCTTGAAAGGAATATAAACTAATAGTAGTCTTCATATTGTCTTGTTTTAAGCTTAGTATCCTAGTGGAATGGGAAGTACTTGCTGAAAGACCATGGATTCATGTTAACTATACTTCTTCTATAGCTTCTGAAATAACGTAACTGCATAGCTCGTGTAAATCTTTAGCTTGTTGTATTGTACTGAAGACAGCTGGTGTTGCTTAACTATATTCTGTTAAGTTCGTATTTCCACCCGTTCTGGACATGTTAGAACGTTGGGACAGAAAGGTATGCACATGGTTCTGTGAATCACACGTTTTATTCAGAGGGTGGAGATGCAGGCTGCCTTCATGGGCCTCTAAACTCAGTCTGGTTTAAACAGTCTATGGTGGAATTGCAACGTAAAGTAGCAGCCACAAACTATCGCTAAATCTGAGCAAACATTTGTTTCTCTTCTCCTTACCTTCAGAACTTTAAAGGACAAGGCTTTTATTACGGCTTGAATTTTAAACGTGGCTCTGTTAAAAGCATGTGCCATTGAAGGGGGGGTTGCTGAGGATGTGATTTGGTACTCTGAAGCTGCTTTGCAATGACAGTCAACAAGCCTAGCACAGTACATTTTGCATGGAATTGGTTAAAGATTTGCTTGTATACTGCAGTTCTTGCTAATGTGACTTACGTGGGCATTTCATTTGAAGATAAATCCTGGATTTGCATACTTAGTGGTATGTGCACATAACAGCCTGGACAGTATATATATTCCTTATATAATTAAGGAAATCTTTGCCAAAAGAATTTAGGGGAAATAAACATTTAAAATCACACTTAAAACGAGTGCTTTGCGAGCTTTACCAATAGTCCTTCAAAGGCTCTTATGTAATTTATGTAGCTTATCTCTTAAATGTTTTAGCTGCAAGAAGAATGTCATCCCAGATGTTGTTCAGAGGGACTTAATTTTCTCTAAGTTAAAAGTATATATTTAAGCTTGTGATGCATTGACATGCAGATTTGAAATACTGGGGAACAGAAACACCTGAAACCCATCTCCTGGGCTGTTTGCAGGAGTGGCTTGGTCTCAGTGGCACATCCTTTTGAAAGGTTTTGGAATTGGTGGAATAGGACTGCGGTCAGAGGTCAGATGGATGCTAGTGCTGTAGTTGTCACAGATCAAGACACTGTTGAGACATCTAGTTAACTGTAGCTGGCACTTCTACTCCCTTTGTTCTGGTGGTTGCAGGTTAATCATGTTAAATTTCATCTTCTCATTGTGCTTGCTTTTTCTCATCCATAGAGGTCCTGTAATAAAGGAGAATCAGAACAGTCTCAAAAGGAAAATGACTTGCAAGTAAGTAATTATATTTGCTTGCTTAACAGAAGTTTAGAAATAGGGAAATACCGTGAGTCTGCTTGTTCTGAACCAGTACTCAGTCTGCCTGGTGCCTGGGCTGTGGTGTTAGAAACTGAAAAGTAAGGAAGAAAACACATCTATTTGCACATGAAAGTGATACAGTGATGTGAACATCTGTGCAGTTTGGAGATAGTTAAGTATTCTACATTAACGTGAAACACTCCAATTTCAATATAGATGGTTTTGTACCAATTCTTGCCTTTGCAACTACTGAAGCAGGGCTCTTCTTTTGGTGCTAGAGAAGGATCAGCACTCTACCTAATCCCTACTCTGTAACAAATCAAACTTAATTCTTCTGAGGAAAGTATGTGGAGCTGCGGAGTTCCTTTTGAACCTAAAATGGTTTTGATGAGCATTATGCTTGAATCATCTGCATTCTGCAAACTTTACACTGTTTGTGTTTGAAACCGCTTCTGCTCATCCAGCATAATGTCTGCCAGAGTGCAATTTTTTATAGTCATCTGAACAGAATTTTGGTAGCTTAGATTTTTTACCTTGGCAGTGTTTTTCCTAGGGGTAACATTGCAGCTTGTTAGCCAGATGGTTTGCTTCTTACATGTTATCATTTGTACTGTCATTTTTCAGTTCTGTGAAGGCTTTGGCAGTGGTTAAGGAGGAGTACATATAACTCAAATTTAAATGCTGTTTTTTTTCTTGTATTGTTTTTGCTTCCAGAGAATTTGAAATGGCTTAAGCATTTTTCTGGGGAACTCAACTCACCTTAAGGTGGTTTTAAAATGTTTGTTTTTGAAAGTCTACTTTTGAAGTCTAGATGAGATTTCATGAAGTTCGCGGAGCTGCCCTTGTTCTCAGGTGACTGATCTTATGGCAGGAGGAGTTCTTTGGCTGCTCCATTCAAACCTTTGTATTTAAGTGCCGGGTCTGAGAGCATTCAAACTCAACTCCTACTGCTGTGTTTGGGTAATGTTCACCTGAATTTCTGTCTGGAGGCAGATCTTTCATGGAGACATGCAGCCATTCTTATTAGTACTGCTGAAACAGCGTTTAGAAACTTGCAAGCATGTAGTTGTGGATTATTTTAATGTTCTGCGTTTTCAAGTGTGGTAGGTAATTAGGATTAGGCAGAACCATAACAAAAGTAACCAAAATTGTAAATGGAGATCTCTCTGATTACCACTCCTGATGCATTAAGGGGAATCTTAATGGAAGGGAGGTTTAGGTTAGATATTAGGAGGAAGTTTTTCACACAGAGGATGGTGATGCACTGGAACAGGTTGCCTAAGGAGGCTGTGGATGCCCCATCCCTGGCCAGGCTGGATGTGGCTCTGGGCAGCCTGGTCTGGTGGGTGGTGATCCTGCACATAGCAGGGGGTTGGATCTAGATGATCACTGTGGTCCTTTTCAACCCAGGCCATTCTGTGATTCTGTGATAAGATCAGACACAGGGTGAGTGAAAAACATGCTCCCTTTGAACTCTGCTATTAAAGTTTGGTTTGAGGTTGTAATCTGTGGATCAAGCACTATAGAAAAACACTAGCATTGTCAACTGGAGTTTTTTTTTGTTGATGGCTATCAAAGTTTCTTTTGACTTTTCTTAGGATAAAATTGTGGGATAAACTTAGGTGGGTTCAAGGAATACTTAAGCTTGAATTCAGGGGAAAAAGTGTACTTCTCTTGTAGAAAGTGGACTGGAGATTTATAGGATATCTTTACAGATGATCAAATTTCTCAATTACTCCTCATGCATAAGATCATTCTTTTGCTTTGGCACTTGCTGTTATCTGAGTATCCTGAATTCTCTTTCAGTGAGAGATGTGAAATCAAGAAGGTAACATCTTAGTGGGCACAACCAACAGAATTGCTGTGATGAGGCTGTTAAAACACCCTGGTGTTGTACCAGCAACACACAAGTTCAGTATCTGTTGGCGTTGGGGTAGACGTTTAGTAACCTGCATCTAATTTGCTTTTCTTTTTGGTGCTTGGTGTTAGGCTTTAGAACTTTCACTATGGAGTTAAGTGCATGTCAAATGATAATATATATCTCTCTTGTTGGTGTGTTAGTTCTGCCTCGGCTGAGATGGAAAAATAGTGGAGGGCATGGATTTACTGCATTCACATGCAAGTCATCTGAATTGATTTCCTTGATGGCCTCTTTGCTTTTTATTGAAGCTAATACTTCAGTGTGCGGCTGTTAGTCTTTGCTGCACTTCAAAGTGAAGTGCTACCCTTTCCTGAGAGTGTAACAGTGCAGTAAGGTGTAGGACAGTCATTAGGAAAAAGAAGCTGTGAAACTGCTTGAAGATTGCTTACGAGTAGAACCTGAATAAAAAGGGTTAGCTGCTATCTGAGACTGCAGTGAATATAGTCATACGAAAGGTTGTGTAGCTCAAAATACCTGAGAGCTTTCCTAGTTCTGTGCTCTTGCTACTTAAGGCTTGTTAGTATGGTGGGTCAGGTTTTGAGGTGAGCTGCTCAAATATCAGCAGAGTTCATAAGCCTCTTGAATGTAAGAACAGCTGGGTCCCTGATGATGTAGTTGCTAGATGTGGGGATCTCTTTTATGGCTTCAGTTTTAGAAATAATCTGTCAAGAAAGCTGTACGTGAGTGACTTTAACTGTATGTTTGAGACATACTTCATATAAAAAAACCCTGCTGGCCTGTGATTGTTATGGGCTGTTTATTGATGTAAAGAAAACCTCATGAAGGCTGAGGTATGTTTGGACATAGTGAAGGAAGAGTGTTTATTCACCCTTGCCTCCTTAGTGGGAGTTCAAATTATTCTCTCCTTCTAATAAAAAGAGAAAGAGGGAAGACCTAAAGCGTGCTTAGTAGAAACAAACCCTAATTCATTCTTCTGAATGAAAAGCTGGTTAGTTCAGTCACTCACTTTATTCACTTGCATGATTAAACTGTCCTTTCATGAGGTACTGCTCCGAATTGTGTTACAATCACTAGGAATAATATTCATAGTTCCCATGATGTGTTTCAGCAGGATAAGCTCCTTTGGAAATAAATTTGCAGAGTTCCGACAGCATAGGGAGGAGAGAATAGTTTGGTTTTTGCATAGTCTTCCTTTGTCCTGGCTCATGCAATGGTATCTAAATAGTACTTGCTTTCTCCCCAGTTTGAGACTTGTTAAACTTTTCTGGAGGCACCACATCATGTTTTGATATATTTTTTTTTATTTTTCTTTTTCAGGGGGCAGAAGCCATGGTTTTGGAAAGTGTTATGTTTGCCATTCTGGCAGAGAGAGCTCTTGGCCCAAAGCTGTATGGAATCTTTCCACAGGGGAGACTGGAGGAATTTATTCCCGTAAGTCCTGTTCATAATTAGTTAGTGGGCTGGTAGTTGTTTTAATTGATCGTGACAAGAAGGTCTCTGAACTGCCCAGAGAAGTAGGGATGTGGGAATGGAATACTTGGCAGTCTGCAGTAATTGCTAGCTGTAATTCAATACAGTTACAGTGGGTGTTGGAGAGCCCAATTACAGCTCTTGCCAGGAGGAGATATCTAAAAATTCCTCAGCTGTAGCAGAGACTAATAAATGAAGATAAAAAGCTTGTTAGATACCAAACATAGCATTGGAAGCTATAGAGTAACACTTTCCTTTAAAAGCAGTGAGAGCAGATGCTTTTGATGTCCTTAAATATTTATACTTAGTCTGCTTTGAGGGTATTCTTGGTGTGAGATTTGATATTCCCCAGGTCTTGATCTAGAGCAGAGTTGATTAAGTCATAAGTAAGCTGGCCTAGCTAACTCAGCTTTTCCAAGTACAGTTTATCAATTTAAGTTCATACTGGGGGGATGAGGAAAAGTGTATTGCTGAAGTACCAACTCTTTCTAGTACTCATCTTAACTGTACTTAAAGAATACTGTACTTTATTACAGAGCAGGAAACTAAGTACTGAAGAACTGAGCTTGCCCGACATATCTGCTGAAATAGCTGAGAAGATGGCAATATTTCATGGCATGAAAATGCCATTTAATAAAGAACCTAAGTGGCTTTTTGGGACAATGGAAAAGTAAGTTATGCACTATTACATGAACAAGGTGGCTTGTTGTAAACTTGATATTTGGAAATTCTTCCTGAATGATAGTACTCAAAAAAACATTCCTTAGTTATCTGATGATCATAAATTATTTGGGGAGGATACATTTTCTTTAGCCTTTATTTTTAAACTTTCTCGATTTTAGTTAAATTTAATGTTAATTTGGGAAGATGTTTTGTTTATTGGCATAAGCACTGTACTGTTATCTTTATTTTTCACAGGTATCTAAATCAAGTGCTGAGGATAAAATTTACTAGAGAATCCAAAATTAGGAAACTGAACAAACTCCTCAGTTACAATCTACCCCAGGAAATGAAAAATCTAAGGTAGGCTTATCTACAACTGTCTTCTTGGTCTCAGTTTTAGTATCAATTTGTGTATTTGTTCAAGTGCACTGTACTGCATAGTACCCTATATTCATTTCACTCTACAAGTTGGAGAATCTGTGGCTCTGTAGCCAACCTGTGTGTGGTATTATTAGTTGAATAAAATCACTTGCTGATCTCAGATGCTGATCAATAAAGTCCTACTTCTGTTCTGATCTTCTGCTCGTAATAAAGAAAACAGGCTCTTGCTAGAAATAAATAGCACTTCAAATTCTTACAACAAAGTCCATCATTTACCTAGAAATTGAACTGAACTTAGTGATCTGTTACTTACTGGCTCCTGTACTGCTGTTTTCTAGAGCTATGCTTGAGGCTACTTCATCACCAGTTGTGTTTTGCCACAACGACTGCCAGGAAGGTAAGCTGGCCTTGTTCAGCGATGCGGTGTTGAGCCTTTTTCCGACCACTTGTTTGCTCTCTGAGAGGCAGTCGTATTATCAAGGTACTGCCTGGCTGCTGACCTGAAGTAACAGCCTGTGCACTCCCAGTGTGCATCAGCAGCAAGGCAAAATGCATTGACTTAATGATTGTCTGGGCTAATGAAGAGAATGACTGAAGCGTCATCACTCGAGCTGAGTGTGTACACAAGCTCAGGACAGGTTTGAGTTTCCTGATAGCAGCATCTTTGCAGCCTTGAGTGAGATAGGATATTCTGTAGCCCTTTTGAAAGAAAGAGCTGAAGAAGTGAATGGTGAAAGTGGAGATTAGGGGAGTTTGAGTCAGCAGTTCTCAACTTGCACTGGTACGAAACATCAGAAAAATAAACTTCCCCTTTTTATGAGAGTCATGTAGGAAATTGCACTTTTTGTGAGCTAATTGTCCAGGGAGAAGAGAGAGGAGGCAAGGCTTGAGGTGCTGGCTTGAGGTTCTGCATGTGGGTGTCCTTTTACCTGTACAGAGGGTAAGCTAGGCTGAGCTGCAAGGATATTAGACCAGGACCGTGTGTGGGGCTGTTGTGTTCACAGGGGTCCCTACACTGTTAGTGAAGGAATGGAAGGAATGGGCCTAGAAAAGGATTGCCCCAGGGGACAGGCACATAGGGATAGGGAGCACAACGGGAAAAAGCCACTGAAATGAGGAACGAGGAGCTGTCTCAACAGTAGTAGAATTTAGGATCTCATTCCAGGTATGGCCAGGTACAGTACTAGGGGAGTTTGCAGTGTGATAGGGTTCAGACAAGCTTTGGGAGCTAGATTTTCAAGATTTAGGGTGAATATTTGAAGGAATAGGGAAAATACTGTGCTTGTGTTACTGGTGCAAAGGTAGGTGAATTAGATTTGACATGAAATCGGATCAACACATGGGTAGTGGGCAGAATATAGCAGGAATTAGAATTGCACTAAATTGATTTACCAGTAGTAAAACTGTTATCGTTTGACTGCAGGCACACTTAAAAGTTTTTGATAAGTTACTGTGATAAAGAGAATAGAAAGACAGATGAAACGACCTCCCTTATACAGGAAGAGGCTGAGCTTTTCTGAAGGTACTGTTGTGCTACATAGAAGAGCAGAGTGATTGAGTCCATGGTTTTCAGGCTGCTGAAAAGCAATTTCTGTCCTAAGTGTTGTGTGATCAATGATAGTGCCGTGCAGGTCTGAGAGATGCTGTATAATTTAGATCTCGTGTGCTGTAAGCAAAGTTAGAGCTTTGGGGGAACAGATGTGCCTCCCTGCCCGTACAGAAGAAAACTTTTTTGCTTTCTGCTTTTTCAAGGCTTATAGTATTTATCTCAACTTTGCAACTTGGCTGTTCCTATTACTCTTACGTATAGATGTAAGGGATAACTGGGATTATCTGAACAGTGTTTCTTAAGACACAGTATGGCTTTTCTGTAATTTCTCTGTGACTGAGTATGCTGTCTGTATAAACATTATCTTATAATATTCTGCTAATGTTTTTAGGTAATATCTTGCTTCTAGAAGGCAGGGAGAATTCAGAAAAACAAAAGTTGATGCTCATAGACTTTGAATACAGCAGCTATAATTACCGGTAAGTCATTTTCTTCTTTTCTGTTGAGCAAGAAGATGTATTGCATTTTTAAAGCTAGAATGAGCAAGTGCTGAGCTGCTGGTTATGTCTATTCCTAATGAGTTGTGTTCTGCTCCTAGTGGTGGACGACAGATGTAATTAACCAAAACAGCCTTGGTTCTGACAGCTTTGGGTGTAGGCTTAGCTCAGAAAATATGGTCACAGATGCTGGAGCTTGCTGGATTGAAGAGCTTGTTCATTTAGATCACTTGTTACAGACAGAAGTAATGCTAATGCTAGATGTGTCTGACGTAGTGCTGAGATGTACTGCTTACCTGTGTATTTCATCTGTCTACGTGTAGCTGGTAATTTCTGTTAATAGCTGTCCATCTTTTATACTTGGTTTTGGTGACTCGCAAAGAAGTTGTAGAGAAATGATAGATGAACTACTTCCTTTAGCAAGAACTGCAGCGAGTTGTACCAAGTCGCCTTGTGCTTCTAAACTTGATCAGTTAAGAGCAAATGGCTGGTGTACAAATAAAGACTTTCTCTTTTCCAGAGGCTTTGACATTGGGAATCACTTCTGTGAATGGATGTATGATTACACATATGAGAAGTATCCATTCTTCAAAGCTAGTGTTCTTAAATATCCTTCAAAGAAGCAGCAGGTGGGCACATAAGAATAAGTAATAAGCCACTGTCTACAGTCTTCAGATCTTAACTCTCCTTTCCAATTCTAATTTAGGTTTGCTTTTTTCTAGAACTTTTCTTCCATGGCTTCCCATGTATAGTAGTTCCTATAATCCTGACTACTTGCTTTAAAGCTGTACAAAGTTCATAACAGCCATTCAGGGTAGAATTTCTCCTGTGTTTTTTCTTTTTTTTTTTTTTTTTTTTGCTATGCACCACAAAAATGAAGTCCAATAGCTGTGGAGTGCAGCTGTGAAATTAGCTGTCAGTAGCAAGATGTCAGCTGTTGTCCTTTCCTAAACCAGACTTCCAAGCAATTAGTGGAATTGCCATTAATCTAACTCTAGCGCTGTCTGTGTTTGGAAAAAATACAACATACTCAAAACTGCCTAATTCTGAAAGAAGCAAATCTGCTTTGAGACAGGTTTGTAACTTTTTTTGATTACTTGCTTTCTAGCTTCATTTTATCTCCAGTTACCTGTCTGCATTCCAAGATGGCTTTGAAAATCTGAGCAATGAAGAGAAGTCCAAACTAGAAGAAGAAATGTTGCTAGAAGTTAATAGGTAAAATACCTTTCTTGGCTCTATCTTGAAACTTCCATTGATACCCACCTCTGTACCTCAGAGGAACTTCAGCCAAGAAGATGCTAAGCAGTTTCTGTATGGTGAAGAAAAACTTGTCAACTGCAAGCTTTAGATGTGTGATATGCATGTAGTAGAGTAAATAAAATATTAGGAAAGCTAATGGAATTTTGTGTAGTATCATGCTTTAAGGAAAAAAAAGGTGTGGCCACCCCCAAACTACAGCTTGTATTCTAACAGGACATTGAGTTCAGTGGGCACTCGGTTGGCTGTTATAGTAAATACAGTCTTGTCATTTCAGGTTTGCTCTTGCATCACACTTCTTCTGGGGTTTGTGGTCTATTATACAAGCAAAGATCTCATCCATTGAATTTGGTTACCTGGTAAGTTCTTTAATAATAAAGTTTCATTGAATTAAAAATGTATGTGGTAAGTAACCTGTGATACATTATCAGAGTAAATGAAATGGCTGCTCAGTGCAACTTAAAACTTCTAAGTGGAGTTTAAAAAAAAAAAACCACACCCATTTGTTACTAGCTTTTTCTCCTTCATTTTAATGATAACTCCTAGGATTCTAAATACTTCAGAAATTACTTTCACTGTTACATAGCCAGACTAGCTGTGCATGTCAGACCTTGCCGTGGTGTGACTGCCCTGCAGTGAAGCCATTCTCTTGCAGTAAGAGATCCCCTGCAAGAGGGAAACAGTAAGTGTGAATTGGAAAAGTGAGTGGTTGCAGAGAGCACACAGAACGTGTTCATACCCATTGTGCAACAGTGTCAATGCCAGGTAGCTTCTGTTTCCAGATGAACTCTTGATGCAAGGTGTTTAGGGTACTGTAAGTGATATAACCTTAAGGTATGCTGAATATCTTGCAGAAAGTGTTGCAGAAACCATTCCTAGTGAAATCTTGACTTTTTTAGTTCCTTTTTTTACCCTGGTGTTTTGGTGGCAGCAGCTAACAGTGTTGGTTGAAGTAAAAGATGGGAGGAAACTTTAGAGACGAGAAATCCTTTGGGGAGATTACTTTGAGCAAATAGATCAAGTTCATTGGGATGATGGGTTAGTAAGGTAACACAGTTAATACCTTCATTGTTTCCCCTTACCAAACATAGACATGTGGCTGTTCACTGTTTCAATGCTTTGTGTTTCACCAGGAATATGCATTATCCAGATTCGATGTGTACTTTGATCAGAAGAAGAAGCTCCAAGTATGAATGTGGGAGGAGTGGCCTGTTGGTTATTGTATGAAGAGGGCAGCTGGACAGAACTTTCACCGTGCTTAGGCTACTGTATCTGTAACAAAGGTGTCACTGACTTCCAATTCCTTGGAAGGCAGGAGTACAATACTGAAGACTGTATAAAAATGACTTGTTTACAGTTTCATAAGTATGTGGAATGAGATTGAGAGGCAAAAGTAAAATACAACAGTGCAATATCTTAAAATCCTTCTAATCTAGAATTTAATCTAGAAGATATTTTATATACTGGGGGAAGCTTACAATTAAGTGTCAATACCACCTGCATGGGAGCAAACAGTGTTACTGTACGTTTTCTAGGGGTTTATTGTCATGACGACGAATGTTGTAAGCAGAACAGCTGTAAAGGTGTAGACATTGTAGACATTGCCTCTTAATGAGAAGGAAAAGCAAAGGCGACAACTGTTACACTGTGAAGTAGGCTTCAAATCTTACTGTGAGATTAGGTTCAACATGCCCCCTGAACACTATCTTCAAAGCTGCTGATACCTTACACCACTTTAACCATAAAGCAAGGAAACGCGTGGAAGCTGCGTGCTTTCAAGTGTTATCTGCGTATACACGAATGTTTCTCTTAAGCTGGTGTGCCTGTGAAGTATGAATGAACTTTGAACTGGACATTCCAAAGGAGTTTGTCTTCAACCGTTCATTCCTCATCCTCCAAGAACATGCTTTAGCCCAGCCTGGTTGTCTCCTGAAATGCCGCGTTCAGCACAAGGGGTTCTGTGGGCGGTCAGCACTGGGAAGAGTGCCTTGAATTACTCTAGCTACTCCCCAGACAACTGGATTGACACTGATGAGACTGACAAATTGGATCCCATCTCTCTTCTTGACTGGCGTTGCCTCGGTACGTGTCTGTAAGGAATGCTAAAGCCAAAGACTGTGGAGAACACTTCAGGAAGTGGCTGCTCTGTCCGTCCAGTGCTTGTGTGGCTTGGGAGGTGCTTTTCTTGTACCTCCAATTTTCATCATGTTCCAGCAGTGCAGTAAAGTGGGGCGTCTCATGGGGAACAATAACATGTATATTGAAACTTGAGTATAATCTCTGTACATGTCATCTGAAGATTTCTTTAGACTTTTGGGAACTTGTTTATTTTGAACATTATTTGTTGTGCTTTCTAACACACTGTATTATAAATAATAAACTTTTAAGTCTACCCTTTTTTTCATTTGTATAGCAAATACTGTTCCAAGCAGTTGAAGAAAATGTGCAGCATTTCATGTACTGTATTGCATAACTTGTAAAAGCTGTCGGTTTATTCTCTAGTATAGAGAATCATTTTGCATACACAATTATTAATGCTTTATAATAAATATAAAAGCACTTGAAAAGATCATAGTTGATGTTCTGAAGTCTTCCTTTCATCTGCAGAGTAAAACAGCTGCAGTTCCTGGCCTCGATCTGTTCTGGAAATACTTTGGTTTTGCCTTTAAGATAAGCTGGAGTTAAACTTGAGGCTTGATGCTGTGGGCTTTCTTTTCTGCACCTTTTGTAGTTACTGTGTAGCTGAGTACTGATAGTACTGCATGAGGAAGAAGGGCAATTAAAGCAAGTAATGAGAGGTAGACTGAAGCTTGGTTTAAAATGTATGGCTTTAGAGGTAAGAAGAGGTTTAAGCAATTTACTGTCCTGCTGACTGCTCTAAACAGTTAACAGGGCAGTGTTGAGGCTGCTAAAAGTTGAGAACGTGTACTGAGTTTTACTGGCACACCATGTGAAGCTTTTGTAGTATGAATATTTGGGTAATTTATAAGGCTGAGGGCTTCATTTAATGTGTGTTATTGCATATACAATCAATCCAGTGGGGATGGCAGGGAGGGCAACAACTCAGAATGATGTTAGGCAGCTAGTTGGAAAGGACTGTATTCCTCTGAGGGGAAAAAACCAAACGTGTGTCTTGTGCCTTTAAAGTGAGCTTGGTCTGGAAGGGTGGTACTCTCCCAGGTGCTGTGTGTTAGGCTGAGCTGGATGCAGGTGGTTCCAATCTAGTGAGCTGGGAGTGCTGCTTAGGTTCTGCTGCGTGTGGCTCTTCTTGCAGATTGCCTGCTAAGGGTGAGTTCTCTGAATTATTTTAACATTTACTTTAGATGAGGCTGCTACAGTTCCTATTTCTCAGTTGTTACTTCATTTGGAGCAGTGTTGTAGCAGTGGTGCTTCCAAGCTGGCCAAGCAGTTACTTGTATGCATTGGCACATCTCTATTGGGATTTTGTCCTGTGGAGTCACCTTAAAACTTGCTGTCAGTGAGGTTCAACTTTAAATTCAAAATAGTTGAGTCAAACTGGCTTGCTGTTTATAAAGGCAATTGGAATCTGATTACTCCTTCCAGTTGACTGGGAAATAAAACCAGTACTTGAGCTTTGCTTTCTTGACTGCTTTTATGTCTACTTTAGAAATCCTTGACTTAGTGTCCACATCACTTTGCAAGTCCAGACACTGCTGAAAGGACCTGCTTTTAACTGATGAAAATGAGACTTCTAGTATAAGCTATCCTGGCAAACCCCCACTCCCCAGCATTGAGGGTACTAACAGGATAAACTTACCATGACTGTTTGGCATCCCTCTTTGAAATTGCTTTCTGAAACGCAGTTTCACTAACAATGTTGCTCTCCTTCTGTGTGTGCACATCTCAATCAGGTCTGCTGCCTTCCATAGCAATTGTCCTTCCCCTCCCCCCCCCCCCCCCCCCCCCCCCCCCCCCCCACTGACTTGTCTTTGGTAGTACTACAGTTTATGCAGAAGGAGCTGGATTTCAATTCTTCAGATGAACATAATTTTTTATCTTAGCTGATTATGACTGTAAGCCCACAAAGAGCACAGGGACTTGCAGCAGTGTTATCCAGGGACTTAATTTGTCCTGCAGATCGCTCTGGTCTTGGTGATGGGAAGGGAGGAACCTAAGTTAACTCTGCAAGAGCCTGTGAAGCTGGGAAATAAAGAATGCATCACAGAATCATAGAATAGCTTGGGTTGGAAGGGACCTCAAGGATCATCAAGCTCCAATCCCCCTGCCACAAGCAGGGCCACCAGTTTGCACACTTAATACCAGAACAGGCTCCACAGGGCCCCATCTAATCTGGCGTTGAACACCTCCAGGGATGGAGCATCCACAACCTCTTCAGGCAGCCTGTTCCAGCACCTCACCATTCTCTGTGAAGAACTTCCCCCTCACATCCAACCTACATCTTCCCTCTGGAGTTGCATCACCTGAGCTGTAAATAGAGAACAAAGGAGGAAGCGAATAAATGAATTCCTGGAATGAAGAAAGTTGACTGCCTTGAGCCTAAGTGCCAGCACCTCTGATGTATTCTACTCTACAACCTCAGTACTGTGGTTTACTGTGGTCCAGCTGCTGGGGGGTGCTGTGTTAATTTGCAGTGGCTGGAGATAAGTGCCTCAAGATAGCACTGTGCTTTCTCTGCAGGCAGCACTCATGGTAACATCACAGCTTTTTAGGAGCAGTGAAATCGTGAGTCTGGCAGACAGAAGCCAACTGCCCTGCTGCTGTTTCTCCAGCCCATTGCAGCTGCAACAGTGCGATGCAGCTGGTGCTGGGAGCTGGCAGCAGCTGCCAGGCAGCGCGGCACAGCCCTGCGTTGTTTCTGCAGGTAGGAGGGTGGAGAACCGTGTGCGGAGCCTGACAAAGGCAGCGGCTTTTAAGGGTTCAGATGGTCCCCAAAAGATTCTTGTGGAAGCTGTGGTTGAGCTGTCCCTCAGTGCTCAGCAGGGCTGTCCCTGGTGCCTGCCCGGTTCACGTGAAAGGACAAATGGAGCGTTGCACCGGAGGTGAATAAATAGCCCTAATGGCTCTGGACTGAAACGAAGCACAGTGTGCTCTTACAGGGCCTTGGCAGTGAGCAGAAAGGAGCTACTGTGCTGGGTACCCAGGCAACAAAGCTGGTCACTAGCAAACAGCCCGCTTGTTTTTTCCTAATGCGAAATTCGCTTTTTATGGCTTTCATTTCCCAAGTAGGCAGAGCCCCTGCAGACTCGGGGTTAAGTGTGATCATATTATAATGCACAAACAAAGACATACATGATGTGTATCTGCCAGGCTCATTAAACAGGGATCAGCCATGAAGTCTGGCTGCCGGCCAGCCTGACTGGCATGAATGGCCTGAAAAGACAGCTCCCTGAGCAGGCCTTGGTCTGAGTCTCAGTCTGACAGAGCACTGCGGTGCTGCTCAGAGGAACAGCCTTGCAGAGGGCTGTGCTGTTACCCGTTGGCTGTGTCCTACTCCAGAGAAAGATCATCTCCCCCTTGTGCGGGGTGCTTAACTCCCAGTTGGGTCAGGAACTGAAGGTTTGGAGATGATTGCATTGTCTGCAATAATCTGGAAAATCGGCCGACCTCAGCTCTGGTGTTACCACCTGGAAGCTCTCCATTCCCTTTGCACGTGGGTTTCTCCCCCTGCTCCTGTACTTCCTCCTACAGCTCATCAGGATCGGCCACGTGAGATTTGTCTTGGCCACGTACACCAAAGGAAAGGTCATCACAGCCCAAATGGACCTTCCATGATGAGTGATCCCTCCCAGCCCATGTCCTTCTCTTTAGAAGCTAGAAGCCCAGAGGCTTGGTTTTACAAGAGGCCGTGGTTGTACAAGCTCATCACAGATGTAAATAAAGGGAACAGCAAGTGGAAGGGCGGAAGGAAGCCTGCTCTAATTACCCGAAACAAAGAGTATTAAATAATACAATAATTTCCCCAGGAAGAGATTATAGAGAATTGCGTGTAATGTCTCAGTTCTGAAGGGTTTAACAATTTCACCTTAGGATGAAATCTAATTAGAAGGCTATGGTTACAAAGGAAAACGGTTATTTCATAAATCCCTCAGTAGAGTTATTTGGAAAAATACTGGTTTCTCTGTATGGATGAAATAAGCAATCCATTTGCACTGAGTTGCACTTTAGATGAAAATTCAGGACTTAAAGTTAAGGTTTCTGAAACTCACTTCGAGGTCTTTCTCATTCCAGTTTGAAAGAGAATACAACCTAAATGAAATTTTTCCATTACATTCTCGTTTGTTTTTCTTAATCCATCCTTCTAACATTATTATTATTATTGTCACTTCCTTGTTGTTGTTTATACATTTATAAATACGCAGGTTTTTATGAAATATTTATATCTGTGGGTGAGGAGCATGAGGATCACATGACGATGTTTCTTTCTATCATTCAGTTTCATCAAAAAGGGGGAAAGAAATGTCACCAGTCATACCTCAGCAGTGTATCTGTATCTGTGCGGTCCAAGAGGGTTAGATAGAAATCTCCGTAGTGTCAGAAGTTGTGTTCTCATTTCCCAGGAAAGCAAAGATGACCCAAAAAGACGAAGGGGAGAGGAAAAGAGATGAGAAAGGGAGGTGGTGGAGTCACTGTCCTTGGAGGTGTTCAATAAACGTTTAGCTGTGGTATTAAGGGACACGGATTAGTGTGGAAATATTGGTGTTAAGTGGATTGGATGATGTTGGAGGTGATTTTCCAATCTTGGTGATTCTGTGATGCTATGAAAATGCCCCCAGTACACAAGTGCTGGTGTTAACCAAAGCCCCTAGCGAGCCTGCAAGAGCCAGCCCTGCCTTCTGCATCTGTTTGGCCTCTCCTTGCTCAGCAGCTCCCACATTGCTTCTGGCTTTCCTGAGCTGCTGGAGGGACCCGCAGGGCCATGGCCCTAATGAGCTCCACTGCCCTTTGTTGGGGTCTCTGACCTCAGCACAGGAAGATGACATCACTCAGAAGGGCAGCAGCGCTCTCCCATCGTGCTGCCTCTAAACCACAGCTTTTGTGGGCCTGACCTTTACCTCCACTGATACAGATCAGAGCAATGTAGGCCAATTGCTGCCCTTTTGGTCAACATATTTGTATTTTTCACGTGTTTTACAGCTTCACATGTCTGCTGTGCAATTATTTACTTCTACAAGTGTTTGCTTTGCTTTTTTTTTTTTCTCTTCAGATTTGTCTTGTGACAGCCTTTCCCGCGTCAGATCCTTTAGTTTTGTAAAAGCCCAAAATAAGGAAGGGTCCCTTTAGTGGCAAAGAGCCGTGTGACATGGCACCCAGGTAAAATGGTAAAAATAGAGAGCGTAGGATGTCATCATGTGTGCTGGTGGTGTGAAGCAACCCACACACACGTTTCTCTCTTTCCAGGCCACCTGGATCCTGCGTGTTCTTTTGTGCAACAGGTTTTGGCTTCAGCATTTGAAAGCAAACACTGTGTGTGGGATGGACCGGCCAGGGCTGCTTTGGGGTGGCCGATAAGGAAGGAGGGAGCAGGCTGTCCCCAGGGCAGTGCCCTTGTGAGGAGAACCAACAGCATGACCTCCCATTTCCAGTAAGTCTGGCTCCTTTGTCCCCAGCCCTAAGGAAACCAAACAGCTCTCCAGCAGGGACACCCGGAGCAGGGTGTGCAGGCCCACAGCCAGGGGACAACTGGAGATCTCTAAAGAGGAGACCCACAGCCTCTGTGTTCCCATGCCAGTGCTCAGGCACCCCCACAGCACCAATGTGCTGTCTGACGGTCAGAGAGACCTCCTGGGTTCTTTGTGCCCACTGCCTCTTGCTGGGCCAGGCAGGGAGAACAGCACCTCCAATTCTTTGCTGTTATCTCAATCTCAACCCATGCTCTCTAAATTGCAGGGAAATCGGCGTATTTTGTAGTTAATGATTAAGACGTCCTTCTGGAAGCCGTGACTTTGCTTGGAGGCATTGGCTTGCTCACTGACGTGCTTAAAGCCATACGTCAAGGACACTGCGGGAAGGCACCTGTGGGCACCCACTTAATACAGGGTAACATTTCCCCTGCAAGCAGCCTGGATACTCAGGTGGAAGAGCCGAGCTGAGCAGCGTGGCCTGTAACCACACCAAGGCCTCAGTGTGCTGGGAGCAGGTGGTGGGGCCTGCGCTGCCCTGCCTGCACCAGCTGCACTCCTTCCAGCTCTCGCCTTGTCTGTACAGCTTGATGCTCACACAAACGTGTTTTTCCAGCTGTTAGATCGCTGCCCTTGGAGATAAGGTGCACTGAAAGATTTGTAGGCTGCTTTTGAGTGGGAATCAGAGAAATTCATGGTGCATTCAGCTTGCTGAGCTGCTGAGGGAGGAGTGCCCTCAGTGAGGTCTGGGTGCACGGCAGTGATGAGATGCCCCCCACCCTCCCTCCTAGCCACGTGTTCCCTGCCTTCAGGGCTGCCATGGTGAGGATGTGGTTGCTCTTTGGGGCTCATTTTTGACCTTGTCCCTGCCAGGTGCTGTCCCAGCTGCTGCTCAGCACTGAGGTTGGGTTGTCCTCCCCTTGCATCCCCTTTCACTACGCAGAATCATAGAATCACAGAGTGGCTTCGGTTGGAAGAAGCTTTGAAGATCATCCAGCTCCAACCCCATTGCTGTGGACTGGTTGCTCCCACCAGATCAGGCTGCCCAGGGCCCCATCCAGCTTTGCCTCGAGCACCTGCAGAGATGGGGTAACCACATCTCTTCATGGGCTAGGAAGTGTCTTGAGTATTAAGCAGACATCACCAAGATGGGCTGCTTAGAACACAGCTCTTGTCTTGGTGTTAAGTGCTTGAAAATGGGAATTGTGGGGTTACGATGCCAAAACCTTAATTTGTTTTCTATAATGTTAAGGTAAATGTGGATGGATGGCAAATTCATCCCTATAGGAACACAACTGCACCAAGAGGACCCATTCCCAAGGCTCTCTGACAAGCCTGGGCTGAGCAAACCAATATCTTTACCCATTCAAAGAACAAATATAATGAACGCTGCTCTGAATCAGTTCTACCCGAAGTGGCCTCTCCCCAGAGCCTCCTTTTGCTCTGCACAACATTTCCTTCCTTTGCTTCCACCCTTTCCCCTCCCCAGTGCATCCTGCACTCACACCTTCATTTCAGCTGCAATCCTCCCAGTTGGGTTTGGGGGCCTGTGAGAGCCAAGCCCTGTTCTAACAACCAGCATCCCACTAACGAGTGCTCCCAAATCAGACTGCCAGCACCTGGGAGGAGTGATTGCACAGAAATAAATCTCCAATTCGCTTTAATAGCTTCAAATTGAAAGTTGCCAGAGGCTAATTATAGCAGCTCTGACAGTTTGAGGATTAAAATTATCTTAATAGTTTAACAGTATAAACACTGACTCATGGCACTGGCAGCCTGCTGAGCAGCACACTCACCTACACCCCAGAGGTAGTTTTCTTGGCTGTGGGCTGGCCAAGGGATAGGGGAATCTGCATGAGAGGGATATGGCTTGGCTCTAGGGTGGCTTTTTCAGGGATATTTGCCTGCCTATATTTATTTCTGTACCCATTAGTTTATATGCATTAGATATTTGTTTATAGGCCACCCTTTTCTCCCTCAAATTGGAAACACCAGGGTCATCTCAGCTGCTGGGCTGGCAGACTGTGTCCTCTTTTCCACTAGCCTCATTTCACTGCTTTCCACACCAAATAAGCTATTGTGACCTAAATTACAAGGGTTTTCTTGGGGGGGTTGTGCTCTATGCAAAAGCCATCCACACATCCAACAATTTTCTCCTAAGGTGACACATCTTGTGATTGAGTGGGGGCGGGAGTTCTGGGGAGCATAGCAAAGAAAAAGGCATTAAAAAGGAAAAGTGGAGCTCCAGCCCTCAGCAGGCAGGCAGGAAGGGGGCTGCTGAGTGAAGGAATGTGTGCTCTGAAAACCTGGGACAGCAGCCAGGAGGTGCGGCAGGAGTATAGGGAATGGCAAAAGGGACTCCTCATATCAGACCAGGACAGAGAGATGGGTGACATTTTAAGCTGTGAAATGTCTTCTTGCCTTTACATTTATTTATTTGCACGTATACAATGAATGTGCCCCAGAAAATCTCCAAGGCCAAAAAACATCAAAATTCAGAAGGGTAAGATAGAGATGCAAGCATAACCAGGTCTACAAGCATGTCTGTCCCAGAATCCATGTCTGGTTTGAACTGATGCAAATCACTTCACTTTTTGGTGCCTCCTTATTTCATGAATAGGAGCAGGGACTCCTTCCACCCCTTTTTCCTCTTGCCTACTTAGTGCCTGCCCTGCAATGCCCACTGCCCTATTTCCTGCCACAGGCACCAGTTCCCTCCAGCCCCAGGCACTTCTGAGATCCTACTGCTCTACTGAAGGTGACATGGGACCACCATGAGCAGCAGAAGCAGTGGAAGGAAGCTAAAGGAGAAGTTACCTGAATCTTACCAAGTATGTCAAGCTCTGGCTCATCTTTTAGATATATTCGCTGTGATTGCTGCTCATTTGTGCAAGAAAACTCATCCAGACCACCGCAAGGAGCTACAGAAGTCCTCCCCTCTAAATGAGGAGAGGATGCCACTGGGCTACAGGCTGCTGGATGGACTTGGCCATGAGGTCCCAGTGGTCAGCTGCCTCCCTTGCCGTGTTCCTACCCACAGTGGCCTGCCCGATGAGGTGCCTGGGCTCAGGGCCCACTTCATAAAGGGAGACGAGCACAGAGCTGTCCCACGCTGCAGCTTGGGGCATGGGGAACAGGAAGGTCTCATTGAAAATGATGAGTGAAGTGTGTGCCTGCGGCCTGGATTTCTGGTGCTTCTGCCTGTGGCGTCTGCAGGAAACATCTATTCTTGCGTATATGCCTGCGACAGGGGGAGACAAAAGGGTAAAGAAGTTGTATTCTAATAGGTGGTAGGACTAAGGGGACCCTCACCATCCCACCATGGTGGAGCCCCATTGCCCAAGGACTTCCTGTGAGAAGACTCTGCAGCTGTGAAACATCAAACATGGAGTTATAGAAACTAAAAGTGGCTCTACTTCAGCCTTCTCAGGGCAAGGAGCTGTTTACAACTTATCTATGATGCAGAGCATCTCTAAGGCTGCTCTCAGGTGTCTATGGCCTCAAAGGGCAGTCTCCTCCATGGAGATGGAAGGCTGATAGCAGAGCTCTGGTTACAGCTCCAGGGAGTGTGGCATCACCTCTGCACTGCCCCCACCCAGGTTGTCCTCCAGAGGAAACGCAAATTGGCTTTGCACTGAGGGCAGCAGCCCTGTGATGAGGTCTGGTGTTTGGGTCTCTGCAGAGCAGAGGAATGGGATTCATGGGTGACAGCTGGAGGTTTTGTTAGTGTGACGGCCCAATGACATTCAGCAGTGCTTTTCTGCCAAGACTGGAGTGTGAGGGCCATGAGAAAGACTTCCCCCCCCCCCAGCACCCCATACCCATTTGTGTGGGTGAGCCCAAGGCAGCAACAGGTAGAGAGGAGCAGCCAGCCCAGACAACAGGGGCACAAAACCCTTACTCTTTTCTGCAGCACTGCAAGGGGGGTAGGTTTTTGCCTTGAGCAGCCCAACCTCCATCCTTTGGGATATGGGCAGGCACCTCAGAGACAGCAGCACCTCTCCCACGACGTCCTGCAGAGGACAGGGGGCATGCAATCAGCAGGTGGCTGGGCAGCCCTCCCAGCTACTACCCACTCCACACAGACCCCAGGGTACAAGGCAGGAGTTGTTCCTTAAGTGAAGGGATGGCTGTCACAGTACACAGTCCCTCAAGCCACTGTAAGGGAGCACAGGATAAAGTCATGCATTACCTTTGTGGCCTTCTGCAGTTCTGCACAAAAAACCAAGTTCTGGGAAGCCTTCAGCTGGCTCAGGGCAACCCTGACTTCCCCTAGTGTGGCATTCCTGGAGTATTTGTCAAAATGTTGGACCTATGGGAGAGAGGCAAAAAGCACATCCATGGGGCAAGGTGCAGGACAGGGCTGTGCCTCGAGAGCATCCCTATGGACCATACATCCCCCAAAGGCAGCTGCCTGCTCTCAAGGCCTGCTCCCATTGCATCTCTTGGCTTTTGGGATTTGAGCAACAGGGAAAGGTTAGGCTAGGGGCTAGGAAAAGATTGTTCACCAGAGGGTGGTGGGCCTGGAGCAGGGCGGCAGGCATGGCACCAAGCTGCCGGAGTTCGAGAAGTATTGGGAAAACACTCTCAGACATAGGGTTTGGGTTCTGATTGGTCCTATGTGAAGCCAGGACTTGGACTCAATGGTTCTTGTGGGTCCCTTTCAACTTGGGATATTCTATATGATATTCTATGAGCTTGGTTCTTCTCCTGTTGCCAACATCTCAGCGGTTCATGGCCATTCAAGAGGACCTGGTGAGTGAGCCCAGAACTACCCACCTGCCTTGTGTTCCCCCAAAGTGGCAAGAGATGGGAACACTTCAAGAGTGGTGAGGGCAGTGTTCTATGTCTACAAGCAAAGCTAGGACCCCATCCCACCTCCATCTTCAGGGTGCTCCTCTCCATCTCAGCATCCTGCAGGGAGCAGACAAAGTGCTCCCCAAAGGTCGTCCCATTGCAGTTCTTCACCGCCCGGCTCTGCCACTCCTGGACCACACACTGGAGCCCAGGGGTGTGGGATGGGACCCGCCGCAGCAGTCGGAGCCAGACGGCCACCTCAGTGTGCCTGCGGCTGGGCAGGCCCCGCACCTCCAGGCCGCTCACCAGCAACTCGCATTGCTCCCTGTGGTACAGGAGGGAGAACTTCAGACTGCCCTGGGAGCTGGGCAGGGGGCTCGGGTCACTGCTTGGGTCTTCAGTGATGCTGCAGGAGAGGCAGGGATGGGGTGCCTCCAGTCCTGCTCCCAGCTCCGCCATCTATGGAAAAGAGTGAGAGGAAAGGAGACAGAGTCTTTTAAAACATGGCAAGCTGAATTGTTCTCCTTTTCCTACAGTGGCAGGAAGGAGTGTTGGCAGTGGTTGGCAAGCTGGCCCATGGCATGGGGGTTGGAACTAGATGATCCTTGAGGTCCCCTTCAACCTAAGCCATTCTATGATCCTGCAGTGCCCTTGCTGGGGCAAGACAGCTGCTCTTTCAGCCTTCTTCCCCTCTTGTTTCACTGTTCTCCCAGCAGCTGCAGCCCTCCAGCAGCCAGTTTGAGCTCGGCAGCTGCTGGTGGTATTTTGGGGCCGTCGTTGAGTCCACTGCCTGCCTTATGGCTTCCTGCACTGCTCTGGGGAGGGCAGCAGGAACTCGAGGAATTTGCGTTATGGGAAACCACATCCCTCCAGTAACAGACATGGGGTGGAATTAGGGGGGAAGGGAAAGGAGAGAAACTTGCCATTGCTCCTGCCCTCAGATTGAACAGATGCTGTATAAAGGAGGAGTAAGTAGAAGTGAAACTTGAGATCGAGTTAGTCATCAGCTTTCCCAAAAATTGCACTGCAGGTTTTTCACTTCCCCCAGCACTGGACTTCATATGGCTCTCAGCCTTGCCCAGCACTGATGTACATGCCTCCATATCCACGTCACTCTGCTGGCTGCTGTCAAGCAGAAGAGGCGGCATCTTCTTCCCCCACAGGCCATTCTGTGCCCTCATCTTCACCCCGTCTTCACTGCCGTATTTCTTCTCTGTTGGGATAAAGAAAAGCAGTAGGCAATACCCAGCTGGCACAGTGTAGCCACCAGGAAGGGGACAGCCTCGCGATAGGACCTGCTAAGGGCCCACGTTCCCCTCACGGGCAGCACCAGGACAGGGGGGCTGCCCCAGGTTCACACCACCTTCCCAGGAGGAGCCACTCCCCTAGCTGCCCCAGGGTACCTCGACAAGCTGCTTGCCATGGAGTGCCTGTGACAGTCACATAAGTGCTTAGAAGCAGGAAAACCACTGCCCAATACTTACTTTTCCCAGTCCTGCTGTGTTTTTGAAGCTGGCACATCTGGTAAGCCAGGATGGTCAAGGCCCCCAGGAGCAAGAGGATGGCTAATGCCAGAATCCCATATTTCCAGGTGCTGGAAAAGGGAAGCTGTAAGTTGTGCAACCTGAATGTGATGGAACTGTTCTGCATCTTCTTCCTCTAGAAGAAAGAAGGAGGCAAAGGGACAGCATCAGCATTGCCTCTCCACACTGTGATGCCTGAGCAGAGCTCAGGACAAGGCCTGTATTCAGTCATACACACTGCAGCTCAGGCCCACACACACAGAACTGGTCACTTTGCTGGGTGTGCAGTATTATTTATGCAGGCTTGTGCTCACCAGATCAGTATCATTTCATCGTAGCTCTGCTACTACCACATAGACGGGCATCTGCTGGATTCCATTCCTTTGTCCAAAGCTACTCACAAAGCAGCCTACAGACTTCCAATAGGAAAGGCTATGAGAAACAGGGCACACCTGTGATTTCCCTGCTAGCTTTTTCTCAGCTTGCTGCCTTGCCACCACATACCTCTACTGCCTCCTACAGCCACTATCCTTCTTGCTTACTACCTTCTGACAATTCCTGATAGAAGATACCCAGGGAAAGCATAGGACTAAACACAAACACCCAGCAAAACTTCACCCCCTTAATATTCCCCCCCCCACAGTATGCAGCTGAGGGATGCTGATAATGATAATCAACAGGTTTCTTTAATTTCCATTAATTTTTCCAGTTGCCTTTATAAGCAGCTGTGGTTTCTACTCTCACTGTATGATCTTCTGCTAAGGAGTATCTCAGCTTTACCTAATGTTACTTATTCCCCCAAGGAACCTCCCAGTTTGGAGAAGAAACAGAAGCTGTATTTTACTTCTAAGAAGATGACAGAGGTCCATCAGGCTACAGCTTCATACAGCCTTTCATCACTACTTAGCCTGATTAATCAAAGCAAAGACTGGAAGGAGGGATCCTACCAGAATCTTGGAGCAAGTGTCCCTTAAGAGTGTTAGCTCCTACCTGAGGAGCAGGTGGGTATATTTGGGGAGGAGCAGGGTTGAGTGTTTCATCCCCCTCAACACCTTTATACCCATTTGCTCTGTCAGAGAATAGGCCTTGGTGTTTTACTCTTTCTCTGATTGCTTAAGATGAGATTAAAACATGATTTTTTGTAGAGAGCAAATGCTTTACCTGCTTCTAGCAAATAAAAGTAGCCAAGAGCCAGAGCCCAGCTTTAGACCAGTGCCATTTTAATGTATTACTACTGCTTAATACAAAAATCAGTTGAGTGAAAATCCCTCAGTGTGCACGAGTTCCTCACATCAGAACAGGTTGCTGTTAACACCACATATTTTCTTCTCTGTATTTTCATTATTGCCTGTATTATCTGTGTTTTCATTGCAGGACCCTACACAGAGCAATGTGCTGGAGCAGAAGCAACAGCAAAGAACAGGAGGTGGCCGGCAGGAACATCCTTGTGTGAATGAGAGCCAAACCTAAGCCTAAATAAACAGTTCCCTGAAAATGTGAGACTAAGAGGAACGTTATAAATCTGCAAAGGAAACTTAACTCTCCATTAACCTACAGTAAGAAGCTACAGGCAGGCTTAGGTGCAGATCTGAGCATCAAGAGGCATTCGTTGATAGCAGAGCCTTCAGGAAGATCATATTATGAAGATAACCTTTAGCAGACATTGTTGCTCTAAACCTGGCTGCCAGTCACCTGACTGGTTTTCACTCTTAGCAGTCTGCACCTGAATGAGGAGAATGATGGGCAAGCAGCCATTTAAATAGAGGCAAAAACAAAGCTGAATGTCTCTGTCACCAGCATGCTTCACCCTCCTGGAGCCTGCCTGAACACCACTTCCTCTCACAAGGCCAGATGTCACAGCAAGGCTGGCTATGGCAGACAGCCCCACTGCTGAGTCCGGCTGTCACCCATTCCTTGATGTGTGAATGACAGCCTGCAGTGGGTCAGGCGCTTCCCTCATGCCTTATGTCTGCATCAGTGTGGGTAAGAGGAAACAGCTCACTTTCTGCTCCTTCCTGAGCCCCCTAACAGAGGCAGCCCCCAGCAGAAATAGCCCGGCAGGCACAGGGGACATTGCTGCCTTTTCCCCAGTGCCATCAGGATCCCATTCCCAGCTCCTCCCAGAGGCCTAGCTCCCAAATCCTACCTTCAGAAACAGCTTCAGAGCAGGATCCTGGGAGCCCTCCGAGCTTGCTGCCAGCACACGGTACAGGGTTGCTTTGTTGCACCAGGAAAACAAATTCCCAGGAGCCAATATTGACGAAGCCAGAGCAGAACAGGGTGTACGTGTGGAACAATGTGCTGGCTGGGCTGGTGCCTGGGTAACTTCATCATAGCCACAGAGAGCTGGCAGTTTGGGTGCCCGCCTGGGAAACGTGGCTGCGAGGATCGTGGAAGCCTTTGCACACATCCCTGGAGCTCTCTGTGTGGTCTCAGCTGTGGCAGAGCCCTCCCTGTGAAGCCATGAGCCCAAAGATACATCTAACGGGTGGTTTTAGCACAGTGTGACACCTGGAAGGTGGGAATGATGCTTTCCTTTAGGAGCAAGAAGACAGTGCCAAGCTCCATGGCTGATACAGGGCTGAGCATTGAGGAGGAGATGAGGAAGGAGGTGGGACCTTTTAGGGCTCGGTACCCCAATTCCTCTATGTGCTGCTTGGTTTGCTGTCTCTGCACAGCAGGGATGAGTTGAGGCCTCAAGCCTGGTGGCAGGAGCTCCAGCAGCAATCAGCAATCCCTTCTGGGCCATCGCAGTGCAGCTGAAGAGTGCCTCTGTGCCTGGAGCTGAAGAGCTTCAGTCATTTGCAGCACACAGCTAGCTGAGCACCTCAAGGCAGTGTGGCACAGACAGGAGAACTTCTCATGGAAAAAGGTAAGTGGGGGTGGGGAAAGCTGGCTCTGGAATGTCCTGTCCCAATGCTTGTAAGGTCAAAGTTTCCATTCTCTTCAGCCATGTGGCTATGGATTCCTGTGTACTGTTGATTTACCCTCCAGCTTGGAAGGGGTTATGGTGCATGCAGGGTGGCCTTCCCTCCTCTGCCAGGAGGCTGGCTCCACACAGCCTGAGAACTGCACATTTCTGTGTCCATGCTGGCCAGGAAAGGGTTAGGGGAGGCACTTCTATTATTTCATGTCGATGTGTCTTTTTGCTATTATTAAAAGGGATAAAAAGAGATAAAAGTGCTGGGGAGGAAAGGATGGCTGCAGAACGAGGTGTACAGGGTTATTTGCCCAGCATTGGAAAAGATGACAAAAATAATGATTTTTCTGAGGCAAAGGAAGATTTCAGGCAAAAAGTTACTCCCATTGGACCATCTCAGCAGAGGGCCAGTGGGTTTCGGAGGAGTGTGACATGCCTAGGAGGGTCACACCCTGCTGATGACTGCTCCTGGCAGTGTTGTTGGAGCACCATGACCTCCCTGCTCCAGATCACGTGCTTTTGAGATTGCAGAGGCTCTCTCTGCTACTGGCATCTAGAATACAAAAGAATGTGGTCTGGAGTCAGGTTCTCTGCTACCCAATCTATTTGGTCTCAGGTGCTGTGGCTTTTTAAGCCACTAGTATTTGCTTGGAGAGCTTGTTGTCCCTGATGGGGCAGGGTTAGTAGTTTTCTGTGCAGTGTTTGGAAAGCAGTGCTGAGGCTGTGCACTACAGAAGGATGGTGTAGGGAAGCTTGTTTATACTGCCATGCTGGGCTATGCTGGCTTTGCAGTAGCCTTCAGATGTCTGCTATGAACTGAGAGTTAGACCTGGACTTCTTAATCTTTGTAAGAGAAGAGTGGTGGGGAACAAACCTACCCTGCCATTCATGCCTGCCTGAAGGCACAAGTAAACATCTGGGACACATGTGGGGTTTGTGATGACTGCTACAGGAACTCTGCTCATGTAAATGCTTCCTTTGTAAGAACCACTGTCAGCTTCTTCCAGATCAACGTTTTGCAAAGCCCAAAAAAAGCCAGTTACAAGGTGAACATGTAGGCGTAGGCATCACATGACAAAGCCTGCAGGACGCCTTCAAATCATACACCTAGGTGGGATTTACAAGTGACTAAAACACCAAGCAACAGCTTTAGGGAGGGAGGTGTCAGGAAACAGGATTTAATTTCACATGCTTCTTTTGCAGGGTTAGCACAGTGCAACACCCAGCTTCTCACCTGCATTTTTTTAAGCTACTTTTTCTTTCATTGCAGTGTTCTGGGTGTGTGTCAGCTTTGTTTTCCCTTGCAACAAGGTTTATTAAAATTCTGACTGGGCAAACAGCCTCAGAACTAAGGGCTTGAAGGCTTGCAGCCTTCCTAAGGGTTGACATGTCTCCTCCCAATGTGCTTCAGGCCAGGAACATAACCAAAAGCAAACAGTAAGCAAGGTATTAGTAATAGTGCAGTTCAGAACAGATGGGGGTTGGTCATGAGGGAGAAATATACAGATTCAAGCAATGGATTATATCTTATTTTTTATAAGTAGAAGAATGAAGCATTTAATTATTTGCAAACAGATTTTAATAAAAACTCCTGTAGAACCACTCTTGCCAGAGCAAACAAATCAAACCATTAAATCTTCCCCCACACTAATAGAAACACACAGCATCTTTTGTTGGTAGGAAAAAATCACTCTTCAAGGGATGCTAATTCTGACTGTAAGCAGCTGAAGAGCCACTCCTTTCTCTCTCCTCCAGCAGCCTGGTCACTGCTGTTTTTCTAAGAGCTCCTCTAGGGAAAGGCAGCGATGAGCTCGGTTTTAAACTAAAAAGCACACTTGGTTTTTGGAAAGCTCTCCCCAGAGACCTGGCAAAGGTACCCTCCTGCAACAATACAGGAGGTAGTTCTCCCATTGCCTTTGGAAAGGAGCTCCCTTTAAAGCCTGACTAATACGTTGTGAGGGATTATAGGATTAAAGAGCTCCTAAAGGGTACAGCCCAGCTTCTAGCAGATGCCCGCTTTATTTCAAGGATAGCGATGCTGCAGTGTAAATGTACAGCGCTTTCACGGGCCTCAGTGTTGGCAGATCCAGCGACACACAAGGTTTATCAGCTACCCGGACCCCCGCTCTGGGAATCCACAAGGCTTTTTTTGGTAAAAGCACAATCTATATTAAATTAATTTAGCTTTATGTAAGAAAAGTTCAGATTAAGAAGAGGATGTTGTTTTGACTTTGCTCTGCAGGCAGCCGTCACTCATGAAATGATCTTCACATCAGGCCTGGCTTCTTCCAGGGCTTTTAGTTCATCATCCACTTCAGGACCCCAGAAAATGTCATACAGACTGAACCGAAACAAAAAAAGCAAGTTGGGTTAGTGGACATTAAGGTCAGAGAGGGCAGAAAGACACAGATGGCTGTCATGAGAAGACTAATTAACAGAAGGGGCCCCAGCTAGACTGCAGAGTCCAGTCCAAGTGCCAATAAGGCACCTGCATTGTTCCCTCCCCAGCATCACCATCTCCTCCTTCCTGGGCCTAATGGATCAAAGCAGGTTCAGCCACTACACCCATGATATCTGGAAGGGACGGGGCATGTTTTGCAGCACGTAGATGATGTTCCACCCCCCAGGATCACCCATTTGCCCATAGGAACACAAGCACTGCTCACATCAGCTGCTGCATCTTGCAGCTGGGGTTCCTCACGGCTTCACAGAGCTTCATCACACCTTCATCCTCCAGTGTGTTGTAGCTCAGGTCCAGCTCTGTAAGGTTCTGCTTGGTGACCATGACATTAGCAAGTGTGGCACAGCAGGCTGCGGTGATATCACAGTTGCCCAGCCTGTGGGGAAAAGACAGAGAGGCCAGTGCAGTGAGTGCTGGTTCCAGAGACACCCTATCAACCCCAGCTTGGGCTATGCTGGTGCAGCCCAGAGATTTGCACAGGTCAGCATCTCAGAAACATCAGCAGAGGCTGCTCCATGGTGTCCCCATGACACCTACTGATGCACCACTGCGTTGCATGTGCAAGACACTGTGACTGTCAGGATACATGGAAGCAACCATGGCTTCCATTTACTTGTGAGGTGGGATAGGTCTAGTTAAACATCAGTATGTGGTATGAATTGTTTCCCGTGAGCAAAAAAACTCCATTGTTATCCCTCTCAGCATGCTATGCTTGGAAGGGAGTAATGCAGTAATGGAGGAGATGACCCCTTAGGGTGCACCTTACCATAGAGAGTGGACGTTGCAGTTGGGGTGCAGCAGCCCCTCACACAGGATTTCCACCCCGGCATTGCCCAGCTTGTTCTCACCGATGTGGAGGACTTGCAGGTGTTTGTTCACGCTAAGAACAGAGCTGACTGCCTTGCAGCAAGCAGCTGTGAGCCCGCACTCTCTAACCCTGCAAAGTAAAAATGATGTGAGAACTCTGGGGATCGGGAGAGCATCAAGCACTGGTTGCTTCTTCATGTTTGCTTCAGAGGACAGTGGGAAGAGAGGAACAGAAGCCTTCCCACAATTATTGAACTTTTCTCAATCCCTGCCTGCCTAACCCTTTCTAAGCAGCACTTCTCCCACAGACAACGTTCGGGATCTTTATCTCAGAAAACTAAAGGGGTGCTTGCCTGCAGACATCTGTGCTGCTCACAGTCACTCTCAGCCCCACAGGTGCTCCTGGGGCACCTCACCAATTCCCACACCTCTGGGGCAGGACAGGAGCACACCGATGGCAGGAGCTGGTCCAGCAACGTAGGAGAGCTAAAGTGCTGCCTGCTAAAGTTCTAATGGAAGTACAACGTTCATCTCCAGGCCATGCAGTACCAGACCATCCCAACAAATAATGGAATGCTGTCAGCAGAGAGGATTCTGAAAACACTTTTTGACATTCAAGCATTCTCTGGTCAGATTTAGACAATCAAGTGGACAGCACAGGTTTCAGTCCTGACTTTTATCCAGTCCTTCAAAGAGGCAGCAATTATACATTTCACTAACTGCCAAAGACAGAACCTGCATTGTGCTACAGCTTTTCATGGAAAGCATTTTCTTGCCAGCTTTCTCAGGACATATACTTGAAGCTGCAGTACTTGAGACACAAGCTTTCTAATTTTGGCTCCTCAATGACAGCTTGCATTTCAGTGGAGAAGCTGAGATAGCTCATCACAACACTCATTTCACTATTACTTGAGGCCATTCAAACTTATGACAAAACTTCTTAGTTGCCATTGGTGGCAGAATAAAATATATTAGGTGGATGCTTTCCAAGTAATGCTTGGTCTCCTATTGCTTATAACAGGATCACAGAATTGCAGGAGTTGGGGAGGGACCTCTGAAGATCATCTACTCCAACCCCCTGCTAAACCAGGTTGACTACAGGGCAGATCTTCAAAGAAGTGTAGAAACACTACTAGTGGACTAGAAACATCTAGTCCACAAGTCTATATCTTTCAGGTAAAAGATGTCTGAAGAACTGTCCCAACTGTGGCTTTATGTTAGCAGCTCACCATAGCTCCTGGAGATGAGCTCTGGGATCCTTGAGCGCCTGACACAGCATTTCCATTCCAGAGTCCCTCAGGTTGTTGTCTATCAGACTGACCTCTAGGAGGGTCTCTTTCGTACTGAAGACTCTGGAGAGATCTTTACAGCTAGCGCTTGTGAGGTCACAGTCCCATAACCTGCAGGGAAGAACAAAATATTATTTTGCCCCAGTAATTATTTAGATCAGAAAACAGAGCTCTATGTCAGCATTGTGAACTTCTGGTTACAGCATTTCATTTTCTTCTGTCCTTCACAAAACTCATCCGTTCATACAAGCTTTCTCCTTACTCCCCATCCTTTGCACCAAAAGCTCTGCCTGAACCAGAAGATAAATGTGAACATTCAGAGTTCCCACCCAGCTCAGAGCAGCCATGAACTGGCAGCACAGACACCCTTGCTTCACTAGGGGGTGTAACTGGGAAGCTTTCCGCTTAGAAGCAAACGAGCAACACAGTGCAGACAGCTCACAGGCCGCCAGAGGGATTCAGGCACACCCTGTCTACACTTACCATAGCTTCTGGATCTTGCAGTTGGGATGTAACAGTCCTTGGCACAGGAGGGCCAGCCCGGCGTCCCCAATCTTGTTATCCCCCACAGCCAGATCCAGCAGAGAGGGCTTGTTGCTGAGAACCGCACTGATATCCCGACAGCTGTCGCTGGTTATCCCACAGTTCTCCAGGCTGCAGAAACAAACACACATTGAGCTGCTGCTCCAGACTGGCTGCAATCCGCCACTTCCAGTTTGGACAGAAAAAGGGCTGTGGAATGGCTCCCTGCTGCAAACTGGATGCTGTGACTGCTCCTCCATGCTCAGACACCAGCAAGTAGTTACAAGTTAAACTTGCAGTTATGAGTTTAACCTGGCATAGGGGCTCACACTCTACCATATGATGTAGGAGTGAACTCAGAATCATGTGATAGTTAAAAACAAACAAACGCAAAACCTGAAAACCCTGGACATGCACTTTCTATTTCAACAGTTACAGAAATCTGAGCCAGCAAAATGCTGGCCTGAACTTCAGGCATTCTTGACAACAGTTTCTCCTGTTCCTGCACGGCAGGAACAGCAGCAGGACTATCTGCAGTCAGAGATGACCAGCTCCTCCTTACTGTAGTAACTCTAAGTCGCAGCTTGCCTCCACCAGCCCCCGGCACAGCTGCTTCACAGCTGTATCTCCCAGTGTGTTGTTACTCAGGCTGAGCTCCTTCAGGGTGGGCTTGGCTTGCAGGGCAGCATTGAGAGCTTCTACGATATCAGCAGTCAGTTCACAATACTCCAGCCTGCAAGGAGAGAAGAAATCCAGGCAAAAACAAGTATCGAGTGTCTTGCTACCCCCTCAACATTGGCAAAGTGTACACTGACCAGGGCAGAAAACGTGCTGGTGGGGTCTACTTGGAGACCAGGCAGTGCATGAAATGAGAAAGAACCCTGGGATGTCAGAGACATCTTGCATTACTAGCCATCACTGCCAAGAGGGCTAAAATGCCTATGGGAACAGGCACCCAGCTATGAAGAATCCTGAAGACCCACTCCCATAAATTAAAGTGGCCACATTCAAACAAAACAAAAAGAAATCCACAGCTGGCCACAGAACTGTGCTTGTCTCAAGGGCGAGCAAGACAAAGCTGAACTGCTGGATGACCAAAATGCCCAGTGGCTACTTACTGCAGCTTCTGCAGCTTACAGTTGGGGTTCATCAGCCCTTGGCACAGCACCTTCACCCCAGCAGTTCCCAGTTTGTTATCGCCCACATGCAGCTCTGTCAGTGATGGCTGTGCACTGAGGACGGAGCAGAGAGTCTCACAGCTGGCACTGGTCAGGTTGCAGTTCTGCAGCCTAAAGGAGAGGTAGTGGAGGTGAGAGAAATGCATCCCCACAACTACAGAGGATCTTCTGGGAGACATGTGCCTGCTGAGGTTTGCCGCTGGCCCTCTAGATAGCAGTCCATACAGGTAAGTATTGCTATTTTAAGTATCCAGAGTAACTAAAAATAAAAATCTCATTCAACTTGGCTTAAAACCCTGGACACGCCATTTAGAAGTTTTACTGTATCCTACAAGAAGGATCTATGAAGCTGATCCTTCAGCTCTCAGGCTGGGAGAAGTTATGCGGCAACCAAGTTGTTATTGCTATAGGCTGTTTGAAGTTATGAGACATCATGCTCTTGTCATGGAGGAGTGTCACGCATAGCAGTGCTAACTTTGAATCGGGTTTGGTTGGCTCCCAGCAACAGCCTTTTGCTTGGTTCCTAGAGACAGAAGCAAAAAAATGGCTGTTTTCAAAGCATGTGATCTAGATAATGGCTGAGTTGCACCATCATGGCTCTAGTACTAAACCACACACCAGGTTGCCTTGTGACTTCATCTACAGCACTCTGCAAATATATTAGAGCAAGGCAATCAGTGGGGACTTACCACAACTTCTGCAAACTACAGCTCGGTGTCAACAAGCCTTTACTCAGGTACTCAATGCCTGCATCCCCCAGCTCGTTGTTGTTCAGCTTCAGCTCTTTGAGGGATGGATTCGTATGGATGACTGAGGAGAGATCCTTGCAGTTACTGCTGGAGAGATTGCAATCATCCAGTCTGAAAGAGAAGCAAACACAGAGCACATTAGTCCTCAGAGTCATGCTGCTCTCCTTGGCTGAAGAGCTCCCTATGAAAGCAAAGCAGCTGACTTATGCGTCCTAGGAACGGCATGGAGCTGTGTCAGGGGAGCATCCGGTGGGTGTTAGGAAACGGTTCTTCACCAGAGGGTGGTCAGGCACTGAAGGGACTGGATGGCAGCTTCCCAAAACACAGGCTGTGCTATGCAAATGCAAGACTTATGCTCCTTTGGCAGGGCTGGAAGATGATGCACCCTCATCAGAACTTTACCAGCAACAAACTACCAGCATCTGAAGCCACATCTAGCTAGCACCCGGCTTGCAGGCTGTCAGACAGGTTCTGCACCAACACCAGCCAAACTGCGTCTTCAGCCAGGTTTGCCAGCCCCAGAGATGCACTCGGCAATCTGGTGTCCTGTGGATGAGTCACGGCCTCTCTCAAGCACAACTCTCAGCATGCAGCAGTGTGCAGCAAAGCAGGGGCATCTCCCAATGGACTTGTGTTCAACACTGTTGAACAGCCCCCAACACAGCTACTCCCATTCACTATGCCTTGAACATCCTATCCTCTGCTCAGGACACAGCCATTCCCCTGCTTTCTACTTACTACCCAAGGCAGTCCTCAGGAAGCCCACGAAGTTTGCCTGCAAAAAATACTCTTCTGAAAAACAACAGGAAGTCACCCTCAACCTGCCTGACCTCTTCCAATTCACAGCTGTCTGGATGTGGCCTATCCTCTCCAGCCCAAGCAGGAAGATGCCAGCTCACAGAAGGTGAATTCCCAGCCAGCAGAGAGGGAAGCATGCAGAACAGATCTGAAGCCTCACCCCATCACCCAGTTTACACTATGAAGCACAGTTCCCCTCTAGGGGCTTGCTCAGCACACAGGGTGGGCACTTCTGATGGCTGAATGAAGAATCAAAAAATGGTGGCATGTGGCTTGTGCATAACAATTAATGAAGAGTCACTTGGCAGCATGTGAACTGCAGCCCAGAGAGCATGCAACTTAATGAGCACAAAGGAGAGACGCCTTCCCCCACAGGAGGGATCTCACTGCCAAGAAAGGCAGAATTACCAAAGCAATGGTCAAACATGTAGGTAACCAACTGAGATATTGCCTGGCTGCGTGTGCACAACACACTACAACGGCAGCGTTCATTCATACTGACGGTTGCTTATCTCTAGACCAAAAAAAAAACCAAAAACCCTTGCAAGACAGCTCTTATCTTTTTAATCAACAGGTTGTGCAAAAATATGTAGAACCATCCCTGCTCCCATGCAACTGTTAAAAAAAAAAAATCACAAGTGAACAATACCACAGCCCAATTTCACTAGTGAAACACGCTGCATTGCTACCTGATGCTGCTGCAGGACTTCATGGTGGGCAGAAGCTCAGCCCACCTCGATGGGTTCATCTCCTCACACTGGATGTCAAGGTCCATTTTGAAAGTTGAGAAAAGGTCTGAAAAGTTTAAATCCAGCTGTTATTTTTGCTATTGAACAAGAAGCAAGTGCAGCAACCATCTTTAAACCCACACAGTGCAGCTCTTTTCACCAGCACAGAATGAATGCCTGTCCCCAAAAGGTGGAACACAGAGGTGAGGGAGAAGTGTTCCTCCACCACCCACCACTTGGTTCCCAAGCCTTGACAGGTCACTCCAATTGGGCCAGTCAAAGTGCAAAGAGCAGGGCAAGCAGGGATCTCCTTTGCTCCACAAGTCAGATAGCACTTTTGAATGAGCACAGCCACAGCAAACACGCAGGAGAGCACAGTGAGGCTGAGAGCTGAGCTCTGCACCGAGCCTACAGTGGGCAGTGCTAAAGCCAGAGGTGACAAAAAAAAGTTTTGGCAACTCAGCCACGCTAACATGACTCAGTCATGATTAGTCATGACGCAGTCAGATTCCAGGGAACTCATTTTTAAGAAAATTGACCTCTTGAGTTATCACGTTGGAATGAGGCAGCTGAAAAAAAAGAAAAAGGAAAACCCCCCATGCTGCTGAGTGCTGTTCATTGCTGCTCTTCCTCATTCCCATCACCTCCGGTGCCACAAACACGGGGCACGGTGCTGCCTGGCACCCCAACAGCTGCTGGGCTGTATGGGGAATGCAGGGATGGTCCGCACCCCAAATCTGTGCCAGGAGCGGCGCTGCCTGAACGCATGGAGGAAACGGCAAGCTCCGGGACGGCAGAACGGCGTGCAACTGGGTGTGCAAGATAGGAACTGCTGTGCAACTTGGGCAAGCTGTGCTCTTTCGAAGGGTGGAAGCCCCGTCTGAAAGCAGGACTCGGTTAGGCAGTGTCGGGGGGAGCGCAGCCGAGCCCCACGTATATACAGGCGGGGTAACGCGGTGCCAGCGGTCGGGCCGAGCCAAACCGGTGGAAAGAAGCGAGCAAACAGCACAAAGTGTTGCAAAACCCAGCGAACGCCTCCATCCCGCTCGCTGCATTCTTCTCCTTTTCTCCCCCCGCGATCACAAAGGGCTCCCGCTGAGCGGGCACCGCTCCGAGCATCCCCGGGCCCCGCTCTCCACCGCCCCCTCCCAACCCCCGGCATCCTCCCTCCCTTCCCGCATCTCGGTTAACGCTTAAGGCCGACAGTTGCCGAGACCCCCGGAGTGCGGGAAGCAGCGCCGTGCCCGGTGTCGAGCTCTCCCCAGAAAACCTCCCCCCCGCCACCCGGTCCCGCCGCTTCCCGGAGCGCTCCCGCGGCCCTCGGCTCTCTCCCCGCTCCCGCTCGCGGCCCCGTCGCCGTACCTTCGCCCGTACCTCCGCGGCCTGGCCCTACCCACGCCCGCCGAACCGCCGCCGCCGCCGCCGCCCGCCCGTAGCGCCCGCCCGTCCCGTTCCGTTCCGCTCCGCTCCTCCCTGCAGGGTGGCTCCGCGCCGCCGGACGGGGAGGAGCGCGTCTGCCGCTCCTCCTTCCACGCTTCCCTTTCCTCTCTCCTTAGTGTTTTCTTCCCGTCGTCTCTCTTTTACCCTCGTTCTCTCCTCCCTCTGCCCTTTTTTCCTGTACTCCCTTCCCTTGTTTCCCCTCTCTTTTCTTTCCCCCTCTTCCTTCTCCTTTCTTTCCCCTTCCCTTTTTTTCCTTTCTCCCGGCTCTTTTCTTCCTCTTTTCTTCCTTCTTTCTCATCCTTTCTCCCTCATTACCCTCTACCTCTTTTCCCATTTTCCCCTATTTTCCCCCACCCCTCTAATCCCCCACCCTCAGAGCAGAGGCACCAGGGCACATCGCTGTAGATAAGCGATGCACAGGGGACCAGAGAACCAAAAGTTACACATTGAGATATCCCTCTTGGACTGGGAACTGACTCCTTCCTACGGGCTGTTTGGGGACAACAACAAAACCCATTCCTCAGTGTTCTGATGGCTGCTTATGGGGGCAGCTTGAGGGGCACGTATGGTGCCCTCCGTGCCCTCTCCCAGCCCCAGTGGCATAGTTTTCTCCCCTGCTCCCTCCATTAGTGCTGCTTCAAGCCATGTGAAATGCAACCCTGGGCTGCACGCACCCATCCAACACCGTGCAGCAGTGCTGCCTGCACATGGCCGGGACTGGGGCTCACTCAACATCACCCAGTTCTCGTCCTCCTCCCACAACTGGCTGCTCCCCAACTTGCTGTTGTTTCCTGGTACTTCTAACCATGGTGAAAACTCCTTCAGCCTTTCACAGGGCAGGGCAGGGAAAGGCTGCAGAGTGCTGAGAGCTCTCTGAATGGCACACTGAGCTACCTTCCCTCACCCACCAGAATCTTGGCTTCTCTGATGTTTGTACTCCCACAAAGCACCCCGTGCCCCCAGCTCACTCAGCAGCTCTCCGACACAGCAGAACCTTTGGTCCTCCCCTTCGCTAAGCAAAAGGGAAATTTTAAGGAGCTCCCAGGCCTGGTGCCATGCTGATACATACCTCTCTGCTCAGGTCTGCGTGGCAGGCAGGCAGATGCTTTCCTTCTGCTGTTACTATGCAACCTCTGCTGTGCCCATGGTATCTGCTAGAGGGAGAAGGGCGTTGTTGCGTTGTGGTTGTGTTTTTCCTCCTTGGTGTAGATGGACTGCAGAATGGGTGGCACCAATGATCACTGCCCTGTTTCACTGCAAATTCCAAAGGCTGGCAGTGGTCGCAGCAGGATGTAGTCTGGCAATGGTGCCAGAGCGAGCTTCCCACAAAACCCAATGGTCACAGAGGCAGTTTAATGTTCATGGATGGCCATTTGTCCCTGCCACCCGTGCCAGGAGCCGGGCTTCACACCGGGCTGTCCTCTGGCCTGCAGCCTTGGGTCATCAGATTCCTGTAGGAGCAGGAGAGTGGCTGCATGGACAGCCCCGTGTGAGTGTGATAACAGCACAGCAAGCCTGCAGACCTGTTTTGCATTCTTTTCTCATCTCTTTGCTCCCAGGGTCTGAGTTTGTCTGAGCTGGGGCATGAGGAATCATGTAAGGAATAAGAGGACGCGTGGCTTTGGGATGGCACAAGGCATCCAGCAGATGACTAACAGAAGTTGGGTGGGGAAGGATGCTGCAGGCAAGTGGGGAATGGTTTCTTTCGCCTGGCAGGAAGGCCACGAGCATAAGGGAGTCTGTGGAAGAGGCTGCAACAGTGCTCTGAAATTGCATCTTATTGTCATCTCTACACACAGTGTGGAGAGAGCAAAACACAGAGCTGTACAGGAACACAGTAAGTGCACACTGCAGGAGATCTGCTTGGAGAGCCAGAAACCCCTTTGCCCCCTTGGCAGACCTCACTGTGGGGACAACTGGGGGCATCTTGGGAACAATCAAATGGCATTTCTGCAGCAGACAGGGTATCCCACTCACAGGATACAATACACCCTGGAGGAATGGTGCACACCTGCCTCCCAGCTGGGTTTCTCTCTTCTTTAGACTGTCATTAAGGAGAGCACACCGCTATCCATGGGCGTTGGAACTAGATGATCTTTGATGTCTCTTTCAACCCATCATTCTATGATTCCATGGACATAGAGCAGCCCTGTGTCCTGGAGAGGTCAGGACACATCTCTGCATTTAAGATGACTTTATATTAAAGCTGATGTCCATATGCACATGACCTAGAGCAAGCAATCCAGACGGCTACTTAAATGGTCTCAGAATTAAACTCATTAGCATAAGCTGAAAGCTCTGTCTTTCTGCCCTCCAGCACTCTGCCATTCTGTCCTCTCTGCTCTCACCATGCCTTTGTGCGTGCGCTTAATTGCAATTAAAAACATTAGAGTTTTCAGGGTAATGACAGCTCTTTTGCTAGCTTGACCGTGTGAAGCCTACCAGCAAACCATGAGTTGTGGCAGTGAGTTGTAGGAATGCACCCAGCCCCATCTGTCACACTCAGAGCCCAGGTTTGGCCGTTGGCACTTCCTCTCTCTGTCAACCCGTCCTTCTGCCTGAGAGCCATTTGTTCCTAGAGCTTGTGAAGATTTGTGGGGGAAGGAAATGCAGAACGCGGGCCATTCCTCAAGAGCCAGCAGGCTGATAAAGCTCTTGGAAGGGAAAAAGCAGCCCCAGCATCTGTGGAGCAGGGGTGGAGAATCTGATACCAGGACTCAGAGCCACAGTGCCACAGGAACAGCACAGGGGAGGTCGATCAGTACATGCTGCTGGCAAGCAAGTGGCCTGGGGTTGCAAGCTTTGAGCTCCTGACAAATGGGAGCAAACGCTCCCCAGCTGCATGTGTGCAAACATATGGTGGCTCTGTGCTGTGACGGCTCAGCAGAGATTCCCACAAGAAAGCCATTAGGAGGAATGGTTTGGCTCTCTGATGTGGTCGTCTTGTTCTCGTAATAGAGAAGCTGCTCTCTTTGTTTCGTACTGCGTTTATTTTGGGAGTGGGGGTTGTTATAAGGAAATAGTGCTTTGAGTATTTGTGCAATATATTGTCCTAAGGCGTACAGTTTCTGGCTGTGGTCACTGCTTGGCTGGACAAGAAGCACGCTGTTAGTTAACGAGAGAGGCTCCAGAGCTCTGAGCTGATGGAGGAGCACAGCAGCAGCCGAGCTGCAGAGGGCGGTGCAGCCCCAGCTGTGCACATTCGGGCTCTCGGGGCTGCAGTCACCCAGGGGACAAAGGTCTAGGGCTGGAGCGGGTGAATGGTTGAAGCTGTTCTTTGCAGCTAGTGGGGGAAAGAGAGAATCAGACCATAAATACACCCATATCTCGCCTTGGAGTCTCCTTACATCGGCTGTGCAGCAGCTGATGAAAGAGGAGGCTGTGACAGATCTCAAGTTCCCATTAAATCCTGCTGCACACGAATATTTGAACCATTTATACAGCTTTGAAGACTGCTGCAGTGACAGCTGGTTATTGCATGGGTTTGTCCGGCACTCCAAATCCTCAGTATAAATCACTCTTAAAAGATGAGAACAAACTCTTCACCTCCATCCACTCATCTGCCTTTCAGACTTCAGTCTGGCTGTTATTTTCTGGAAGGGGCTGGGAGGTGTCAGCAAAGCAGTCTCTCTCCACTGAGAATCCATGGAAATTTATACAAAATGGTCACTTTGCAGAAATGCATCCTCTTTTAACCTGGTTGTTTGAGCTGGGATCCGTCCTATTTGCGTGGCTTTGCTGCTTAAAAAGAAGGGTGGTGAGGACAGAATGATTTTCAAAGAGTGTGGTTACAACCTGCAGGAGGAAAAGTGCACACGGTCCTCAGCCAGGGTACAGCACTGCCCTAACTGTCCAAGAAGATCATGGCAGTGCAGCGTGGCCCTGCAAAGCCTGTTTGTGTGAGCTGATCCTCCCCCTGTACTCAGCATTGGTGAGGCCGAACCTCGAGTGCTATGTTCATTGTTGAGCCCCTCACTTCAAGAAGAACACTGAGGCCCTGGAGCGTGTCCAGAGAAGGGCAATGGAGCTGTGTGGGGTCTGGAGCACAACTCTGATGGTGAGTTGCTGAGGGAGCTGGGATTGTTCAGTCTGGAGGAGGCTCAGGGCAGACCTTATCGCTCTCTATAACAACCTGAAAGGAGGTTGGGGTGTCTTCTCCTGGGCAACAGCAACAGGATGGGAAGTAATGGCCTCAGGTTGCACTGGGGGTGGGGGTTAGATTGGATATTAGGAAAAAATTCCTCACGGAGAGGGTTGTGAGGCATTGCGGCAGGCTGCCCAGGGCAGTGGCTGAGTCACCATCCCTGGAGGTATTTAGAAGACATACAGATGTGGTCCTTAGAGAAGTGGTACACCTATCAGTGCTCAGTCGGACTTGATAACCAAAGAGATCTTCTCCATCCTAAATGATTTCTACAATGCCGTGAGTCTTTTTTAAACGAATATGTAAAAAGTTTATTTTTTTAATAGCAAAATACATTTACAGATCATAAGGACAGACTCCTTACGATCGCGTCTCCCATCTCCAGCCCCCAGCCCAAGAAAGATGAAGTAAACGAAGGTGCCTTGAGTATAGAATGAGGAAAGAAAAACTGGAGAATGCGGGCATCGATCCCGCTACCTCTCGCATGCTAAGCGAGCGCTCTACCATTTGAGCTAATTCCCCACCCGTCTCTCTGCTTCTCTCGTGCCTCCTCTATTCTCGTCTCGCGAGACGCTGCCACCTCGCCTGGAACACTCGGCCCCGCGCGGCCTCCCACTGCGCCTGCGCGAAAGAGCGCGCGGGCCGGGCCGGGCATTAGGGCGCGCGCCGGAGGATGGGATGCGCGGCGAGGCTGGGAGCTGCCGGCCGCCCGCCTGTGGTGAGGAGCGGCGGGGCGCGGAGCATCGCGGGGCTTTGTGCGGGGGGGGGCGCGCGGGAGGATGTCGGTGTGTGTGAGGGTGTCCGGGCGGGAGATGCGGGGGGCTCTGCGCGCCTCTGCCGCTCCCCAGGTTCCCGCCGTACTGCCACCGCATCCCCCTTTCCCCGCGCGGAGAACCCCCCGGAATGGAGCTGCGGTCTTCCCGAGGCGGAGAAGTCGTTGCGTTCTCTGCTGTTCTCGCGTGGCGGCTGCGAGGGGCTGCGGGACGGCGGGGCGGCGTGTGGCACGGCGGCGTGGGGCGGGCGCCGCGCCGGGACTGCGGGAGCGGCAGCGGGTCCGGAGCTGTGCGGCTGTGCTGCGGGCGGCGCCGGTGTGTAGATCCGCTCTTCTGCTGTTTATCGCTCTTCCTTGACAGGTTCTGGTGTGGGGATGGGTTTTGTCTCACATTAGTGTCTGGTCTGAATGCTATCTTATCGACACCACTAGGAAGTTTAAGTTTACGTTTCCCTTTTAATGTTGCATCTTTCTTTGAAGGGCCCAAGCAGCACGCTTGCAGCTCTTCAGAAGCCCTCCTGCCTCTCGCTGCTTGTTTTCCTGGCTGCGGGCTGCTCTCTTGCTTGTGTTTCAGCCAAGGGGAGATCAGCCAGCAAACACATTTATCTTCAAAAAAAACCCAAATGGCAGCGACCAAACAACCGCCACCACACCCCTCCGCAGCCTGCCTGCCTTCCTGACTGACTGGGAGCTTGACTCACAGTTCTGACAGCCCCTACCTTAGCCATTATTTTAACCCCATGTGAGCTTTCCCCCTGCTTGCCAGCCTGCAGAGCATTGCACGTGCATCATCCCTTTCTCAGTCGTCCCCCTCTCTCTTTGACATCTGTCCCACTGAGCTGCAGGACCGTGTGCACTTGTCCTTCACTTTTATTTATTTATTTTTTTTAATGCACAGAAACTGGGAGGTTCTTGTGAGTATCCCTCCTGGCAAACCCCACCTTCCTGAGGTGCCAGGCATGGTGTTTCCCCTGCTTATTTTTGCAAAATGTCTGCTGGACTCTGTAGAGTTGGAAGAAACATTTCGTGCTGTGAGTTGGCTGCGCTTTGCACAAATGCTCTCAGATGTGAGGTTTCACCTCCTCAGTGCTGCGAGGGTTTTTCCTGTCACGAGGCAGCCTGCCTTCCTGCCCCCTGTGCTGCAGAGAGCAGCTGCAGAGCAAGTGCAGGTGTGGGGTACGAAGGCACTGACTTCAGCTGTGCTCCATCAGCCCCATTCCTAGTCTCCCTCATTTGTTCCTCATGTACTGATGCAGGCAAACACTGAGCGCTGATGAATCTCTATCTTCTACTCATGCTCCCTGCGTGTGACAGAGAAGTCTCTTGGCAGGTGTCTAGGGAAGAAAAGCCCTAATCTATGGCAACTTTGTGCAAAGAACTGTCCCTAGGGATGCTGAGTTGTGGTGCGCTCTGGGCTTTGCAGTAGGTTTGCTTGCTGTATCTCTGTTGGCTTTTGGTGGCTTGTGGTGCTCCTACTTGTCTTTTTTGAGGTAGTGCAGGGATGATTTAAGGGATGATTTAAGGTCATGCCATGCATGTTGCTCAACATGGCTATGTGATAGTTCATGCATGATGGAATCACAGAATCATAGGGGTTGGAAGATCATCAAGTCCAACCCCCTACTAAAGTAGGTTTACACAGGAAGGTCTTCAGGAGACTCCACAGCCTCTTTGAGCAGCCTGTTCCAGTGCTCTGTCATGGTCACAATGAAGAAGTTCTTCCTCATGTTCAGGTGGAACTTCCTATGTTCCAGTTTGTGCTCAGTGCACTCTATCACTGGGCATTGTTAAAAAGAGCCCAGCTCCATCCACTTGACTTCCACCCTTTCGATATTTGTAGGCACTGATAAGATCCCCTCTCAGTCTTCTCCAGACTGAAAACTTCCCAGGTTTCTCAGCCTTTCCTCATAGGCGATGCTCCAGGCCCCAGACATCTTTGTGATCCTCCACTGGACTCCCTCTAGAAGTTCCTCATCTTTCTTGAACTGCGGAACCCTGAACTGGTCTCAGTACTCCAGATGTGGCCTCACCTGGACTAGAGGGAGAGGACTACTTCCATCAACCTGCTGGCCATGCTCTTTTTTACGTGCCTCAGGATGCCATTGGCCTTCTTGGCCACAAGGGCACACTGCTGGCTCATGGTCAACCTGTGGTCAGCTGTTGGTCAACCAAGACACCCAGCCCCATCTCTGCAGAGCTGCTCTCCAGCAGGTCAGCCCTTAACCTGTACTGGTGCATGTTGTTATTTCTCCCCAGCTGTAGGACTTTGAGTTTGGCATTGTTGAACCTCGTGCAGGGCAGTGTCCGTGGTGAAGTCTTGGCTGCTTTGCTGTGATGTGCCTTGGAAGGAGTGCTCTGTGTTTTCTGCAATGCTTTTGGAACAGATGCCAGGACTTGTGCGCTCTCTGCAGTTGTGGGATGGCTGGATGTGCTCCTCAACCATGGGCTTGCTCTGGCACCGCTGTCGCGCATTTCCATCCTGTGCTGCTTGAGAGCTCACTGAGACTGAAGGATTGCTGATGCGGGGCCTGGGTGTTCCTAGAGAGATATTGATTGTCCTGGACAGCTTGTGTTTTCTTCTTTTGTTCCAAGTCCTCGTCATGCGTTGGGCTCATTAGGGCAGACGGCAAAGCTGGGCAGGCGGTGTGGATGGAGTTGGATGGGGCTGGCCAGCTGCCACCCCATCCCGCCTCAGTAAGGCTGAGGCAGCGTGCCTGCTAATTCCATTAATGGTAGCCCCGTGCCTGGGAGATAGATGTAATTCTACCATAAAGCCTGTGCTCAGCCTTGAACTGAGAGGATTTGCTGGTTCTCCCCGGTGTGCTGCTGTCAGCGTACCCCTGACTTACCCACAGCTGGTATTTAAAAGTGTAGATGTCAGCGTAAAGATTGGGTAGTGGAAAAAACCACTATGAAACGTGTGTGAAGAAATGCTTGGCTCTGGAGCCGTGCTGCCTCTTGGAGCCTAGCAGTCTGCTTGTTGTGGATTGTACCACAAATGGAGGCTTCCTGCTTTAACTCGTGGCGTGCAGGATGACATAGGGCACAGCCAACAGCTGGGAGATGGCTCGAAAGGGACGTGTCCCCAGTGAGCTCTGTGTGTCACCAGGGCAGGGCAGACAGCACGGAAGCGTTACTGTGTGTGTGTCAGGTCGGGGTGAAAGCTTGTGAGTGCATTGGAGCCACAGCAGGAGTTTTGGCACATTTAGCACATCCTCTGCATGTTTTTTGGTGGTGTGGCCCACACTTGATTTCGGAGGTGACTCTCCTGGCTGGTTCTTTTCTCAGTTTGCTACTTTTTTTTGTTTGCAGACCGCATCTTCCTGTCTGCAGTCATATAATATACTCTAGTGGCAGGGTATTATCCGCGTTGGAAAGGAATGGTTAATTGGGATATTTTTAGCTCTCCCCGTGGCTTGGATCCTGGAAATCAGGCACGAGAGCCAGCGCTGTCTGACCATTCAGCTTTACACAGTGTGAAGATAGAACGCAGCAGGACTTCATCAAGCCTCAGCTCTGGTTCTTAAATCTCCTGCCCCACAGCAGCCGCGTTCCTTGGGACTCAGCACGTGGGCTAGGGGCATGCTTAGAATCATAGCATCATTAAGGTTGGGACCAAGAGCTACAATCATCTACTCCAACTGCACTTTATGTGCTTTTTGCTCATGTTTTAATATAGTTGTGTGACTTTCTTTTCCCAAAGTGAAATTTTTCAGCATGTCCTTCCCTGTTTTAATCGCTACTAATCTCAGCAGCAAATCTGTGCCAGCAGTGAGTTGCCAATGATTTCAGTACAGAGCAGGCAGGAGGGCAGTTGGTAAGAGAAGGAGCAGTGTGTTTAGGGATTTCAGGCAGAAATTCAGTTTCTTGAAAACCTGTGGTTGTAGTCTCTGGGTTGAGTTGTTCCTACCGTCTTGCTTCTTCCTTTCCCCGTCAGTTTCATGAGTCAAAAGCAGTGGTGAGAGCATCACTGCCAGAACAGAGGTGACTTACCAGGGAGGATGTAATGTGGGTGGTAAAGTTAGAAGTAGGTCACAAGCTCTGCGTGTGCTTACTGGTGCCGATTGCAGTGCTAACCAGGTACAGTTGCCAAAATTGTTTCAAAGCATTGGTATTTTCTTGGCTTGCTGACTTGCCTCATGAGTTTCACAGGGAAACCTGCAGCTCAGTGTTGATTTGCTTGGTGGCTCTCACGTCTCTGGTCCTCGGTTAAATCACCTCTCAACTGCTTGTGCCAAGGCAACAACAGCTGGGGTGGCCCTGTGCTGGCACTGTGCTTTACCGAAGTATTTTTGAGCCACATCTGCATCCCCATCGCATTGCCACATCACTGCCTGAGTGGCTGTGCCAGCGCTGAGCTGTTGCTGTCCCAACCCATCGCACAGCTCCCTGAGAGAAGGGCTGGTGCTGGCACCATTGGCCTCCCAGAGACTCCCAGCCCATTCTCCTGTTTGCTCTCCACATCTGGAGGTTGAGCTAATGGAGCCTGGTGGCCTCACCCTTTGGCTGCCTTAAGCTGAAGGTGTCAGTCCCACAGCAGGCTCAATGGGTGCTGTCTCTGCCTAGCTTCCTTGAACTGAGTTCCTTTTGTGCTCAAACTGCTGTAGCACTGCAAACCGACCTGGTGGATGGGCTGAAACTAGAGACTGCTAGAATTTTAGCACTGGCTGGGCTCTACTATGATGTGTGTTGAAAAACTACAAGCAACTGGATATTCATGTCGCGACATCAGGGAGCCAGCTCCTCTGGGTCCTCCCTTATTTCTGAGCCTGGAGACCTTCTGGCTGCATTTGCTCAGCCCTGAGGAGCTCAAGAGGTGACCTGGCAGCTCCGTGCTGACGCCTTCGTATGTGAAAGGACCCAGTGGAGGCTGCTTGGGGTGAGATCGAGTGGGGGGGTTGGAAAGTGGGAGGATGTCAAGTGAGGCTTTTGGAAAACTGTGGAAGACTTGACTATTGGAGTTGTTTGACTTGAGGCTGTGCTTTCAGCTTAGTGGCAACAAAAACTTCTCCAGTATAGGCAGGCAAGAACCATCCAAACTGGGGAGCTTTGTGATAAAACCCCTGCAGCTGCTGAAAGGGAGGGATCGTCCTGCTGCTTATCAGGCTCCAGCCCTGCTCCTTCGTGGCCAGCTCTGAGGTGTGTCAGACCCGCCAGTGAGCCCATTTAATTGAGAGGGGCAAAGGGGAGCTGTTTGAGATTAAGTGTCCTGCCCAGCATGAGGGCTGTGGCTTCGGCAGGTTGCAGCTGACTTGAAAATGCCTGCTGATGTCTGCTGTGTTAAAACTGCCCTGAATTAATCAGTCAGGTTTGTCTGGTTGTTTTGTTTTCTTGTAACTGATATAAGATGAATTTCTGCTGAGGCAAAAGCTCAAGCTTTGCAATAAAATTTATGGCTTTGTTAAAGATGCTTCGGGATGTTTCTGGGGAGTGCGTGTGCTCTACATGGTAACAGTTATCAGAACTGAGAACAGGGTGGTTGGAGATGCTTGGCTGGTTAATTGATTTGAATGCCATGGAAACTCAAAGCCTTGTGCTGTTTTCGGGGAAGAAAACCCCAAACGTATAAAGTAGAGAAGCAGCACTGGGTATTTCTGTGAAGGATGAGACTGGAGCGTAAGGGTTTTAACTGTGCTTTTCTGTCCATGCTGGGTGCCAGCAGAACTGGTGGTTTTGGGGTGAGGGTGCAGACGAGATTGCTCCCGGCTCAGAAGCAAGACTTGCCTGGAGGCCTATGTCAGGAACTGTGTGACTAATGCTGCATAATCCTTAATAAAATTAAAAAAAAAATAAAAGGGAGGGAGAGATGAGCTCTGCTTCGTTTGTCTCTGAGAACCAGGGGCAGGAGAGCTAGGTAGAGCTGTTGCTCAGACGGATGGTTGTAGGTAGATGATACTTCTGGGTACGCTGTCATTTCTAAGCCTACAGATGTATAAGCTCCCTCCACGTAGCATGGCTTCATGGCTTTTACTTCTTCCAGTTCTGCTCTTGCTGTCCTTGCAGCCCTCGATCTCTGCGCCTCCACCCACCCAGCTGGAGGAAGAGTGGGCTGTGGGGCATTGGAGGCAAGAGCCTGGCACTTGGGGCTGTGACAGCCCTGAAAACATCTGGATGTTTTTGAACTTTGATAACTGCAAAGACCTGTATGTATTTATTGTCAGCATGCTGCTGTCTGCTTTCCTTAAGAGCTTTTGCTAGATCACTGGCATATGTCTGGTGTCTGGCCTTGCTCTTTTGCTGAGAACCTTTTGAGAACACCCTTCAGCTATGGCAAATGCACAGCAAAAGAAAACACCCACCCATATGTCCTGCTGTTCTTCGTTAAGCCACAGGATTTACACAGCTGCAGTGTGTGTGACTGTTAGGACACATCAGCCCTATCTACAGACATCACCAGGCTGTTTCCAGTGGGTTTGCAGAAAAGTGAGTGGCTGGGGCATGTTCAGCAGAGAATGGAGCTGTTAAAGTGGTTTTGAGTGACTTACCCTGTGCAGAGATGCACGTCAAGAGGGGTTACTTCTTCCCAGAGCTGTGCCATAGCTTGAGAGCCTCACCTACATTTCCAGTTGTACCACTGTGCCATCTTTCCGTGCTTCCTATCAGCTTAGCTGATGGCAAATTGCTCCTGCCAGGAATCGGTATCCTTTTCCTTCATTTTCTTCTTTCTGGAATGATTTCTGGTTGGCAGCAACCGTGGTTCATTTGATTCACAAGCGTGAAGTAGATGACTGAGAGAAGAAGGAGGGAAAAGGCTGGGCTGTGTGTTTTGGAACAGTGAAATTGTGTTATTTGCACCCCAAAGGTGTGTGGGGGAACCTGAGTGCTGGGCCCTCCTGTCTCCACCATGAACAGTTGCTGTGTATGAAGGAAGGTCTGCTTTTTCAGTTTCATGGGAGTGGTGAGGAAAAAAGCATGCTTTAGGGTACCTTGATAAATTCTGTGAGGTTTTGGAAGATGGAAAAGGCTGTTCTGGAAGAGTTGGAGGTCCTGTGGGATGGGATAGCATCAGTGGGAGTGAGCACCGCCTACTGAGTGCAGCCATATCTTGCAGGGAGGCTGGGTGCTGATTTCACTGTGGACTTCTTTGAGCTGCTTCTACCTCAATTTCTCTCCTTGCAAAGGAGGGGTAAGGACTGCAATGTGTGTTAACGTTTCTGAGAGGCTTTGAAGTTGGTAGATTCCTTTGAGGTGCGAGACAGCAGAGTAACAGCTGAAAATGTTCAGCTTCCCAATTAACTCAGGGGAGTTCTCCCCCCAGAAAGACGTTAAGCTCAGTTCTTAAATAAAACATTTCTGTCAAATGTATCAAGCAGAGTATTTCTCTGCTTAAATACACTGCAGAGCCCCTCTCTGGGAGGGAACAGGACAAATTCTGCCATCCTGTTCTCTGGCCATAGGCCTAGGGGTAGGTTTATTTTCATGCTTGCCTTGTTATAAACATTTATCTGACCCGTCTCAGGCTGAAGAGCTGTCATGTTAGGTGCTCACTGCTAGTACATTGCTGCCCTGATGATAACTTTTCAAGTTCCGAGGGCTGTGGAGCCTGAATACTTTTGATATCTCTCTTGGTGTGCTTCCATACCCTAGGAGTTAGTCATACGTGCTTGTATTGGAGGCGATTGCACATCATTCCTGTTAAAAGCCACATAGAAACTAAGTCTTGCTGTAATCTGTGGTAAGTCCAGAGCTGTTTGCTTGAGCTTAAAGATTCTGGTGTTGCAAGATCATCACCGGCAGTCCGTAGGAGAGGAGAAGAAAATTACCATGAGCCTCTTAAACAAAGCTTCTTGATTTCTCAGTGCTGACAGGAAACACCCCATACCCCCATTTAGTCTTAAAAGTGAGGCCTCTTTAATAGTGAGTGCTCTTTACAGGGAAATTAGCAAAGCTGTGTGGTCAGTCCTGGGGATTGGCAGACCAGTTGGAGCCACTGGGTCCTCTCACTGCCTCCTTGCCTGCTTTTTTAGCCAGAGCTGCCTTCATCTAGGTTGGAAAAGGTGTACCAGGATCGCCAACGCCTATCAGGTGGCAGAGACCAGCTGCTGCCCACCCGTTGTGCAAAGCCATGCTGTTTCTCTGCCTTATTGCTTTGCTTGCAATTCCTTCATTCCTTATTCTCTCCCTTTGTAGGTCACTCAGCATTGCTTGGTGGTCCTCTACGCCTGTGCTTTGTAATTTGACTGCCTTGCAGTATGGATGCAGCACATGGTTGAGTCCTTGGCACCATGCAGTGTTGTTAGTGTTTCTGCCTGCTGTGGGACAAAATGCTTTGTCTGAGAGTTGGGCTTGCTTTGGGATGGCAGGCCATGTCACCTGCATGTGGGTTTTATTAAATCCAGCAGGCAGCAGCACTTAGTGAAGCTGCAACCATCTCTGTTTGTCTTGTTCAACAGTACCGGTAGGAGACAGGTTTGAACTTTGCCAGTAATGTTCCTGTAATGTTATCCAATAGTAGCAATTGCATCCGGAAAGTTGTTAGAGGAGCAGGATGGAGAAAGAGGAAAGGAGAAATGGTTGCCTCCACAGGAGTGCTGGATGCTTTCCTTAGCAGCAGGCTGAGCTCTGGTGCAGGAACGAATTGGTGCCGACACAGATAAAGCCCTATGAAGCTAATGCAGCTCCTTTCAGATGTAAGCCATGTGAAGCCAAGGCAGGAATTTCCTTGCTGGGGGAAAACTGCATTTCTGTATTGTATAAATAAGCTGTCGCTGAAGATTATTGGCCAGATTGGGTTTGTGTTGTATTATTTCTGTCTTTGTAGAGATTTTATGTTCCACTGCAGAACGGTGTTCACTTAGTGACTTCAAAAGAAACACAACAAAGACCCTCCTGGAGGTATATAACGTGAATAAATAACTTATGTTCTTATTAGAGGGATAATGTAAAGCGACAGGGAGAGCATTATAAACAGTGATGGAAAATTTGTGCTTGAGGCTTGAGTTCAACATCTGTGTCTTGTGGTCTTCAGCATTGTTTTCATGCTTATAAATGCCTTCAGTCCTTCTGTAATGGGAAAGGAGAGAAAGGGGGGGTTGAATGGATTACGTTTTTTCTTGATTTAAAAAAATAATATTGTGGTTGACATCCGTGAGTCACTCACAGAGACAAGGGAAAACAAGTCAGTCTCTTCTTCTCAGTCCAAGGTAAACTGATGAGCTGCACAAGTAGGTTTTTTTGCAGTTGTAGTGAGGTCCTTCAGTTGGCAGGAAATACGTGAGATGTCCTTGAGCTGATCCGGTTGCTAGAGCCTCAGTACATCCCCCTTGCTGCTTTGGTGCTCTGACCGAAGAGCTGCTCACAGTTCTTGTCCCACCCTCGCTTTCCCTGTGTGGCTTTGCTGCTCCTGTTTTCTTACTTTCCCCACCTTCTAATCTGCTCTCAGGTAAAAGGTGCTTCGGGATGGTTGTTCAGCCACCACACTCATTGCTGTCCCCAGACAATCACCTCAGAACAGGAAAGAGTAAAACAAAAAATGTTTCTCTGTTACTCTACATGGTGACCTCTGCTGCAGCCTTCTGGCCAGACAAATGTCTCTTTGTGGCTGCTTAGAAACATTTCCTGTAAAGCATCTATTTTTCTAAAGTCTCTTCTTTGGCGTGCAGCGGGGACTTTGAATACATACAGCTGGGTGTTTCCACAGCCAGTGGAGTGGATTTCTGTCACTGCTTTTGCTCAGTGCTGCTAGATGTCTTGTGTGACTCAGGTACAAAGGCTGTGTAAGACAACTGGTAGTTGTCAAACCATTTGTATCATGAAACCATCGTGTTGAAAAATAAGAGTAAAGCAGAAGCAGTGTGGCTCTGATATTAGATGGAATTCATCTGCTTTACAAAACAGAAGGAATTGCAGAAGTGCTGTACTGCAGATCTTCAACAGGATCTCAGAAAGGAGCAGGGAGAGTTTAGCAGTAGCCACTCTTTCAACGTATCAGTCTTGTTGGCTCCCCTACTTAGACCTTAACTTCAGTGCACTGCCTGCTGAGGAAGCTTTGCTGGGCAGGCAGTCTTGCCTTGGGACAGATAGTCTCGCCTTTTACTTCATCTTCCTTCTGTGGTTCTGGTTAAGTCCTTTAAGCTCCTTGTGTCCGGTACCTCAGCTGTGGTCAAGAACTAGGCTGGAATATGTTCAATGCAGAGATCCAGCATCCATCACTTTCTCCTGAGCTTGACTTTGTTTCCTTTTCACCAGTCATGTCTTATTATTGTCACTAATTAACACTCTCTGACATTCACAGCTCCCACATGCCAGTGAGGATCGTGCTCTGGCTCACTGTCGGTGTCCTTGGAGAAGTCAATGCTCTGAACAGGTACATTTGCAGTGCTCACCACTCTTCCTGTATGTGACTGTGGGTGCAACTCTTGCAGGATTGGTATTTGGTGTCAGAAGCATGAAGGTGTGCTGAGGATGTGCACTCTTCCGGCAGAGGGGTCTGGCCCTGTGCAGGACCACCTGCATTGACTTTTGTTCTTTTTTTCTTTTTAATCCTTTCATGCTTTTATGAATTTCTCCCAAATCCAGCCTGTTTGCTGTTACTGCTTTAGGAGCTTTGCTGACAACCTTGTTAGAAAACATGCCACTGCCACTGAGTGGACAGCCTTTCATCTTGATATCCCAACATGAGCAAATCTGCTCCTGTTTTCTTAACATGTCTGTACTTACAGCCAGCACAGCCTGTAGCAGCTTATTCCTTCCTGGATAATTATTAATCTGCTTGGCCACTGATTGCTGTCAGAAGCAGTGGAGTTGTGCCCAGTGCTACCCAGTGCATCTTCTTTGAGCTATTATGTTTTTATTGCTTCAATTGAAGAATCTCATATGCAGTCTCTGAAACTGTTTGGCAGTGTGAGTTGCTTGAGTTGGTTTTAATTGCCGAGATGCTGTCAGTAATCACCAGCTGTATGTGAGCAGCAGGTCTGCTTACACCTTGATTTCAATTACTGCGTTGCCATGAGGGCTGTTTCATGGGCTGCTTTTCAGTAACTGTAATTGGGTCCCAGCTAGCCAGAAGCATGTGTGCAGCTGTGGGGACCCAGGTGGAATATATTACTGTTTGTGGTCATTCAGGGAGGTCTGAGGAGAGGTAAATTGGCCATGGGAGGACATGATCCTTAACTCTATGCGTGAAGCTTTCTTGCTCCCTTAAAAAATAAGTGGATTAATTATGGGAGCCAATCTTTCTTGAAAACCTGGTTCATCCAGGCTTGTCTGGGTGGTGCAGCAATGCACTGGAGGAGTAGGAGTTAGGGTGGAGCTGCTTCCAGCTCATTCCTGGTATTTACTGGGACTACTTGCACCCTGCAATAAGACATGCTCTCTGCTTCTGAGCTGGTGACAAGGGGCAGTTGTGCACTTCCTGTGCTAGCCTTCTAGGTTTACTTTCCATTTCTTAAGGTTATAGCTTAGAGGATCTCTATTTAAAGGCAGAAACCTAAAGAAATGGCAACAGCAAAGGAAAGCATGGCCTCTGTTTGCTAGCAGGCTGCCTGAGGTGCATCTATAGGAAGCAATGCTGAATCTGTGCCCCAGACTGCTAGTGACAAAAAGCAAAATTCATTTTCTTCCACACCTGAAATATCAAAGTGGATTTCCTGTAATGGGATTTTGCCTCCCGTAGTGCCCATGTAGGGAACAGTTTGCTGTCCTTGTCCTTCAGCAGCTTGGTTCTCGGAGGCATGTGCTGCCTGGGGCACTTCTCATCCTCGCATCCTTTTCTGAGGGTAGATGGAGGCACGTGGGCTAGTCTGGCTTCTTGTTGGGCCAGACAGCAATGGTGCATGGGACAAGACAGAATAACCTTCCAGCTGTGTAGAAGTGATGACTTAAACTAGGAAGTAACAATAAACAAATCTAACTTTGGGATGAGGAAGAAAGTGTGCCCAGGATTCAAAAGGGCCTGAAATGCTGAGAAAACAGATGGAAACTTGATTTACCAAAGTGCGTTCAACCCTACCTCTCCCCTCTTCCTTTTTTTTTTCCCTTTTTTTTTTTCTTTTTTCTTTTCTTTTGCAGGATGTCGCAGGTTATTGTAATTGCAGATGCTATCTGCTGAGCTTGATGAGATTCTGATGCAAATCTGGAGACTGACTGTTCTTTTGTTAGGGCTGTTGCATGCATTATCCAGTATTTACTGCATAGGAGTCTGTTTACTGCCATTTGGTTTGTTTTCAGACATGGCTTTCCCCATCTAATCAGCAAAGGTTCAGCAATTGCAGTGTGATTTGCAGAAGAAGCAATTCCACGGAATACACGGGGGAAGGGTGGGGAGGAGAGAGGAAATGTCGTATTAGTGAGTGATAAAACTGAATGCTGATATGAAAAAAATAGCTTGAGATGCTGTTTTTAGAGCATAAGGATGGTTAATCTCAGTTGAGATTGCTGAGATGTGCAGTTGAGTTGCTGAGCAGGCAGTGGATGGGTATAGGGGCTGGCAAGCTCACATGCCAGGCAAGTTTGGTGGCTGGGGTTTGGTTACGTACGTAGTTGTAGGCTTTTCTCTAACTGTCTGCCACAGAAGTGAAGTGACGGTGAATGGATGGGCTTTTGCTTTCCTGGAACATTGTAGATGTGATGTCTGCCCACAGGAAGGTGTCTTCTGTCAGCTCAGAAGAAGCTAGTTGATAAACAGCATCGGTCACCAGAGACAAAGCAGGGTGTGCTTGTGGTAGGAGCCACTGCAGGCACACTGAGAGTCAAACTTTGTCCTAATACGGATGGGCTTCATCACTACTGTGTTTCAGTACCTCTGTCAGGCACTGGAGTGAATAGAGTCCTGTGGGGGAGTTTCCTGAGGCAGTGCTGCAGCTGTCCCTTTCCCTCCTGCCCAGCTGCTGCTCCAGGACAAATGTCTTCGTGTATCTCATTGCTTTCACCAACTGCCCGTAACCATTCCAGGCTTGTCACATGAAAAACTGCCTTTCAGAGATGCAGTCGCCTTTTATTCTTCCATCTTCCCTGACGTTTGTACCACTCCTTTTGCAGAGGCTTTGTCATTAGTTACAGCTGTAATGCTGCGAACACGGGACTGCTGCGGGTGACACAGGAGGTGGATGGCTATGTTCAAAGCCTTTGATACTTCCTCCTCTGACAAATAAGCCTTGGCTTCACGTGTGTGCCTACAAATGATTTGTTTTTGGCTGCTTCTACTGAAGTAGTTGCCCTGCAGGTTAACCCCTGTGGTTTGCTTTGCCCTTTTTTGTTTTCCATAGCCCCTTGCAGACAATTGCACAGCAGGCTTGCTGAAGTTCCATTAGGGAAACAGAGAGAAATGGCTGAGTTTCAATTTGCTTCTGCATGTTTAGAAAGCAGAAGAAAGAGGGGAAATAGCACTGGAATGTATTTGGTCGGAGTTGGATATATTTTGCTGCTTCTCTGCTCTCCTGAGCAGTGTGGCCTGCAGGTAACAGAGCTGTGTCTTTATGGGGGAATTAGGGATGAAACTTCTTAGTGGTGTTTCAGTCACTGGGAGAAAGGCACCATGAGAACTGAAGTAGGAGCATCCACTAACTGCCTAGAGCAGTAATCCTTCCTGGGGGCATAAATCTAATCTAACCTGATATAACAATTTATGCAGAGAGAGAACGTTCTTCCATTCTTCCATTTCCTGCTGAGTTTTCTGAGAACGTTCGGAAAAATTCAGTGCCAAAATGACCCTTTTCTCTCTGGGAGGGCTTATGTTTTCCTAAGACATGTTATCACCTTCCTGTTGAAAGCCATCTGTATCAGTTGGCAAATTAGGATTGTGTTAGTTACTCAGTTCTCTCTGGTTCCCTGCGGACTTGCTCACTGCAAACCTATTTTCAAGTTGTCCATTGGCATGAGATGCAGGATGTGTTGCCTGATGAAGAAGGATGCGTGTGTGTCCATTTGGGCCCTGGTGCTGCTGCAGTGCTCGGCCCCATGCCCCCAATGCATGGAAACAGCCTCTCGTGGACACGGTGGCTGTGCCTGTAGTTTCCTGTTCTGTTTAGTTCCTGTGCTTAACCGAAAAGCCAAATGAAGGAAAGAAATGGTCCTGGGGATAGTTTTCTCTGAGGTCTGGAAAAGCTGCTGCAATTAACAACGATCTAATATAGCAGTGGATTCTGTGAACTTCAGTGACCTTTGGATATATAGATTTCATAAATGTGAAGCTTTCCCTCAGGGAAAGTTGATGTTAGTTTTTCCTCTCGTACTGCTAATTACTTTGGGGGAACTCCTGTCTTACTGGTGCTTTCACTGAAAAGCATTTCTTTTTCTTTCTGTCTCCTGCCCTCAGAAGGCTGGGAAAACCTTCTACATTAGGAAAGTAAGTCTCCACTTTAAATGGCCTTAGGCACGTGAATATTCAGCTCAATTTTCTTTTACCATCGGCTTGTTATAAAATGAACAAGAATCTCAGGGCATCCCTGGGTCAGCTCTCCTTTTGAGCCTTAGGAGAAAGCTCAGAATGTTTCATTCCAGTTGCTGAGTGCTTGGAGGAGATGTCCACCTCCTGCTTTGAGTACTCTGTTAGGAAAATATTTCTCCTATCAGTGAATTTTTGCTGATGCTGTTGCTCCATGCTTGAAGTATGTGGGCATATATTGTAATCTGCTGGATAAGATAAGGTGAAGACAGCCGTACCAGGTTGGGCCAGGGATACATCTGAAGTGATTCCATCTGAAGTAATACGCTGTCTCCAGAGACGGTAGTGGAGCTGCTCTAGAAGGAGCTGGATAGAGACTGAACAGCCTAATTATGCTGTCAGGAAATGTGTCAGAGCCCACCTGAATGGGAAGAGCAAAAAAAAAAAAAAAAAAACCAACCCTGTATCTTCTAAATCTCTGGCCGCCCTCATCCTTGTCTCTGCTGGGTTAAATGGTCCTTTCCCTGTCAACTGTGGGGGAGTTTCCTGATCCTGCTGGGGGTGTGGAGCTGTAAGCACTGCAGGATGGTGATCAATTTATTGTAGCCTGAATTCCTCTTATTTTTTTGTAAATTTTATGGGTTTTGAGGAGCTCCGTTTGTATGGTAATGTATAGTCAGGCAGGCAAGGAGCAGCCATGTATGTGGGCAGACTTGGAGCCGGAGGTGTGCGTGCGTGCTTGCAGCAGTGGGAAGGCTGTATCTGGGTTACTGTGCAGTGAAGGACATAGCTGGCTTTCACAAGGCTCAGATCACAGCTTTTACAAACTCTGTTTAGAGCAGTTGTGACATGCGGGTCTGTTCCGTGGGTGCATAGCAGTCTGTGGTTAGCCAGCCCTCCGTAACCATGACAGCACAAATTTAAGTGTGTTTGAATTTGCTTTCACATGCAAAAGATCTCATGTAGCCCTCTCTGAAAGCAGTTGTTTGGTGGCTGTCTAAATTGCTACATCCCGTGGGGTGACTCAGGTTTGTCTGCTCTGCTATAGGATTACAACATGCCCTGCACACGTTACTCCCGTGGTAAGACCTGGGCTGTGAGGAAGGCAGCCCGTTTGTATTTGCAGCAAGGTGACCTGGAGTGAAAAGCACAGCAGGCACTTGACCCACGAGCTAGCCACGTCTGTTCTGCACATCTGCTTTCCAAACAGAGCACTCTTTCCAGCAGCTTTTGCTGGAAGAAAAGGCACGTCTGGGAGGGCTGCTGGTGGCAGGCAGGGAGAATAAAGCCTTCGTCCTGGTATTTGCATGAAGCAAGCTCTCCATTCAGATCCCACTGAGTCTCTTTATTAAGTTTCTCTTTCCTTGGCTGGCTCTCTGGAAAACCCTCTTCACTCCGAGTTTGGTTTGGAAAGAGAAAAGCCCACGCAGATGGCTGCTCTTCAGTTGTCATTCGGGTTGGGTTTTTATGTTCCTTTTTGCATTACCCTCAGGTGCAAACCAGGCTTACTGCCAAAAACCATGTCCTAGAATTAGAGAGAAGCCAAACACTAAGGATATTCTGCTGCGTTTGTTTGTTTGTTTTTCTATCTAAGCTAGAAATGCAACAGGCTGTCGAGTATTTTATCAATTCATAAGGATTTCTGTTGCCTTTTCCCTCTTTGGCTGAGTCTCTATGTAGTGAAGTTGTTTGTTTTTCTCAGGTAAAAAGATACAGCTTTCATTTAAGATGAAGACTCATTCTGGCTGTGTTTTGCTCCTTGCCTGATAATGTCTGAGTGGTGCCACTTGTTCGAGATGAATGCTAGCGCTCAGCTTCAGAGTTTTGCTGCTCTCATCTGATAAGGTTTTTCTTTATCATAAATAGCTCTCAAAGGAATTGCTGAATTGTTAAAGAATAGGAATTATTTTGAGGTCTGTGGGGTACAGAATGGCTCTTATTGCAGCTGAAGGCAAAGGGAGGGGAGTGGTAACGTTGCTTGGGCTTGGTGTGCTGGTGATTTATGAAACCAAAGCCACTTGCTTGGATCGCTCAGTGGGATCTGAGATGGTATGGATGGCACAGTCCCCAGGAACTTGTTTTCTGTTTGTGACTGAGCTTTGGTCTTGCATTTTCTTGGCTTTTCAGTTATGGAGGAGAGCTGGAATTAAGTCACGACTGTGGTTGGACTTCACTGTGATTTAAGGGAAGCCTCTGCTATCTGTCTTCTGCCATGGGAATTTTTTAATGAGATATCTGTGGAGGAAGCAGACAATCCAGTAGATACAAAAATTCTGTAAGTAATGGGAGGATGAGAAGTTTGTCCACTCTTCTCCTCAGCCCTGCATGTATCCCACACGCCTGGCTTCTTGTCTTCCCGCACAGAAAGGGACACCTGGGGATGGGGATGCTGTGAATACAGCCTCATGCAGGTATGTGAAAACAGGAGATGACTATGACAGCAAGCTCCTGGCAGGCTGGCAGTGTTGAGTAACGGGATGCTGGGAGCCCTACGCCCTGCCCTTGCACAAGCAGCAGCGTGCTGAGGCAGTACCAGCTTGCTCCTCTTTGTTTTTCTCGCCCAGCTGTTGCAAAAGCAGCTGTGGCCTTGTGAGAAGGGGTTTGCCAGCTGAACTCGGGGCGTTGCACGTGCGTTTGCCGTATCGCCTTGGACTCTCCTCCCTGCCCTGACAATCAGCCATTCACTGCTTGCTGTCTCTCCAGCACGGTGCTAAGCAGAGACAGCCTCGAGGGACAGGGTGGCTTGTCCTGCACAGGGCTGGAAGCATTGTAGGGAGCAGGCAGTGCCCAGAGCTGCCAAGCCCCCTTGTCGGGTACCAGGAGGCTCCAAAACCTACAGGCGGGTGGAAATGGGCAAACGCCGGGCAGCCAGAATAGACAGCTCTAGTACAGCAATTGTCTTTTTCAGCCTTTAGTCCTATCATGCAACTGCTGCAGTGCTTTTGTGTTGCTTCTAAGCACTGGTCATCCCAGATTTCTGAAAGTGTGTTTTCATTTTGCTTTCTTTCCTGAGGGTTTTGGGCAGTGCTTCCCAAAGCTATTGTGGGCATTTCCCCTCCCCTCCCAACAGCAGCTTTCATTTTTGTCTGAATATCTCAGCATTGTTCACATTGTCTTCTAAATAAATGAGCTTTTTTCCTTTTTTTCTTCTTTTATTTCAACCACAGAACTCCTGAATGTGTCTGTAGTCCTCAGAGTCACTTTGCAGATTCTTGGGAGCAATATTTCCTCTTACAGAATGTTTTGTATTTGAAGTACCAGGCAGAAGAATTGTTTTTTGTAGTGCTTGCAATTTGAGTTTCTGAAAGCATGGTTCTTGTGGCTTTTTTGTGTTGTTTTTTTGTTTGTTTGTTTGTTTTTAGAGTTTTCCTTAAGATCATGCTAAATTCATCTTTAAGCAGGACTGCATAAGCTAGACGGAATTGGCTTTTGTTGAAACTTGAGGTTTCTGACTGTGTAGTGAACTCTGCTTCTCCAGGTTTCTGAATAGCATCCCATGTGTTAAATCTGTTCTCTTGCAGCCCAGCAACTATTTTTTCCCCCCAATTCTCTCCAGAAATAACAGGTTATTATTAGTATCTGTGTGTGTATGGATTTACCAGGCCTGACATTGCTTGGTGATGAGGATATTTATCCCTTTTTCTCTCTTTGTTCCCAGAAGATGGGCCCTGTGTTAGCATGATGTATATCTGCACATCTCTTGTGGTTTGTTTGGAGTGTCATCTTCTGGCTGTGCAAAGACTTGGGTTCGCTTCCCTAATTCCAAGTGAACAGCAACTGAAAAGTGAGCATTATTTGGTGGGGTTTTTTGGGGGGTGGGGCCATGTGTCCCCTACCCCACTTTGAGTTCTGAGTATTGGTGAAGGGCTTTGGGCTCAGTCAGCCTGGATAGGTTGTGTTTGTGGCATAGTTATGCTGTCTCCTGAGATGTGTCTGCTTGTGAGCGTTGATCTCATGGCTATAGCAAGTCACTTATACCTGCTCAGCTGCTGGATGAGTTCTGTGACTTTGCAGTGTTAGCAGCTTTGTGATCTGATATTCAGGAGATAGGTTTCCTGAGCATTAGCTTCTTAAAATCATTGAATTATCTAGGCTGGGAAAGATCAAGTCCAGCCATCAACCTGACTACCTCACTAAGCCATGTCACTGAGTGCTGTGTCCACTCATCTCTGGGTACCTCCAGGGATGAGGGCTCCCCCACTCCCTGATGTTGAGCTCTGCAGTCTGGTACTTTGCCTCTCTATCTGACCTGTGTTGGATGTGCTTTGGCAGATGATGTCCTTGTAGGCTCCTGTGTGCATGTGGAACATCTGGTGACATGGGTGCTCCTGGAGCTGGAGCTCCCTTTGTACAGGAATGTGCATTTACACTTCTGGTGGGAGACAGAAGCAGCTGCTGGTGCAGAAAAGCAGTGCTCACTGGAGTCACTGGCAGGATTGCTGGGGTTTTTGGGACTCACTAATTCACATTTGTTTGCAGCAGTGCTAAAGCTTAGGATTGTGCACATGAGCGTTTCTACACTGTTTTGCTGCAGGCAATGAAAGGCCAGTAATGTGGTTTTTCAATGAAGGAAGGGTTGGGTTGTTTTTTCTTTTTTCCTTCTTTTGTTTAGCTGATGTATTGCTGTGACATGACTCTCTTAGCACTGTTTCTCACCGAGACGTGAAATATTGAATCATTGTAGGTTTCCTCTCCCATTAAGATAGAGGGGGAAAAAAGCATTAAAAGAGTGTGTGGGGCAGGAGGAGGTTGGTGGGACACATGTAGGCCTCTTTTCAAGTCACTGTTCTCATCTATCCTTTGAATTAGCTTTTTTTCCAGAGCCGCACCAGAATTTTGCAATAAAATCCACATGTGAGAAACCAGTGGCGCGTCTTCTAGTCAAAACAGTGCAATATAACTACTTAAACAGTCATAGGGAAATGTTTTGATTAAGTAACTGAAGGCCATATGCATGTTGAATGAATTAGTTTCTTCCCTTTGTACTATAATGAAGACGCCATTACAGAAACCACATGAGAGGAGCAATCTCAGACTATCTTTTCCGAGTTCACGTGTTTAAAACTGCAAACTTGTGTGTTTTTAATAGCGATTAAAACTTTTCTGGGTTCTTTTGGGGATGCTCTTCCTTGGCTAGGCCTGGTGGAGGGGCAGCTGTAGTTTGCATGCTTAGAGCCCAGGAGGTTACATCTTCAGCCCTTCGGCCCTCTGAGAAGCTTGGTGATAGCAGTGGAGAGAGATTATTTTTCTTCAAAATTATACAGTGTTTGCTTATATAAAGCTGCAGTAGTACTCCAAGCATGGTAATGACTTTTATTTCTGTAGAAAAAGTGCCTTTTCTGTCTTTATTTAACTTTGCTTCTCTTTTAAGGTTGCTGTGTCTGTTTCTTTGTCTTCTTTCAGATACTAAACAAAAGTACTGATGTTGAGCCTTTAGAAGGCTTTATGAGGAGCTAAATGAGGGAATAATTTAATGAAAAACCTAACCATGTCACTGCAGCATCATTTAGGTGGTCATATTCATATTATATATGATTACTGTCAGCTCATCACCACCATGCCTGCTGAACCATGTAACTCAGCGCCCCATTTACCCCGTATCTTGAACCTCCAGGTACCTTTAGTAGTTATGTTTTTCTGAATGAAAATGCCATTTCTTCCTTTTTCTGCCACCAAAATTGGAGGTGCTCTTCAGACATCCAAGAAGAGATGAGTAGGAGTCATCTCAGTGATGCAGTGGTTTCTCTTTTTGGTTCTTCTACCTATTGCTATCCTATCCTCTACCCTAGTCAAGAAGCTCTCCTGGGTAAATGTTTACAGTTTGCATTGAGAGAGATCATTTCTAAAAGTAAATGTTGAGGTCAGGGTATGCTAGCATAGCTGGACTGGCTCCTAGACCTTCGAGTTGCTTTGATTTTGTCCTTCCATACTGGCATGCTGTAGAGTTGCATAGTGTTCCTATTGCTCTCCCTAGTAAGACTGCAGAAGAAGCAAAGATGAGGTGTAAGGAGACAGGTGATGTTACTAATTTGAAGTTAGATCCCTAATGCTTTCCTTATAGTTGTATGTGTGAAGATATGGCTTGTGTAACAGTATGGTAGGAATGGCATGCAAGATACACACTGTGAATTTTTACCTGAGTAAAATGGTGTCTGTAGGCATAACAAGTAATGGTGTTTGTAGGTTCCGTGTTATTAACAAATAATGAAGGACTATCCAAAGTATTGGAGTAAGCTTGGAACTCACAGTGCTTGCTTCAAGTTGCACTGATCTTCAGATTGGGCAGTCTTCTCCTTTATGTGGCAAATGGGACCCTACAGAAGATAGGTCAGTCCTTCTGATTGATTTCAGTTGCATTTTCCTTCAAAGTCTAGAATTATGATTTATGAAAATAACAATTACTTTCTTGATTTATTTGAGTGCTTGGTTCTGCCTCAGGTAACTACAAAGAATCTTCTAAAATGCAGCTGGCTGAACTGCCTCAGTCTTATGTGGCTTTGTCCAGAGCACATTAATTCTTTGGTTGTGTGCATTGCAAAGTAGACATTCGAAAAAATGCATGCCAAACCTGCCTCTTTTATCAGATGAATGCAAAAATGTTGCAAAGCACTCCTCTTGATCTGGCCTCAAAAATGAACGTTGAAATACGAAAAGAACAAATTCTAATCTGAAAGGCACTGCTGACAGGTAGGACCCCGAGCATGTGTGAGCGTGAGTTTGCCTTGAGGAATGGTGAGGCCAGACACCATCACATGCTGTGTGGTTGTGGCTGGGATATGCTCTCCTGGCAGTCAGGAACTGTGCCACTTCAGTGTGTGATAAGGCTGGTGTCTGCATTCTCTTTGGTTGCATAGCAGTGAGATAATGAGTGTTAGGTGCTTTGAGGTTTTGAGAGAATTTTTTATGATGAGGAGAGCCAAGGAGCTGCCAGCCTTCTTGCTTCAGGAAGCCAGTCCCCAGGCAGTAGAACAGATGTTGGAGGTCAGCAATGGGGTCTGGGTGACTCACAGGTGTGTGTTTTGCAAGCTCTGCACTTACAAATGCTCTGCTTGACTTGAGACAAAGTGCTGCGTCTTCCCCAGAGGCTGAGCTATTTGCCTATCCTGGAATTGAAGAGGAGAAAAACAGCCAGTATTAGCAGACGAAGAAGAGCAGTCTGCAGCTGTCCTAAACTAACAGGTTATGCTGCAGCCTGGAGCTGGGCTTTTTTTGTGAAAAGCAACTCAGAAGAAGTAAGCAGACAGGAATGCCCCCCCATACAAAACAGAAACCAAAACTAACGAAGGAAATGCTTGCTATTCAGATGAACCGATAGAGATCAGGGAGGAAAAAACAAGCCATCAGAGACCTCCAGAAGTTTGCTACTTTGGCCACAGACCTGCAGTTTTGAGATGGCAGGAGTTTCATAGTCTGCACAGCTGTCCAAGACGTGATGCAGATGTTCCTGCAGTGTAACCCTAGGCAAAAGCAGGCTTGGTAATGAGTGACAGAAGGTGCTAAGCTGAGGTATAGCAAGGCATGCTTTGACTTTTGCTAAACCTCTCCAGAGCAGCTTCACTTCTGTTCTCTTGGGCAATTTCAGTGCAAAAAGAAGTACAACAGGTAGGAAGGGAACTTGGTCCCAGTGTTTGCCTCCATTTCGGGCTTGCATGGTGCAGTGGAGCGCGGCTGCTCTGTGATAAAGCTCTGCACCAGCGAGCTCCCTGTTGTTCTACATCATGGTACAGTATGAGCCCAGGTTCTGGGATGCTTTCCTTTGAGCTCCATTCAGTTAATGCTGTGCTTGAAAGCCTGGCACAAGGCAGGATTCCACCTGTCCTATAGTCTTCATGGTTCCTAAAGGAAACTGATTAACTGGTATAGATATAAATGAGAAATCACCTTGGCTCCAGCAAGCACTGAGCTAGCTGCTTGTTGCTGTGGAGCAGCTTATCTATCTGTCTGGGCTCCTGTGACAACCAGCTTTTAGTGACAAGAATTAGATTAGTGTTTTTATTGGTATATTACATAGTCTGTATTCATGGGTTAAGGATGTTGATATAACAGGAGGAGGCCCATTGGTTCTTGTTTCCCTTGCTGCCAGAAGCTGGTACAAGGCAGGGGAAGACATGAGAAGTGCTCTTTTGCTGTATGTTGAAGAGGCAGGATGCTGTGTGTAAAGAGCAGGTACAGTATGCTGGCGGGGTGCACTGCCAGCACATAAAGTCTCATGAACAAAAGTGAGGACAGACTGCTTGTATTGATGCTGCTGTCAGCTCACATTTTCTCACAGCTCGGGGACCATGAATTAACGGGCCCCATTGACAGGATGTCCTGGTTTTAATGTTCTAAGTGAAGGGATTTGTCTGCCCTGAAGGATAACACATTTTTGTGTGTGCCTTTCCAACAGCACTTCACAGCAACAATATTCACAGCAATGCAGCCTGGCTCTTTTTGGCCCCTGCCTTCAGACAGAACTTCAGGGGGAATTGCATTATGGTTTTGTTGCGCTTTGAAGCGTTTGGGTATGTTAAGTATGAGGGCATGAAGAAAGGAGGTGGTTGGTTTTTCTGTTTGTTTTTTTTTTTTTTTTTTTTTTTTTTTTTTTGCATGTATACAGGGAGAGTTGCTGAGACAGGTGCTGCAGCTGCAAAGGGTTTTGCTCTGAGACTGTCCCTGTGAGCCCCAGAGGTTTGTGCCCTGCTATTTATCTTCCCATCTCCATGTGGCAAGAGGTGCCTGACCACGATTTTTTACTGTCTGCACTTGTCAGTTCAGCGGCTTTTATTTAACCAGCAATTGGTGAGAGCATCTATATTTTTGCCCTCGTAAAATTTTAGTAAGCTTATCATTGCAGTGTCTTTATTCATGGTTCCTTGTATTCGGAAGCACTGGAAAAACCTGATGTGGGAGTGCCTTGTGTGAGAGTGGCTGCTTGCAGTGCACACGGACACTTGAAGCAGACACCAGGAGTGGGAAGTGCAGGGTAAGTGCAGAGGAACAGGAAGGTTTGGTCAACCCATTTGAAAAGTAGCTACAGCAGTGAGCTGGTGCTTCCTCTTCTGCATGCACTCAACATCTGACATAGAGGCAGAAGGCAGACAACGTGTCTTGGTGAAGCAGCTAAGGTTTGGTGGACAAAGTGAATGATCTGCACGAAGTCCTGGTTATTATCTCTCTTCAAACAGAATGTATGAACTTCTTCACTACTTAAAGAGAGATTTTGTTCCTGCTCGTTTGTCTTGGATGGTTGGCTTCTGCAGGGACAAGGATTGTTTGATCTCTTTGCTCTGCTCTACATTACTGGTGTTGCATCTGCTTCTGATTTGATGGAGGTGCAGATATCCCATGTGTGATACACTAACCTACTTCTCAGACTTTACTGTGTTTGTCTTCTGACAGAGCACCTCTGAAGTGGAGCTGATCAACTTTCTTGTGTCATGAACAATTCTGCTGCTAGTGAGGAGAGTTTGTGTTGAAAGAAAAAAACACCAGCAACCACCCTGGAGCAGCCTGGCAGGCTCGCTGGTGCCAGGATTCGCTGTGGCCACTTGCTTGATCAAGTGGAGGAGCAGCTTGGAACCAGTGTCAAGATCCTGGTGTTTCAACTGCCAGAGAAGAAGTGTAGCTTAAAAAAAGCTTCCTTCAGTGGTATGACACAGTGGTGTCTTTGTATTCCCTGTGTGTGTGTGTGTGCTGGTTTTTACAGCCTTCTGGCATTGTCTACTCCATAGTGGTTTGGTAAGTGATTGTGGCAGTGCATGGTAACTCAAGTGGGGACGATGTGCCTGTGTCCATCTTGGGCAGCATTGGCCCAGAGACAACTGAAGTAGGAGGAGGATGTGTCACAGGCTGTAAGAGCTGCTGGCGATACTGTTCTATAGCCATTTGCATGTTACTTTTCAGATGGTTTCTATAATTTGATTTAAATAGCAGAATATGCCACAGCTCAATTTGTGTCACAAAGAAGGATTTCTTCCCTTTGTAACCCTTTATTACGCCGTCTGATTGTGTTTCGCTGAGTATTGAACAGACTTTCTTCATTCCTGACATACTTTGCATGAAACCAGTGACTCCTTCAGGTTGTTTCGTTTTGTGCCTCAGCACATACATGGCTTTTTTGTGATTCCTGGGGCTGAATATTTCCTGATGGTACACTGCCTGCCTTGACCTTTCTGCTTTGGAGTCTGCTTTTAGGCAAGTGCTTTGTGGTGCTTTGGAGATGGGTGGGACCGACCTTTTAATCAGGAAGGAAGTTGATTAATTGCAGGCTTGATTGAAAAAATGTCCTGCGTTTTCACAGAATCATAGAATTGTAGGGGTTGGAAGGGATCTGTAGAGATCATCTAGTCCCACCTCCTGCTAAAGCAGGTTCCCTGCAGCAGGTCACACAGGTAGGCATCCAGGCAAGTCTTGAATATCTCTGGAGAAGGAGACTCCACAACCTGTGTTGGCAGCCTATTCCTGTGCTCTGTCGCTCTCATACTGAAGTTCTTCCTTGTGTTAATGTAGCATTTTCTGTGTTCCAGTGCTTTATTGCATTGACTTTCTTCTGGAGGAGTTGTGGAACATATGCTAAAGAGAGAGAATTTGGAAATGTGCATGCTTGACCCCATACCTATTACTAAGCAGTTAGTTTTGTTGCACGTTGCACTCTACTGAAACATTAGGCAATTAATCTGCCTTTCAATTCTGTAGCTGTGTAGCCTTTACACTGTCTTTCCAGCTAAAAATGAAGTGAGAGTAGCGCTTGCTAACAGCGCGGTCTCTGTGGCTCATCTAGAAGAGGACAGAAGTTGGCTCTTCTTGGCACTTAATCAGTCAGTTAAAAGTACTGAAAGCTGCAGATGAACTAGCTTTGGTTTTCCAAATGCTGTGGTAATAAAATAACCAGCCGTTTCTTCAGATTGCCAGAGCTGACAACCACATGCATAAAAATCAACCCAAAACCCAACTCACAGGATCCAGTGCAAGAGTGCTACTTCCTGAAATCGCTTGATGGAAATAAGAATGCGTGCAAGTGTGCAAGTGAATTGACAGTACAGCCTTCCTGCAGGCTGTCAGATGGGGAAAGTAAGCCTGGAGAGTTGTCATGCTCTGCAGTAAACGCTGTGGTTTTTTGGCAGCTTAATTATTTACTGTGCAGTGGGGGATGGACAGTTCTGTCTTGACTGTGGGGTTTTTTCTGGTCTTTTCTCAGCAAAGATTTTCTTTGCATGTCTGCGTAATCCTACTTCTTGCATATTTGAGGCGTTACTTAGTTTTGACTTTGCAGGCAGAGGAGAGCTGTGCAAGTTACCATGGATGATGAGAGCTCCTGCTGAGGTGACTGGTCAAGGGAAATGGGTAGAAGCCTTGTATTTTCCCAGTGCTGAGCTATGTTACAGGGATTGGAGATGCATAGAGTAGAAACTGGATGACTGCTTTTGGTGAACCTTTTTATCTTGCTTTATCTTTCCAGTGTGATGTTTAAAGCCCTCTGCCTTCCTTGTCTTCTGGTGCTGGGCCAGTTACCATACAAGTGCTACAGAAATGCTGGAAAGTAGCTTCAGTGTCTTCAGTTGAAGCTGGTATTTTTCAGACAGTATAGAAGATATACAGTCAAGAGAGTATTGCGAGAGAGCCTTTATATATGACAAATGCTTTTTGGCACTGAGGTGACTAATTGATGATGGCCCTATGCAAAGGAAATAGCTGTCTTCCTGGCTGATGGGAACTTCTCAGTTTTTGTGCAGTCACACGGCACCCGTAACAGAAGGCCTGACTGCACACATGCACCACTTTGCTCTCTTAGTGGGGAGCTGGTGGGTTTGTCTGGGGACAATTATTGGCATTTTTGGTTGCAGGACAGGTTGCGTTTCTGGTGGTTTTATACTTGTCATACAAAGGCTTTTTTTTCTTTTTTCTTTTTCTTTTTTTTTTTTTTGAGATAGTCCCTGTGGTTTGTTCTTGAGAGCTCTCTGCTAAGACTACACGTTTATCATTGGACACATTTGAGTTGGTAGCAGACAAGTGATCTGTGTTTGCAGCGGCCAGGTCTGCACCTACAAGCTATGCCGAAGGGACTTCTGCTGTAGAAAATGCAGACAGTAGTGAAAAGCTGAACTGACATATCCTCATGGTTTCCTGTAAGGTTTGTGTTCACTGCGCTTGCAGTTCTTCACCTGGGGCAGAATGGGAGTGATGTTACTTCAGTGATACCAGGCTGCAGTCACCTGTGCTCCAGGTCTTCTGATAAGCAGGGGTTGCCATTATGCAATCCTTACAGTGATGGGGTTTTTTTGCATCTTTAAATCTTTGAGGAGGAAGGTTGAGTGGTGTTTCAGATGGGAGACAGTAGATCTCTGGCTGGAGGTATGCAAGCCTCTGTTGGTTACCTCACTGAATGAAGTAGTGCCAGTGAAGCAGCTGAAAGGACATGCACAAGACTATGACTGTCTTCTGCTTGGCTAGTAAATTGCTTGCCATCATGGCTTGCTGTCCATCCTCTAGTATCTGTTTTCCTCCTTTCCCACCTGGAATGAGCAGTGCAGCATGTTTGAGTGGGAGATCTTTGCTTCTGAGAACAGGCACAGGACGTGTCAGCATAACTGCTTGCCAACAGGGGCTGGGATTAGGAACCAGGCTCACCTCCTGAGCCACAATGTCTGGGGCTGCTACACGCATTGGCTTGGGAAACACTGTGTTCCTCTTGAAACCAAAGTCACTGCAGACTTCTCCATCTCTTGCTGCAAATGCAAGGAATTTTTTATTTCTTTCATGCCATTGAAGAACCTTGTGGCAACACAAAACCAAAGTTTGCTCATAGTGTTGAGGTTTGACATGGATCTGCCCTTCCTCTGCTGGAGGAATAGAGTATGGACAAAAGATCACAGATGTTATGCTTCAAGGAAAGTGACTGCCAGACCTCTGCAATCAGGAGCCTGGTGTCCTTGTGATCCTGGAGCAGGCTCCCAGTGATACTCTTAGCCAACTGGGAAATCTTCATTTACTAAGGTGCTTGACCCACAGGGAAAGAAAGGTAGAGCAGCACTGTAGTGCCTGTCAGCAGGGTTGACAACCTACTTGAACTTGATTCAACCTACCCCAGGTTGAAGCAGCCCTGCTTGCCAGAGTGTTTGTCAAAGCACGTGTTACAGAGATCTCTTTAACCACAGCAGCCAGGAAATGCGGTGGGGGGGCAGGTCTGGGAAGCTTCTGGGCAGCTTGCTTGAAGGAGGAGGCTAACGTTGCTAAAACGTTCATAAACCTGACTGTGAGCAAACTTATTTTTTCTGACAGCAGGTTACTAACCCAACCCAAACACTGTGCGATCAGCTACATGATTAATATTTTGTGATCCACCACAGTGTTTTGCTTTTGGACTTCAAAGAGTGTAGCTCTTTCGTAAACAAAACTCTCATGAAGATAATAACAGGCACTGACAGGCTGTTGTGGAGCAGACTGTGGATGGTGAGAATTTCCCCAAATGGTTTTCTTGTTTTCTGTTACAAGCTTCCTCCTGTTTTTAGTCCTGCTGAAAACTAAGGCTATGTATTGAGCAGAGCAGCAGAACTAGGGAATTCAGAGTTAACTGATCAAAGCTTGTCCTTGTTTCACCTCTTTCCCTTCTCTCATAACAGCCATCTGTCTTAGGAAAGATGATGCTTTGTTAGCCAGAAGAAACTTGCTTTTTTTTTAAATGGAAAATCCCATAAACCAGCAGTTGCGCCAGTCAGGTACTGGGAGCTGAAATGCTCAGTCCTTACTTCCTCTGCTGAAGCTGTGCCTTGTTTTTTACATGAAAGCTGGAGGGAGCAGTCCAGAATATAAGGAGCATCCCACAGGAAATACACCTCCATCGGTAAGCAGGCTTGGGCATTAGATACAGCGGCACAGACAAACAGGAAGGCTCTCGTAGGTTTGTGTACTGACCTATATGGCATGGTTTATCTGTGGCCCACTGTTCAGCTATGTCTCTGCTTGGCTGATGAAGTCTCATTTCATCTGGCTGCATGGGAAATCAGTTAAGCATTATGTGCCTTGGTTTTCCTTTTCACAAAGGTGTTCTTTAAGGGAAGACATTATGCTGCCTTCTAACAAGCTTGCATCTCCAGCAAGTGAGTGCGCATTCTGTTGTTGATATGCCCTTGGCCTCTTCCGTGGGCTGGTGTACAGCAACCCTGAGCTAATTTGCAACGACTTGAAACATGCTGTGTTGAAATGGGAGCATCCCCTGCATCTGGTTGGGGTCCTACAGACAGGCACAGAGTGTCGTGCTGTGCATCACTCCTGGAACAAGCTGCCTAACAGGGTAGACTTCGTTTTTCATGCTGTGCCATTTTTTTTGGCAGGGTGTTTTTGCAGACATTGGGGTTAAAGACTTCTAATTTTAAAATCTTAAATCTTGGAATGTGGCTCCGTAACGGTGTGCAGTTGGGTTTGGGAAAAAAAAAAAAAGTCTGCTAAAATGGCATGCAGGGGAGGTGCAGCAATGAGGTCATGTTTAAGGCGTTAGACTTTCTGCTGCTGGTGCATATGATTTTTGTAATGAATGCAGAGCTATGAATATTTTTCCTTTTAAAGAAAAACAAATAATTGGGCCTTCCATCTTAGACAAAAGTCCCTTCTTTGAGAGGGCCTCTTCACTTTAGTTTTTCCCACTTAATGGTGTTTTTAGTGGGAGCTGCCCTGTTCTTTCCGTCCGATCTCTGTACCCACACGTCTGAATATTTCCATTTCAGAAAGGAGGACACCGCTGGTGCCAGCAGACAGACTTCCAAATTCTGAAATGCAGAAGTGTTTTTAATGTCTAAGAGTTGTGACTAGCAAGAAAATCCTCACTAAAACTCACTCAACTGTTGCTGCTGTGTAAAGATAACAGCAAGACTTGCTTCTTCTCCTCTTCACTGCCTGCTGCACTGGGATATTGGAAAGGAATCATTCATGGAATTGCCCATCTAATGCTGCAGCTGTGCTGACTTCTGGCTGCTTTATGGCTGCATGAACCAGGTAGGAGATCTATGGAACAACACCCAACGCTGCAGGCCTTGTCTTGCCTTGGACACAAGTTGACCCCAGCATTCAAGGGATCCCCAGCACTTTGTGAGTGATGCACAACAGCATCCCACCTCCAGCCACTGGGACAAGTAGTGTGAATCAAGCAGTGTTTTTCTGTCTGTCCCTGAGCTATCCAAGAGCCTATTGTGGGAAAAGGGGACTGGCTTTTTTCAAGAGCAACTGAATGCAATGCTCTAGTTACCATGGTTTTTAAATGGAGTACTTCAGGGGTTGTACAAAAGCATCTTTAGCACTCACAGTGCAAGGAGAATGAAAGGACACAGCTTATGTCAGCACGGCATCAGAGGCTTAAATGAATGTCATTCATATATTGTTAGGAGATGACCCAATTTGGATCGTATTTATGGAGTGGGAGGGGAGAATGGACCTGTTTCAGCTGACTTTTGAGCCTGAAATGCACTTAGAGGCTTTGTGTTGGGACTGCACGGACTACCACTGGGCAAAGAGAGCCTGCTGTGGGGCGTTCCCATGTGCCAGCACAGTGCCGTGTCCTGCCTTTCCCTGCCCAACATTCTGCCACATTCACACTGTGCCGTACTGCCTGGGGAAAAATTACACGTTGGGGAGAACCAGCCCTGCTGAGGTTTTATTTCGTTCTGTTTTCTTGTGCAAGGCTTCTGAAGCCTTCTGTCAGTGTGCAATTTGCAGACCAGCTCCAGCCACTGATGGCTCAGGGGTGAGGTGGTGCCCAGCGTGCTCAATGTGCCACTTCCAGGAGTAGCAGCTTGTGCTCAGCATGGCTGATTTTGCTCCTTTTGAGCCGATAGCTGGGCTGCATCAGAGCCAAGGTTGCTCCGTGTCCCAGCCCAGCATCTGCATTAAGACTTTGTAGGAATTGATGCCTGATGCTTTTAGGCTTGTGAAGAAACCTGCTGGCTGGGGAAAGCTCTATTTTGTGGGTGTTCACTATCAAAGTGCTGTTACAAAGTGGTGTAAAGCACACCTGCATCAAGCAGGCTGCAGACTGTTAGGTTTAGGGGGCCAAGCAGGAGGTTTCCCTTTGCCCAGTCCCATATGAGTGTGTGAAGGGCAGGAGGGCCAGGTGTAGGAGTTCTGAGTCCCAGATAAGTGTTGGGTGTACTCATTTCCTGGATGGAGGAGTTTTGGGTTTGTTGTTTTGTTCAGTGCTATTCTGCATTTGTTTTTCTTCCTGTTGTTGGTATTTTTTTAATCAGATTTGATAATGCTGGTCCAAATGAAGGATTGTGAAAGGTGAGTGGCTTGCTTTGCTTGTACACAGCCACTGGTTGGATTATGAGAAAAGGGGCCAGAAAGAGTTAATGTTGTTTTCCTGTGGCTAAGCTGGCTCTGCAGGACTGAGAAGTAAGGTGAGTTAGTGTCTGGGTGTTGTGGTCCTTGTGGCAAGGCTTTTAGCTTTATATGTAGCCATTGAAGACTGCAGGAAATTCATTGTGTTCCTTCGAACAGGATGGAGCCTTTCACGTGGTCTTTTCTTTTTTTTTTTTTTTTTTTTGAACTTCAGTTCTGAAGTCTCTATGCACTGCCTAGCTGCAGGAAGACTCCCTGAGCTTGGAGATGTATGAGGGAGCAGCAGTCTGTCTCCCAGACCATCTGGGGAGTTCTGCCTGTCCCCGTGGGAGACCAAAAGTGGCGGTTGCAGATCGGCTCTGAGATCATCAGCAGCAGTGTGATGCGTTGCAAATGCTGGCATGCGTCGGGCACGTGCAAGTTCAAAAAATGCACTGGGGATTTGTGCAGCGAGGGGCAGGACCGTGCCCTCATTTGGAGGTGTGCCTATCCAGCAGCTGGGCTCTGGGGCAATGAATAGTGCTGTGGGCAGCGGATGCTGCAACTGCACCAAATCACCGTTAAGGTTCTCTTTCAACTCGCATTTAAGGCTGGAGGGGTTTGCTGTGAGTTGTGCTGCTGTTTATAGACTTTGCCTTCCTGGCTTGCCTCCAAGGTTCGTAGTGGGCTGTGCGCTCTCTGGTGCGTAACTCCCCCCGACTTCCCCTCTGCTTTGTCTGCTGTGCTCCAGCCCTCGCCCCGGAGCGGCGCTCCCTGCACTTCCTCTGCCGTGCTGCGGTGAGCTCCGTAACCCATCCCACGGTAAGCCAGCTGCTTCCACTGCTGCCTGGTACTGGTGAAAGGAAAACTTGATGTCAGTGCTTTGTATCAGGAGGATCGATTACTACTGCCTTCATCCTGATGGCTCTTCTTCTAGTCTTCTTATGCACGTACAGGTTATCATCTAATTTCTTCTTGAGTAACAGTTTTGAAAGGATTAAAATCAGCTGCTGTTTGGAGCTGTGACTGGAGATACGTGAAGAAGAAGAAATTGTCATTCCCTTCTCTACCAGAGCAGGTAGTGCATCAGGTGGGAAGGAGCAGAGAGCTGCCCATAAAGTGATCTGCTGCATATTTAAAATCAGAATCCTGTTTCAGTGTTTGGGATGCTCTGTTATCCCAGGTGTGACTGTTAGCTCCTGAAGAGCACCCCGAGCAGGCTCTGTTGCCTTGCCAACCTCATGCCACGTGTGCTGAGGTCCCTGGACCTGGGGAGCAGTGTTCCTCCTGCATGCTCAGTGTCTGTGTCTCTGGTAACCTGCTCTCAGCACAACACCCGCCTGCTTTTTCCTAATAACATTTCAGATAAATATTACAGGATGGAAGACTAAAGAGTTGATTTTAGGGTTGCTGGCTAAGTAGAGAGAGACGCAGTCCTAAGTTTCAGCTCGCACCGAGAGAAAGGCGGATGAGATGGGACTCAGTTGCCTTTGCAGCACCATCCACCTGTTGGATGCTGCAAGCCCAGTGTGTGCTTCCCCTTGTGCTTCTCCCCTGGTGACTGTCACCAGGGCCATTAGCCTACTGCCGTACACAGGCTGGCAGAGCTCAGGGGATGCAGGGAAGGGATCCTTACAAAATGGCCACATTTAATGACACTTTAATGCTACAATTAGAGTGTGCACTGCACAATCTGTGTCCTTGTGTTGGAGCTGTGGCCAGAGCCATGCCCCTGCCATGTGGAGCAAGTGGCACTGCGGGCAAGGGAGACCACAGAGAGCAGCACTGTCTCGCTCCTAACCTGTGCGGGCTCCTCGCTGTTGGTCCTGGGGCACAGGCAGTGTGAGCTCTGTTCTCCCAGGCAAAACAAAAGGCGATGTGCTACGAACCACCACAACTTCCACTCTAAAAATACCATAAAAGGCTGTGTCCTTACAGGCTGGGCATGGGAGCCGTTCCCACCCGCATTACTGCAGCATGAGTCACTTGGCGATCGCGAGGCGCTCCATGTGGATGCCCGGCCTAAGATGCTGGAGGAGCAGAGGGAGGAAGGGGAACTGCTCCGTGGCACTGTGAAACTGATAAAGAGTTATGCAGAAGAGGATGACGAGCACGACGTGTGAACTTGACTGAACCTCTGGGCGGTTTTGGTTTCGTTGGTGTTTTGTGAGAGCTTCCAGGACGTGCTGCTTGCCGATGGTTTGTCCTGGAAGTATTTGCAGCGAGGAGCCATCTAAATATGCGGACAACTCTGGTTTGCTTTTAGGAATCACAGAACCTGCCCCATGAACATGAAGCCAGAAGGACCCTCTGATGTGAAAGTGTGTGTTATTCAGCCTTCAAGCTCAGCTTTTTCTCTCCCTATCCTCATTGTACCTCTCCTCATCTTCATCCTTCTCTTCCCTACCCTGGTGCAGAAATAGGCTGAGCTGTTTTTTGTTTTAAAAAGAAAAATAAATGAATTCATAGAGAACTCCCTGACAATAAGTGCTGCTTATGCAGGTGCCTCGTATCCCATGCACAGGTACTGGACAGTCAATTCTGTTTGTTTTGGTTTCTTTCCCAAGACGCCGCCTACCTGCCTGGCCCCAAGATGGGTGGTTATTGTTTTCCCTTTTCCTTCCTTCCCTTGACGAAGCCCTGGCTTTCAGGGCTTACCAGATTAAGCCCGTCAGTGGGAAATTCTATTAAAAGCTTCCTTTATTTAGACGCCCAGTGATGTCACCACGTGGGCAAGTTCTCTGAGTTGCTCTGGGTTGCATGTGCAGAGGGGAGGCTGTGGCCTTGGGGCTGCATTACAGTCGGACATCCTTCAGGATCTCCTTGAGGACAGCATAAGGAAGGTCACACAGCAGGGCTTAGGTTGCTCTCTCCTCACCCCACTCTCAGGTTCATCTCCTGAAGGAATTTTTTAAAGGCTGATGCCATAGCTCTGCCTGTTCTCCTGCTCATCACTTTCCAGGTTAGTTCTTTCAAGAGTTTTTTCGTTGCTGCAGGTAGCAGCTGCTCAGGCTCTGCTCTTCTTCGGGAGGGTTTCTGGATGCATCCCCCAAAGGACAGTGAGAACATAGGATAGCAAGGTGCTGGCCTGGAATGGAACCAGTGGGCTGGGCACCAGAGTAAGGAACCAGAAGAATTTCAGTTTTATTTCTTGACATCTCTGAGAGTTACTAAATGGGGACACAGTGTGTATATATGTGAAGGGTTAGAAGGCCAAAAAATTTATTAGTACTCTACTTTTTTCCCCCATCTCTTGTATTTCACCCTTTTGCCGAGCAAGAGGCTTGTTCCTAACCTGTTCCATGCTCATATTAGAACTTGAATTTGCCAACAACCTTTAGTAAGGACAAGCTGAATGAGATGGCCACTCTTTAAAGCAAATTGGTAAGCCAGAGGTTCTGACTTACACTGTTTCTTGTCCTTTTTATAAGCAGTAAGCATGGCCTTTGCCTGTGCTAGACTGTTTTGCTGTGGCAGGTGATGCTTTTTGGTGTGCACTGCTTTTGGCAGCTCTGATGTTGGGGCTCAGATGTGTTTTTTGGAGGGCCTGTATGGTGCGAGTGAGGTATGCTCAGGGCCCCACTTGGTTTCTGCATGTAACGTGATGAGGCTGTCAGCCAGGATGGCTCAGCTTTGGGAGGATAATGCTGACACTTTCGTGTTAAAAATATTCCTTGAGCTGTCAGAAAAAATGTGTTTTATTATTAATGCGGAGCACTGCAGGGGTCCTGTGAAATGAGCAGAGTTGATGAACTGTTACAAATTAGCAGAAGGCCATATGCAGTATTTATTAAACAAATGCCTGTCTCTGCATAAATCATCTCCATCTGCAGGCTGTACCTGATGGGCACTGCATGAGCCACGTCTTTCTGTGGTAGTACTCGCAAAGAGGAGCATGGGGTGGCTCTTGGTGCCCACTGAACATTGAAGACCTCCTCCAGAAGTTTGGGCAGCAGCTGAGCTTCCCCTTTAGCCTGCCCATACAGAGGATTCCCTATCAAACCCCAGCTCAGGTTTGGGTGAGACATGCTTTCTAACCCACACATGCTGATGCTCACTCTGCACTGCTGCTGCTCTGCTTGTTGACGTTGTCTCCTTCCCACGTTCTCCGCCTCGATATCCTGAAGTATAAAAAATAAAGATAAATCTGGATGACACAAGCACTCCCCAACTCAGTACAGGTGGCTAGATGCTATTTCCCTGCAATTCAGAAGGCATGGATTGAGACTGAATTAAAAGCAAAGGACGTCAGGATTGAAGGTACCCATGTTGAGATCACTAGCAACAAAATTCAGTGTTCGCAGTACAACCTTAATTTAAAAAGAAACAAACAAATGTGTTTTTAACATTGGGAAGTGACATCTGATAATATTTTCTCTGAAGAGTGAGTGTGGGGATTCGGTATTTTCAGCTGCAGCTCTCCTCAAGAATATATTTTTTTTATATGACCATCTCTCAATAAACTTTTGTAACAATTTCTTGAAGGCATTTGTAGTTGCAGAAACTTTTTCAGCCAAAGATGTGTTGCTGTGGGGAGGGGAAAAGGGATTGGCAGCCTGTGCTCTGCTGGATTTGTGTCTGATGGTGGATTTTGGTGTCAAGTGGATATGATTTTAGAACTGGGTGTATCTTGCAAGGGCTTTTCCAAGGCACAGGGATATCAACTGCTTTTGAAAAGCAATTGGTAATGCAATTTGTGGGATCTCAGCTTTTCAGAAAACTGGGTTTGGACAAGAAGCGTAAAAGGAACTGTACACAGGAATAGACAGAAATGCTGCTATTTAAGAATCCAATAGAAGCTCGGCATAAAGAAGGGCAACCTAAATTTGAGGTCTGCGTGGAGTGGTTTCATCTGCAGCTCACTACATGGAGCGATTTGGGACTTTGTTGTCATCTCTGAGATGCTACAGATAGGCAGATGAACTCCTGCATCAAACACGAAGGTCATCTTCATCCATCCACAGGCTGCTGGGCTGCTCTTCCCCTGGTGTCTGAGTCCTGAAACTCAGAGTGGCTGTGGAAAACCTTCTCGAGAAGCAATGGCATGAGGAGGAGGAGCTGCACAAGCACTCTCAGGTTGGGTTGCTGATCCTATCTGACTGTTGATAATTGCTAGCGGAAATGGTTGGGCTGTCATAAGCAAACTGCTGGTGTTCTGAGCTGTTAGATGCATCTCTGCTCTTGCTCTGATGACTTTGAGTGAGGAGGGCAATTAAGCCACAGGTGAATAATAAGCACTTGCCTGTGTTTGCTGTGAGTACAAAGGATGGTTGGTAAGAGATGGCTGAGCCTTGTCCAAGCCATGTGGTACCTTGTGATGGCGTTTCTCTTCTCTGGCCTCATATGTGGAGCTGAGCTGAATGAATTCGATGTCCTCTAGAATCTAAAAAACCCAAAGCATCCCAGGTCTTTTAACGCAGCTTTAGGCAGTTCCTTGTGAAACATGTAATATGTGCTTGAAGTTGCAATTTGCGTCTAAAAAACCTTGCCTTTGTAAGGTAGGAGCCTTTATTTTGATATTCCTAAATGGTAGCATGCTGTTCAGCCAGCCCTCCTAGGCTTCCTCTTAGTTTAACCAGGGCCAGCATCCATCCATTCCCTGCAGCCTGAGGTTCAAGGCAGCACAGCAGGCGTGTGATCCATGCCAGTATCTTGTCCATTGGGGATGCTGCAGTCTGGAGCATCACTGCACGGGTTTGGATCAGGTCTTTCCTGACTGCAGCACCTAGCATGGGGCTGGAGCGTTGTCTGGAGCCTGGGAAAGGGACAAGAATGGTGTTGAAGTGGTTGCTCAATTCTCTATATTTTGTTTTTCTCGCAGTACCCAAATCAGTGGTGAGGATTTTCTGCAAATGGGCAGCAGCTTGCAAGGTTAGCTTGGGTAGCAAGAGCTGAGGGTTTCAGGATCTGAGTTGCCTGTCTTGATTTGGGGACCTTAAACCTGATACTCTGGTTGCTTAAAAAAAATACATTAAAAATAAAATGTGACTGTATGCTAATGCATTCCGTGCTTTTTCTAGAGCTGTGAGCTTGGCAGCCGGGTCTAATTCTTCATGTGGCACCTGTGTTTAATTCTGAATCTCACTGGCAGAAGCAATGTGGCTTAGTGCACTTCTGTGGCTGCTGTAAAAGACCAGTGTCTGCAGCAGTGTGGGTTTGGGGGTGACAAGGGGTCTGCAGGAAGCATGCACATGTCCCACTGAGAGCAGAGAATGCCTGAGTAGGCAGAATGTTGTCTGGGAATGGTGTGCAGTTCAGCTCCCAAATCACCCACCGCTACTCCTAGCAGGGAGCAAGAGCTGAGGCCGCTGTTTTGCCAAAATCCCTTCCAAAAGGAGGAGGGGAGAAACAGTCTGGAAAAGCAAATGTTTTGTGATAATGTTGAGCAACAGTAGGTGCTTTTGTTTTCTATCAATGTAAGGAAGTGGGAGAAACGCGTCATCGCTTCAGTGCATTGCAAGCATCAGGGCTGCAAGAGATTGAGCTCTAAAAGAGACTGAGATTGTCCTGCTGTAGGGGGCCACAGAGCAGGATTCAGCAGGGAGATATGGGTGAAGAAAAGACCTGGAGTGCTTTGGGAAGGAACCACTTGTGTCCTGCTGCAGCTATGCTTATATTGGGAGCAGGTGTCACAGGAGGAGGAGGAGAAATGCAGAGAACGTGAGCTGAAGCTGTGTGGTTGTTGGAAACAGGCACCTCCTGAAGCTGCTCTGCAGGCTAGTGATAGGAAAGCTGTCCTGTGTCGTGTGGACGTGGCACAGGTGCTGTGGCTTTTGTGTTGCTAAAGGATATGTTTCTACCAAGTATCCGTGTTGCTCTGCTACAACAGGTGCATGCACATACGCTGCTTCACTTGGGTGATGGAATTATTTCTTCTGGCACCCCTGGATGGGGTTTGGGATGCTTCAGCTCTTGAACTGAGTGTTGGGGAGCTCTGTGACCAGAGGCCTGGATGTATGAGGGGTGAGTGAGGTCATAGGTCTCAGGTGCTAAATACATGCAGTGGTGCATAGTATTCTGGCAACTGACGAACTTTGCTAGCAATCTTGTAGAACTGGGAAGTTTGTGCATGAAATGCTGGTAAGAAACCTGGTTTATCTGCAGCATTTTTGGATAGTTGAGGAGTTTTCAGCTTTCTGTCCGCTTCTGACGGGCAGTTGTGTTGTCAAAATGCTGGAACCACACTGGTGAGCTCCTCTTGTCCTGTTCTCAGCTGGGACAGAGTTGCAGTGACTGTGCCTTAATGGCTGTGCGTCTTTCAAGCTCAAATCAACATTGTTTTTCCTTCAGTTGAGCATGTCTGCAGTTAAGTCAGATTGTCTCTTGTTTCTTACTGTCCTTTTGAAACCCAGATGATGCTTGAGTTATTTTCATTTGCTCTCTGGGGAGAGCAGCATATGCATATAATCACCACTGGTACAGTCTTGCTTTAGCCAGCACTGAGAGTTTTTAGCACTTTCTTCACGATGTCAGGGCAGGGCCTTTTCACCATCTTACAATTTGTGGATTCATGCATGTTTTCCAAGGACCAGATTTACCTTTCTTTTTAATAGAAGTATCATGTAGATAAATTACCCAGAGGGGCTGTCAGAAGTGACCAGGAAAGCCACCCTACAGGCTGCAGTGCAGTGCAGCCCATCTGTTTCCAGAGCTGCAGGACACAGGGTGGAAGGCAAATGGAGCTGGAATAATTGCTGTGTCTTCAAGAGTTATGTGTCCCTGTCTGCACCTTCTCCCTAGAATGTGGGTTTCCATCATACCAAATGCTTGTCTTTCCATCATTGCCACAGTCTCTGATCTTCTTCAACTTTTCCCTCTGCTTTTTAACTCACCCAAGAAGGAAGATTTAATTTTTTTTGTAATTTTTCTATGCTTACTGTCACTTACCTTGTTCAGTTGTTGTCTGCTGTGGTCCCCTCTGACCTGCTTCTGTTGCTACATTACTCATATCAGAAATGTTGAGCACATGGAAAACTGTAGTAGTAGGTAACAGATGCACTGAAGAAGGAGAGATTTAGATTTGATATAAGGAGGAAATTATTTACTGTGAGTGTGGTGGGGCACTGAAAAAGATTGGCCAGAGTAGCTGTAGCTGCCCCATCCCTTGAGGTGCTCAAAGCCACTCTAGATGGCATCCTGGCAGCCTGATCAGATGGAGGTGTCCCTGCCTGTGGCAGGAGTTAAACGCTGGATGGGTCTTTGAGGTCTCTTCCAACACAAAGCACCCCATGGCTGTATGATTTCTTGGTCCCATTCCTTCAGTAGGAGGTAGGAATGAGTTGCTTGAGTTAGTGCCTGTATGGGAAATTCTTTGAAGCTCTCCTACTTTGGGCTTGGTTGAAGCACTCCAGTTAAATAACAGGAGCGTCCGAGCATCCCCCTGTCCTTTGTGAGAAACAGCAACGTTCCTTTCACTTTTTCCCATCTCTTTCAGTTGAAGCTATTTAAGATTGCCATGAGGTTCCTGGGCAGAGCTGGCATGGGGCAGCCAGGCAGGATTGCTGCTGAGCTCATGGGGTGGTGACCCACTTGGGGGAAGACTGGGAAACATGGCTGTGGAACTGGGTGAGGTGATGACAAGCTTCCCAGAGCTCTGCCTGTTGGTACTGCCCATGGGCTGTCCTCAGCCCTTCTGCTCCTGGGCTTATGGCCAGGCAATGAGCTCATGGGGAGGGCTCTTTCCCCAGAAACTGAGACAAATTACTGCCTCATCTTGATGCTGGCATCGTCACGGGAGGTTTCAAAACTAGACATGGGGAACGTGCTGGGCTGGCAAACCTGAACTTCTAGTTCTTGATGGTTTGGGATGGCCTGTGATATCAGCGGCTTACGTTGTTACATGGTAGTGTGTGCCACAGATTGGTAGAGGAATACAGAATGTGGAATAGCAAGGATCATCAAGTCCAGCCGCCAAGCGAAAGGTGTTAAGAACGTAAGGTTTTTTGTGTCATTCTGCTGCATTTAACTATTATTGCAATGACATCACTGACTTTCAGCTGTCAGCACACTTTTCTCTTCCATGGCTGAGAAGCTGCACGGCTGTCTTTTGTCACACCAGCTCCAGTGGATCCATTTTTAGTGTCAGACATGCATTTTATGTCAACCACGGTGAAGTGGTAACAGCCAAATGCCTTGTGAATTATAAGTAGTATTTTGAAGCTCTGACCAGACTACACAGATGTTGATTTCAGCAGCATGGAAAAAAAACAACAACAAAAAAAAAAACAACAAAAAAACCCCAACTGGATTTATTTTTACATTGACTGCTTAGTTGGTGCTGTTTTGTAAGCTGGAGCCTGTGGTGAGTACTGTGTGTGCCTGAAGTCTTCCCTTCCAGTTGGATTTTATAAACATGTTTTCCCCAAAGAGAAGAGGGGAGGCTTCTTGTGTGAGTGATTTCCTCAAAGGGAAAACAACCATTACATTTTCTTGTTTATATATAATGGTGCTTTTGCACAAAATAGCAAAAATTCCTGTGAGCGTTCAGTTTGGGTAATTTTAGGAGTTATCAACAAACAAAAAGGAAGAGAAAGGTTATGTTGTATTAACACAACCTTTTTTTAATTACTCCTTGGAAACGTTGTGTGTCCTAATGCCGTACTGCAGAGCTGTGAGGGATCGTGGAGCTTGGGAAGACATCTTTTCGGTGCCTTCCCAGCGCTGGATCAGACACTTCTTGTTTCTCTGAACTTTGCTATTTCTTGATGTGATCTCATGGGGTTTCAGTGGAAGGGAGGAAGTTAACAGTGGTGGTGCTTGAGAGTCTGGAGATGCTGTCTGAAGGTAGCGGGAGCCCAGGGAGCTGCCAGCAATGTGTGTGGTCAGGGAGTGTCCCCACAGGGGCTGCCAAGGGTGAGCGGGTTTGGCTGCTGTGTCACCCAACAAACCCACTGCAGTGGCTGAAGGAATGAGAGTGGTGCAGGGAGGACCTCTTTCAAACACGTTTTCATAGGAGCACAGGAATTGGTCTAGTTTGGCTTATTTCTCTTAAGCATGGGACATGAGCAAAGGTGAGACCCACGCAGTACACGTCATTTCATTTTAACTCAATTTGGATGCCTGCAGCTTAGTTATAATAGCCCTGCAGGCTATTTTCAGCAAGTTTTCTGAGAACGAGCTGTATCTCATTGCTAGTTGATTTTTAGCTTCCTACCTCCTGTTTTCATTGGTCATCCCAGTGCCTTTATATCATAGGACATTTGTTGTTTCCTTATTTGCACTTTACAAGGATGCTGTCCCACTGCACCAAGGAGAGCACGGGCTGCTGGCAGCTCAGCATCCTGCCTGTTGCATGCTGAAAGGGAGAGCAATCATTGCTGTACCTTCCTGTGCTTTAGTTAAAAAAATGTAAACTGCTCCTCATTCTGAAGCGGACAGAAGTTTGCTCCTAAGCTCTGTGTTTATGCACTTTCTTTCCATGCTTATGCATTGCCCAAAGAGGGGGATTTTTCTTCTGGATTTTTGGCCTTTATTTATAGATGCTGGAATGGAAGATGGAGGAGAAAATAAGTTTTCAATTCCCACAACAGCATGTGGACTTTTGCATTCTCTAACTTCTCTCTCTCTTTTTTTTTTTTCTTAATGAGGTCAAGTAGAAATCATTTAAATAGCAAAGCTTCTAAAAAAAAAAAAAAAAGAGAGAGAAAAATGCATTGCATCTTCTTAATTTTTTTTTTTTTTTTTTTTTTTTTTTAATTCTTTGTAAGGTCTAAGAATAACAGCTGCTGAGGCACAGTGTGCAGACCCACAGCCCGATTAGGGGTTCAGCGTGTGTCTGGAGCTGCGGTTTGGCACTGCAGCAGTTGAGCTTTGCATAAGGGCTGGGGCTGGCCTGGTGTAGTGTGGGTGCAGAGGAACTGGGCCTCACTCCACTCCCTGCTGCTCCTCCTGTGCAAATGTTTATGTGTCACAGCACAGGTTGGTAGCTTTCAGGTCCTTTTTTTTTCTTGTTTTTTTTTTTTTTGGTTGCTGCTTGAAATGGAGAGAAATACCAGTTTTTGAGGCTGTCATAATGACAGCTACGCAGCGGGCTCTGTTCTCTGAATTGCTTCAAGTTCTTGGATGCAGCGAGTAGAAATTGCTTGGCTGCAAGGAGTGTGCCTGCTGGGATAGAGGGGCTTGGGGCTGCCAGGGGAGGCCCTGCCACTCAGCCAGGCCAGAAAGCAGCTGAAACACAGAGCCCTGTGCAGGGAAAACAGCTAGGGACATGTGCTGGGTGGGGAGGAAGCTCACCCTGAGCACACTGAGTCAAAAGCTTGAGCACAAGTGGCAGTGGGGGAATGATTTCTCTCTATTACTGCCTACTGCTTCCCCACTGCGCTGGGAATCCCAGCCAGGATGGCTCTTTGGTGAAACCTCTGTGTCCCCTGTGTATAGAGTTGCACAGGGGATGAAAATGAGGATGGGTCAAACCAACTCCTCGACCAGCTTGGGAGTCATCTCTCAGCATGTAGCTTGTAGCATAAGATCCCGCCTTGTTCCCAGGGAGCTTCCTTCCTTGCACATTGCTATTGTGGGTAGAGCAGCCTGCACAACATCAATTACAATCAATTACACCTCAACCCCCATTGCCCACAAATGCTTGGTGCGCTGCTGAAGGGCAGCACTGAATGGGATGGAAAACTCACCAGCTCCTTGCTTCCTTTGCAGTGAGCCCTCAGCAGGAACCAGCCCTTGTCCAGACAGCGGTGCAACAAGGCTGCCCGGGGCTGAGCCGTGAGCGCTTGAGCAGGAATCATTGCAACCTGAAACAGAAGGCTTACTGCTGGTTAGATGCCCAAAAGGGAGAGCACAACTCTGGCTGAACTGATGCATCTCGGCACCTGATATAGGTGCAGGTAAGAGTGCGGTGCCTCACATCACCACATTCCCTTTGCCTAATGTGTCAATCAAATCGCCCCCAAAGCAATTGTGTGCTGCCTGTGGCAGTGAATTGTTCAGACCTTTGCTGGGCTGTCAGTTATGTAGTTATCCTGTGTGTTCTGTGGTCATCCTGAGTGTTCTACTTGAGCTGCTTGGGACATTGCTACTTGCATCACACAGCTTGTACTGGAGATCTTCTCAGCTGTCACCAGTGCCTTTGCTAAAGGAAGGGGGCGTGTTCTTGTAGAGGTGGCTGCGATGTTACGGTGCATGCAAATATGATGCAGATATAGTGAGATGAGAACCCATTTGAGCTGTCTGAAACACTGATGAATCATGGAAGGTGATCTATGAGCAGTCATTTGCAGAGGCCCTCAGTTGATTCAATCTCTCCTTAAGTTTCATCTGACTTCATGCTCCTCCATTTAGAAAAAAAAATAAATTAATGTGCTTGTGCGCTCTTGGGTTTGTCGTAGTCAAGGAAGTAAACATGCAAACAGGATCTCCTGTATCTGTGTTCATCCTGCCCGGTAGTAATTTTGTTTCTGAAGCCATTACTGACTTTGTGAGCACAATTCTGCTTCCCTTTTTTGCAGCACGGCTGCAACCAAATGCTCACTTCGCCTGATAAGAGATTAGCAGCAAGCAGGGATGGGCACGGGTCTGTGTGCTTCAGTGAAACCTTCTGGGGCATTTTGAGTGTTTTGTGGTCCGCTGCATACTGAGCTGCTGTGTCTCAGTGGGGTTGCACACTGCAGGGCTTTGCTCTGAGCACTGCCTTGGGACAGGCAGCCGGAGGTCGGCTCTTTGAGCCTGTTCCTGCAGAAAAAGTGCAGGCTTGTAGCGTGGGCAGCCCGAGGTTTGACATGATTTGATTTGTCAAAATGTGCTTTTAAAATAGAATGCATAACAGGAACAGAGACCTTCTAAGTTTCCATGGTGGTGAGTGCAGTTGTCAGCTACGTACCTTATTGACTGTGTCCCACAGCAGTTTCAGTTTGATACCGGCATGTTGTGCCGTGTGCCAGGATGTGGGTTTTTTTTTGTTTGGCACATTCAGGAATCCAACAGATCTTAACCAAACTCATTTCTTAGGGTAACAATTCCTAGTGATTGCCCTTCACCCAAGCAGTGATTAGAACCCCTGTTGCCATGTGGTGTGCTGCACTGTGGTACAGTTCTGTAAGGGCTGAGGCAGGCGAGCAGGTTTCCAAGCTGTGCCTTGGGGGGCAGTGTGCAGAGAAGGGCTGCAGGTGGCCCAGACAGCTCCACCTCGGGTAGGAACAGCATTGACTCAAGGGGAAATTGGTTGGTTGTAGGGAAGCTGCGAGCATTCAGCAGTGCTTAGATGGGGAGGTTTAGCAGCAGGGTTCAGCTCACGCAGATAATTGCTGCTTAAAGCAGTGGGATTAGAAGAAAAATCTGTTTTTCTCAAGCTCAACTTGCGTGCAGAAGGGTGCATCAGCACAACATCACCAGCAGCTTCTCCCTCCAGAGGCTGGGATTTGCTTTCTGCCAGAGGTCCCGCAGAAAACTGCTGTGCAAGAAGGTTTCCGAGGTGTCAGATCTTGCATCATGGCTGAAGTGAATTTCTCATGGGGCATCTCAAGGCATAGAATGTCGTAGGATGTCCCAAGTTTAAAGGAACCACTGAGGATCATCAAGTCCTAAACATGCATATTACAGATGTGCAACTCCTTGCAGTTCTCTATGAAACTCGCCATCTCCATCGGCCAGATCTTCAGTGCCTTTGCTCCAGTCCTTGTACAGAGACTGTACACTTTCATTTCTGCTGTGTGCAGATCTGCGTGCTGCTCTTGAGTCCTGATGGAAGTCCTTAATGGGACTTCCTCCTTGTCTGTGTTCGTCAAGCAGTGGGGAGAGAGGATACAAAGGTGTGCAGATGTATCTTCAGGGAACAGGTAGCAGCATCTGCTTCATCTGCACGTGCTGGAGAGAACTAGGTGGGGGATGGCTAATACATCCTAATGGGGTGAGCTCAGTAAGCAGAGCCCAACTCTTCTTTCTGGTGACAGTGGTATGACTACAGGAAAAACTCAGTGTCTGTGTTACCTTAAAGCCAAGGAGCATGGAGTGTAGATACCTATATTTACCATTAAATAAGATGGTAAGGATTTCATGGAAAAAAGAATCTGAGACATCTTGGGGAGGATTATAACAGTAAGTCTGACTTTGAAATAGCAATGTTTGCAAAAAGTCATGGAGTTCGGATGCAGACACGTGACTGCAGCCAGTACCTGAAATCCCATATGGCAAGCTAGCAAAGGGAAGGTTGTTACCATCTAGGATCTCCTAGATGGGATATTTTGTGAACAGTTTGGGTTTGCTGATGGCTAGGCAGTGTTCAGTGTGGGCAGGCAGTACAGTACAGAGAAGCAAGGTCACTACAGGCGTGTTCCAGCTACGAGGTGCAAAACTGGCTGCTTTGCAACCAGTTTGAAGTTTCTGGCTGCAGGGAGCCTTTTGCAGAGGCTGAAGCCAAAACACATGTGGTCTTGCTCTTTCTTCTGCTATGTAAGTCTTCCTTTCTTACCAAATAGCTCTTCCTCTGGTTATTTTATTACAGTGTGTGGTAGAGATGGTCAGAATAATTTCCACTTCGTAAGTATCTTAAAAAATCATGCATTTAATTTGACATACAGTTTGTTCTTCCCTCCAGCCTGCAGAAAAGTTGTATTTTCAGCAGCACTGTAAGTATCTCGTTTGAATTCTCCAGCCTCCTAACAACCCAAAAGTGGTGTAAGAAGGAGGTGGAGCAGGAGAGTAAGTTTCCTTTGATTCACATTTCTCAGAAGGGGAGCATGGGAAGCAGTGATCTTCCCTTCTTACTTCCCATTTATCTCTAGTGGCTCTAGTGTCTGATCTGTAGTGGTCCTGAAATTCATGAGAACCATGCAAGCAAAAGAAAAGGACATCACTGTTATCAAATGGATCTGTGCAGTGAAAAGGAGTGAGGTAGTGCTTTTCTTCACATATGCAGCCTGCAGAGGGTCAGGATTTGCTGTGTTGTGTTGCTCTGCCCCCAGCACGGGGCAGGACCGGCACAACCCACTCCTGCACAGCACACATGGGCAGTCAGTGTGCTGGCCATGTGATTCATTTTGCAATTTCTTGCAGGATTCTGTCCAGCTAAGGATCCCATGTGTTCCTTTCAAGCTGGACAATAAATCTCTGGACTGTATTATTAAAGTCATTTAGCTTTCAGATGCTCTGAGTGAATCACTGAATGATTCATCTGTGGCAGTGGGAGGGAATAGTTTAAGGTTGTGATGGTCCTTAATAGCTTTTTCCCAACCCTGCTGGGTCATCTTACAGCAGGCAAAATAGGCAAAAATCTCCTTCGAGTAGACAAAAAGCAGTCTAACAAGCTATTCTAAGAGGCTTTGTACTCCTAAGTGTGTAGACCTTTTCCAAAGGCCATCAGGGAACTGATGCTAGTCCCAGCTCCTTCCCTGCTCCTCAGAGTGCACTGTCCATCTGGGACCTGTTGGCTGGCAAAGCCACAGCCATGAGAATGAAAACATGGCACAATTTCCAATGCTTATCCTGCCTGCAGCTCGTGGGCTTCAGAACTCATCAGCACTGCTGGATTGCACTTCTCAATTTTACTTTCTGTCTTCTGTACAGCGTGTGAGTGTGCAGAGCATCTCCCACTCCAGCTGCTGTACAGACAGAGGTCCCACTTGCTCCAGTTCAGTTGTTTCTCAGTGCAGAGTGAGGAGCTGGCAGCTGTGCTGCATGCATGCGAGTTCCATGCAGGTTCTGTATGGAGGCTTCTTAATCTCAGCCTCATTTTATCTTTTGGATAAGGCTGGGAGCTAAAGTTGTCAGCAAAGCTTTTCCCTATTAGCTCTTTCCTAAAATATTTCTTTTGCTGTGTATGGTTTTACTTACCTCTTTTTCTAATTTTTTTTTCCCCTGCCTTACAGCTTCTGACATGAAGAAAGATATAGACACTTTAATAACCCAGGAAAAAGCGGAAATCATTGCCAAGTATGAGAAGGTACCAGCCTTGTGCTTTTCCCCAGTACACTAGCTAAGGCTGGGGATATTTGGTCAATGGGTCAAGCAAGGACGCTTTGAAGAATTGCTGCAGCAGCCAAGCTCTTTCTGCCTACTTCTGCCTGCCCATCCTCTCTCACAGTCTCTTAGATCCCATATATGCTCCATACACTCACAGAGGCCCTGGATTTCCAGTGCCTCTGTGTCCCTACTAAAGCTAGGATGGCCTGTGCCCGATTGCCCGACAGCACTGCCTGCTATGATGTACAACCCTTTTGACCCCATAGCAGTGGCACCTCTGATAAGCTGGATGGTTTCAACCTGTAGACTTTTCTGTTGATTGTGTTGCATTTTTTCTCTTTAGAGTAGGCTTTGGTCTGTAGTGCTGTTGCTCTGTGCTTTCTAGCATGCGGGCACTGGGGTGTTTCCATTCCTGATGTGGCTCATTGACCTTCCTTCTGCTTTCAGGGCAGGCAGGAGGGAGCCACGATTGACCCGTGGGAAGATGCTGATTTCACGCTGTACAAAGTTACTGACCGCTTTGGGTTTCTGCAGTAAGTTCTCTCTTCTCTCCCACCCTCACCACACACACTGCTGTCCCCATGGTTAACATGTCACCCCTTGCTTTTCCAGCGAGCAGGAGCTGCCAACCCGCACCGCCTTGGAGGAGAAGGTGAGAGCTGTCAGCTTTGCCAGTGTGGGATACTGGGTTCTTGTAACTTCATCTGGGGAGGAGTGATCCTTGTTTTTAGTGATTTGAAGCTAGCTGAATCTGGATGGGTTTTTTTTTTTGGTCAAGGAACGGTCCTTTTGGAAATGCTTTCCTCATGTTAAGCCTGCGTCCCTCCTTGTTTATACAATGCTTTTTTAATGACTTAGTATTGAAATTACCAGCTCTTGCAAACACCTCTGGGTTATTCCTGTCTCCTGTGAGAGGCGTTTGTATGCAGCTGAGTGTAAAGTTCAGCTGTCAGAAATTTAAACCAAAGGAGAAGGAAGTCCTTATCTTTCAGAAATTGTATTCTAGCTTTTTTTCTTAAATTTGTTCTGTCTTTCTCCCCCCTCTCCCACCAGCAAAAGCAGCAGGAAATTGAACGTGTGGACAAGTGGCTGAAGATGCTAAAGAAATGGAGCAAATACAGAAACAGTGACAAGGTGAGGTGGAAAAAAAGAGCACATGCAAGGAGGTATGCTCTGGTGACTCCTCTGAATAAGTCAGGCTTTCAGAGAAAGTTAAGAGAGAAACCAGAGATAGATGGAAAATATTGACTAATTCTACCCGTTAGTTAGTCTTCAGTATTTCAAATCTTTCCTTAGATTTTGCTGGCTTACCAGTAGAGGGAAAATTCTGCTCTGACTCAAATATGATGAGAAATCCTAATTGCAGCCTATATGTTTGTACTGACACCTGTGCAGGCAGGAGCACAGCAGATGTGTTCGTGTGTCCATCTGGGTCCCTGCTGCACACTGCAGCACCTGGGCATGGCATGGACAATGCAATGGGTACTGCTGATTTTCCCCCTGGTTTTCTCCCAGGGGTGAGAAATATCAGTCTAGGACATGACCTAGATTTTGGGTTTTGCTCCCTGCTTTGCCTGTGTGAAGCCCTTTGGCTGCTTGCTGAGCCTATTGGTGTTCACCCAGCTATGGAAGGCACGTGTGGAGGCATTAACCTTCTGCGTTGGATTGGACTTTGTAAGTAAACTGCAAACACCAGTGCAAAACCAAATTAATTTTAATGAATAATATTTGTAATAAATTCCTAGGACAAACCTCTTCATGCAAAAAAGCCTCAAACCTGATGGCAGACTTCAGAGCTTGCTGAGCACAGAGGCACTGTGCTTGACCTGCCTGCATTCAGAAGCTCCATGTGTTGGCTCCCTCAGCTTCCTCCAGAGGATGCTACCACAGCTGCTGGAGGATGTAATGGGCAGCTTGGAAACAGAGCATCCTCTTCCCTCATCACTGGCAGCCTGGAGCAATTTGAAGTTCACCCAACCAAAGAACAGCAGTAGGCTCCTCTTCTGTTAAATAAAATCTTATTTTTGTTATAACAAGAATGGTACTGAAGATAAGCTTGGGATGTTTTAGTCCCTCTTCTCGTTTCAGTGCTGTTATAATTATTTTCTTCATCAGTGCTGTTCTGTGGGTGGCAAAAATGGAGGCTCTCTTGTGGCCTTGACTTCTCTAATTAGAACTTAGCATTAATTGTTCTGTGGCCTCGTGGCCATAATACCAAATTCCAACAGTGTTCAGGGAATCCCAGCGGGCCCTGTTGTGTTTGGAGTGTGTCAAGCACAGCTTGGCTCTCCTGTGTCAGCTCGGGTGGGCCTACAAGAAGTTCAGGTGCTGAAGGTGTACAGGATAAACCAACTGCTTTGGTCCTTTGTCCAAGCGACGGCATTCCCATGTCCAGCCCCAGGGTTGATCCTAGGAAGCACCAAAGAGCAGGATTTGTATGACCTGGCTGCTTGCTGACTTTCAGCTGAAGGCTGGAGAGGTGCTTGACTGGCCATCCAACAGCAAGCCACTCACAGGTCCCTGTGTCAGAGAATGTAAAGGAATAAATGGCATTGCTATTTATAACAGCCTGTGAACAGTCCCTCACTCCAGGACACAGAAGTGGCATTGTCCCCTGTAGGACTTGAGCCCTGGCGCTCAGCGTCAGCCCCCTCAGCGGCTGAGGCACAGTGCTTGGCGGCAGCCTGGGAGAGCATGAAGCCAAAGAGCACAAAGCAGCTTTGAATCAGGCCTGGCAGCCTGCTGGCACTGCCGCAGGAAGCTCTGTGCTGCTGCTGTTAGCATCAGTGCATGTATCAGAGCTACCCTGTGGAGCTCAGTGTGGAGCAGCAAGGAGCAAGACCTCGAGAAACACAGAAAAGTACCTTTACCTGGATGTGTTTTCCATCCCTGTCAGTCCCTTGCATGGAGCACACCGCCATCTGCATTGCTGTTTTGGAGGAAAGATGCTGCAGTCTTAGAGCTGTACAGCCCAGTGCTTGATTGGCAGCACAGAAGCTGCCTGGAGGTTGGTGTTGTCATGAGCTGATGGCTGACACAGCTCAGGCGTGGAACTTAAAGGATTGTAAAGAAAGAACTCAGATTTCATCTTACGAAGAAATCTCTGAAGAGTGCTGAAGACAGGCGCCATCTCTTTGTCCTTGGTCTTGACACAGTCTGTTCAGAAGGACTCTGGACTCACTGTGCTAGCATGTGTGTTTTTCAGTGTTGGCATGGAGCTCAGGTTGTTGCCTTGGCTTGTCTGTTTTGGAATGGGCAGCTCACACCATTCCCAGCTCCAGTGTCACAGCGGCACAGGCTCCTGCAGTGTGCAACGAGTAGTACGGAAAACTACCAGAGCTGCCCCAAGAGCACCCACAGGGGCTTCCTGCTCTGCCACCTCTGAGGAATGCTGCACCCTCCCTGGGGATGCTGCCTGTCTCCAAGCCTGATTGACATTAGCTCAATTTCTAGCATGCATTCCCACCTGCTACCGACCGCTGTCTACGTGATGTGGTTGCTGACTGTAAGAGACAGAGCCCTCAGCAGGCAACCTCTGACATCCCCCTAGCCCAAGGTGGCCTGCCTGCACTTCAAATCACTCCCGGTATGATGTGTTTCAAGATGAGCAGCAGATAGGATTGCCTTAATGAAAGCAGTGCCCTGGGACTCCTCATGCTCAGCACCACAGCGGATCTCTTTGCAGAGCTGTTCTAGGCATGCTTTGCAGCGCTACGACTTAATTCCAGAAGCACACACAAATGATACCAGCACCGTTCTAGCAAGAATGTGGTTAGGCTGTCACGGTGCTTGTTCCTGGCTGTACGAGCAGCCTTACTGACTTCACAGGGGAAATGATGTGGAAATAAATGAGTCCATGCTAAGGGCACAGAGTTCCACAGAGCCAACACTCGACAATTTGCAGAGAAGTGTTGTGTTGCGTGGCTCAGGGTGCAGCACAGCAGTGCTGGGGGATTTGTGCTCCATTCACTGCTGTTCTAAATCCATGTTATCACTAGGATTCTAGGAATTGCCCCAATGGTGCCATGTAAGCATATGCACAGTAGTTCAAGGGAAAAATGCTACGCTGAGTGCTTCTTGATAGCAAGCTAATTTCTTCATTGTAGCTTTGAAATAACTGGATTTCAAGCAGGAGTATCAGTCCTGGGGGACTGACAGCTGTGGAGATGATGTGATCTGTGCACAGCACTGCTTGTTGCATTAGGACTTTGGAGAGGGGTGTCTTTGGCTGGGGATGTCAGGTTCTTAGCAAAGCCTGTCTGCACACAGTCATGGCCTTGTCTCTGTTAAAGGTCACTGAGGTGCTGGGTTCTTAATCCGATGCGTGCCGACAAAGCGGTTTAGGATGAATCAGGGCTGTGTGTTGACTGGCACAGACCCCCAGCAGGGAGTAATCTGCTCGTGCTAGGAACAGCCTGCAGACCTTTGTCATGGCAGAGTTGGGCCAAGTCAGGCTTCATCCCTGCTGTTCTGCTTCCAGGAAAGGAAGGGGTTGTAGCAAACGGTCTCTGCCACAGCCACGTTGTCCTCATGATGTGCCTCAGGGCAGTGGAGATTCCCCTAGACACTGGGGTCCACCCCTCTGGTGAAAGCTGTGGAGCCACCACTTCAGCTCCCAGCACCTCCACTTGTGAGGTGTGATGGGGTTTGTTCTCCCTGCCCTCTTTGTGTCAGTCTGCTTGGGCTGTGGTCCTGGTGTTCTTTTCACAGCTGCAAGCATTGAGCAGTTTATTAGAGCCAAAAGATGGTGTGTTTGAAGGGTAGCAGCTGCTGTCACCTGCACTCTGCTTCCCACATAATTGCTGCTGTTAATGATAACTTCCCTGTTTTCCTTCAAGTCTCATGACAAAGGAAAATTACTCATTTTCCCTCTCCGTGATTCACAGCACTGAGGTTTTATCACTTGCACTTCTGGAAGTGGTGGGAGGAGGAAACCCTTTGGATAAATAGTAGAGAGGCATTTTAGTTCGTTTTCATCTCAGCATGTTTTGTAACTCCTTTGTTTCTGCTGCACTCTTGTGCAGAGAAAATCATTAGAGACATTTACTATATATGCCACACTTGTTAAAGTATAACAATAACAGCTCTGAGAATTCAAAACAAAATAATTTTCTTCCCACAGAGCTGAGCTTGCTCTACCTTGGTGACTGTCAGCCATTCTTTCCTAATACTCTGGAAACAAACAAATCGTGGGATGATTGTTAACTAAATGGGTACATGCTCCATTTTTCTTCTTTCTGTCTCACCTTATGCTTCACGAAGTTATAAGCCAGGCTTTCATGGGCTCCTTGTTGCCCAGAAGGCTGGTGGATGCACTGTCCTGGGAGACATTCAGGGTCAGACTGAACAGGGGGTCTGAGCACCTATCTAGTGTAGATAACCATGTTCATTGCAGGGGAATCAGACTAGAAGGCCTTTAAAGGTCCCTTCCAATTCCAACGATTCCATGATTCTATGATTTTCCTCTCCAGTTTGACTTTGATTGAGTGGTTCATGTAATTGCACTGTTCCACGTACACATTGTGCTTCTTCCTTGCTAATTTTGGCAGACCCTGAAGTAGTAACATACCCTAAAAGATGGGCCATCACTGGGTGGTTGGAGGCCTCCCTCTGTGCACCCATCTTGGTAGTTCTTTCCTGGTGTTAGCTGAGAGTCTCGCAAAGGGCTTGTGTAGAGTATGGTGGTCTGGGGTGTGTGTAGGACCTTCAGAGCAAGTGAGACTGCCTGGAACAGCGAGCAGCAGATCTGGGGCAGGGACTGTGTTAAAAACTCTGGTGAGAAGAGAAGAAGCTGATGGTGTGGTGTGTGCCAGTAAGGAGAAGTGACTGCAGCAGATGTTCTGCTTAGCGCCAGGGATGCAAAGGCAACATTGCAGGTCCACGATGAGAAAACCTCCTGCTGATCTGCTGATCAAACCACTGTGTGGTTCGATGCTTCTCCTCGAGTTATGGCCCTTCTCTTGCACAAAGCGTGTGGGAAAAGAGGGATTTGGGGGGAGATCAGATAAGTTTAAGCCAGACAGCAGGAATGGATTGTGCTCAGTGGGGCATAGAGCTGCTGCTCTGCCCTGTCCTATAGGATCCTTCAGTCCCTTTAGGGGACTGAGGGGATCCCTGCATCCTAACATAAGCCCCTGCAGCTGGAGCCTGGGCCTGTGCAGCCTTGGGGTCCCCAGGAACCTGGAAGAATGCTGCAGTTGGTTCTGTAGTGCAGCTGCAAGATGTTTCAAGGGGGTGGGATGAGTGCAAGCGTGGAAAATATTCAGACATAAAGCTTTTTTTTTTTTTCTTTTTAAGTTCTTTTAATGGGAGAAGTCAGGGATGGAACAAAAAGCTCTTTTTTCTGTTTCCTATTGAAATGTAATAGTCTGTTCAGAGAAAGAGGGCCTTATGACAAGAAAAAGGAAAGAGGCATCTGTGAAAGTTATAAAGTGAACACATGGAGTTAGAAGGGGGGACACTCGCGTGTTTGTTTGATCCCTGTCCTTGCTTGAGGGATACATGTGGGCTGTTATCTTCTCCAGCACGAGAGCCCTTGGTGTAGCCTGCCAGTTGCCTTCAGGTGTTGCTGTGGACGCATCTCTGACTTGTGTGAGGGCTCTCCTCTCCAAGGGGAAATGTATCTCCTATTCCTTGAGGATCCAGGTAAAAGTGGCCACACCAGTTCAGACCAAAGGCTTGCAAAGCCAAAGGTACTGCTTCTGGTTCCAGGAGACATCGAGAGGAGGAGTCCAAGGGCAGGTTGACTAGGAGAAATGTAAGAGCTACACCTACAACAGGGATGGTCTGTGCCCAGCTCTTCTAGAGAGCTCAAAAGCATGAGATGTGTCTGGATTTTGGCTAAATAGATGTCTTTGATGGCTGCAGGTGCCCAGCCCACTCATCAGACTGGAAACGCCTCTCTGTACAAGAACGGACAAGAGGGCTGCTGTTGTGCCATGTGAGCACAGCTGTTCTGCAGCACACTAACAGTGCATGCCTTTTCCTCGTGGCAGATGTGTCGGCGAGTGTACAAAGGCATTCCGCTCCAGGTGCGAGGCCAGGTCTGGTCACTGCTGCTGGACGTTGAGAAGATGAAGAAGGAGAATGAAGGAAAGTATGAGGTACGGAACCAGCACAGGAGCGAGTGGGGAGGGAGGTGCCTGGGCTGCTGTGGTAGGGCAGGGTGGACCAGTAGTGGACCCACTAAGGACACGGGAATCTGCATCTGCGATGGGCAGGGGGGGAAGCGGGGGATCCCTGTGGGGAAGCTTTTGGGGATAGGGAGAGTGCAACCTGCGCTGGTGGCTGGGCTGAATCCCTGCAGTGACCTGCTGAGAACTCTGAGAAGGAAAGGCTTAAAGTTAGCAAGGGCTGAGAAAGGAGGATAAACTCCTTATCTATGTGTTTGTCAGGTTGGGGACTGCTGGCCAGCTGCTTCCCCAGTGTGCAGGCAGCTGGTGAAGGAGCTGTTGGTGTTACTGCATCTTTGGGAACGAGAGCAGACAGCTCAATGAAGTTGCTGGCTGTGGTTCCCCAAGCTGCCGGCCTGTGTAGTAGCCCAGAGCACTTGGAGCAGGTAGCCACTAGGTGTAGGTGGTCCAGACCTCTCTGTGGACTTCAAAATGTTACTCATTGCACTGTGAAGTATGCAGCAAGATCAGAAGCCTTGAACCATTCTATAAAGGGTTGCTAGTCAAGAAAGCCAATTACAGTGGGGTGAGGACAGGTCTAGAAAGCCTTTTGATTAGTTTTTAACTTAGATATTCAGCTGGAAGTTGTTGGCAAGCATTGAAATGGCTTGCATTGAAGCAGCTGGTGTATTCCTTTTATCTTCAGTCATTATTATAGTAGTACTATCTTGAAAGTCTCTATTAAAAATCAATTTCCATTCTTTCTTCTGCAGATAGGAGCAAGGTCCTTCTTGCATTGCTTCCAACCAGAGCTCTTCATCCTGCAGACTTTTCTGTGGATTCCTTGGTATCAAATAAGCAATTTCTGTGGTGTGCATTGAACAGAAATTCAAGCAGTGGTGCTTGCTGTATTTCTTCTATTTTTCACATCAAACCTTAAGGCTGCTTTATGCTGCCTGGCTTCTTTTCCTACCTCGTTTCACAATTAGCTTGCATTAGCATAGCTCAGACCAAGCAGGCTCCTTTGCAGTAGGGGTGGCACACGCTTTCCTAGCAGACCTCAGCTTGCCTTAAGAGCCTGCAAACGTTTCTCATAATGGTGAGCACTGGGGTGCTGCAGAGGCTGTTGCCTTTTGGAGGCAGAAATTAAAGTTCCATTTCCAGGAGGTGCAGGCGCTTCTAAAATCCCTGCCTATTATACAGGATGAGGCTAATTCTTATTACAGCCAGTCAAGCATGGATGTTAATAGTGAAGTGCTGCCGGGATGGATTCACATGAGGGGGTGCGGGGAACATGGGTTGGGATCACAGCAATAAGCAGGGATAATGAAGCTGCCTATAATAACGTAGTTTCTTATCATGCTCCCTCCCAAGAAGCTGGTGCTGTGCAGGCAGGGAAACGATCCAAAGAAATGAAAGTCACAAGGAGTTTATCTGTGCTTCAGAGGAGAGTCTGCAGTAAGCAGGAGCTTCAGGATTAATAGGCTTTGCTGTACTCAACCCCCCTAAAAGCTCGTCTTAATCCTCCTCCTCTTTGGTGCCACCTGCCGCTAGCAATTATCTCTCTTGTTAATTAGCTCCAGAGGCACATCCTGGTGGAGGGATTTTGCTTTTGGAAGGGACTGAGTCAGCCTCAGCCCATTGACCTCCAGAGACTGGCCCCATGGCTGCTGCATCTTTTTGGGGCAAACGGTGGCAGAAACACATCCTGTGTGCCTTGAGGACGACCCATTGGGAGAAGTCAGAAGATGCCAAAGTACAGTTAGTTATAGGCTTTGAGAGAGAGGTCTGTGCTGTTCTGATAGGGAAAACTGGAGGGAAATGTGGGGAAATCTGAACTCAAGTGACGGATGTGTGTGTGCCTTTGTGTTACTTCAGGCAGACTGTGCGTTGTGAAGGGCAGGGAGAAGTGCTGGAAGTACAGGATTTAATGCCGTGAGATGATAGCATTTATCTGATCATCATTTCATTGTCATATTTGCTACCTTGCCTTGTCCAGTGCAGGCAATAATTCAGAAGCAGCCCTGTGCTGTTGCTCCTCCCTACAGTTGCTTTCATGGTTAGACTTAAAATTCCTGAGGGAGCGTTGGCTGTGCCTGGCCCCACTGTGCTGGATTAGTGCCATGGGTTGGGCAGGGCTGGTGGGCATTGCTCGAATACCTCCCGAGCACTGACAGGCATAGGGCATCACCACCTCATTAGGAAGTCTGTCCCAGTGTTTGACCACCCTCATGGTAAAGAAATGTCTCCTGATGTCTGTGTGTCCACTCTTGAACTCTGGAGTGCACTCTTTATTCAGGTGGGCTTAGCTTTCAGTCTAGTTTGCTTTTGTTTTTTTGTGTTTTTTTTGCAGTGGACTTTAGTCCCTTCTGTGTAACACTGCCTTAAATGATTAGCTAGCATAGGGGAATGTGAGGATTCTGTTTTGAGCTTAGATTCAGTTCTGGACTTAGCCAGTTCCTTAAAATTTGCACCGATCCAAGAAATTATCCCAGAACTACTGTTCTAGGATTCCTCAAAATTAACACGATTCTCTTCTGCATGGGGAGTAAGGATCACTTTCCAGAGGAGTTGAAGTCTCAGTACTTTGGACTTCATTATGACTGAGCCTCTGAAGAGCTCAGTGTTGTTGGCGTGCATACATCTGTTCGTTTGCTTTGGGTGTGCATCATTCCTCAAGCACCAGCAGAGGACTTGAAGCTTTGTTACAGCCCAGAGAGAGTGCCAGGCTGGGTGCCATGAAGAATCCTGTGTTGTGGATGTAGGGGCAAGCGAGAGGCTGCACAGTGGGATGAGCCAAAGCAGTGCTATCTCTGTGCTTGCAAGGGGTTTTGGGGCTGGTAAGATGTGCTGGTCCACGTCCTGCTGTGCAGGCACACGTGCTGCTGAGCTACAGTTGCTCTGCCTCGGTGGGAGGGCAAGCTTGTGTTCGGTTTGGTCGCTGTTCTTCATCCCTTCACCCCCAGGTCACTGCTCGCTGCTGGGATCACTCCTCAGTAGCTCTGCATCTCACAGGCTGCCACTTCTACCGCGGGGAGATGGCTGCATATCAAGCGGTGCAGGCTTAGATGATGTCTGACCCCTTCCTCTTGTCTGCCACTCTCCCTTCCAGCAAATGAAACAACAGGCAAAGAGCTGGTCCTCAGAAATCAAGCAGATAGATCTGGATGTTAACCGCACCTTCCGAAACCACATCATGTTTCGGGATCGCTATGGTGTGAAGTGAGTACTGCTTGAGGGGCACATGACAAGGCTTGGGCTGCGGGCATTGGATTCAGCTGTTGAGCTCTCTTTTTGGGCAGATCCACCTTGGACCATGCTCAGCCCCAGTTCTGGAGCCTGGCACATCAGTCTGTTGTGGTGCTTTGGCCGTGGAGGTGCTGGGCTTGCAAGTGCAGAGGGCTTGTGGGGAGTCCCTGTGGAGCAGGATGAAATGCACGTGGCCTCTGTGATGGATGGGTTTGGAGAGGTGCCCTACATACAGTGTGCATACCATATGCACTGTACATATCCATACAGTGATGACTCCCTTAGCAGAGACAGAAGGGAGAAGCCTGCTAATGGAAAGGTGGCATTGTTTCCCCTGGGATTAAAGCATTTGGTGCTTCAGTGGCTTCCAGACTACAGGAAAACCATCGCCCCCCTTCCAGACCTGACACACAGGTGTGTTGAGCTCAGTTTGTATGAGTGGCTCATTTTAATGTCCTTTCTTTCTCTGCAGGCAACAGGCATTGTTCCACGTCCTGTCGGCATACTCAGTGTACAACACTGTAAGTAGTAAGCTAGTCCAGTTACAGTGAAAGCCTTGTCCTGATACACGTATATACATCCAGCAGCTGTGTGTTATCTCAGGCAGAGTCATGCCAGCTGAAGTTCTGATGCTGGTATGCATGGACTGCTGTGATGCTTGGGCAGAATAGGTCTAAACTGGCTGCTGAGTGCACTGCCTCCGTTGCAAGGAGGCACAAGTGACTTCAGGTGGCAGTCAAAGGAACGACTGCTCACTGATCTATCTCACAGGTCTGGCATCCTTAAAATCTTGGGTAAACTTTTGGAAGATGCCGTTCAGCAGATAGCACAAATTCAAAGGGCTTTTTAAAGGCCTGGCTCAGAGCGGGGCTCTTGTTTTAGTCTGGGAAAAAGAGGGAGAATGGTTTGTGTGCTGGTTTTAACCATCATGTGGAGTGCCTGGAAATCTTAAAGCCTTGCAGGTGGGATGGTGTAGACCATATGGCAGACACTGTAGGCATATGGGAACTGTAAACTGGAGAATAAACAGTAAATACCTGAAAACTGGGACAGAACTTAGAGGAGAGTGGGAGATGCAGGCAAGCTGGGTTTCTGATAACAGAGGGGCCCAGGATCCATGTGCTCCCATCTCCAGGTCTTCCCCACGTGCCCCTTTTCGCCAGTAACAAATCATGAGAGTCTGATAGGGTTGCAGAGAGAGCCACAGGCAGCATGCAGCACGTGTGCCCCTTGCTCTTGCAGGAGGTGAGCTACTGCCAGGGGATGAGTCAGATCGCAGCCATCCTGCTGATGTACTTGAATGAAGAAGATGCGTTTTGGGCACTGGCACAGCTTCTGACCAACCAGAAGCATGCGATGCATGGTAAGGATGGCCGGGATGTGGGCAGCAACTCTTGCTGTGGGGCTTGCTGAGAGGAGGCTGTAGTCTGCTGTGTAATTTGGCCAGGAGAGCCTTGTTTCTCCTTAGGTACTTGCTTAAAGTGAGCATGGCTTAATTACGTGGCTGCATAAACTGAGCATAGAGCTGAGCTCTGCTTCAGGCAGACAGGCTCAAGAGAAGAATGTAGTTTATCAGAACCAGCCTCTAGTGCTCTATAATTAATGCAGTTATGTAGGTGATATCTCCCCTCCAAAGTGCTTTGCCCTTGGCAGTCATTTAACTCAAGCTTACAGGTTTATAAGAAGTCTAACAGAAGTGCATCCAAGAACACTGCACGACACTTTGGTTTCAATATGCCATGAGCTACATGCCCTTAAGTTTCTATGAAGATGCAGTTCCACTGAATGAGTTGTATTATTTTGGTTCAACCACATTAAAGTTCCTTTCATCTTGTGGTTAGCAGTCATTTGTGCACAGAGGGCAATTTCAGGAGCAAGCGGCCAGCCCTGATGGTCTGACAACTGTGGATGGCTCTGTGAAGAAGCCTACACCCAGCCTGGTCTAGCTTTGATGCTCCCTGCTAAAGCAGTGCTTTCTCTATGATTCTATGGTTTTCAGGTGCAAAGCAGGAAGAAGCTTGTTGTAGGCTTGCCGAGCACATGTCCTTCCAGATAGCAGGCTTGTGCTGCATCCTTGCTGGCACAGCTGCACAGGGGATAAATGTCTACAACATGGGGCTGCCCCATGACCCCTCCTCCCAGCTCCTCTAATTTTTTCCTCTTGTCTTTTTTTGCTCAGGTTTCTTTATTCCCGGGTTCCCAAAGCTGCAGAGATTTCAAGCTCATCACGAGCAGATTTTAAGCAAACTCTTTCCGAAACTGAAGAAGCACATGGTATCTCTTTGTTATCAGTCCTTCACAAAGTCACATTTAATGGCAAAGCAAGTAGCGTGATGCTCTGCCAAACGTATGCACAACTGAATATAATTCTAACCCTATGCTTCAGCCACACAAGGGCAAGCATTTAAGCTGTTTTTTCCATGAATCTTGCGGTGGGGAATGGCTACCATTTGCTTGCTGGTTGTCATGGGTGCAGGGACTGCTAAAATCTGAAGGCTGCACAGGTTGAGCAGCTGGCATGACATTCAGAGGCTGGAGGGGTGTCTACAGGGCATGTCAACTGTAGTCAAAGGCTGCGGAAACTGCTTTGTAACACCTGCTCCCTTTTTCCCCCCTTTGCATTTGCTTTAGACATTCAGTATTCATTGGTCAGGCTGCTAAGAGCTTCTGGTGCTCCCAGGGGTTCGGTGGCTCAGCTCCAGGAACAGCTATCCTCTGAGACAGCTCCTGTCTCTTGCTGCCAGAGGGCAGCCCCAGCCATGCCAGTGGAACAGAGCCAGAATGTGTTTTCACTTAATTATAGCCACTGGGGAGAAAAAATGAGCGGGAGGTGGATGGCATAAACTCAAATAACTCTGCCTAGGTTGAAGGTTTCGGAGGTGGAGTTAATGGGGGGGGGGCCAAAGAGGAATGAGCACAACTGGCTGGGCTCTGCAGGTGTGGGTTTGCTTGTGGGATGCTTGGGGTTCCTCATTTCTGTGTGCTCCAAGAGGGCAGGATGGGAATCGCTATGGAAACTCCAATGTTGATCTCTATGGAGTACATGGGTTTGGTGGGTTTGGTTCCTGGGAGCTTTCCGTAAATCCCCGGAGCAGAGATTAAGGCAGAAAAGCTCTTAGGAATCATTCCCTGAAGTTGTGGCGTGGCTGGAGCCTGGCAGGCTGTAGATAAGTCCCACAGATTGCTCAAGCTGAAACGCGCGTCTCTGCTTACTGTCTCATCCTAGGACAAGGAGCAGATGACGACAGGGATTTACACCACCAAGTGGTTCCTGCAGTGCTTCATTGACCGGGTGAGAACCCCGTGGGCTGCGTTCTGCTCTGCCACCCGTGCATGCCAAATCTGTCTGGGTTTTCTGCTCGCTAACTGTGGAAAAAAATCACATGATTTTAAAATTCTTTTAGTAATATATAAGGCGGAATATTATGCATGCTCTCATAAGGCAGAAAATTCAACAATGGAGAAGCTAAGAAGCTAACTGCCTGTCATTCACAGAGAGTGAAAAGCATCCTCCAGCAGCCACATGCGTGGGGAGAACCGTTCTTCTTCCCTGCTCTACTGCAGCCGTGTGAGGGCAATTAACATCACTTGGGCTCTGGAAACATGTATGGGGAAGAGTTTGAGGCATAAACCTGAACAAATTGCCCTACAGCAGTTGCACATAAATTAGTAGGCCACGTACTGGAGACGTGAAAGCATGAGAAAATTACCTTGATGTGTCCAAGGCCAAGCCAAGACTGCCTTATTTTTTGGGCAGCCTTTTGTTTGCACACATGAACAACAGATCGAGACCAGTTGACATTTAGCACGTCTGTGTGTCCACAGTCTCAATTTTCTGCTTCCCTGCCTCCTGTAAAGCAGAGGCCGGCCTCTTGGGAGTGAGCTCAGATGTGTGCATGCAGAGCCTTGTTGTCACTACAAGCTGTACAAAATGCAGAATTCCCTTAGCAACAGCTGTACAAGAGCTGCCGAGATCAGTTGCACCGAACTCTGGAGAGCAGGTGTAGCATCCTAAAACCAAACTTCAATGTCACAGTAAGACCAGTATGAATTTCATTAGTGGTGATGTGCCGTAAATGCTGGCTGACGTCCCTGGGAGATGCTCTCTCATTTTGAATACAAGTTCACTCCTGTTTGTCAGAATGGGACCTGGTGTTGATCAGAGCCTTTTGCCAAGGTTGAAAGGAGGTCCATCAAAAGCTATCAGGTTTGTTAGCTTTAAGCCAGAGATTACAAAATAAGGGTTTGCATTACAGACGCCTTACTGTGGGGTGTGTTTCAGTGCAAGGGGACACAGTCACACTGCTGACCTCTGTGCTGTCAGCCTGTAGTGTCACTACCTTGGTGCTAACAGGATGCTTTTGTTTATGTTGGGAACAGACACCTTTCACCCTCACCTTGCGGCTGTGGGACATCTACATCCTGGAGGGAGAGCGGGTCCTGACAGCCATGGCTTACACCATTCTCAAGCTGCACAAAAGTAAGTGTTTTGTGTGGTGGGCAGGCAGTGAGTGGAGCACGAGCTGCCACGTAGCTGCTAACCAAGGGATACGGTGCACGGGTTAGCCTAAGCTTGTGCTGCCATCCAAAGGCAGTGGTTTGCTTCTGGCTGGAGCAACTTCTGCACGGCCGCTGCCTCCAGAAAATTTTAATTCTGATGGCAGACAGCAGTTTCAGCCTGGCTTTGAAATTTATCTGTGCTCGGAGGAGTGTGAGGAGCATGTAGTGTGGGGCGTATCAGTGCCCCATCCAGTCCCTGCCTGCGGGCATGGGAGGCGGCCATTGGGCTTTCTCATGGAGCTTTTTCTCCTCCTAGAGGTATTGAGGAGAACTTGCAGAAATGGCCCTTAACTTGTGTACTGTCCTTCATAGGCCCTCACCCCACCGTCAGCCGCCAGCCCCTACTGCTGAGCTGCTGCCCAGAGGAAGTGGAGGGGCGGCATGGCTGGCATACACAGCCCCAGGTCTTCAGCATGAAAAGAAGGGCATCAGGACACCTGGCCCAGTGGATTTCACACTTCACCTAGTCAAAACCAGAGCAACGCACCCAGTACTTGTTGGCTTTCCAAAACAGAGCTGTGGAGTCAAGCCGAGCCCCTGCTCTGACCCTGCTGTGTTCTCTGCCCTTCCCCAGAGCGCTTGCTGAAGATGACGCTGGAAGATCTGCGGGAATTTCTGCAGGAGAAAATTGCTGCGTCGCTGCAGTATGAGGATGACGCTGTCATAGACCAGCTGCAGGTGTCCATGAGTGAGCTGCGCAAGATGAAGTTTGACCTCCCCCCCCCTGGTGGGTAGAGCCACCAGCAGCTCCCGTGTCCCCCTGTTCCCCTTTGGTTACTTATATATTTTTAATATATTTTCTTAATTTCTTATTTTTGATTTTTCCCTTATTCGTATCATCGCTCCCTCTGGTGCAGCCAAGCCCGACGAGTTCCCTCGCAGACCCCTGGGCCTGGAGCTCTCCCTCAACCCTCTGGACACGAAGGCCAGTGCGGCAGCCAATGGCCAGAATGGGCTGCTGGGTGAGCACCCCTCTGACAGGGGCACCGCACAGCCTCCCAGCCACCAGGGGACGGCCGTCAGGACTCCCGATGTGCCAAGCAGCCGGGCCCATGAAGCAGCTGACAGCCATCCACATCTCCCGTACGGCGAGGGGCAGCCGACAGAGGATGTGACACAGCGGCAATCTCCAAAGCCGAGCGAGATGCAAGCCTTCCCCACCAGCCTGGAGGATGCTGTGAGGAGTGGGGAATCCACCCTGCACACTGGACATGGGGTTGAGCACGAGGAGCATCGTGAACTGCATCACGAGTCGCCCAGCTTCACTCCCTCCCTGTGCAGCTCCGTGGGCTCCTTCCACCCTGCGTCAAACGCTCCTGTGGACACACCAGCTGGGGAGGCCCAGCCGCCTGAGCAGCATTCCAGCATGGACCACATGCCAGATCCTGCTGCTTGTGGGCCACCTGAGGAACAACAAGCATCCTCCCTGCATGGGGAGGAGGCCACAGCACTGCAGAGGGACATCCCTGAGGATATGGGCGAGACGCAACATGCAGTGATACTGATGAATGGAATGGACTCAAAGGCCTCACTGCCCAAGTCAGCGTCCACGGGTGAGCTTGGTGGCCTGCAGCAGGGCACAGAGATGGCAGTTGAGCGAGGCTTCACTGCCCTAGGCTCGCTTGCCCCGGGCAGGCCTTCGGGCAGCAGCACGCCTGTTCTGTCAGAGAGCGTGTCACTGGCCAGGGGGAACAGCCTCCATACCGTGGTGAAAACCACCACCCGCCTGCACATGGCACATGTGACTGAGCAGGACTTGGCAAACAGAAGGCAGGTGGCACTGCCCTGGCCAGAGGCCGCCCATCCCCTGGCTGCCAGCTCCCTGCTGCCTTCTGCCAAGTCAAACATGGGGGCGGTCCAGCAAGGCACCCAGAAACCGCCGAATGCACTGAAAGCACCGCGCCCACCCCTGAGCCCCAAACCAAAACTTCCCCCACAGGTTTCCAAATCCCTGTCAGAGAACAGCTTCAGCCCAGACTCTCATCCCGCTGCACGGCTGCCCAAGTCGGTGACATTTTAGTGGGGTGTGGGACTGAGCTGGGGGCCGGAGTGGCACCAGCCCCACGATGCCCTCAACACGGCTGTGCCTGCCTGTGGTGTCCCATAGAGCTGTGCTTTGGTACGAGAGCCAGGGCTGCAGAGCCCGGAGCCACCAGCAACCTCCGCTTTGGTTTGCATCCATGGTTTCCTTTCTATGGACAGAAGTGCTTGTGTTTGGGTTCATTTGGGGAGAGCAGCACAGCTGGTTAATGTGTGCTCTTCGCTGCCTGCCCCCTCGCAGCATGGAGCTCCAAGGCTCAGGGTGGGTGCAGTGATGGACATAAGGCAGTGGAGTACAAAATACTTAGCAGGAGGCTTTCCTTCCTCTGTAGCAGTAGGCCTTTATTTCTTTTTCCAGACCTGCAGGAAGCAGCAGCCCTTCAGATGGGGCTGGAGCACGCCAGTAGGCAAGCACCACTGCCCAGCAGTCTATGCAAGTCCCTTTCTCCTGGTAGTCCCTTTCCGTGCCCCTGGCTGCACTCCCAGAGAGGAGGTGTTAGCAGCTGGTGGTGGTGAGCTCTGGCTGTGACCCCAGCAGAGGACCCTTCATGTTCTCCAGGTGATGAGGATGGTGGTGAAAGTTGAGCCTGGGTTGCAGGTCCAGAGCAGCAAGCAGGCTTGCTGCCTCAAACTGACCGAAGGGGAGAATTGGCTGCTGCCCTGGTGAGCCTGAGGGCACCGTTTAAGCTGCAGTGCAAACCCCCGTCACACACCTTGCCTTTGCCCGTGAGCTGCTGGAGATATGTGTTGATGTCTCATTGTGGTGCCCAGGTTGAAGCCTGCTTGTGCCTGAACAAGTAAAATTTCAGGGT